>NC_089250.1:241065746-241776987 GCF_963930625.1 Muntiacus reevesi
CTGGTTTGACTCAGCTTTCTGTCTTCCCACTCTAGAAATCAGGCTAAGCAGCTTTCCTTCAAATGTTCCAGGTTGCCTTGGTGAGGGCTCACGCGCAATTAAAACCTTCAGTCCACCAGGGGAATATATAATTTCTTCCCACAATGCACTGTCCAAAACAATTCACGTGGTTTAATCCTCTCCTTAGGGGAATAAGTGCCATCATGCTACATTCCCATAAGCAGAGAGCTGGATATATTTGGTGAACATCTCTAATAACTACCCTAAATAGTATTTGGTACATATCACTATGGGCTTCCCAGTGGCAAAGAATCTGCCTGCCAATGCAGGAGACACAAGAGACACGGGTTCAGTGCCTAGGTCTGGAGATCCTCTGGAGAAGGAAATGGCAACCCACTCCAGTAATCTCACCTGGAAAATCCCATGGACAGAGGAGCCTGGCAGGTTATAGTCCCTGAGGCCGCAAAGAGTCAGACACAACTGAGCACGCACATGTGTGCGTGCACACACACACATCACTATCAGTTCAGTAGCTCAGTCGTGTCTGACTCATTGTGACCTCAAGAACCGCAGCATGCCAGGCCTCCCTGTCTATCACCAACTCCCGGAGTTTACCCAAATTCACGTCCATTGAGTTGATGATGCCATCTAACAAACTCATCATCTGCCGTCCCCATCTCCTCCTGCCCTGAATCTTTCCCAGCATCAAGGTCTTTTCAAATGTCAGCTCTTTGCATCAGGTGGTCAAAGTATTGGAGTTTCAGCTTCAGCATCAGTCCTTCTGATGAATATTTAGGATTGATTTCCTTTAGGATGGACTGCTTGGACCTCCTTGCAGTCCAAAGGACTCTCAAGGGTCTTCTCCAACACCACAGTTCAAAAGCATCATTTTTTTCAGTGCTCAGCTTTCTTTGTAGTCCAACTCTCACATCCATACATGACCACTGGAAAAACCATAGCCTTGACTAGATGGACCCTTGTTGACAAAGCAATGTCTCTGCTTTTTAATATGCTGTCTAGGTTGGTCATAATTTTCCTTCCAAGGAGTAAGTGTCTTTTAATTTCATGGCTGCAGTCACCATCTGCACTGATTTTGGAGCCCAGAAAGATAAAATCAGTCACTGTTTCCACTGTTTCCCCATCTATTTGCCATGAAGTGATGGGGCCAGATGCCATGATCTTCAGTTATCTGAATGTTGAGCTTTAAGCCAACACTTTCAGTCTCCTCTTTCACTTTCATCAAGAGGCTCTTTAGTTCTTCTTCACTTTCTGCCATAAGGGTGGTGTCATCTGCATATCTGAGGTTATTGATATTTCTCCTGGCAATCTTGATTCCAGCTTGTGCTTCCTCCAGTCCAGCGTTTCTCATGATGTACTCTGCATATAAGTTAAATAAGCAGGGTGACAATATACAGCCTTGACATACTCCTTTTCCTATTTGGAACCAGTCTGTTGTTCCATGTCTAGTTCTAACTGTTGCTTCCAGACCTGCATACAGATTTCTCAAGAGGCAGCTTAGGTGGTCAGTGGTCTCGTATTTCCATCTCTTGAAGAATTTTCCACAGTTTATTGTGATCCACAGTCGAAGGCTTTGGCATTGTCAATAAAGCAGAAATAGATGGTTTTCTGGAACTCTCTTGCTTTTTTGATTATCCAGCGGATGTTGGCAATTTGATCTCTGGTTCCCCTGCCTTTCCAAAACCAGCTTGAACATCTGGAAGTTCACAGTTCACATACTGTTGGAGCCTGGCTTGGAGAATTTTGTGCATTCACACTTTACTAACATGTGAGATGAGTGCAATAGTGTGGTAGTTTGAGCATTCTTTGGAATTGCCTTTCTTTGGGATTGGAATGAAAACTGACCTTTTCCAGTCCTGTGGCCACTGCTGAGTTTTCCAAATTTGCTGGCATATTGAGTGCAGCACTTTCACAGCATCATCTTTTAGGATGTGAAATAGTTCAACTGGAATTCCATCACCTCCACTAGTTTTGTTCGTAGTGATGCTTTCTAAGGCCCACTTGACTTCACATTCCAGGATGTCTGGCTCTGGGTGAGTGATCACAGCATCGTATTATCTGGGTTATGAAGATCTTTTGTGTAGTTCTTCTGTGTATTCTTGCCACCGCTTCTTAATATCTTCTGCTTCTTTTAGGTCCATACCATTTCTGTCCTTTATTGAGCCAATCTGTGTGAAATGTTCCCTTGGTATCTCTAATTTTCTTGAAGAGATCTCTAGTCTTTCCTGTTCTATTGTTTTCCTCTATTTCTTTGCACTGATCCCTGAGGAAGGCTGTCTTATGTCTCTTTGCTATTCCTTGCCATACACATCACTATAACAATGAGCAATTAGTAGAATTATATTACTTAAGACTGGATATCAGGATCTTTATTCAATGTCCAGTATGGTCTTTAATGTCCCCTCAGCTTGATTAAATTTTGGACAGGTTTCCCCTTGACTACATGCTCTGTCATCCGTTTTCTTAAGAGCATTTCCTTTATAAGTTACTTTTAATTTCTACTGTTTATCGTACTCTACTCCTTCTCTTAACCTCTTGTCAGTTTTATAACCCAGGAATGTCTTTCTCAAGGATTTGGGAGACATC
The DNA here is from genome assembly GCF_963930625.1 of Muntiacus reevesi. Classification (NCBI taxonomy): domain Eukaryota; kingdom Metazoa; phylum Chordata; class Mammalia; order Artiodactyla; family Cervidae; genus Muntiacus; species Muntiacus reevesi. The sequence continues at coordinate 241,068,351 of NC_089250.1, forward strand.
CCTTGAAATATAATCAAGGAAGACAATGTCTCTGAGTCCCCATCTCTGTGGGAGGATGTGTACCTAACTTCTATATGCACCACTGTCAGTCAGTTCAAGTTGCTCAGTCGTGTCCAACTCTTTTCGACCCCATGAACTGCAGCACGCCAGGCCTCCCTGTCCATCCCCAACTCCCAGAGTTTACTCAAAGTCATGTTCATCGAGTCGGTGATGCCATCCAGCCATCTAATCCTCTGTCATCCCCTTCTCCTCCTACCCCCAATTCCTCCCAGCATTATGGTCATCTCCAATGAGTTAACTCTTCGCATGAGGTGGCCTAAGTACTGGAGTTTCAGCTTCAGCATTAGTCCTTCCAGTGAATACCCAGGACTGATCTCCTTTAGGATGGACTGGTTGGATCTCCTTGCTGGCCAAGGGACTCTCAAGAGTCTTCTCCAACACTATATTTCAAAAGCATCAATTTTTCAGCACTCAGCTTTCTTCACAGTCCAACTCTCACATTCATACATGACCACTGGAAAAACCATAGTCTTGACTAGACGCACCTTTGTTGGCAAAGTAATGTCTCTGCTTTTTAATATGCTATCGAGATACCTATTAGCAAAGGACTGATAGCCTAATTACATGGACCAACCTTTCTCCTGATTATCACTGATACTTTTCCACTAGCTTAACTCATACCTTAAATTTTTCCTGCTTTTTGTTTCAAGAGAGTTGAATTTCTTCTGTTTTTCAATAGACTCAGAAAATCTTCCTTGCCTATTTAATTCTGTTGGGTCCAATTCTTATTTAATTTCAGTAATCCTTTACTGAGCATTGGTAGCATGCAAGTGGCCATGCTAACTCTGAGAATACATAATAATAATAGCTAATATTTAGAGAGGGCTTCTCGGATGGCTCAATGGTAAAGAACCCATCTGCCAATGCAGGAGATGCAGGCTCAATCACTGGTTCAGGAAGATCCCTTGGAGAAGGAAATCGCAACCCACTCCAGTATTTTTGCCTGGAGAATCCCATGGACAGAAGGAGCCTGGCAGACTGTAGTACATCGGTTGGAAAAGAATTTGACATGACTAGCAACTAAACAACATTATTCAGAGAACACCTAATGCCAGTCCATCCTAAAGGAGATCGGTCCTGAATATTCATTGGAAGGACTGATGCTGAAGCTGAAACTCCAACACTTTGGATGCCTGATGCAAATAACTGACTCACTGGAAAATACCCTGATGTTGGGAAAGATTGAAGGCAGGAGGAGAAGGGGATGACAGAGGATGAGATGGTTGGATGGCATCAGCGACTTGATGGACATGTGTTTGAGTAAGCTCCAGGAGTTAGTGATGGACAGGGAGGCCTGGTGTGCTGCAGTCCATGGGGTCGCAGAGTCGGACACAACTGAGCAACTAAACTGAGCCTAGTGTAGTATACATAGTGGGTACTTTACCGCATTTCTAAATTAAACTTCAGAACAATTCCTTGAGACATTTACAATTATCTTCTTTGTATTATTAATGTAAATGTGGAAAGTGAGGTACATAGGGGGTTTAAAGAATTGCCTGCAGTCATCCAGTTGGGAGGTGACATGACCAGAAATCCTATTTAAATACAATAAAAAAGATTACTCGTTTCCATTAGAAGCTCAGAGGTTATTAGAATAGATATTTTTTAAAAGGACAAGGGCTTTAAAGAAAACATGTATGTTCACGGTGCTGTGAAAAAAACCTTATTTAATGGTACAGAAGGAAAAGAATCTAGGAAAAGACATTCAGAGGAGAAGATACTTCATCTGAACCATGAACACTTACATAGTTTGTAAGTCTCTTCCACCGTTTGAGCTGAGGGAATAGCTCATTCAAAGACAAGGAGAGGGACTTCTTGGTGGTCCAGGGGTTAAGATTTTACCTTTCAATGCAAGGGCGCATTGGGGGTGGTTGGGGAACTAAGATCCCATGTCTCGAGGTCATAAAACCAAAACATAAAACAGAAGCAGTATTGTAACAAAGTCAATTAAGACTTAAAAAAAAAAAAAAAAAAAAGAAGAAGATAAAGAGACTCAAAAAGTCACAGTGCTCTGGGAAAACAAGAAGCAGTTTAATACAGCCAGGGTGAAGAAGTTGGAGCAGAAGCTATAAACTTAATCCATTGCTTTTTGGGTTACTATACTATCTACTGAGTACCTTTTTTATGTCTGACACTTTCATGTCTTAAATTCAGCATTATTAAAGTGCCTACTGTGTACATGCTAGAGCATTTATAGGTTCTGAAAACAGAGCAGAAACCAAGAAGACATTATTATTTTAATTCTTGAGCTTATAATGAGAAAAACAGAAGACATATGAATTTAAAGAATAGAAATTTAGCTAACAGCAATGGTAAATGTAATTTTAAAATGTAGCTAGATAAAAGAATATAACAGATGGAAAATATTTTCTGTAGGGTGGTCAGTGGGGTATGGCATGTACAAAGAGACATGAATGATATGAAGGGTCAAGGCAGAGAGAGCCCCAAGTAGGAAGTTATTCTGGTAGAAATAAACACTTTTGGTCCTGTCCCGTTGGAAAAATGGCAAGGAACACTGGGTATGTAGAGATGTGGTTAGCCTTGTAAAGTCAGAGAAACGGGCAAGGGGATGATAATACTGGAAATGTAGGTTAGCATAAACAAAATGGATTTTAATTTTAATCTGAAAGCATTGGGAGGTTTTGAGTAGGATGGTAACATGACTGAATATTATGAAATGATAACTGTGGCTGTGAACACAGGGAGCAATCATACTTAGCATCAAGAGCTGAAATAGGGACATTAATTGGGAAGCTGTGTCAGTGGACCAGCCAGGAGTTGATGGTAGCTTCGACGGGACACAGAGCCAGAGGAAAGTGGTGATATTTGGAAGACATTTTAAAGCTGAACTAACTGTAATTGTAGAAGGACTGGATGCAGTGTCAGATTAAAACAGACAAATCAGGATTAAATTTATTGTTTCTGAATTATGGTCCTATTTTCTGAGATGTTAATAATTCAGAGATGAGCAATATGAAGTAATAAAATTCAAAAGATTGGGGCGGGGGAGACTAGATCACTTAAAAGATACTAAGTGCCCATGATGAGATCCTATAGAGTAAGCTGAATATTTGATATAAAGCTCAAGGGATTCACCAGGATAGTAATGTTATTTAAGACCATGAGATTAAATGAGTCTATTTAAGAGGTTAATATAGAGGTAAAAGAAAATTGGGTTTATTCTTGGCCCTATTTTCTATTTAATTTCAAAGTTCTATTCTATATACTTTGCAGAAATGATTAAATGAGATAAATGTGTACTTATTCAATCATTACAAAACTCTCAGTGATAAATAATGTTATTACCCATATTATACAAAGAAGAAAATTGCAGCTCAAGAGAAATTAATTAAATTGAACAAGGTTGCACAACTATTACAGGCTGGGATGCAAAACCAGATCTGACATTTCTCAGAGCTTGCTTTATACTGTGGTACTTAAAGAATCTTATATGACCAGTAAGAGCATGGGTCAGGGTTTGCCTCAAGGTAATGGAGCATGTACCTTCACCAGATAGCACACCACAGACTCTGGGCCAGTCCACAACATGTATATCCAAGATGATGCCTTGGTCATATTCCTTTCTTGCAGCTCTTAGATCTTAAGACACACCGTGTACCCTCTATCAGAGCTCTCCTACCGCTTTACAGATATTGACTCTTTTCTGTTATTCCTTTGATTGCAATTTCCATGAAACCCCTACAGTAAGCCAAACATGCAGGATAATCTCTGCCGAGAGTTAGTATATACTGAGTGAAAGGATGAATGTTCCCTTTTAATATGCAGTTTCTCTCTTGGCTTAATATGTTAGAAAGCCTCGATTCCCTATTTATTTTTTCTATTTAAGATCTTGGTAGGAAACTGACCTTGATTGCTCTTAGTAGGCGAGCTCACCATCTGGAATTTGACTTTCACTGAGCAAACAATGGACAGAATTTGTGTCAAACAATGGACGGAAACTATAATTCTCTCTCCAGGGCTTCAACCCTCAAAGAAAAGACAGCCAAGTTAAAAGACACATTCCTAGACTTCAACCCCCAAAAGATTCAGAATTAGGAAGTCTTTAAGGAGCACTCCAGGCAATCATTAAGCCACTTTAAGATTGAAAACCTATATCCTATCTTGTGAGATTTGCTTAAAGGTGCCTGATAATCCCCAATTTGCATTGTTTGGGAAAATGTTGCCCATAGCCACTTCTCTAAAGCTCAAACTTGGAGTTAACATTGTTGGACCTGATATTCAGCTGCTCTTCTTACTAGAGGTACAACCAGCTATGAATTTATTACGCTTTCTAGGTTTATTTCCATTCCTTTGAAATGAATTACCTTCTATTCTCTCAACACTTAGAGTTATTATTTTGTCCTTTATAAAGACTGAACAATGTACTTACCAAGTAAAATACGCAGGAAATGGTAGAAACCATCACAGATTTTGTTTATTAGTAGTAGTAATAGCATATATGGCCTGGCCAGGTAGGTAGGCATGTGATCTTTGTAGAAGTCACCAAAACAATTGAACAAGAGTGTTTCCTTTAGTCATTATAATGCTCTCATAGGCTTTAAGTTATAAGCAGGAGCATACAGAATTGCTGAGGGATAAATGGAATAAAGATGCAAATTGTGAGTGTAATAAAGCCTTTGGCTTTTAGTGATATTTGAAGAATTACTTGGCTGCTTGTGAATGGGGTAAACATACCCATTCAACTGTATCCAGGTAGACTAAAGGTTCTACTACCTGAATAACTGGAAATAGACTGTAGGTCAAACACTTGTAATTATATCTTTTGGAAACCGAGGTGGAGTTGGGGCATCTGTGAAAAATGGTGAAGGAAGCCCAGTCCTCACAGGTCAAAGGGCATGAGGGGAAGTAGAACCATGAAGTTAATGCAGTGGCAGCTAAATCTGACAGTTACATCAGAAAGACACGGCGGCTCCACTTCACCTCACATCCTTTGACTGTGGAAAATCCCCTCGTGGTGCACTTGGAACCAATTGTCTAGATGGACTTACTTCCCCTAGTGCTAGATTTTAGCCACTCTTCTAAAGAGTACTGTTGTGGAATTCTGATGAAACAAAGAGGCAAGCAAAACCTATGGACATCCCAGGAGGTCTTGGGGATGCTGTGCTCAGGGGAGGTCATGGCTGGGTGCATCACTGATTCAAAGGCTGGTTGAATCCCTAGCTAAATCCTGCAGAGTAGTGAACCCTGTCATTCTTGTTCCTACTTAGGATAATCCCCATGGCTTACTTCATTTGGGATTCAGGAGATGGTAGAAGGCCACATTCAAATATGCCTTTGGTTTACTGTATCACAGAGCCTTTCTTCTCTATGTGTAACTGCTTCCCTAGTGGCTCGAATGGTAAAGAATCTGCCTGCAATGCAGGAGACCCAGGTTCAATCCCTGGGTCCGGAAGATCCCCTAAAGAAGGGAATGGCCACCCACTCCAGTATTCTTGCCTAGAGAATCCCATGGACAGAGAAGCCTGGCAGGCTATAGTCCCATGGGGTCGCAAAGAGTCAGACACGACTGAGCATGCACTCAGGAATGCATATTGTGCTTAATATACTGTTTTGAGAATAAGAATGTGCTAAAAGTTTTGTCTTTGGAATTGGGAATTAAAACTTGAAAAAAAAAATCATATTTACATAAATTAGGCCAAATATCAGATCCAAGGGAAAAGTTAAATGATAAAATGAGATTAAGAATATGAAGCAAGGAACTATGGTCAAATAATCTATAAGAAAGGAGGAAAGAATATACACTGGAGAAGAGAGAGTCTTTTCAATAAGTGGTTTTGGGAAAACTGGATAGCCAGCCACATGTAAATCAATGAGATTAGAACATTCTCTAACACCATCTACAAAAATAAAGTCAAAATGGATTAAAGACCTAACTGTAAGACCAGATACTATAAAACTCCTAGAGGGAAACATAGGCAGAACACTCTGACATAAATCACAGAAATATTTTTTTTGATCCATCTCCTAGAGTAATGGAAATAAAAACAAAGATAAACAAATGGGACCTAATTAAACTTAAAAGCTTTTTCACAACAAAGGAAACCATAAACAAAAAGACAGTCTACAGAATGGGAGAAAATATCAGTATTTGCAAACAAAGCAACTGATAACGATTAATTTCCAAAACATACAAATAGCTCACACAGCTCTCTCTCTCTCTCTCTATGTATATATATATATATATATATATATATACATATACACACATATACATACATACATATATACATATATATATATATATGACTCAATTAAAAAATGGGCTGATATGTAAATACAAATTTCTCCAAATAAGATGCACAGATGACCAAGAGGCATATGAAAAATTCTCAACATCACTACTTATTAGAGAAATAGAAGTCAAAACTACAATGAAGTATCATTTTGCACTGGTCAGAATGGCTATTATCAAAAAATCTACAAATTATAAATGCTAGAGAGGGTGTGGAGGAAAGAGAATCCTCCTACATTGTTGGTGGCAAAGTAAATTGGTACAGCCACTAAGCAGAACAATATGGAAGTTCCTTAAACTAAAAGTAGAACTGCCATATGATTCAGCAATCCCACTCCTGGACATATATCTGGAGAAAACTAATTCAAAAAGATAACATGAACCCCAATATTTGTTGCAGCACTATTTACAATAGCCAAGTCATAGAAGCAATTTAAATGTCCATCAACAAAGAAATGGATAAAGATGTGGCATATATACACAATGGAATATTACTCAGCCATTAAAAACAATGAAATAACGCCATTTGCAGCAACATGGATGGGCCTGGAGATTATCAAACTAAGCGAAGTAAGCCATATCAAGACAAATGTCATGATATCACTTACAGACAGAATCTAAAAAATAGATACAAATGAACATATTTATAAAACAGAAATAAACCCACAGACATAGAAAGCAAACTTATAGTTACTAAAGGGGAAACGGGGGTGGGAGGGATGAATTAGGAGTTTGATATTAACACATACACACTACTATATGTAAAACAGATAGCCAACAAGGACCTACTGTATAGTGCAGAGAGCTATAATCCATATTTTGTAACAACCCAAGGGAAAAGAATCTGAAAAAGTTTTATATGTATAAATGAATCACTGTGTTGTACGCCTGAAAGTAACACAATGTTGTAAATCAACTATACTTCAATTAAAAAAACAATCAATTATAACAGAAATATAGCAAATCACATAGAAAATATCCACACATTGTTATGTGGATAAGGCAGATGATAAAATATATGTATCTATGATATTTCTGTAAACTAAGTCAATTAACAGTACTTAGGATTTAAAAAAAAATACCAGAAGGATAAACACAAATTTTAAGAAAGTAATTGCCTCCGGGTGGTAGAATAATAAGAGTTAAATCTTTTTTCTCAAAAACAGAAGAAAGAATAGGGACAAAGTATTTTAATATGTTAGAGGTGAAGTTATATTAAATAGCAGATTCAAGGACAAGGGTTAAATGATGAGATGAGATTAAGAATGGGAGCAAGGTAGCTAAGACATTATAGCTTAGTCACTTAAGATTTAGGCTATTGGGAGAACCCTAAAGAAACCTGCAACTTGAATTAAACTTATGATGAAATACTAGACGAGGCAGCTTGAAACACACAAAAGAAATATTATTTTAAATCAAAACATACAAAAGATAGTCAACACCTATTTTATGTGATGACTCTGCCTTCCAGAATATCCAGAGTACAGTTACTGGGAGCAGAGGTTTTAGAACCAGAATTTAGTTTCACACTTTAGTACAACTATTACAGTATAACACTGGAAATATTACTTAGTCTCAGTTTTCTTATGAATAGAGAAAGAGTAGCAAACCTCCAGTACTGTTATTTTGAAGGTTAAATGAGTTAATATGTGTACAACACTAAAATGATTGTACACCTTGTATACGTCATTATTTTAGTAGCTTCTGATTACCAGTGAGGGACATCAAATCCCAAGAGTTTTAATGAATTACTAAGTTCAAACAGCAGTACTCTTCTACGTTTTTTGTGTGAAACCTAGAACCTCTCGTCTTTCCCAGGTGGCACTAATGGTAAAGAATACACCTACCAATGCAGGAGACATAGAGAGACATGAGTTCAATCGCTGGGTCAGGAAGATCCCCTGGAGAAGGAAATGGCAACCCAACCCACTCCAGTATCCTTGCCTGGAGAATCCCATGGGCACAGGAGCCTGATGGACACAGTCCACTGGGTCACAAAGAGTCTGACACAACTGAAGTGACAGCATACACAGAGCACCTTCTGGGATAGAAGAGATGACAAGTGTAATGTGTGAACTGAGACTTCTGAATTTTCATCCTGGATCTTAACCTATTAACTGTGCGCTAAAGAAGTTAATTTGTAACATCTCTGACTCAGTCTTCTCATGTGTAAACTAGATCATTCCTAAGATTGCTTTGAGGTTGGAATGACATTTTTTAGAACACTGTTCACAATGCCTGGCACAAAGCCAGAAGTCAGTAAATAGCATTGATGATGATGACGACAATGATAATTACATGCTGATCATACTGCTACTTTATTCTTATCATGTAAAAACTACTTCCATTAAGTGAATGATTTAAAATCATTTGAATAAGCAATTCCGTTTCTTAATAGGAAGAAAAAATGCAGTATGATAACATTTTTAACTCTATTGCTGATGTTTAAGATTATCTCTGTTATAAATGGTATTTTTAACAATTTAATTTTATACCACTAAAGGGAAAAGAGAAAATTAAATCAGCATCAATACATGCTTTAAACAATAAACATCTAGGAAATCATTTCAGAACATGCTGGTTTTCAATAATTAAGAGCTCGTTGATAGAAACGGGTTAACATATTATGACTGAGTCCTCACCCATATTTCAGGCACATAACTAATATTTAAATATAATGTATTATACTCCTGACATTTGTGCAGACAACTCATGAACTAGAGCCTATGATTTATTCACATCTGTTATAACACATTCTGATAATTTATTTGGAAGAAAGCAATCTGCATTAATCATTTATTAATTATTAATAAAATATAAGCACTGCATTAAAGAACTGCTGTTCAAAAATAACCTTTTCTTCTTGAAGCCAAGGACCTATTTAATTTCACCTTGCATTTTGTAAAGATTAATCGCTTTTTCAGATGTTGTCCTCCAATCTGACCCTGTAAGGTTTGGGGGGAATGCGTTTTACATACAGATAGAAATGTGTCTAGTTGAACTGACCCCTAAGAAAGATATGTTGACATCCTCACTCCCAGGAGTTCAGAATGTGAACTTGTTTGTAAAGAGAACTGGTGCAGATATAATTATTTAAATTAAGATTAAGTTATAGAGCAGGGTGGGTCTCTATTTCAATAGGATTGGTGCCCCATAAGAATTCAGTCCAGGGACTTCTCTGGTGGTCAAGTGGTTAAGACTCTGCACTCCGACTGTATGGGACATGGGTTCAATCCCTGGTCAGGGAACTATGATCCCACGTGACCTGTGACACATCCAAAAAAATTGATGGAACATTTATTAAAAACAAAAATTCAGTCCATGTGAGGACATAGAGACATAGGGAGAAGGCTATGTGAACATGGAGGCAGAAACTGAAGTGATGCATTTACCAGCCAAGGAACAAGGATCATTGGCCATGACTGGAAGCTATGAGGAAGACATGGAAGCTCCTCTTTCACATATTCTTAAAAATAGTAACTGCCAACACCTTGATTTCAGACTTTAGTTTTCAGAAGTGCGAGAAAATACATTTCTGTTGTTTTAAGCCACCAGTTTGTGCTGCTTTGTTATAGCAGTTGTAGGAAATGAATAGAAGGTGTTTTTCCTGTCCTTGCCAGTATGCCTGTAAAGGTTTGCAGAGGCTTTACCGCAAAGACCTTGCATGCTGTGGTTATACATCTCCAAACTTTGAGCAATTAGAATAATTGTTCAAGCCCTTTGAAGTGAATGTTAATCAGGAAGACGTTTGGAGTGGGGAGGATGTTGTTGGTTTATATGATACAAGACTGATGTGACTCTAGAGACCACAGGGATAAAGTTGATGAATTATCAGTTTGCAGTTGGTTTAATGGTGTCATATTTATTTCTACTTTATTGACTATGCCAAAGCCTTTGACTGTGTGGATCACAATAAACTGTGGAAAATTCTGAAAGAGATGGGCATACCAGACCACCTGACTTGCCTCTTGAGAAATCTGTATGCAGGTCAGGAAGCAACAGTTAGAACTGGACATGGAACAGCAGACTGGTTCCAAATAGGAAAAGGAGTATGTCAAGGCTGTATATCGTCACCCTGCTTATTTAACTTATATGCAGAGTACATCATGAGAAATGCTGGGCTGGATGAAGCACAAGCTGGGATCAAGATTGCTGGGAGAAATATCAATATCCTCAGATATGCATATGATACTGCCCTTATGGCAGGAAGTGAAGAAGAACTAAAAAGTCTCTTGATGAAAATGAAAGAGGAGACTGAAAAAGTTGGCTTAAAGCTCAACAATCAGAAAACCAAGATCATGGCATCTGGTCCCATATCTTCATGGCAAACAGATGGGGAAACAATGGAAACAGTGAGAGACTTAATTTTGGGGGGCTCCAAAAATCACAGCAGATGGTGACTGCAGCCATGAAATTAAAAGACACTTGCTCCTTGGAAGAAAAGTTATCACCAACCTAGACAGCATATTAAAAAGCAGAGACATTACTTTGTTAACAAAGGTCTGTCTAGTAAAAGCTGTTTTTTCCAGTAGTCATGTATGGGTGTGAGAGTTGGACTGCGAAGAAAGCTGAGTGCTGAAGAATTGATGCTTTTGAACTGTGGTGTTGCAGAAGACTCTTGAGAGTCCCTTGGACTGCAAGGAGATCCAACCAGTCCATCCTAAAGGAGATCAGTCCTAGGTGTTCATTGGAAGGAGTGATGCTGAAGCTGAAACTCCAACACTTTGGCCACCTCATGTGAAGAGTTGACTCGTTGGAAAAGACCCTGGTGCTTGAAGGGATTGGGGGCAGGATGAGAAGGGGATGACAGAGGATGAGATAGTTGGATGGCATCACTGACTCAATGGACATGAGTTTGAGTAAGCTCCAGAAGTTGGTTATGGACAGGGAGGACTGGTGTCCTGCAGTCCATGGGATTGCAAAGAGTCGGACATGGCTGAGTAACTGAACTGAACTGAATATCCCAAGGAGCAGGAAATGTATTATCTCCTATATCTTCCAGAAAGAACACATCCTTGTCTCAGCCCATTTTGAACTTCCAACATAACAGAACTATAGGATGATATATTTACAATTCGTTACAGATGCAATCAAAAACTGTAATATAGTTGATTATGAATGATTATCATTAATAAGATTAATATGAGAAGTATTATATCTTTACTGTCTTGTATAATATTTACCTTCTGAGTCACCAGGGAAGCTCATGATATATTCTACTTCTGTGCACTGATTAATTCAATAAATTTTTATTGAACAAATATTATGTACAAGGATATATACCATGCACTGGGATGCAATAGCCAATGAGTAGATGTTCTTGTAGTTAAGTTCTCAGAAGAAGAGATTACTGAATTAGACAAGAAAAAGAAATTTTTATCCCTATTAGTAATCAAGGAACTAAATCTGGAGGTATACCAGTTAAATTTTCATCATTAAGGAAACTTAAGAATCAGATTTAATCTAATCAATGATATGTTCAAGTGTATCAGGTTTGAAGGAGCAGATTCAGTAATACCACATATGTCAACCTGGATTCTCCAGATAACTTAGGGTCTTTGAATATAGTCATGATAAATGTCACGGGGGTTAAGTGGATAGTCAACTATCTTTGTTTTTCAACAACTTTTCTATCACAGGGAAATGGTCCTTTTTTTCGAGTACTCATACTCATTACCTTTCAAACATAATTTTTTTGGCTAAGTTGAATGGACTCTTTTATTAAATATCTCTTTTAAAAGTTAATCTAGTCTCTACCCAAAGTGCCACTGTTCCAATCCAAGTCTCCATGATCTCATGCAAGGATTTCTGAAGCACCCTTATCATTGAGCTTCCTACCAAAAACGTTGTGCCTCCCAATGTGCAGTTTAATATATTGTATCTACCTAATGTTACCATAATGTAACTAATGCTTCTACCCCCTTGCTAAAAGCTTTTTTTATATTTTTCAGAGAATCAGAATAGCTAGAGGTGATCTGTGCTCAGTCATGACTTTTTGTGGCCCCACGGACTGTAGCCCAGTAGACTCCTCTATCCATGGAATTTTCCAGGCAAGAATACTGGAGTGGGTTGCCATTTCCTTCTCCAGGGAATATTCCTGACCCAGGGTCAAAATTGCACTTCCTGCATTGGCAGGAAGATTCTTTACCACTAGTGCCAATTCCTAAAGATAAACTATACACTCCATGTTGCTTTCAAGAATTCTATAAACTTGGCTAGTATATCTCTTCATTAAAATCCCATGTCACTCTCCCCTTTATATATTTTCTCTTTTCCTTAAAGTTGCTACATGTTACATTTCAAGTCTGAACTGCTTGCTTTTTCTGCCAGGAATGCCTTCCCCCAGCTATTTGGCCTGGATATTTCTTACCCATCCTTTGACAGCCAATGTGAAGACATTTTCCTTAATAGAAGTTCCCTCATCAAATAGATCAAGTTTGTCTTTGTTGTGTGTTTTCATAACTTCCCCTATTATATGAATCTATACACTATATTGCATTTAATTTTTGAAATATAAGATTCTCTTAAATAACAGTTTAGTTGTAGGATGATCTAGACTAACTCTGTTCCATAAATAAACATGTATGGAAATCCACATACCTTTCTTATTAGTTGACCATTGTTTGTTTTTGTGTATTTTTACCTGGCTAAGTATTCCAGTCACCTGTCTTTATGTTGAATGTTCTCAAATTTCTTATTGGCTGATATTTCTCAAATTATTTTTTGAAATCTAATAACTCATTGAGAAGCATCCATAAAAATAATGCTCTTTGAATGTGCTTCTTTTCTTGACATTTATCCAGTGATTGTTATTCGTGAAAATCAGTTGAGCTGGATATAAAATCCTTGCTTCTCACTTTCATTCTTTCAGTTCTTTAAATATATCAAACTGATTTCTCTTGAAATAAAGTGTTTCTTTTAAATCTGATATCAGTCTTTTCCTGAAATGATTTGAAGTTTTTGCTTGAATGAGAAGATATTCTGTTTTTTCAAAAGTTAGTAATTCTGCTACAATGTGTCTTACTAAAATAGACCATATTCCAACTGCCCTTTCAGTATGAAAGTTTTCATCTTAATTTGGGAAAGCTTCCTTGGGCTGTAGTTAGTGGCACTGAGTGTGTATGTGTATGTTCCATTGTTTTGGTTTTCTTTTTCTGTATTTGCTAGTGTAATGGGCCTGACTATTGTTGTTTTTTCTATTCCTTTTTTCAAATTCTTTTTATCATTTTCTTCATTCACATTTTTTACTTTTTTCTTTTTTTACCTTCCATTACCTATTTTCTTCATGGGATTCTCGCCTATCTATACATTGATGGCTTCTAGGTTAGCCTTTATTTCCACTTATAAAATTTTCTTTCTCATCTTTCCTGAGCTGTGTCAGCTCTCTTTCCATGGCTTACCATTTCCTAGTATCTTATTTAATAACTGTTCTAATTTTTATTTAATTTAGCTTATTATGAAATAGGAAGGCATTGCTTGAAGCAATTTTTTTCCAGCTATTTCTTTACTTTGTGTAGGTCTTCAGATTGTTATACATTTTAGAGAATATTTTAGTGTAAACTAAATCACAATTATTTCTTCTTTCTTGTTCTCTTTTGAACAAGATAAATTATAGGAATCCAATTTTCCATTCTTTTTGAAAAAAAACCAACAAAACTGTAAATTTATAAAATGTATAAAACAACTGCACATCAAATGGTTGGAGATGAATATGCTAATTAGCTTGATTATGGTGATCATTTCATACTGTGTGAAAAAAAAGTGTGAATGTGTTAAGTCACTAAATTGTGTCCAACTCTTTGTGACCCCATGGACTTGAAACCCACCAGGCTCCTCTGTCCATGAAATTCTCCAGGCAAGAATATTGGAGTGGGTAGCCATTCCCTTCTCCAGGGGATCCTCCTGACCCAGGGATCAAACCTGGGTCTCCCACATTGCAGGCATATTCTTTACTGTCTGATTATGATGATCATTTCACAGTGGTATACCTAAATGAAAACATCACACTATAAACTTTAAATAGAACATGGTCTTAAGCAACTAATAGGTTGTTTGGAAATAAATTGTATTTTTCATAAGTATTCTCTTTTGAAACTAATTCAATGTCATTTTTTGATCACTGATGCAAAGAGATTTCAGAATATTACTGAAAATATCTGGGGGTTAGAATTTGCTTAATCTAGTAATTGTCAGTAATATTTCTTAAATATACATACATATAAACACACACGTATGTATGTATGTGTATACACACACATAGGCAGACATTCCAGAGACTTCAACACACGTCCTGAGATGTTTGAGGACCAAAGACACCTGAATAAGACAGTTGCCAGTTACACAGTCAGAAAGCTCCTTCCTGATGGGTACATTCCGCCTGTCATTATTCCCTCTTGGGAACTGTGTTTCCAGCATTTACCTCTGAGTTGTTATAGGGCAAGTGCTAAGACTGTCTATGGGCCCTTTGCCTTCTCCCAGCCTTGCTCCTTCCAGCTAATGGCAAGATGTGAGACTCCTTAGTTCTCCTACCTGGAGGAGGTCCCCCTGGGATGGCCAGTCCTCAGTTCAAAGAGCCAAGCCTGTGCAGACCTCCACTTTCTACCAACCAGGAAGACAGGTCTTTCAGGAGCCCTTCACTCCTTGAATATGGGCTCCAGAGGGCCTCCCTGCTGCACCTGGGACCAAGCACGTCAAGCCTGGATTTCAAACAGGAATCCTTAAAGTGGTTTATGGCCTAGGTCAGGGCAGGGTTTAATGTCTGTGTTTATAGTATGTCGAGACCATTGGTTTGTGAGTCTAATAAATACCTATATACTCAGGTTTTATGTGTGTGTGTGTGTATATATATATACATGTATACTCAGGTTTTATATATATATATATATATATATATATATATATATATATATATATATAGCCTTCATAAAGGCAATGAAGGACAGCATAGTGTTCCTTGAGAATCAGAAAACTAAGTCCTGCACTGGCCTCAGTTTACTGACTGAAGTGAGCTTCCAGGCCTTGTATCAGGGAAGGAGAAACCAGGAAGAATCTAGAGAAATCCATGATATGAATAGATAGAGCAGAAAATCTACTAGAGAGACCACAGTGACTAGAAACTTCAGAAAAAAAATACTGGAGATATAAAAGCTGCACTTAGAATGGTGTATATTTGCAGAGGGTCTGTTTCAAGTCTTACTGGAAACTGAGCAAGAATGCATGTGTAGAAACTGCCTAGGACCAGGGGAAGAATAATATGAAAGTATGAGAGAAGGAAAAAAAAAAAATCCTTGATGGTCACCCATAGCTGGGAATGTTTACTGTTCCTACAAGGCAGAGAGGAATCCCTCATAAGTGTGATGCATCAGGAAACACACTCAGAAGTGTTTTGGCCCACTAATGAGGCACACTTCATCCTAGAGGAAATGCTATGCTAGTCTCAACAAAGTTTATAAAGCAATATCTAATAGAAACTGCCATATTACCCAGCAATCCCACTTCTGGGCATACACACCAAGGAAACCTGAACTGAAAGACACACGTGTACCCCAATGTTCATTGCAGCACTGTTTATAATAGCCAGGACATGGAAGCAACCCAGATGCCCATTGGCAGACAAATGGATAAGAAAGTTGTGGTACATATACACAATGGAATATTACTCAGCCATTAAAGAGAATACATTTGAATCAGTTCTAATGTGGTGGATGAAATTGGACCCTATTATACAGAGTGAAGTAAGTGAGAAAGAAAAACACCAATACAGTATATTAACGCATATATATGGAATTTAGAAAGACAGTAATGATGACTCTATATGCAAGACAGCAAAAGAGACACAGATATATAGAACAGTCTTTTGGACTCTGTGGGAGAAGGCAAGGGTGGGATGATCCGAGAGAAAAGCATTGAAACATGTATATTATCATATGTGAAAAAGATTGCCAGTCCAGGTTGGATGCATGAGACAGGGTGCTCAGGGCTGGTGCACTGGGATGACCCAGAGGGATGGGATGGGAGGGAAGTGGGAGGGAGGTTCAGGATGAGGAACACATGTACACCCATGGCTGATTCATATCAATGTATGGCAAAAACCACTACAATATTGTAAAGTAATTAACCTCCAATTAAAATAAATATTTTCTTAAAAAGCAATGCTTAATAGGATAAAACTGTTTCCACATATCTTAACTGCATCCCAGACAAAATATTTTTAGAAATATAAAAATAGTCATACCATGCCAAAAAAGTAAAATTTACAGTGTCTGGAATTCAATGAATACATGTAACTCTATGGCTGATTCATATCAATGTATGACAAAACCCACTGAAAAATTAAAAAAAATAAAAATAAAAATAAAAAAAATATTAAAAAAAAGAAAAAAAAAACGAAAAATTTCAGGTAGGTAAAATATCAAGAAACTACAACTCTTGATGAGAAAATTTAATCAATTAAAACTGACCCAAAACTACAGATTATATATTTAGTAGACAAGATATTAAACCAACTAACAGACCTATATTTCATATGTTTAAGAAGGTAGAGGAAAATATTAAAATGATATGTGGAGACACAGAAGATAAAATGACCCAAGAAAAACCCCTAAAGATGAAAATTTAAAATCCAAGATGAAAATACAAGGAATGGTTTAAGGGCATATGAGTCACCACAGAAAAAGGATTATTGAAGTTGAAAGCATAATAGAAATTATCTAAAATTGATACATAGAAACAATGGACAAAAATGAACATGGAACCAGTGAACTGTGAATTAACCTCAGATGGCCTATTATATAGATGCAATTAGTATTCCTGAAGAAAAGGGAAGGGCAGAAACACACAAAAAAATTTGTAGAAATAATCACTGAAATTTTTCAACTTTGATGAAAACTACAAATCTACAGATTAAAGACACTCAATGAACTAACACACATGAAGAAAAGTACATGAAAGCAAATTGCAAACATGTTACATAACACCAATGTAAAGAAAAAAATATATAAAAGCAACCGGAGAAAAGAGAAAAACAAAGAAAAGAAGAAAAGCATATTGTCTGGTTGACTAAAAAGTTCACTCGGGTTTTTCCATAAGATGTTAGGGGAAAACCCAAATTGACTTTTTGGCCAATCCAATACTTTAAGGAACAAGGCAAGAAAAAAAGGGGAGAGGGTATGGAGGAAGCAGTAAGGTTAAAGTGCTAAAGGAAAACACACACATAAACACCACCTACCAACCTACAATTCCATAGCCAGAGAAAATATTTTTTAGATGAAGGTAAAATATTTGAGACCTAAAAATTAATTTATTACAAGCAGAACTACACTACAACAAAAGACAAAGTATATCCTAAAAGCAGGAGAACATGATATCAGATGGAAATCTGGATACACACAAATGAATAAAGAGCATTAGAAATAGGAACCAAAATGGGTAAATGCTAAGAATCACTATTTAAATTTATGTAAAAGAAAATTAACTCTAAATGCAAAACTAATAACAACATATTGTTGTGTTTTAATGTATAATGACCTAATATGTGTGACACACAGCACAAGACTTTGCAAGAGGCTACGGAGAAATAATATACTCTTGTAAGGATCTTGTCCTAGGTATGAAGTAGTATACTTTGACTAAAAGGTAGATTCTAATCATTTAAATAATTATATGACAATCCCTAATTAAACACTGAAATAAAAGGAAATATAAATACAGCTCATAAGCCAATGAAAGAGATAAAACGGAATAATATCTCGATGCAGAAAATGCATTCAACAAAATCTAACATCTATCCCTGACAGAATATTGCAATAACTAGGAATAATAAGATATCTCCTGAACCAAATAAAATGCATTCTAAAAACTACCTCCAGATAAGAGTTGAGGACTGAATGCTTTGCTGCTAAGATCCTCAATGAAGCAAGACTGGACTCTCTCCAATTCTATTCAACACTGTACTCAGATTCTAGTCAGCGAAATAATATGAAAAAAGAATTAAAAATCATCAAGACTAGTAAGTATGAAATACAAGTTTTTATTAATAGCATAATCTTACAAAAAGAAATTCCTACAGAATCTATAAAAACTAGTTCTAGGACGAATAAGTGAATTTAGCAACATTGTAATACAAAAGATAAATACACAAAAATCAATTGTATATTATTGTACTGGTCAAGAAATATCAGAAATTTAAAATAAAGATAACCTTTATAATTATATAAAGTATATGAAACATTCAGCAACAAAACTGACAAACCACTTGTTTTTTTTACTGAAAACTACAAAGCATTTTTTTTCATTTTTTTTATTGAAGTATAGTTGATTTATAATATTAATATCTCCTATACAGCAAAGTGACTGCTACATACATATATACATTCTTTTCTAAATATTCTTTTGCATTATGACTTACCATAGGACACTGAATACTTTTTTCTCTGTGCTGTACAGTAGGACCTTGTTAGAAAATAGACAGGTGGACACAGCAGGAGGGAAGGAAAGGGTGGGATGAATTGAGAGCACTGCTGACACATATACACTATCAAATGGAAAAGAGTTAGCTAATGGGAAACTGCTATGTAGCACAGGGAACTCAGCTCAATACTCTGTGATGACCTAGAGGGGGTGAGGGGGGAGGCTCAAAAGAGAGGGGATATTATGTAAGCAGAGCATTTTTAGAAAAAATAAAAAAAATAATGCAGAAGTATACCATGTTCACAGATCAGAAGCCTCAATATGTCAACTGTCCTTATAGTCATTAAATAGTCAAAACAATCTTAAAGTCTCAACAATGTTTTTTTGAAGAAAATGGGGAAAAAAACAAAAAGAAAACTGATCCTAAAATCCATATGGGAATGCAAAGAACCTACAATATCCAATTCAACTTTTTCAACTTTGGAAAAGAACAACACATTTAGGGGACCTGATATTCAGTGAAGACATGATATAAAGTAGTAATCAATAAAAGGTGGTGTTAACGTCAACATTGAAAGACCAATGGAACATACAAAGGATCCAAATACAAAGCCATTTATATTTGATCAATTCATTTTGAACAAGGGTTCAAAGGTAATTTAGTGAAGAAAAAACAGTATGTTCCTTCCACCATTACCCCACACCTTAAGTACCCATTCCCGCACAATGTCCTCAGTTTCTCTTTGTATAAAATAGAAAACTCATGCAGTTTTTTTTTTAGTATAAATATATATGGTATATATATTATATACACATATAATATATATCTAATGTGTCCATTTATTATCTACCCATCCATACTCCTTATTTAGCGTGTTTAAACTAGCAGTACTTTCACAAATGTGGCTCAAAATATATGCTTGTCCTTCACTTCAAAAAAATTTCCGCTATTCCCATTTTGATGTGTCATCTATATTCCAGTGGAGCAGCTTGTAGTTTTAAAAAGACCATCAGTGGAAACCTACACATTTTTCAGCCATTCTTTCCTCTTAAAAGTAATGAACATGTAAATCCATGGCTGATTCAAGTCAATGTATGGCAAAAACCACTACAATATTGTAAAGTAATTAGCCTCCAACTAATAAAAATAAATGCAAAAGCAAAAAAATAAAAAGTATTGAACAATTTCTGGGGGGCAAAATGAATAAGACGTCTGTGCTGTATTGATATAAAACTGCTTTTTTCCCCACAGTAATAGTGGCAATCCTGTAGATAACAAATTATTGTAGTCAGGAACAAGTAACTCAAGAATGCAGTAGATAAGATGACTTCAATAAATCCTGCAAAGTCTGTTCTCAGTGAAAGTTTAGAAAATATAAAACCTGTTACCAAATTAATCCTCTATTGTTCTTGCTGAGGAGAAAAGAACTACTAAATACTTCTTCTAAAATGGTATCAATGTGTCAGGTCACTTATAGGCATACCCTGGAGACAGAGGGTTCAGTTCCACGCCACTGCAGTAAAGTGAATATCACAATAAAGTGAGTCACAAATGTTTTGGCTTCCTAGTGCATAAAAAAGTTGTGTTTTCACCAGACTGTGGTCTATTAAGTATGCAAAATCATTATGCCTAAAAAACAATGTACATACCTTAATTAAAAAATACTTTACTGCAAAAAAAATGCTATCATCTGAACCTTCAGCTAGCCATAATCTTTTAGCTGGTAGAGTTTGAAATATTGCTAAAAATCAATGAAACGTGACACAGAGACATGAAGGAAGCAAATGCCACTGGAAACATTGCATCAGTAGATTTGCTTGACTCAGGATTGTCACAGATCTTTAATTTGTAAAAAAAAAAAAAAAAAAAATCACTGTGAAGCACAGTAAAACAAAGTATGTCTGTATTTAGAAAGTTATCCTGTGAGCCCATGGTCAAATTCTTATACACACAAGGATGCTGAGTTCAAATTTGTGTATCAAACTTTAAGAGGGACAGAACAGAACTGGAGAGTGTTATTGGGTTGGCCAAAAAAGTTCATTTGGGTTTCTCTGTCAGAACTTTTTGGTCAACCCAGTATAAGTAGGTAGGAAAGAATTAAAATTTCACCACTGGCTACATACCAATCAGTGTGATAGTGTATTTGTGGCTCAGTCGGTAAAGAATCTGCCTGCAATGGAGGAGACAGTGCGGGTTTGATCCCTGGGTCAGGAAAATCCCCTGGAGGAGGAAACGGCAATCCAGTCCAGTCTTCTGGCCTGGTAAATCCCATGGACAGAGAGCCTGGTGGGCTATAGTCCACAGGGTGAAAAACATTCAGACAGGATTAAGCACATGGCACAAAAACCCAATGACAGAGTAGCTGTTTCCTACGTGGTGACCCCATCGCCAAAGAGGTTCAAACTTAAAGTCACACACGCACTCTCCAGTGTGGCAGCACTAACTACATGGGGATATTTTAAAGTAATTACAGTTAAACAAAATTAAAAATTTAGAGGGAGAGGTGGCCAAGACAGTGGCCAAGAGTAGAAAGACCTGAGCTCACCTCCTCTCATGAGTACATCAAAATCACAACTATCTGCAAAAACCACCTTTGACGAAGGAGACTGGAACTTACCAGAAAAGATGTTCCACAACTGAAGACATACAGAAGGAACCACGAGAAAGGCAGAAGTGGTGGACTCCTGATAAAATTAAATCCCATGTTTCCCAGGTGGATGACCAACAAACTGGAGAATGCTTGTTTTCTTATAGAAGGAGTTCTGAGCTTCCTATCAGGTTCCCCAGATCTCGGTTCTGGCAATAGGAGGACAGGTTCTCAGAGCATCTGATTTTGAAAGCAAGTGAAGCTTAACTACAGGAGCACCATGGGACTGGGGGAAATAAAGAGTTCATTCTTACAATTTACTGATCAGAGACATATTAATACGTCTTTCATTACCCAAACATTGCTGACCAGAGGCGTTTCAATATTCGTTTACATAACAAATCACTGGCCACAGGTGTTAGTTGCTACAAAAATTCCCCAATCAATAATGTGTTTAAAAAAGTACACAAAATCTCACTTGCACTGCGACCAAGGCAAAAGCAATAATTTCATAGAAGCCTGGGCCAGACCTACCTGTTGGTCTTGGAGAGTCTTCTGGAGAATGGGGAGCAACTGTAGCTCACCCTGGGGACATAGACACTAGTGTTAGACATACAGGGAACATTCAGCCACATGAACACTGCCGATGCTGGCACCTGATATCTTGGACCATTTTTGCCACCACCTAGCACCACCATTGAAAAGGCAATGGCAACCCACTCCAGTGCTCTTGCCTGGAGAATCCCATGGACAGAGGAGCCTGGTAGGCTGCAGTCCATGGAGTCGCTACAAGTCAGACACAACTGAGCGACTTCACTTTCACGTTTCACTTTCATGCACTGGAGAAGGAAATGGCAACCCACTCCAGCATTCTTGCCTGGAGAATTCCCAGGGACGGGGGAGCCTGGTGGGCTACTGTGTACGGGGTCGCACAGAGTCGGACACAACTGAAGCAACTTAGCAGCAGCACCACCCAATAGTCTGCAGGTGCCAGTTCTTTGGTGCCTCAAGCCAAACAACTAACCACTGGACAGGGATACATCCCCACCCATCAGCAGACAAGCTGCCTAAAGACTAAGCCCACAGCCATAGACAGGGCTAAGACCACCAAAGGTCCAAGATCCAGCTTTGTCTGCCAGTGGACAGGCAATGACCTTCCCACTGGTAAGCCTGCACAAGTCTCTAGATGAACCTCACCAACCAGGGATGGACACCAGAAGTAAGAAAATTATGATCACACAATGCATGCCAGACCCTACACTGGGACCAGCTGGGTCCAGGCCCTGGCTGCTAATAGGTCAATGGAACATTTGGGACACCCTGGATCACATGCCCAGCTATGTCAATAAATGCTGTCCTCCCCCTGTCAACGATCTGAAATGAGCTGTAGGATCCCTGGGCCCTGAAACCATGCTCTAAGAAACAGCTCTGCCTGCCAGTAGTCTTGCTAACTCCAGGTTTTGGCTTAACCTGCCAGGGGTGGGCAACAGCCCCAGATCCTTCAGTACCCTGACTCCAACCACCAGTAAGCCAGTACTAGCCCCTAGGCTCCCAAGGGTTCCTCAACCAGCTGCCTCATTGAAAGGCTCTGCTAAACAGCAGCCAGAAGATCCACACAAGGCAGGAAGACCTGGAACCAAGACCAGGGGCCAACAAAACCTACTAGACCACCCACATAGTCAGTCCCCCACAAGAGAAAGGTGCATGCAGCCCTCTTGGAGGAACCCCTAGAGCATACAGCTTGGGTGAAGAGAGGGGAGTGCACAGCTGGGATACATAGGATGCTTCCTACAGAGGGCCATGTCCCAAGACTGAGAAACATAACTAACCTACTACAAACATTAAGAATACAAAGAGTAACTTGGACAAAATGAGGTAGCAGAAGAATATGGTCTAGACAAAGGAAAAATATAAAACTCCAGAAGAAGAATTAAATAAAGTAGAGACAGATAATCTACACAAGAAAGACTTCAGATTAATAATTGCAGAGATGGTCAAAGAACTAGGGAGGAAAATGGATGCCAGATGTATGTTAGAATTTTTTAACAAAGAGATAATAGAAAGCGCCACTGAGTAGAGATGAAGAATACAATATCTTAAGTGAAAATGCACTAGAAGGAATCAGTAGTAGATTAAATGATTCAGAAGAATGGTCAGTGAGTCAGAGGAACAGTAGTGGAAATCACTGATGCTGAAGAGAAAAAAACAAATAAGAATGAAAAGAAAAGAGGACAATTTAAGAGACCTTTGGGACCACATTAAGCACACTAATATTCACACTCTAATGGTCCCAGAAGGAGAAGAGAGAAAGAACCCAAGGAAATATTTGTAAAGATAGTACCTGAAAACTTCCCTAACTGGGAAAGGAAGTGACTTTTTAGTCACCTAAGTCTAGGAGGCACAGAGAGCCCCATATAGGATTAACCCACAGTGGAATACACAAAGACACAGTGCAATCAAAATGGCAAAAATTAAAGAGAACAATAAAAACAGCAAGGAAAGAGTAACAAATATTAATAACATATGAAAGAAACTCCCTTAATCCATCAGCTAATTTTTCAGCAAAACTCTGAAGGCCAGAAGAGAGTGGCACCACTGAATTATTGAAAAGGAAAAACCTATAACCAAAAATACTCTACCCAGCATGACTCTCATTCAGACTTGGAGAAATCAGAAGCTTTGCAGACAAGAGAAAGCTATAAGAATTCAGGGCCACCAAACCAGCTTTACCACAAACATTAAAGGAAATTCTCTAGGTGAAAAAAGGAAAGGCCATAACTAAAAACTAAATTATGGAAGGAAAAAGTTCACCAGTAAAGGTAAACATACAGTAAAGGTGGAAAATCATTCACACAGTGAGTAGGGAGGTTAAAAGACAAAAGTAGTAAAACCATCTGTATTCATGATAAACAGTTACAAGACACATGTAAATATATACATACATACTCTGCTATACAAAAACCTCATGGTAACCACAAAAAAACAAACTATAACACATACACGCAAAAAAGAAATTGAAGCATAGCATTAAAGATAGTCATAAAATAAGAAGGGAAGAGAAAAGGAAAAAATATCTACAAAAAAAAATTCAAAACAACTAACAAGGGAGCGGTAAGAATATATATCTATATATCTCTCTCTATATATATAGAGAGAGAGATAAATAGATAGATAATTGCCTTAAATTTAAATGGTTTAAATGCTCAATCAAAAGACAGACTGGCTTAATGGATATAAAAACAAGCCTCATATATATGCTGCCTATAAGAAACTCACTTCAAGTCTAGAGACACATACAGACTGGAAAGTAAAAGGATGGAAAAGTTATTCCACACAAATGTAAATAAAAAAAAAATTGGAGTATCAATACTTATGTCAGGCAAAATAGACTTTAAAATAAAGACTGTTATAAGAGACAAAGAAGGATACAAGATAATGATCAAGGGATCATTTCAAGAAGCTATATATATATTTACTGTAAATATACATGCACTCAATATAGAAATACCTCAATATATAAGGTAGATATATTAGTAAATATAAAAGGAGACACCAAAAGTAGCACAATAATAGTAGGGAACTTTAACACTCCATTTATACCAATGGACGGATCATCCAGAGAAGTAGTAAGGAAACACAGGCCTTAAATAACACATTCGACCAAACAGACTTAACTGAAATTTATAGAGCATGCAACTCTAAAGCAGCAGAATACATATTCTTTTCAAGTGCACATGAAACATTCTCCAGGATAGATCATATACTGGGCCAAACCAACCTTTGGTAAATTTAAGAAAACTTGAAATCATTTCAAGCATCTTATATGGCCACAACATTATGACACTAGAAATCAACTATAAGAAAAACTGCAAAAAAATAAAAAACCCACACAAATACATGGAGGCTAAACAATATGCTACTAAAAAAGCAATTGACCAATGGATCACTGAAGAAATTAACCAAGAAAGTATTAAAAAAAAAACAAAAACCTTAGAGATAAATTAAAACATGACAATCCAAAACCTATGGGATGGGAGGTGGGATGAACTGGGAGATTGGGACTGACATATATACACAACTATGTATAAAATAAATAATTAATGAGAATTAATAATCTATATATATATACATATATATATGAATCAGTTCAGTCACTCCATCATGTCCGACTCTTTGTGACCCCATGGACTAGAGCACGCCAGGCCTCCCTGTCCTTCGTCTCCCAGAGCTTGCCCAAACTCATATCCATTGAATTGGTGATGCCATCCAACCATCTCGTCCTCTGTCATCCCCTCTGCCTTTAATCTTTCCCAGCATCAGGGTCTTATATGTATGTATTCATATGACTGATGCATATTTTTATACAGCAAGAAACGAACACAAAATGTAAAGCAACTATACTCCAATGTTAAAAAAAAGAAACCCCCCCCCAAAGAGAAAGAAGCTATTTAGTCTTTTACGCTTAGCCTTTTAGAGTTCATTTAGACCTACCCTCACTATTAGGGAAATGTTTGCTTGCATATACTCTGAAGAATGTAGTTAAGAACATTAAAGTTCATTAACAAGGGTGTCACTAATTTTGGGCTATTCTTTTAAAGTTCAGTAACTCTACAGCTGTGCTGTCCATATAGTGACCACTAGTAACATCACTCCAGTTCAATCACTCAGTCGTGTCTGACTCTTTGTGACCCCATGGACTGCAGCATGCCAAGCTTCCTCGTCCATCACCAACTCCTGGAGTTTACTCAAAATCATGTCCATTGAGCTGGTGATGCCATCCAACTATCTCATACTCTGTCATCCACTCCTCCTCCTGCCTTCAATCTTTCCCAGCATCAGGGTCTTTTTGGATGAGTCAGTTCTTCATATCAGGTGGCCAAAATATTGGGAATTTTAGCTTTAGCATCAGTCCTTCCAGTGAATATTCAGGACTGATTTCCTTTAGGATGGACTGGTTGGAACTCCTTGCAGTTCAAGAGACTCTCAAAAGCCTTCTCCAATACCACGGTTCAAAGCATTAATTCTTTGGTGCTCAGCTTTCTTTATAGTCCAACTCTCACACCCATACATGACTACTGGAAAAACCATAGCTTTGACTAAATGGATTTTGATAAATAAGAAGGATAACAATATACAGCCTTGACGTACTCCTTTTCCTATTTGGAACCAGTCTGTTCCATATCCTGTCCTAACTGTTGCTTCTTGACCCACATACAGATTTCTCAGGAGGCAGGTCAGGTGGTCTGGTATTCCCATCTCTTTAAGAATTTTCCACAGTTTGTTGTGATCCACACAGTCAAAGCCTTTGGTGTAGTCAATAAAGCAGAAGTAGATGTAGACTAGCAACATATGATTACTCAAATGTAAGTTAATTATAGAAAATTAAAACTTAAAATTCAGTTCCTCGGTCACAATAGTCACATTTCATGTACTTGGTAGCTGTATGTGGCTAGTGGCTACATATAGGATAGTACAGGCAGAGGATATTTCCACCCATGCATAAAGTTCTATTGGACAGCACTGTGCTGGAAGAATAAGACTTTTAAGAAGAAATTAACAGGTCAAATCATTTAAATGAGTGCAGCTCAATAAGAAGATGGTGTATGTGTGTGTATGTATTTATGGAATATTATTCGGCCTTAAAAAGAAGGAAATAATGCCATTTGAAGCAACAACAAGGATGGATCTAGAGATTATCATACTAAGTGAAACACTCAGAAAGACAAATACATGTTATCACTTATATGTGGAATCTAAAAAACAATACACGTAAACTCATTTACAAAACAGAAATAGACTCACAGACAAAGAAAACAAACTTAAGGCTACCAAAGGGGGAAAAGGATGGGAAGGGATAAACTAGGAATTTAGGATTAATAGATACACACTACTATATATAAAACATAACCAACAAAGACATAGTGTATAGCATAAGGAACTATATTCAGTATCTTGTAATAAACGATAATGGAACAGAATTTGAAAAAGAGAAAAGCTGAATCATTTTGCTGTCCACCTGAAACACTGTATTATAAATCAACTATGAAAATATTAGTCACTCAGTTGTGTCCCACCCTTTGCAACACCATAGACTGTATGTAACCTTCCAGGCTCCTCTGTTCATGGAATTCTCCAGGCAAGAATACTGAAGTGGGTAGCCATTCCTTTCTCCAGAGGATCTTCCAGACCCAGGGATCTAATCCAGACCTCCTGCATTCTTTACCATCTTAGCCACCAGGAAAGCCCTTCTAAGACCTTCAACTTAAAAATAAAATTTAAAAAAGTACAGGATGCAGCAATTGCAGTCTAAGAGGTAAGTTTATAGTAACACAAGCAGTAAGAAAACTCTCAAATAAACAACCTAACCTTTTACCTAAATTAATGGAAGAAAAAACAAAACCCAATTTAGTAGAAGGAATGAAATCATAAAAATCAGAGCAGAAATAAACAGAATAGAGATAAATAAAACAATGGAAAAGATCAATGAAACCAAAAGCTGGTTCTTTGAAAAATAAAAATGATAAACCTTTAGCCAGACACATCGAGAAAAAAGGGAGGGCCCAAATCAATAAAGTCAGAAATGAAAAAGGAGAAGTTATAATCAACAGCAAAGAAATACAAAGGATTACAGAAGACAACTACAAGCAACTATATGATGATAAAATGGATAAATTCTTAGAAAGGTACCATCTCCTAAGACTGAATGAGTAACAAATAAAAAATATGAACAAACCAATTACCAGTACTGTAAACTCCCAACAAACAAAATTCCCTAATATATAACATATAATGGAATATTACTCAGCCATAAAACAGAATGAAATAATGCCATCTCCAGCAACATGGATGGACTAGAGATTATACTAAGTGAAGTAAATCAGACAAATACAATATGATTCCACTATGTCTGGAATCTGAAAACATTCATACAAATGATTTTATTTACAAAACAGAAATAGATTCATGAGATAGAAAAGAAATTTCTACTTACAAAAGAAAACAGGAGAGGAGGGATAAATTAGGAGTTTGAGATAAACATATAAATACTAAAATATTTAAAATAGATAACTAACAAGGAACTACTATATAGCCCAGGTAACTATATTCAATATCTTGTAATAACCTATACAAGAAAAGGATCTGAAAAAATACATATATATGTGTAACTGAATCACTATGGTATACACCTTAAATACTGTAAATCAACTACACTTCAATAAAAAAAATCTTAAAGCATTTCCTTCTCAAACTATTCCAAAAAGACTACAGAGGGAAGAACACTCCCAACCTCATTCTTTGAGGCCATCATCACCCTGACACCAAAACCAGACAAAGCTATCACAAAAAAGGAAATTTCAGGTCAATATCACTGATGAACACAGACACAAAAATGCTCAATGAAATACTAGCTAACATAACCCAACAATACATTAAAAGGACCATACACCACAGTCAAGTGGGATTTATTCCAGGGATGCATGGATTAATATATGCAATCAAAGTGGTATACCATATTAACAAATTGAAGAATAAAAATCATATGATCATGTCAACAGAGAAAGGAAAAGCTTTTGACAAAATTCAATACCCATTTACAACCAAAAGAAAACTCTCCAGAAAATGGCCATAGAAAGAACAAACCTCAACATGATAAAAGGCATATGTGACAAATGCATAGCAAATATCATTCCCAGTGGTTAAAAACAAAGTATTTCCTCTAAGATCAGGAAGAAGACTCACTCACCACTACTATTTAACAGAGTTTTTGGTGGTGTAGCCATGGCAATCAAAGAAAAAGAAATAAAAGGAATCCAAATAGAAAAAGAAGTAAAGCTGTCACTGTTTGCAGATGACATGATTGTACACATAGAAAATCCTAAAGAAGCTACCAGAAAACTACTAGAGCTAACCAATGAATTTGGTAAAGTTGCAGGATACAAAATTAATACATAGAAATCTGTTGCATTCCTATAATTAGAAATTAAGGAAACAATCCCATTTACCACTAAACAAAAAGAATAAAATACCTGGGAATAAACCTACCTAAGGAGACAGAAGACTTGTACTCAGAAATCTTGTAGGATACTAATGAAAGAAATCAAAGACAACACAAACAAATGGAGAGACATAGTATGTTCTTGGATTGGCAGAATCAATACTGTGAAAATGACTATGTTACCCAAGGCAATCTACAGATTCAATGCAATCTCTATCAAATTACCAATGGCATTTTTCACAGAATCAGAGCAAAAAAAATTGAATTTGTATGAAAACACAAAAGACTCTGAATAGTCAAAGCAATCTTGAGAAAGAAAAGCAGAGCTGGAGGAATCAAGCTCCGTGACGTCAGACTATACTACAAAGTTAGAGTAATCAAGACAGTATTTGTTACTGGCACAAAAACAGAAATACAGATGAATGGAGTAGGATAGAGAGCAGAGATAAACCCATTCACCTTTGGTCACCTAATCTATGACAAAAGAGGCAAGAACACACAGTGGAGAAAAAGACAGTCTTCAAAAAGTGGTGCTAGGAAAACTGGACAGCTCCATGAAGAACAATGGAATTAGAACACTCCCTAACGACACACACAAAAATAAACTCAAAATGGAAAAAAGACATAAATGTAAGGCTGACAGTATAAACTCTTAGACAACAACATAGGCAGAACACTAACAGAAATCATAGCAATACCTTTTTTGACCCACCTTCTAGAGTAATGGAAATAAAAACAAAATAAATGAATGGGACCTAATTAAACTCACAAGCTTTTGCAAAGCAAAGGAAAACATAAATTAGATGAAAGACAACCCTTGAATGAGAGAAAATATTAGGTTAGTCAAAATACTCATTCAGGTTTTTCATAAGATGTTACAGTGAAATGAATGAACTTTGGGGCCAACCCAATATTTGCAAATGAAGCCACTGACAAGGAATTAATCTCCAAAATAAACAAACAGATCATACAGTTCAATGGCAAAAAAAGAAAAACAAACAAGCAAAAAAAAAAAAAAAAAAAAAACCACACAAACATACAATCATAAATGGGCAGATCTAAATATAAAAAGGCATTTCTCAAAAAAGACATAGACACGGCCAACAAACACATGAAAAGATGCTCATATCACTAATTATTAGAGAAATGCAAAGCAAAACTGCAATGTGGTATCACCTCACTACAGTAAGAATGCCCATCATCAAAAAATGTACAAACAAAAGCTGGAGAGGATGTGGATAATAGGGAATTCTCCTACACTATTGGTGGGGACATAAATTAGTACACACACAATGGAGAATAGTATGGAGGATCCTCAAAAAACGAAAAATAGAAGTAACAGGACCCAGCAATACACTACTTTGAATATACCCAGAGAAAACCATGATTCAAAAAGATACACCTCAATGCACCTCAATGTACCTCAATGTACCTCAATGCACCTCAGTGTTCACTGCAGCACTATTTTTAGTATCCAGAGCATGGAAGCAACGTAAATGTCCATCAGCAGAGGAATGACTAAACATGAGGTACATGTAAACATACAAATTTCTCAGGAGGCAGGTAAGGTGGTCTGGTATGTTCAAATTTGTATGCTTAACCTGCCTCCTGAGAAATCTATATGCAAGTCAAGAAGCAACAGTGAGAAATGAACTGGTTCCAAATTGGGAAAAGAGTACATCAAGGCTGTATATTGTTACCCTGTTTATTTATCTTATATGCAGAGTACATCATGCAAAATGCCAGACTGGATGAAGCACAAGCTGGAATTCAGATTGCCAGGAGAGATGTCAATAACCTCAGATATGCAGATGACACCACCTTTATGTCAGAAAGTGAAGAGGATTTAAAGAGCCTCTTGAGGAAATGAAAGAGAAGAGTGAAAAGGTTGGCTTAAAACTCAACATTTAAAAAAACTAATGTCACAGCATCTGATCCCATTACTTCATGGCAAATAGATGGAGAAACAATGGAAACAGTGACAGATTGTATTTTCTGGGGCTCCAAAATCACTGTAGAAGGTGACTGAAATTAAAAGACACTTGCTGCTGGAAGAAAAGCTATGACCAACCTGGACAGCATATTAAAAACCAGAGACATTACTTTGCCAACAAAGGTCTAGTCAAAGCTATGGTTTTCCCAATAGTCACATATAGATGTGAGAGTTGGAATCATAAAGAAATTTGAGCACTGAAAAATTGATGCTTTTGAACTGTGGTCTTGGAGAAGACTCTTGAGAGTCCCTTAGGCAACAAGGAGATCAAGCCAGTCAATCCTAAAGGAAATCAGTCCTGAATATTCATTGGAAGGACTGATGGCTGAAGCTCCAATACTTTGGCCACGAGATGCACAGTATTGATTTATTGGAAAAGACCCTGACACGAGGAAAGATCGAAGGCAGTAGGAGAAGGGGACAACAGAGGATGAGATGGTTGGATGGTATCACTGACTTGATGAACATGAGTCTGAGCAAGCTCCAGAAGTTGGCGATGGACAGGGAAACCTGGCATGTTGCAGTCTGTGAGGTTGAAAAGAGTCGGAGATGATTGAGTGACTGAACAGACATGTAAATGATGGACTATTACTCAACCATAAAAAAGAACAAAACAGTTCTATTTGCATAGATGTGGACAGACCTAGAGACTATCATGCAGAGTAAAGTAAGTCAGAAAAAGACAAACAAATACTGCATAATATTGCTTATATGTGGAATCTAGAAATATGGTGCAGATGAATTTATCTTCAAAGCAGAAATACAGATACAGATGTAGAGAACAAACTTATGTATACCACAGGGGGAAAGAGGAAGTGGGATGAATGGGAGATAGGGTTGAAATATATACACTACTATGTATAAAATAGATAACTAATGAGAACCTAATGAGCTGAAACTTTTGAACTGTGGTTTTGGAGAAGACACTTGAGAGTCCCTTGGACAGCAAGGAGATCCAACCAGGCCATCCTAAAGGAGATTGGTCCTGAATATTCATTGGAAGGACTGATGCTGAAGCTGAAATTCCAATACTTTGACCACCTGATGCAATATGAGTTGGAGTAAACTCCGGGAGTTGGTGATGGACAGGCAGGCCTGGCATACTGCAGTCCATGGGGTTGCAGAGTCAGACACGACTGAGCGACTGAACTGAACTGAGAGAGAACCTATTGTCTAGCACAGAAAACTCTACTCAGTGCTCTGTGGTGACCTAAATGGAAAAAAAATCTAAGAGAGGATGTATATACACACACACATGTAACTGATTCACTTTACTGTAAAGTAGAAACTAATACAACATTGTAAAGCAACTATACTCCAATAAAATTATTTTTTAAAACTTCTATCAATAAAAGGATGTTACCTGTGAAATTTGATAATAATTTGATATAATCCATTCTTATGTGGAGAAAGCAAAACAAATTTACAGCATTAAGTGAAACTGTTATTCACTCAGTCATATCCAACTCTTTGCAACCCTGTGGACTATAGCCTGCCAGACTCCTCTCTTCATGGGATTCTCCAGTCAAGAATACTGGAGTGGATAGCCATTCCCTTCTCAAGGGGATCTTCCCAACCCAGGGGTTGAACTCATGTCTTCTGCATTGCGGGCAGATTCTTTACCATTTGAGTCATTATATAAAATACAAATAAAGTGTCTGATCCAGCATCTGGCCTTAAAGATGAAAGAAATATTTACTGAATAATTTAGCTAAGTTCAGGACTGAGCCAAGTAATAATACATGTAATCTTAATTTATCCTTACTTCAACCCCTTTAGGCTGATATGATTATTTTTTACATAAGAATTTTATGCATGCATACTCATGAATATATAGATACCAAGGTACAGAATTCCTAAATGTAAACCTTAGATTAGTACATATTTTTTCTAAGAAGTGTTATGGAAACACTTTGCTTTTTAAGTGGAAAGAGCCCTGTTTTATGCCATAGCTACCATGTTCTGACATACCCTGAGTCAACACGAAGTCTAGATCTTCAAAGCACATGACAAGACTGCTACCTATCACATTACAGTGTTCACACGGGCAAAATGTCAGTTCGAATCCATTCAGAGAGACCACTTAATTTAGGAGTTTAATAATGGCAACATTTCAGCATAACATGAAGAGGGAAAATGCAGGCTCCTGAGGAAAGTCAAGTTTTATCTGAATACGCCATGGTGGCATCTGCAAGACCCTTCTCGATCTGGCCCCTACTCCCTCTCCACTTCCCTTCCTGCCATGATCCTCCTCCGTCACAGCTCTCAGAACACAGAGAACTTCACACTCTTTCAAGACATCACATTCTTTTTCATCCCAGGCACTTTCACATGACCTTCTCTCTCATATTACCAACTCTCACTTGTTACCAACAAAGCACCGGACTGCTTTAATCTGAACAGGCCACTCCCATTTTCTTTCTATGCGTCTTCTTTTCTGTGAATATATCTTTCTCTGAATATATTCCAAGTTGTAATTATATTTTTATGTCTCCCAAATATAAGCCTCATGAGCGTAGGGAAGCTAATTTGTTTTGTTCACTGCAGTGTTCTAAGAACCTAACAGCAATTTTTATATACCGGGTTCACCAAAAAATTCTGGAAATAGAACTGCCATATGACCCAGCAATACCACTTCTAGGCATACACACTGAGGAATCCAGATCTGAAAGAGACACGTGCACCCCAATGTTCATTGCAGCACTGTTTGTAATAGCCAGGACATGGAAGCAACCCAGATGCCCATCAGCAGATGAATGGATAGGGAAGCTGTGGTACATATACACCATGGAATATTACTCAGCTGTTAAAAAGAATTCATTTGAATCAGTTCTAATGAGATGGATGAAACTGGAGCCCATTATACAGAGTGAAGTAAGCCAGAAAGATAAAGAACATTACAGTATACTAACACATATATACGGAATTTAGATAGATGGGGGTGATAACCCTATATGCAAAACAGAAAAAGAGACACAGAAGTACAGAACAGACTTTTGAACTCTGGGGGAGAACGTGAGGGTGGGATGTTTTGAAAGAACAGCATGTATATTATCTATGGTGAAACGGACCACCAGCCCAGGTGGGATACATGAGACAAGTGCTCGGGCCTGGTGCACTGGGAGGACCCTGAGGAGTCGGGTGGGGAGGGAGGTGGGAGGGGGGATCGGGATGGGGAATACGTGTAACTATATGGCTGATTCATGTCAATGTATGACAAAACCCACTGAAATGTTGTAAAGTGATTGGCCTCCAACTAATAAAATAATATTTAAAAAAAAAAAAAAAAAAAAAAATTCATTCAGGTTTTTCAACCCAAACAAACTTTGTGGCCAACCCAATAGTACCCACACATTTGTTAAAGTAAAAGTGAATAGAAAAAGACAACTCTGACATATGTATAATATAGAAAATCAATCTAGCAACTGAAATTGATCTCTGATAAACAGAGTCCTGGCCAACTGTTTACAGATTATAGGAATCTGTAGAACAGGGCAATGTTCAGTTTCTCTTTCAACTATGAACAAAAAATTCAATTAAAAAATAAATTATTAAAAGAACAGAATATAATTGAAAGATCCTTAGCAAAAATAGTTAATATTGAATGATTTTATCAAACATGGAAAATTACAGATTCTGTTATTAGCAGATAATAGAATTCTTGTAAATTATTCAAAAGGAACAAGACAGTAACATGAAATTGGATACTAAATTGGGAAATGACTAGCTTTTTGGTGATGCTTTTTGGTGATGTTTGTTTTAAAGTATTTATCAAGCATGATGGGTAAATTAATCTGATTCCTGGTTGTAACGTTGGGTCTTAAATAAAAATATGATACCTTTATAGAGGACTGTCATAAATAGTTGTTTCTATAACTGTGTCTCAAGCCTCTGCATTTGTGATATGCATAATTTGAATTGTAAAAGTGGAATAACAAGGCAGTTGTTAGGCAATGGTACATCTGTTATAAAATAAGGATCCCACACATCATGAGGCCAGATCAAGAGGCATGATCCTCATGATAGTGAAAAGACATTAACTGTGGAAATGTTAATTATTTTCCAAATATCATTGTTCAGTGTTGTTCATGCTATATTAGCAGAAGAGATATCTATTATCTCTTAATGGTTACTGGGAAAAATAAATACCATACTGCTGAAATAATTAAATCTTTTAAATAGGAACATGTTTGGTTCTGGCAGGTTTATTTTTACATATTAAAGTTTGTAATGGGTTAAAAGGTTGGGAGTTCCAGAAAATATTTGGGGCAATGTTGATTTGTGCTTATTAGTCTCAGTCCACTTACATAAGTGATATAAATGATAGATATATAAAGAAAGAAAGCCAGAAAAAGTAGGCATCGTAAGTCACTGGGAAGCTGCATTTATAGAATAGCATTTCTCATTTTTGTTTTCACTGAATTACCACTCAAATCACTATAAATTCTGATTTATGATGCAAGGACTTTATGCATTATCATGTATCTTTTTTCTGATACACATATTTAAATCATAGGGCTTATTTAAATCATGTACATTATTTACTTTAATTTTTGACTGTGGTGAGTCTTTGCTGCTGATGTGGGCTTTCGTTAGTCACGGCAAGTGGGAGCCACTCTCTAGTTGTGGAGCGCAGGGTCATGCACAGGCTTCAGTAGTTGCCAGATATGGGCTCGGCAGTTGCAGCTCATAGCCTCAACCGGTGGCGCACAGCTTAGATGCTCCACGGCATGTGGGATCTTCCCAGACAAGGGACAAACTGCTGTCCCTTGCAGTGCCAGGTAGATTCTTAACCACTGGACCACCAACGAAGCCTTCATGTACATATTTGAATGTTTTGTGAGATTATTACACCGTTTCAACAATGCCAGGAGAAGGGTCATTTCCCTGCAGTTTCTCAGTGTTCAATTTTACCAAGTATTAGATACACAAAAAACTATAAGAAGAGTTAGAAGGAGAAATATATTTTGTAAGAATGCTGTGTCTCCTGAATAATTTTATCTTAATGCTGAGTTTACAACAAAGAAGGCATGGTTAGGAATTAGAGCTGGTCCACCCATGGAAGGAAAGATTTACTTAGCCCTTACTGCGTGCAAGGATCTATGCTGGATCCTGGGGAGGGGAGAACACATTATCAGCATGAGGACATAGCTTAAGCTGATGTGTAAGTTCCTATCTATACATCAAAGAGTAAGTTTTATTATCATAATACTAGGCAGGCACAAAAATAATGTTTGCATTTATGAAATGTTACTTTAATATTATTTTCTAAACTATGTTTCATGGAATACTAATCCTAGGAAATGCCTTGACATACATAAGATAGTTAACATATGCTTTAATTATTGGCTGTAATTTTTTTGTTGTTTTTTTTAAATTGATCATTTATTTGGCTGTGGTAGGTCTTAGTTGAGGCACATAAGATCTTCATTCTTCACTGCAGAATGCAGGATCTAGTTCCCTGATCCAGGCCCCCTGCATTGGGAGCACAGAGTCTTAGAAACTGGACCATTAGGGAAATCCCCGAATGTTTTTTTAAAATGTTCCATTATCAAGGTTTATCAAATTCCCCTTTTCAGTGACTCAAGACATATTATTTTAAGACTCTCAATAATATTTGACAGAATATGCATATTCATTCAATGACATTTATCACATCTCAACTCTTTGGCTGTTACGCATATTTCCAGTTGTTTTAATCAAGCAATATGTGTGTGTTTCGTACAGCTTATTTTGAGAATTATTATGACAATTTGACTTCTATAGCAGATGATAGCACTTTTGCAGTAAAGAGATGGATATACATATTTTATTGGTGAGCTAGAGCTAGGCAGAGGGGGAACTCAAGGATTGCAACCTGGGAGCAATTCCATAGGCCCCTTGAAATGTTTTAAACCAGAAGTCTGCCCTTTAAGCCAAAGCTCCTGGACAAGCAAATAGATCTGTCTCTCAGAAAGACAGGGGGTTTGTTTCAGTCTGCTATCCATGCAGTGCTCTGGGGGGTGGCAATCTGTCCAGAAGTCTCTCTCTGATTGTTACAGCTGCATTGGAGCAAAAAGCAAGCCCTTCAGCCTCCAGAGCCAGATGATCAAGAAATTTCCCTTGGCTGCAGCTATAGAAACTGGGTAACCAGACATGTAGAAGCTCCTCTCCAGGGGATGCTGACACTTTGGAGAGAAGCAGAGGAG
This sequence comes from Muntiacus reevesi, assembly GCF_963930625.1. Lineage (NCBI taxonomy): Eukaryota > Metazoa > Chordata > Mammalia > Artiodactyla > Cervidae > Muntiacus > Muntiacus reevesi. The sequence continues at coordinate 241,105,837 of NC_089250.1, forward strand.
AATGTGAAGATGGTACTTACCAAAGAAAGAGGAAAAAAGAAAAAAAAACTCCAAGTGAACTCAAAGAGAACTACACCAAAACATGTAATCAAACTATCAAAAGTCAAAGATAAAGAGATCTTGAAAGCAGAATGAGAGAAACTATTCAATGCACACAAGGGATCCTCAATAATATTAGCAGATTTCTCATCAGAAAGTTTACAGGCCAGAAGGCAGTGAGTCCATTCACTCAAATTGCTAAAAAGAAGAAGAAAAAACTCAAACCCTGTCAACTAAGAATCCTATATCTGGCAAAACTATCTTCAAAAGTGAGAGAGATGCAAGAAAGAAATAGCAACCCACTCCAGTATTCTTTCCTGGGAAATCCCATGGACAGAGGAGCCTGACAGGTTACAGTTCATGGGGTTGCAAAGAGTCAGACGTGACTTAGAGACTAAACAACAAAACAGTAAACAATTATTTTGGCTTTTCTAACTTGCCAAATTCTTTCCTTCTCCCTTATAATTTTTTTCTGCACTATTTCTTTGACCTCAGTTCTGAGCTGCTAGCTCTTATCTTTCCTTTATTTCTTCTGGTTAATTAGCAGATCATTAGTACCAAGATAGTGAAAACATTTTTTTAGAAAGTAATTAAGAAGATGGAAAGACAGTTCATTTCTTCGTGAATCTTTATCATTCTACACTTAATTTGTGAGATTTATTATTTTTTTAAGTTTCTTTCTCTACACATACTTACCAGTACTAGACCACAAATAGAAGAGAATTTAATGAACATCATAGGTGTATCTGGTTCAGAAAATGCCTGGAGTTAGATGGTTTGTTGTTTGTGTCCACTCAGCAGAATTAAATTGCTTGACTGTGTATTTTTCAAGTCAGGGACTATACCTTGGTAATTTTGTTAAGTGCTTAGCACATTTTCATGTATATTCAGGCACTTTAGATGTTTGATGTTAAAGTAAAATAATAATAATTTAAAAAAAAACAGTGTGAGAAAAATTAAGATATTCCCATATAATAGCAAGGGAGTTTGTTACTACTAGACCCGTTCTGCAAGAAACCCTCAACAGAGTCCTATGGGGTAAAATGACGCTAGACAGAAATTTGAAACCATATGATGAAACAAAGATCCCAATAAAGCTAACTGCATGGGCAATTATAAAAGTTACTATTATTGTAACAATGACTTGTAACTCTACTTTTTACTCTAAGTTGTTCAGGAGACTAATGCATCAAACATTATTAGTTTATGTTATTTTGGGCACACAATGTATAATGGTGTAGTTCTGTGATATCAACAACAGCATTTGTGGGGATGGAGCTGTAAAGAACAGAGTTTTGCATATCACTGAAGTTAAGCTGGTATAAATTCAAATTAGAGTGTTATAACTTCAATATGTTAAACATAATCCCCATGGTATCCACAAAGAACATAGCTATAGAATATAAACAAAAGGGAATGAGAAAGGAATTTAAACATTTCAGTACCAAAAAAAAAAAAAAAAACCAACTGAATGCTAAGGAAGACAGTAATATAAGAAGTGGAAAACAAAGCTATACAATTATACAATTAGAGAAATCAAGATGACAGAAAGTTCTTCTTACAAGTAATCATCCTTAAATATAAATGGCTTTAACTCTCCAATAAAAAGATTTGCAAAATGGATAAAAACATGATCCAACTATAAGGCTGTTCTCTCCATAAGAGACACACTTTAGATGAAAAGGCCCTAATTGACTGAAGGTGAAAGAATGGAAAAGATTTTCCATGCAAATAGTTATCAAGAGAGAGCAGAGGTGGTTATACGAATATTGGACAAAACAGATTTTAAATCAAAAAAGGTTTACAAGAGAGAAAGTGGGACATGACATATTAATAGAAGTTCGATATATCCCCTTGCTATAAGTTACATTTAAATTTCTAAAAACAATCAAAATAAATGAAACAAAACTGACAGAGTTGAAGAGAGAAATAATGGATAGAGCAAGTAGACAGAAGGAAACTGATACAATAAACTATTTTTGTATAGTTTTGTATAGCACACTACACACACTAACAGCAGCATATACATTCTTCTCATGTGTACTGGGATATTTTCCAGGTTAGACAGTATGTCAAACCACAGAAATAATTGTCATACAAAGTTCTTTCCCTGACCACAATGGAATAAAATTAGAAATTGTAACCAAAAAAAAAAAAAAATAGAAGATTCACAACTATGCTGAAATTAAACAACACATTCTTAAACAACCAATGGATCAAAGATAATATCACAAGATAAATCACTCATTAGCTGAATGAAACTGAATGAAAACAAAAACAATATACCAAAACTATAATGCAACAAATGCAGTCCCAAGTGGGAAATGTATAGCTATAAACACATTAAAAAAAAAAAAAGATCTCAAATGAAGAGCATAACTTTATAACTTAAGGAACTTAAAAGAGAACAAACTAAACCCAAAACTAGAAAAAGAAAGGAATTAAATATTAGAGAAAAGAGAAAAATAATGAGATTAAAACCTGGTTCCTTAAAAGATCAAAACTGATAAAGATTTTAGTTAGATGAACTGGAAAAAAAGAAACTCAAGTTACTAAAATGAAAGTGAGCACACTGCCACCAATTCTACAGAAATCAGGAGGGTAAGTTATATGATGAACAACTATATGTCAACAAATAGGATGACCTAGATGAAATGGGCAAATTACTTAGAAACACAAAACCTGGCAAGACTAAATCATGAAGAAATAGAAAATCTGAATAGCCTATGACTAAAGGAGACTGAGTCAGTAGTCAAAAATCTTCCAACAGAGCAAAGCTCCAGATCTGATGACTTCACTGGTGAATTCTATCAAACATTTCAAGAAGTCTTTCAAAATAACTGAGGAGGAGGGACCACTTCCTAAGTCATTCTATGAGGCCACCATTACTCTGATACTAAAGTCAAAGACACTACAGGGCAAACAAGAAAACTCAAAACAAAAGCTGCTACACCAATTTCACCCATGAATATTTATGGGAAAATCCTCAACAAAATACTAGAAAACTGAATTCAGCAGCATATTAAAAGAACAATACATCATAAGTGGGATTTATTCCTGAAATGCAAGTATGGATCAATGTAACATTGATCAATGAAATACACTGCGTTAACACAACAAAGTGGAAAACACACACATGCGTGCATGCACACACACACACACACTCATCTCAATGGCCCATGAAGAAACATTTGACAAAATTCAACACCTTTTCATTATTAAAAAACAAAACAAAACACTGAAACTTCTAGGAAAAGAAGAGTACCTCAACATAATAAAGGCTGTATGTGTTGTAAACCCCACATCAAACATTATGTTCAAAAGTGAAATACTGAAAGCTTCTCCTTTAAGACAAGGAGGCCCACATTTTTCTAGCTAGAAAAAGAAATACAGGGTATCAAAATTGGAAAAGTAGTAAAATAATCTCTACAGAAGGTACAACCTTCTCTGTAGAAAACTTTAAAGACTCTATAACACAAAATCAAAACAGTCTGAGCTAATGAATCCAGAAAAATAGCAGGTGAAAAGTTAACATACAAAAACCAGCTGCACTATTACACACTATCAATGAACAATCTGAAAAGGACATTATGAAAATTTTGTTTGTAATAGCATGAAAAGTAAAATACCTTGTAATTAACTTAACCAAGGAGGTGAAAGACTTATATAGTGAAAACTACAAAATATTGCTGAAAGAAATGTAAAAATACATAAATAAACGGAAATACATCCTATGTTCATGGATTGAAATATTTAATATCAAGTGTCAATAATACCAAATGTTATCTACATAGTCACTGCAATCTCTATCTCCAAAAAAACATCATTGGGATTCTGAAATCAAAAATCCCATCTAAAACTCATATGAAATCTCAAGGGGTCTCCATATAGCCAAAATAATCTTGAAAAAGGAGAACAAAGCTGGGGAACTCACACTTCCTGATGTCAAAACTTACTAAAAAACTACTGTAATCAAAGCAATCTTGGGGCTGCAGGGCAGCAGCTGGCTGTGGGAGAGGGGCACAGAGTCAGGGCATCTTGCCACACAGGTGGCCAGAGAGGAGGGGGAGGAAGAGGAGTATGCGGGGTAAAGAGGAGGAGAGAGAAAAGGAGGAACAGGGATAGGGAAGAGGGGGAGTAGGAAATCAAGAAGAAGAGAAGAAGAGGAGGTGGGGAGGGGGAAGAAGAGGAGGAGGAGAAAGGGGAGAGGGGAAGAAGGGGAGGAGGAGGGGGAAGATGAGGGGGGAGGGAGGAGATGGGGGAAGGGAGGAGATGGGGGAAGGGAGAAGATGGGGGAAGGGAGGAGGAGGGGGAAGGGAGGAGAAGTGGGGAGGGAAGAGAAGGGGGAAGAGAGGGGGACAGAAGTGTATGTATCCCAGAATATGAATATCAATTTGGTGTTATTTGAAAAGGAATCTTTTCAAAGAAAGTTTTCTCCCAGGGAAGAATTCCTGTGTAAGGAGCTGTGGGGGTGTATGGCTAGAGATATCTCTGCATTAGCCAGACTGGACAAATGTAAAGTGAAACATCAGTATATCTGGTTGTGCTTAAAGAAGACTGTAGGAGAACTTATTTAATTTTTGTCTCAAAATTTGCAGTAGAAAGCCTGAATATTTGCAAGGGCCAATGAGAATGCTCATCACTGAGGTATTCTATGTGTCCCATAAATAATGGTGGATTTGTTTCAAGAAGAGTGTGTCCTTTACACTAGTGGTCTCCAACTTTTCTGGCACTATGGATCAGTCTCACAGAAGAGAGGTTTTCCGGGGGTAGGGTGGGGGTTTTAGGATGACTCAAGTGCATTACATTTTTTGTGCACTTTGTTTCTATTATTATTACATCAGCTCCACTTCAGATCATAGGCACTAGATCCTGAAAGATGGGAATCCCTGCTTTATTCTCTTCCTGCAAAGAAATGGTATTGGAGAGTACACATATCAGCTTTGTGCTTCTCTCAGAACATTCACACCAGTGAGCATCACAGGCAGCCAGAAATAAACCAGTTAGGGAACAGTGAGAGATGTGAAGGGAATACTAGCTCAAGTTCAACTTCCTGATCAGAAGCTCCTTATTGAGTCTCTTCTTCCACATTCAGTGGACTCATCACTAGTATTCAACCCTACTCTCTCTCTCCATCTCTCTCTAAGGAGATCTTAAGATTTCAGGTCACTATCTACTTCTAATTTCTCTTGTAACCAGTTCCTATCCTATACCAGAGGACAACTAGGGTTATTCTATAGGGTAGATGCTGCAAACCAAAGGGAACACAATAGGATATAAGGGTATGAGATACCTCAGTAGAGCCTTTCTTCATCAAGCTAAAAGAATGAGGCTTCTATCTGCAGACAGTTGAAATGTGGAGTGAGGTACTGAACACAGATTTATTGCTGTTGCTGTTGTGTAGTTGCTAAGTCATATTTGACTCTTTGCAACCCCATGAACTGGGGTTTATTATTACAGTCCATTATATTACATGGACTGTAATATGAAAAAAGTCTGGAATGGGTGAATTTAACTTAGATGACCATTATGTCTACTGCTGAGGGCAAGAATCCCTTAGAAGAAATGGAGTAGCCATCACAGTCAACAAGAGTCTGAAATGCAGTACTTGGATGTAATCTCAAAAACAACAGAATGATCTCTGTTTCCAAAGCAAATCATTCAATATCACGGTAACTCACATTTATGCCTCGACCAGTGATGCTGAAGAAGCTGAAGTTGAACAGTTCCATGAAGACTTACAAGACCTTCTAAAACTAATACCCAAAAAAGATGTCCTTTTCATTATAGGGGACTGGAATGCAAAAGTAGGAAGTCAAGAAATACCTGGAGTAACAGGCAAATTAGGCCTTGGAGTACAGAATGAAGCAGGGCAAAGGCTAATAGAGTTTTGCCAAGAGAATGCACTGGTCATAGCAAACACCCTGTTCCAATAACACAAGAGAAGACTCTACACATGGACATCATCAAAATGGTCAATACCAAAATCAGATTGATTATATTCTTTGCAGCCAAAGATGGAGAAGCTCTATACAGTCAGCGAAAATAAGACTGAGAACTGACTGTGGCTCAGATCATGAACTCCTTATTGCCAAATTCAGACTGAAATGGAAGAAAGTAGGGAAAGTCACTAGACTATTCAGGTATGACCTAAATTAAATCCATTACGATTATACAGTAGAAGTGACAAATAGATTTAAGGGATTAGATCTGATAGAGTGCCTGATGAACTATGGACGAAGGTTTGTGATACTGTATGGGAGACAGGAATCAAGACCATCCCCAAGAAAAAGAAATGCAAAAAAGCAAACTGGCTGTCTGAGGTGGCCTTACAAGCCGTGAAAAGAAGCTGTGAAAAGAAGAGAAGCCTAAAGCAAAGGAGAAAAGGAAAGATATACCCATTTGAATAAAGAGTTCCAAAGAAAAGCAAGGAGAGATAAGAAAGCTTTCCTCAGTGATCAGTGCAAAGAAACAGGAAAACAAAAGAATGGGAAAGACTAAAGATCCCTTCAAGAAAATTAGAGATACCAAGGGAACATTTCACACAAAGATGGGCTCAATAAAGGACAGAAATGATATGGACCTAACAGAAGCACAAGGTATTAAGAAGAGGTGGCAAGAACGCACAGAAGAATTGTACAAAAAGATTTTCATGACCCAGATAATCACAATGGTGTGATCACTCACCTAGAGCCAGACATCCTGGAATGTGAAGTCAAGTGGGCCTTAGGAAGTATCACTACAGACAAAGCTAGTGGAGGTGATGGAATTCCAGTTGAGCTATTTCAAATCCTAAAAGATGATGCTGTGAAAGTGCTGCACTCAATATGCCAGCAAATTTGGAAAATTCAGCAGTGGACACAAAACTGGAAAAGGTCAGTTTTCATTCCAATCCCAAAGAAAGACAATGCCAAAGAATGCTCAAACTACTGCACAATTGCACTCATCTCACACGTTAGTAAAGTGTGAATGCTCAAAATTCTCCAAGCCAGGCTCCAACAGTATGTGAACTGTGAACGTCCAGATATTCAAGCTGGTTTTAGAAAAGGCAGAGGAACCAGATCAAATTACCAATATCCACTGAGTCACTGAAAAAGCAAGAGTTCCAGAAAACCATCTATTTCTGCCTTATTGATGATGCCAAAGCCTTTGACTGTGTGGATCACCACAAACTGTGGAAAATTCTGTAAGAGATGGGAATACCAGACCACCTGACCTCCTCTTGAGAAATCTGTCAGGAAGCAACAGTTAGAACTGGACATGGATCAACAGACTGGTTCCAAATCAGGAAAGGAGTATGTCAAGGCTGTATATTGTCACCCTGCTTATTTAACTTATATGCAGAGTTCATCATGAGAAACGCTGGGCTGAAAGAAGCACAAGCTGGAATCAAGATTGTCAGAAGAAATATCAATAACCTCACATATGCAGATGACACCACCCTTATGGCAGAAAGCTAAGAAGAACTGAAGTGCCTCTTGATGAAAGTGAAAGAGGAGAGTGAAAAAGTTGGCTTAAAGTTCAACATTCAGAAAACTAAGATCATCGCATCTGGTCCCATCACGTTATGGCAAATAGATGGGGAAACAGTGGAAACAGTGACTGACTTTATTTTGAGGGGCTCCAAAATCACAGCAGATGGTGACTGCAGCCATGAAATTAAAAGACGCTTACTCTTTGGGAAAAAAGTTATGACCAACCTAGATAGCATATTAAAAAGCAGAAACATTACTTTGCCAACAAAGGTCCATCTAGTGAAGGCTATGGTTTTTCCAGTAGTCATGTATGGATGTGAGAGCTGGAGTATAAAGAAAGCTGAGCGCCAAAGAATTGATGCTTTTGAACTGTGGTGTTGGAGAAGATGCTTGAGAGTCCCTTGGACTGCAAGGAGATCCAAGCAGTCCATCCTAAAGGAGATCAGTCCTGGGTGTTCATTAGAAGGACTGATGTTGAAGCTGAAACTCCAATACTTTGGCCATCTGATGCGAAGAGCTGGCTCATTTGAAAAATCCCTGATTCTGGGAAAGACTGAAGGCGGAAGAAGAAGGGGATGGCAGAGGATGACATAGTTAGATGGCATCACCAACTCAATGGACGTGAGTTTGAGTAAACTCCAGGTGTTAGTGATAGACAGGGAGGCCTGGAGTGCTGCAGTCCATGGGGTCGCAAATAGTTGGACACGACTGAGTAACTGAACCCCACGGACTGTAGCTTTCATATTACATGGAGTGTAATATGAAAAAAACCTTCTGTTACATATCAATTTCAGAAAAGTTGTGATTTGCCAAAATTACTAAGAAATTTTAGAGTCAAGACTTGAACCCAAGTCTTCTAATGCAGCAAACGCTTTTAACCCCACTTACTATAGCAATGCCTTTATATCTCAAATAAGACCCATTTTTATTTCTTCCTCTTTCTCTTCTCTCACAAAATCATATATCGGTACTGTACAGGCACTGGGAGAACTGAACTGAACAAAACAGTTGTGTTTCCCTATCTTTATGGAACTTATTCTGCACTTCCTAGGACCTCTCAGTTGGTCTGGTCACCACATGTAGCTACTGAGTCTTTGAAATGTGGCTAGTCTGAATTGGGATATGTTTATAAATGTAAAATACATATAGAATTAAAAGTGTTTACTTTCAAATTAAGAAAGCAAAAAAAGGCAGTGTGGTACTAGCATAGAAGTGAAAGTGTTAGTCACTCAGTCATGTCTGACTATTTGCAACCCCATGGAATGTAGCTCGCCAGGCTCTTCTGTCCATGGGATTATCTAGACAAGAATACTGGAGTGGGCTGCCATTCCCTTCTCACATAAAGACAGACATATATACATATATAGAGACAAATTATGAGAGCCTAGAAATAAACCTTCATATATATGGCTAAGTGATTTTTGCTAAGAGTGCCAAGACCATTCAATGGAGGAACAACAGGCTTTTCAAAAAATGGTGCTGGGCAACCTGGATATCCACATGCAAGAGAATGAAGCTGGATCTGTATCTATTAGCAAGTACAAGAATTAACTTAAAATGGATTGTTCCTAAATGTGACACCCAAAACTCAGCAACTCTTAGAAGAAAACAGGACAAAAGCTTCATGACATTGGATTTGGCAATGGTTTCTTTAATAGGACACCAAAGGCATAGACAACAAAAGAGACAGACTGGACTTCAAGCATATTAAAAAATTTGCACATCAAAAGAGATTAGAACAGCATAAAAAGGCAACCTACAGAATGGGAGAAAATATTGCAAACCATATATATGATAAGAATTTAAATAAAAGCAAAAATAAACAAAATGGAACCTAATTAAACTTAAAAGCTTTTGCACAGAAAAGAAACCATTGGCAAAAAGACAGCCTACTGAACAGGAGAAAATGTTTGTAAATGATATGACTTACAGGTTAATGTTCAAGTTACATAAACAACATAAAAAAAAAAAGCACAAACAACCCAGTTAAAAATGGGTCTAAGAATTGACTAAACGTTTTTTAAAAAGGAAAAGTATATGGCCGGCAGGCACAGGCAAAGATGCTCAAAATCACTAATCAGGCAAATGGAAAGCAAAAGCACAATGAGCTATCACCTCACAACTGTGAGAAAGGCTATCATGAAAAAGAACAAATAACAAATGTTGAAAGGGATATGGAGAAAAGGGAGCCAACCCTCATATATTGTTGGTGGGAATGTAAATTGGTGCAGTCATCGTGGGAAACACTATGGAGGTTTCTCACAAAACTAAAAATAGAACTACCATATGACTGAGCAATTCTACTCCTGGGTATATATCTGAAAAAATTTTAGTTTGAAAAGATACATGCACCCCAATGTTCACAGCAGCATTATTTACAATTACCAAGACATAGAACCAACCTAAGTGTTCATCAACAAATGAAGAAAGAAGATGTGGTGTGTGTGTATATAGATAGTGGAATACTACTCAGACATTTTAAAAAAAAACCTGAAAATTTGCCATTTGCAGCAACATGAATTGACTTGGAGGGCATTATGCTAAGAGAAGTGACTCTGACAATAAAGAATCCACCTGCAATGTAGCAGACCAAGGTTCGGCTCCTGGGTGGGGAAGATTCTCGGGAGAAGGGAATGGCTACCACTCCAGTATCCTTGCCTGGAGAATCCCATGGACAGAGGAGCCTGGTGGGCTACAGCCCATAGGGTCACAAAGAGTCAAACACACCTGAGTGACTAATATACACACACATGCTAAGTGAAATAAGTCAGGCAGAGAATGACAAATATTGTATATTACTTGTACATAGAATATAAAAAACACAACAAACCACTGAGTATAATAAAAAATAAACAGAATCACAAGATATAGGAAAACTAGTGATTGCCAGTGGGGAGAGGGTCAACATAGGGATGGGAAGTGGGAGATACAAACTACTGGGTGTAAGACAGGTTATAAGGATATATTGTACAACTCAGGGAATATAGTAATATTTTGTAGGAACTGTAAATGGAGTTTAAAGAGTTGTATAAAATGTTAAATTTAAAAATGAAAAAAAAAAGGCAAAGGAGTTAAATGGATATTAAGGCAAAGGAGTTGAATGGATATTTCTCCAAATATGATAAACATATGGCCAATAAGCATATGAAAAAGTACTCAACATCACTAGTTAGAGAAACCTAATCAAAACTACAGTGAGTTACCATTTCATACTCATTAGAATGGCTACTTCTCAAAAAAAAAAAGAAAGAAAGAACCATGCTCCCCCACAAAAAAAACCAAAACAAAATCACCCAGAAAACAAGTGCTGGTGAGGATGTGGAGAAACTGAAGCACCGGAGCACTGCTGGTGGGAATATAAAACAGCTGCTACCAAAAGCTGTGTGAAGGTTCCTCAAAAAAAATTTAAGATCTAGCATTTCTACTTCTGGAAATATTTCCAGAAGCGCTGAGATCAGGATCTCAAAGAGATACCTATACATCAATGCTAGTAGCAGCATTATTCACAATAGCTAAAAACAAGAAGCAACCCATGTATCCACTGATAGCTGTTGTCCTTCTTCAGTGGCTAAGTCTTGTCAGACCCTCTGCGACCTCATGGACACCAGTCTTCCCTCTCCCTTACCATCTCCTGGAATTTGCCCAAGTTCAAGTCCGTTGATAGAGAAATGAGTAGACAAAATTTTAAAATATTTTTTACAGCATAGCAAAAAAGAATTTACAACTACCTAAGTCCGCAAAACTTTCATAGAAAGGAGCTACCTTTTTTCAACTGTCTAATTAAAGCATCCCTCGGATTTTTACATACCAGTTTTTAAATCATCAAAAACACAGAACTTCTCATGCCTGTTTGTATCTCCAATGGTTAGTCCCTGACATATATACACACATTAGTATTCTACATCTAATCAAATCAGCGTTGCCTTAGAACCATTTATATTTTTTAAAAAACAGAAAAGCAAAAGTAAACCAGACTTTATTTCCTTCTTAAATCTGTAACAGAAATTTTTTGTTGAATTTAAGCTTCACAAGTTTGATATAATTGTCAAGGAGTCCCCCACCACTTATGAAGAAACTTAATTATATTGTGAGCTGATTCAAATACAAGGCTATGCTGTCCGCGAATTTTTCTGCTTGGAATCGGCTACCCTGGTGTACTAATACTGCTTTAAACACTTCCTGGCGTCTCAGTTCTGCTTAGAAATTCACCATTACACAATGGAGTATTATTCACCCTTAGAAAAGAAGGAATTTTGGACGTACACTACAACATGGATGAATTTTGAGACCATTACACCAGGTGAAATAGGCCAGCCACAAAAACACAAATACCGTATAATTCCACTATATGAGATATTTAAAGTAGTCAAAGAGACGGAAAATAGAAGGTTGGTTGCCAGGGGCAGAAGGCAATGGTGAGTTATTGTTTAATACGTCTAGAGTTTCTATTTTACAAGCTGAAAAGAGTTAAGGAGATAGAGGGTATTGATGAAACATTGTCCATCTATTTAATACCCCTGAACGGTATACTTATAAAGGTTAAGACAGTAGGTTTTACATCATATGCATTTTGTCACAATAAAATAATAATAAAATAAAAACCCCAAAATTGATTATCTTACAGTTCTAGGAGATCAAAAGTCCAAAAAGAGCCGGCAGGGCTGTATTCCTCCTGGCAGTCCCGGAGGAAAATCCATTCTCTTACCTTCTCCAGCTTCTGGAGGCTGAGTTCTCCGGCTTATGGAACCTTCCAGCAATGGCGTCACCCCTCCCTCTGCTGTATCAGCCTAGCCTAGACCAGCCCAGCCCAATTCCTGGGTTTCCCTCGTGGCTCAGAGGGTAAAGCGTCTGCCTATAATGCGGGAGACCTGGGTTCAATCCCTGGGTCAGGAAGATCCCCTGGAGAAGGAAATGGCAGCCCACTCCAGTACTCTTGCCTGGGCAATCAATCTCCCTCGGCTTCTCCTGACTTCCCAGGCTTCTCACCGTGGCATCCTCACCCTGGTTTCTCACCCGAGGAGCTTTCACCCCCATCCCCCCCCCCCCCACTTTCGCTCCCCCATGTGCTCCCCCGAGCTCCTCCCCCCTCCAGCTTCTCACCGCAGCTTCCCCGCTGCCCCCCCACTCCGCAACTCTATCCTTTTATCTCCCTCTAGCCTCCCCCCCCCCCACCTCTTATAAAGTCCCTTTTATTGGACACTTGATTACCGACGAGACTCAAATTTAATCACGCCTGCAAGACCCTTTTCCACGGAAGGAAACAAACTCGCAGGTTCTGAAGTTAGGACCGGCGGGTGTAGGCAGCTCCCGGCCCCCGCCGCGTCCTGTTTTCTCCGCACCCGCGGCCACTAAGCTTCAGCGCCAGAGACCCACCGCGGGCAGAGTCCAGCTCAGAGGCTGCAGGTCAGAGGCAAGAAGCAGCAAGCCGCACGTTCATCTTGGGGACACCATGGTCTCAATAAGTGGCCTGGAACTTCTACTCACTTCCTCCAACTGCAGAAAAACCGCTGCTAAACTAGGAAGTTTTGAGGGCTTGGGAAGGACCAGACTTGGAACTGACATAGTTATAAATGAGGGGAGAGAAATCCCGGTGTAGAATGGAGGCTGGTGCTGGCCTGCTGCCACGTGGGGTCGAGGCTGAGGACGGCTTCTCCTCCTGTTTGGGCGTGATTTTTCCCGGAGCTCCCGTCTGTGACTTCGCTTGTTGCCAGTGCGTCTTTGATGGCCTACTTAGTGAGGTGTCCCCGGTACTTCCAGTTCTGCCCTCCTGCCCTCCAGGTTCCCCTCGGGCACACGAGGCGGGATTCTGCCCCGAGTCCTCCACACTTACTCCCTCTGCCGGGAATGCTCCTCTCCTGTCCTGTCTCAACCTCCTGTCCCTTCGGAACTGCAACCCCAACACCCATCCCTGCTTCATTTTCTGCATAGTACTAGTTTCTTTGTAGTGAGTCACTTTTTAAATGTTGTTTCCCATCTACTCCAGTTTCTGATGTAAACCACAAAGGCAGCGATTTTCATCCATTTGTTTACCACCGGAAACTCAGTCCTGGAATAAAGACTGAATCTGAATCTTTATAGAGGAGTTTTGCATTATGTATCCAAAATCTTATAAGTACGCTAGTGCCTCCACACAGCTATTCCACATCTAGGAATTCATCCCTGGGAAGTCACCATGGAAGTGTGCAAAGATTAGAGTTAGAAATGCTACAAAAGCCAAACGCTGAAAATAATAAGAGTTGACATTTAATTAGCACTTACCACGTGCCTGACTTTGGTTTAAACATTTTACGCACGTGAATAAACTCTTTAAACCTCCCGACAACCCTAGAATCGGCCTATTATTGTCTGGATTTTACAAGTGAGGGAACAGGCAGGGGGACCGAAGAGCGTGCGATGGAGCCAGGATTTGACGGGGTGTGCCTGACTCAAAAGTCCATATCCTTGACACCCTATGGTCAGGTGAGCTGTGCTCTGGCCACACTGAGGCATTCAGTGCAACCGTCGTTTAAAATGATGCTGTAGACAAGGAATTTTTTCTAGTGGGGAGAGAAGGGACACCTGAAACTGTATTCAAATTATGTGATCATACACATTGCTGGAAAGATGTCTTTATTAGGTTTTCAAATCCATCCAAGAACCAGGGTTGTAGAATAATTCTTCTATATAAACAGTTCAGGTGAACACATTCTACACATGGCTTATCAGGTGTCTAGCACAGTTTTTTTGAAAAAGTCTTTAGTTTCCCTCTGTCCACTTAAGCTTTTCTCCTCTTGTCCCTAAAGCACATTAACAACCTAGAATATCACCGTAGGAGACTCTTTAGTGACTTGAAAAGATCTTTGTGTTTACTGCAGTTAACTAACTTTTGCAGTTAACTGCAAAAAGCAGGTTCTAAAAACAGTATATATTAGGGCCACATTTTCATTAAAAATTCTTACGTTACATATCTGCACAGTAAAATGACTCAAGTAGATTGTATGTTAATACCTGTCATTCTTGGGTGATGAAATTATGAGGAATTTTTAAAGGAAAATTAAAGGAATTTTTAAATTTCCTTTCTAGTTTTGTTTCTGTGCTTTACATTTTTTCCCCAAAAACATTACATTTTGTAACCAAAGAAGCTTTTTTTTTTAAAGAAAACGGCTGCTTTGGGAAGATAATTTGGAAGTAGCTCTCAAAATTTTGTGTACATGACCATTTCAGCAGTTTCATTTCCAGGAATATTTTCTGTAGAAATTCTTACATGTGAGGCTGAATTTAAGTCCATCAATAGTCACAGCAGCATTGAAATTAGCAAAGAGCCCAAATATTCAGAAAAGATGAGTAAATAAAAATTCAGTGAAATATAATACCACATTATAAAAACTATGCAGCTATTTTAAATAAAAGAATGTGGTAGCTAGATCTCTGACTCTTGGACAGCATACATTGTTTGGTAAAGGAGGAAAGTTTACAGAACAGAATGTATAACAAGGTCCAACATAAATAAAAGACATGTGTAAGAGTGTAAAGGTGCTTAAAAGGGACTGGAAGGAAGCCTCCTGTTTGTTGATGATGGTGACTCACAGGGAGGCACTGGGAAGTAATAGTGAAGGAACTTTATGTTTTGTTCTGGATTGTCTGAAACTTTTACATGTTATTTATGTAACCAAACAAAATGCACACACTTAAATTATGAGAGAGTTCTAAAATTAAAAAGAGCTTCCAAACTCCAGGATGCTCCCCCACCTTCAGCACCCCACCATGGGGCTGCTCACAGGCTCCAAGTCCAAGCTGCCAGGAAGCCTCAGGATGGACTATGGTCCTGGTTACTCTCAGGATTAGAACCAGGCTCAGTCACCAGCCAGGGGCAGATGGTTATGTAAACAAGCTGCAGTCCTACAACACATTCTTATGCCCGAAGCATGAGCAATGATCATGAGATACTGAAGAAGTTTGGAAATTAGGTGACAAAAACCAAGCGGGGAGTCTACACACCATGCACAGGGAAGTTGCACATGGCACCCAGGAGGAAGACAAGATGGGCCACAGCCAGCACGGTTAGCGGTTAGCCAGTTGCTAACTCATGTTCAACTCCGTGGACTGCAGCACCTGCATCACTTCCAGGCTTCACTGCCCCTCACTATCTCCCAGAGTTTACTACTTCATGCCCTTTGAGACAGTGATGCTATCCAATCATCTCATCCTCTGCCATCCCTTCTCCTTTTGCTTTCAGTCTTTCCCAACACCAATACCTTGTTCATTGAATCGACTCTTGGCATCACGTGGCCAAAGTATTGGAGTTTCAGCTTCAGTATCAGTCTTTCCGATGAATATTACATGAATATTCAGAGTTGATTTCCTTTAGGACTGACTGGTTTGATCTTATATATATATATGCACATCCTAAATCACCTCAGTCATGTCTGACTCTTTGCGACCCTGTGGATGTAGCCCACCAGGCTCCTCTTTCCATGAGGGTTCTCCAAGCAAGAATACTGGAGTGTTTTGCATTGCCCTCCTTCAGGGGATCTTCCCGACCCTGGGATCAAGCCCGAGTCTCCTGCAGCTCCTGCAGGAGCAGATTCTTTACAGGCAGATTCTTTACCCCTGAGCTACCTAGGAAGCCCATGGTGCTAGTACTAAAGAACCCGCCTGCCAATGCAGGAGACATAGAAGACCTGGGTTCTTTTCCTAGGTCGGGAAGATCCATGGAGGAGGGCATGGCAGCCCACTGCAGTATTCTTGCCTGGAGAATCCCATGGACAGAGGAGCCTGGCGGGCTACGGTCCATAGGATCACAAAGAGTAGGACATGTCTAAAGCGACTGAATACCATACATTTTTTCCTTACATCTTCTTAAGTTGATTGTCTATTAATAGACATGGATTATCTCCATGTCTTGCTTATTGTAAATAGTGCTGGTATGAACATTAGGGTGCATGTATCTTTTTTAATTAGAGTTTCTGTCTTTCCTGGATCTATACCCAGGAGTGGAATTGCTGGATCATATGGTAGCTGTATTTTTAGTTTTCTAAGGCTCCTCTATACTGTTTTTCATAGTAGCTACTCCAACTTGTATTCCTACCAATGGTGTAGGAGTGTTTTCTTTGTTCTATACCCTCTCCAGCATTTATTACTTGTAGACTTTTTGATAATAATAGTCATTCTGACTGATGTGAGGTGATATTTTGTTTTAATTTTGATTTGCATTTCTCTAATAATTAGCACTGTTGAGTGAATTTTCATGTGCCTGTTGGATATCTGTGTGTCTTCTTTGGGAAAATGTCTGTTTAGATTTTCTGCCCATTTTTTGATTGGGTTGTTTGTTTTTTGATATTGCATTATATGAGCTATTTGTATATTTTGGAGATTAAACCCTTGATTGCATCATTTTCAAATATTTTCTCCCATTCAATAGGTTGTCTTTTCATTTTGTTTAGGGCCTCCTTTGCCCTGCAAAAGCATTTAAGTTTGATTAGGTCCCTTGAACTGCCTTTGAATATTCTTATATGCACTAGTTTGGATTCCCAAGAAATAGATAAGACAGGATTAGACTAACAAAAGATTTCTTGGGGGAGTAGGAAAGGTAAGAAGAATCTTCAGAATAAAACGCAGATCTGACTCTTGTGAAATAAGAGACAGAAGGAAGGTTAATTGTGTCAGGAAAAATCTCAGACTTCAGCACAGTTCAAAGAAAGTTTCAGCCAGGTCACAGGGGAGCCCTCAAGCTAAAATCAGTCAGGAAAAGGAGTTCATCTCACCAGATAACTCCTTAAAAATCCCACCATATTTGAAATATCATTGGCTTAGAGCAGCCCACATGAAGTGGTGCAAACTTGGTGGAGACTGACCACAGGAGGGTAACAGGTGGAATCTTCCTATCCACAGCAGGCTATGTAAGCAGCACATTCTCACGACTGTCATATTACCCCTAGGTCTTCATTTTCTCATGTATGTCCAAATTCCTAATGCTGTTTTTTTTAATTGCTATACAAAATATGTAGACATTTTTAAAGGTCCTTCATGGATATTTCTAAATGGTACAACATCCAGGGGGCAAAATTGGGCATATTCATAAATGGATTAATCATAAATGGATTCGTACATGGATTAAAGGCACTTTCTTATATACTTCTCATAATCAGATGGTGTCATTATTACTAGTTTAATCTTTATGAATTTGAGGGCTGTAAAGTGATAGTCGGATTTGATTGCAAAGCTGTGTTTTCTGATTGCTATTGACCTTGCCTGGGGGCACGGTAGAAACGGAAATTCTGTCCTTAGGATGGTGGCTTCGGCCCAGGTTTTCCGTTTTCTTTATGATACAGTACTTGTCTTTCTCTTTTGCCTGACTGGCTTAGTGCCAGCTCTGTTCTTCAATTCCACAGGCTCCTGCTCCTCCCACTCATTCATTCATCCATCTGATCCTGTGCTGAGGCAGCGGTAGGTGAGCATATGCAGGATCTTGCCTTTGGAGAATTGAAAACAAGAGCAACAGCAGGCCTGCTGGTGGGGAAGCAGCGTCTTGTTTGTTAAAGCAGACCCTCTTTGCACTGAATCAGCCCCAGGCACAGGGGCCCCACTGCTGAGAATGTCAGAAAACATGGGGTACCTCAGACCTTCACCGAGATTGGCATTTCAGGAAGAGAAGCAGCCTTTGCCTAAGGGATGTCACTGCAGGGTTTGATGGTTCTTAGTAATTAATCAACTGCTTCAATGAAGGCGTCAGGCTGCACCAGGAAGAATGAATTAGGAAAGGAGTTTATGTGAGCATAGAGGAGAGTGGAATTATTCTCAGCAAAGATGATACCACAACTGCTAGGTTCTCTCCGAGGAATGAGCCCCTGCATATACCAGGAAGATCAAAGTCTCTTCCAGGCCTCTGTCACTAGCTGCAGGTATAACCTTGGGCAAAGCCGGGTCCTTGCTTCTTTCAGTGTAAAACCAGGCAGTTGAAAATGAGATCCCTAAGAATCCTCCCAGCTTTAATGCTGTGTGGACCCTATCAAGCATCTCCCTCAAACCTGATACCTCTCTTTTCTGATTCACCTGCACAGAGGGTCATTTGAATTATTTTCCCCGTATCTCTTCACCTATTACAGTCTTGAGAGGTGTTATTAGTCTGTTCAAGGTGCCACACTAAAACACCAGAGGGTGGGTGGCTTAAGTAACAGAAATTTATTTCTCACAGTTCTGGAGGCTGGGAAATCCAAGGTGCTGGCAATGTAGGTGTCAATCTGCCATCTCCTCTGGACTTGCAAGTAGCTACATAATCATGGTCCTCACACTGTGGAGAGAGGTGGAGTGCTTGTTTCTCTTCCTCTTACAGAGACACCAATCCTGCCAGATTAAGACCTCACTCTTTTTTTTGTTTGTTTTGTTTTAGATTATGGTAAAAATCATATAATATGAAACATACTGTTTTAACCATATGTAGCTGTAGAGTTCAGTAGCACTAAGTACATTCACATTGTTGTGTAGCTCCATTCCCCCAATTTTTTACTTTCCTAACCTGAGACTCTGTCCTATTAAACACTAAACCCCCATCCCCCTTCTTCCCCTGATCCCAGCCCCTGGCATCTACCAGTGTACTTTCTGACACTAAGAATTTTACTCTTCTAGGTACCTCGTATAAGTGAAATCAAACAGAATTTGTCTGCACCTACTGTGTACTGAAATGCATTTTTAAGGTTAACTTAATATATGTCCTACAGATTGTTCCTTCTTCCTGCCTGCCCCCACACTGTGCTATACAGTAGGTTCTCATTATTTATCTATTTTATACATAGTAGTGTGTACCTGTCTATCTCAAGCTCCCAATTTATCCCTCTCTGCCAGGGCCTCACTCTTATAACCCATTATAACTTTAATTATTCCAAGACCCTATGCCCAAATACAGTCCCATTAGGACTTCAACACTTGAATTTACAGGGAACACATATAGCAAGTATTGTGATAATTAAGGCGTTTTCAAAAGCAACACTTAAAGTGTGTTTCACTTATTCCTCAAAAATCATACTTTTTCATGCTTTTCTTATCTTCAGCATATCCTATTTCTCTATCTAAACATTTTCTGCAAAACTCTTCTTTTCTCTAACTTGCAAATTCCTACTTATCTCTTAAGTCAAACAAAACTCCTCTCTGAAAATTTTCTTTAAGTCCATTTCCGTTTAGTGTCCTTCATATTCTTCCTCTGTTTCCTACATTCCTTTGTATATGTTTGACAATAGCACTTACTCCCTTCTCCTGGGGATAATGCCATCTCCTTATTCTCTCTTCTCTTAAATGATTTGCTGTGTTGTGTTTAGTCGCTCAGTCGTGTCTGACTCTTTGCCACCCCATGAACTGTAGCCTGCCAAGCTCCTCTGTCCATGGGGATTCTCTAGGCAAGAATACTAGAATGGGTTGTCATACCCTTCTCCAGAGGATTTTCCCAACCCAGGGATCAAACCCACGTCTCCCGAATTGCAGGCAGATTCTTTACCAACTGAGCCACTAGGGAAGACCTCTTAAATGATTTATTGAAATGTAATTACTATGAAGGTTGAAATAGTGCTTCACTGAACTTTCTCTGGAATAGAGGAAGTTTTATTTTTGTTGATTTGGGATGTGTAAGCCTGGATTTTGTGACAAAAGTAATTATCAACCAGTTAATATAAATGAATTAAGCTGAATACTTATTTTTATATGCAAATCCTCACCCACCCCATCCCCAAATATACTTCATTATGACCAATGCCTGTATTCTATATCTGGGTTTTCAGTTGTAGCTGATAATAGTAATCCGGAAAAAAGTACAGTAGTAGAAGCTTGAGACTGTTTTGCTTAGGTTTATTAACTATCAGGCAATTTGGATTTAGTGTTATTTGTTGGGATTTTTGGAGAAGGCAATGGCACTCCACTCCAGTACTCTTGCCTGGAAAATCCCATGGACAGAGGAGCCTGGTAGGCTGCAGTCCATGGGGTCGAGAAGAGTTGGACATGATTGAGCGACTTCACTTTCACTTTTTACTTTTATGCGTTGGAGAAGGAAATGGCAACCCACTCCAGTGTTCTTGCCTGGAGAATCCCAGGGATGGGGTCGCACAGAGTCGGACACGACTGAAATGACTTAGCAGCAGCAGTTGGGATTTTTGGAGAGATTTATTTTTACCTATTACTTTTCTTTAGTAATTATCAATATACTGAGATTTTTAAAAATTGGGCAGTATTCATGAAATTTTTTTTCGTAATTTTGGAGAAAATATGCACTTTTAAAATGATTAGCAATGTTATGTTCATTGCTATTTTCAGAAATCTTCTGTGAGTTACAAAGATCCTCTGTGTATTTAGAGTCCTTTTTTATTCATAATGTTCAGTTCTGTTCTTGCTCTCTTTCATCCTTAATAAATTTAGCAGAAGCTTTTCTATTTTTTTAGTCTTTTTAAAGGATCAGTTTTAGGTTTAGTTGATCATCGCCTTTGTTTTTTGTTTAATTCAGGTTTATCTTTATCACGGCCTTCCCTTTTTAGATTGTCTGGATTAGCTGTGATTTTTTTTTTTAATAGAATTTTGAGTCTTTGATATATGTCTGCTCTTGTTTTCCTCCATCCTCCATCTCCACCACATCCCAAAGGAGACATGGTAGAATTGGGGGTGAAGAGTGGTTTTTAACTGAAAGGAAACAGATTGGTCCAGGTGGTGCTACTACATCCATGAAGCCAGTAGAGAAGAACACAAATTACTTAAATTTACTGTTTATTCATGACCTCAGATTTTCTGGTGTTTTCATTGGATTTGGGGGAGTAATTTGGATAATACAAGTATTAAAGATGGAAAAAATGAGGACAGAAGGCTTAAGAGTTAAGCTCACACAATGAGAAATGGTGATGATATGGTTCATACAGTGTAGAAAAGAATAGGCTAAAGTTGAAAAAATGGAAGCTGAATATGACGTGATGATGTAATAAACAAGCCTTAAGAAATTAGGAAGAGTCCCATGAAACAGGTGGAACTAGAGGGTCTAGGATAATTGCCTCAAGGAAGATTATAACATCCAAGTCCCTTGAGATAAGTACTTGGGTCAGTATGAGGTTAGACTCTTGAAGTATGGCCTAGTTACTGTGACATTAAATTACTAAGTTGTGTTTAGCAAAATTGACAGTGCAGTGAATTGGCTTTGTAAGCTGACTTTCTTCAATTTTTAATGTCCAGAGAGTAGTAATTGGAAAACAAACACAGACAAATGTATGTTTGTCAGATTGTACTGCTCAGATATATTTATCTACATGTGAGATTAGAGACGGGTTCCTTACTTTGTGATCCTAAAATAGGCTCTTTGGAATGACATCATCTCTAGAATTCTAGAAATACCTTCCTCAGAATTTTTGTGGTTCTAAACATAACTAGCAAACATAGAGAAGAGAATAGGTAGATTGCTAGATTCTATATACTGAATGCATACATGCACGTGCAAATACACACACATGCACACACATGTTCTTGTGTGTTGGCCTGATAATTTTTTTTTTTAAATTTGGGGTATAGTTGCTTTACATTGCTCTGTTAATTTCTGCTCTACAACAAAATGGATCAGCTATATGTATACATATATCCCCGACACCTTTGACCTCCCTCCCCTTTGACCCCCCTCCCCTTTGACCCACCCCTCTAGGTCATTGCTGAGCACTGAGGTGAGCTCCCAGAGATGCACAGCAACTTCTCACTAGCTAGCTATTTTACACATGGCAGTGTATATATGGCACAGAAATTTATTTATCATATGCTCCATTCTCTGACTTCCTAATGATTCTTGTTATGATATGATATTGTTTCACACATGAGTGAATTGAAAGACATACGAAGCAATTGACTTGGTGTGAATTTACCGTTAAATCCCTTCTCCTTCCCTAATGTCCATGCATTTGAGCTTCCAGAACCAAGTGTCAGGAAAGATTTTTTTCACTGCCTGGTATTTACACTCTGTCTGCATTTTCACTGTACTCCACCCTCAAAGAAAACATTTGGACTTAGTTCAGAGTTCTGAAAGGATATTTGCATTGTAGATTCCCTTTTAACATTTGCAGTGGAAATAACAAGAGACACCGCATTCCCTAATGTTCCCATTACCAAGTATTTGCCTAAAATTAATTAGAAAACAATTAATATTGTATATGCTCCATTTATAGACCCAAATACCTTCTTGGAATTGATGTGATATCATGCAAATGTGCATAAAGTCATGCTTTTTTTTCAAAATATAGTCAGTATGATGAAAATATTTATTTCATTTTTGTTTATTTGTATTAACAAAATAGGTTCTTTTAGCCCTATCAAAAAATCTAGACATATTTCATATAGAAATAAAGCACATGCATTTTTGTATAAAAACCCCTAGATAGACAAATTATACATGGTCCATGATCTTATAGAACTTATCATCTAATATGGTATTGAGTAATTAATTGGAGGTGAGAATATTCAGAATATGCTATTCAACTATACAACCTATACTTGTAACCTAGTCTATGGCAGCATGAGGACTTCTAGAGAAAATAACCTTAAAGTTAAAACCTGACAGATAAATAGACTCTTTCCACCTTCCCTAAAAGAAGGGATGGGCTATGCAGATCAGACAGTTGTCACTGTCAGCACTGCAGGTAGGTATACTACCCAAATTCCACCTTCACTAAAAAGTGTCATTGTAAGAGAAAGGACCATGTGTTTTGCGGTTTCCCTAACCTAATGCAACGAGAAGGTGGAAACATGCTAAAGTTGAAATAGCAAATCTGCTGTGTGAAATTTTTTTAACTATATTAAGAGCAAGCTACAATATTTCATTATTCATGAGAATGATGAAATAAGTGTACTCTGATAGTATAATGTAGGTCAGTAGGAACTTTGCATCCCTACTGGTCAGTGTGTATGTGTGTGTGTGTGTGTGTGTGTGTGTGTGTGTGCGCACGCACGCACGTGCACATTTGTGCGCCTGAGTGCTTACTCAGTCAGGTCAACTCTTTCTAACCCAATGGACTAGAGCCCATCAGGCTCTTCTGTCCATGGGATTTTCAAGGCAAGAATACTAGAGTGGGTTGCCATACCCTGCGGTTTAATTGAAATTAAGCATTTAAACAGATGTCCAGTGTTTTATTCAATGAAAACAAAGTGTAATAAAATTGCATATTCCAGAATTTGGGACAGGTTGAAAGGATCGTAGAAATGTATGTTATAGCAGGAGGGAGGGAGAGGACTAGCTGGAAGAAGAGTGCAGCAGGTGTTTGAGAATTTCACCTGCTGGCCTGTTAATTAAACTTCCCTAACAGCTCTTCACCAAATTCCATTATCATCACTTTGCTTTTGAAAAATGAGTTTGTTTGGACATCTATATAATGCTCTTACAAATCTCGAAGTAGACTTGGAGAATAGACAAGATGTACTAAACTTGGAGATGAAGAATTAACTCACTGTTCAAAAGGCAGAAAGTCGATTTCACAAAGAATAAACCAGTGATATTACTATGCATCTGTGTAATCTGTATCAATATTCATTAACAGAGCATTTAAAGGCTGCATGGCAAAAATTAGGAGTCTTTCATTGCAGGTAACTAATTTCTAACTTGACCAAGTTTTAAACCATAAAAAAAATGCATAGACTATTGTATCTAAGAAAAAATAGGGGAGTTTATAAAATCAAAGCAAGAACCAAAGGAACTAGAAGCCCAGAAGCTGAAGTGAAACAGATATCTCAAAGATTTTTATCTCCATCTGTCTCTCATCATTGTTTGTCTCTTCTTAGCTTCATTCTGCAGACAAACTCTCTTCTTATGCCAGAAAGAATGACTACTGTCCTTTCTAGAGTTGTATCTTCCCACTCAAATAGTCCCAGTGAAAAGAGAACACATATTTTTTCTCCAATCAGATAAATACCAGGAAGGACACAGATTCCATACTTACCTGGGTCACAATCCCACTTTGTTGGCCCCACTACAGTTTCCAACAATAAAGATGCAACCAATGGTTCAGGTGAATTTCAAAACTTCAAAGGCTCAAAAGCATTCAAAGCAAATGCTTTTCAGGAAAAAAAGAAAAAAGAAAAAACAGAAAGAAAAGAGAAAAAACTCTAGCATGCAGTGCATTATAGTTGTAACTACTGATTTTTTTTTTTTCTTTAAGATGAGCATGTCTATGTTCATTAATGGTGGATATGCAATTCATCCTGTAGAGGGAACTCAAGTTATCCTCTAACTCTACTTTTGATATATGTAACAACACTGGATTAGACTTCTGACATTGCAGAGAATCCAAATGGAAATTATACCCAAGGGCGGGGGGGCGGGGGGTGGGCAACAGAGTGGAGGAAACTAGCGATTAATGTCAAACAATAAAATGCAACGGATAAAAATTAAAAAGGAATTTTAATAGATTATCAAAGAAATACTTCCTGAAAAGCAAACTCTGGACTTGAATTGTTTCTGAAAGTTTCAAACATTGAAGCAATTATCACCATGTTAGATACATTGCATAAGAGATTCTATTTATCTTTCTATCTATAATGGACTTTATGACAAAAATAAAACCACTAAAATACTCTTAGTACAATCTTATTTATAGAGTTGTAAAATTACTTAATAAAACATCAGAAATTTTTAAAAATTCATATTAGCAAAATGTTAACCCTATATAATAATTAAGGGAGGTTAATCCAGGAATATAGTATTATTTTAATATCAGCTAATTTATTAATCTGTTAGAGCAAGCTGATAGAGCATTGGTTAATAAATGAAGTAATTTAACTGAGTAATATGATAATATGATATCATCTATAAAATCAATTGCCCTTCCTCACAAATAGTAACTTTTTCCCTTGATTGCCTTGTAGAAGGATAAATAAGGTTAATCTTAAACCAACAACTAAAATAACACCTAGGTTAATAAATTACATCTTGGCATTTCATTAGGTACAAATAGATTTCCTCTGATAAACTAATATTTTTTAAATCCCTCTTTCTTGGGACGGGGATAGGTGTATGCATACAGCATGCAAAAAGTAGGGTTTTCATGGGACTTACAACCCTTAGAAATTGAATGCAGTATTTGAGGCACACCTTCACTAAAGAGGCATTATTTTTAAAATAGAGAACAAGAGAAATAATTATTAGGCTATCAGACATCCTTAATAGCTTTTTGGAAATTCTGACCATTTCAATGAGATGTGGAATTCATTTATGCATTGAATTATTTCCTGTTGCAAAAAGTATTCAGCATATTGATGACACATAAATTAAGAATAATCCTGACAAAAACTGAGTAGAAGAATATGTACAAAAAGTGATTCAGACCTTAAAAAGGGGTATACAAGAACACATGAATAGGTGGAGAAAACTTAAATCTGTCTGCAGGGGCACAGCCAACAAAATTAGTATTTTATACATATTTGTGTTAATTTGTGGAAATTCTTCATAATCTCAATGGTATCTTTGGAAATTTATAAAATATTAAAAATAGCCTCTTGAACAGAAATATTGAGGATATTGTGAATAAGAAGACTAAGGGATTTTTTCCTAATTGTCTCTAAGAACATACTATAAAAGTGAAAATGATTTTAAAAATTTGAACATAATTCATGAAACCAAACTGATCAATGGAACAAAACAAACAGGACTTCAGCCTATTTGGAAGATAAAGAATATTTATTATTTTTAAAGAAGCAGGGGGAGAACTATCATAATCAGTGGGAATATTGATAGGCAATCTAACAAATGATACTAAAAAATTCTACAGCTTAGGGGAAACTTGGAGATCATTATATTATTCTTTCATTTTATGTAATAAAACTTCACCTGATGAAGAGTTTATATGTGAAAAAAGATTACATCTATAAAAACATATATAAAGACAAGTCCACACATATTTGGGAGCAATAATATTAATTGAAAATAGTTATGATCAAATTCTTAAGAAACATATTTGGGTAGAAAGTTAAACACTAAAAAAGTCTTATTAACAAGAAATCACAAAAATATAAACATGCAAAAATAATGAGAAAGAAATAGTGCCCTAATTTGAAGCACTATAAAATTTAATAAAAAGTTTGTCAATAGTACAATAGGCAAAATGTATTAATGGAGAAGTTTCTAAATGAGTATTAAAAATGATCAATAAAACTGTGAAATACATAATAAACTTCACAATACAAATGAAAACAACAAAATGCCATTTCTTACTTATTTAACTGGCACCTTATAAATAGCTGGAGGTTTTATAGAGAAATAGTGCTTCCCCCGTGGCTCAGACGATAAAGAATCTGCCTGCAATGCAGCAGACTCGGGTTCGATCCTGGGGTCAGGAAGATCTCCTGGAGAAGGGAATGGCTATGCACACCAGTATTCTTGCCTGGAGAATCCCAGGGACAGAGGAGCCTGCAGGGTTACAGTCCATGGGGTCACCCATGACTGACTAACATTTTCACCTTCAGTTTCACTTTTTGCTGATAGAAGTGTGGATTGATTCTACCTCTCAAGAAATCTCTTCCACAATGTAAATCAAGGACTTAAATATTCTGACTTAGTACATCCTTTCTAGTAATCCATCAGAGAAGTGATCACAGACATGAACAAATATTTTATTTTAATAGCAGATAAGAGTGCTTAAAAATTGAAATAATATAAATGTCTAAGCAGGAATTTGGCAGGTAAATTATACTAAGCCTTATAGAATATTTTAAAACAACTTTAAAAATTTAATTTTGAAGCATAAAAATGATAGGCCAAAGAGAAAGTTATGTGTTATATACACAACATCAAACATATTTGTGCTTATTTATAGTACACATTTATCAGAATGTTGTCAATGACTGTGTCTGGGCTTTTTGTGTTTTTTGTTTTTATTTATTTGTTTATTTTTATTGATATATAGTTGATTTACAGTGTTGTGTTAGTTTTAGGTATACAACAAAAAATATCTATATATGTGTATCTGTGTATGTGTTGTTGATTGTTGTTTAGTTGCAAAGTCATGCCCAACTCCTTTGTGACTCCATGGACTGTAACCCACCAGGCCTCTCTGTCTGTGGGATTCCCAGGCAAGAATACTGGGGTAGGGTGTCATTTCCTTCTCCAGGGGATCTCACTGAACCAGGGATCAAATCCCAGTCTCCTTCATTGTAGGCAGATCCTTTAGCTCTGAGCCATCAAGGAAACCCAGTATACATATGTATTTATTCTTTTTAAGATTCTTTTTAATTATAGGTTTTTATAAGATATTCTGTACAGTTCTTTGTGCTATACAGTAGTAGATTCTTGTTGATTATCTATTTTATATACAGTATTGTGTGTAGTTTAATACCAGACTCCTAATTTATCTCTCCCTCACGCTTTCCCCTTTGGTAAAAACTTTGTTTCTATGTCTGTGAGTCAGTTTCTGTTTTGTAAGTAAGTTCATTTTATCAATTTTTAGATTTCAGATCTTTTTGAATATAGATTTGCCTCCCTTAGTTTTTAGTTTTCTTTTTGTTAGCAATTTTTTACTTTGCATTGATTTTTAATTTGAGGCCCATTACTTTCTGAGTGTCTACTAGGAGTTTCACTTTCCCTGAGGACACCTTGAAACCTAAACTGCATAGGACTATTTGTTCAACATATACTGTCTCCTAACATAACAGAACACATTGCATTAGAAAAAAAAAAAGGAAAAAAATTTCCAGTCACCTTTCTATTTCTTCTATCCATCGTCTACCTATAAAATGAGTTTTATCTTTGAGTATGAGTTTGAGTGATATTATATGTAATTTATAACATACATAGATAATGGGAAAGAGAGGAAGAGAGAAAAATAGGGAAACAGGAAATAGGAAGAAACAGAATGAAGTATAAAAAGTTTGATAAAATCTATAAGCTGGAAATTTAATTCAAGGAATATTCTTTATGATCAATTACTGTTTAAGCAAGTGAGTGGCTTGGGCACTGGTGAGTAGAGAGATAATCTCCGTGTAAATAAGAAAGTATATGATGAATTGTTGCTTTTGGAATATTAATTGAATCTCTTTTAAAATTCTGTAAGAGATGCAGGTGATATTGGGAATTTTTCTATTGTTGCTTTTATTTTCTGGAATGTATTTTTCCTAAATAAAATACCATGTTGTATGTGTATTAGGATATATGTGAAATTGTGATTTATTAGGGTTACACATATTTATCTGAGGGAGAAATTCTATATAGATTTAGATTTTAAAAAAAAGAACCATGTTATTAGTTGAGAGCAAGATGTATGCATATCCATTGTATTTATGATGAGAAGGAAAACTTCACAGAATTATTTTCTAAAGCCATTGTCTCAGTGGTGATCACCTCAGCCATCTTTTTTGTTTTTAAAGTTTTATTGGATTATAATATAGTCTCAGAGATTTCTCTGCAGCTGCATCAAAGGCCTTCTGTAGTAATTGAATCAGGGTCCTAGTATAAAAATGATGATATAAACAAATGGAATAATTAAAGAGAGCTTACTGAAAGGGTTATTTATAAAGATGTTATTATTAAGAGTGTGTGTGTGTGTGCTAAGTCATTTCAGTCGAGTCCGACCCTTTGTGACCCTATGGACTCTAGCCCGCCAGGCTCCTCTGTCCATGGGATTCTCCAGGCAAGAATACTGGAGTGGGTTGCCATTTTCTTCTCCAGGGGATCTTCCTGACCCAGGGATGAACCCACATCTCTTATGTCTCCTGCATTGGCTGGAGTTCTTTACCACTAGCGCCACCTAGGAAACCCAGAACCTGGCTCTCCTGCATTGCAGGCAGATTCTTCACCATATGAGCCACAGGGAAGCCTGGGAAATGAATGAAGTCTGTCTATCTGTAATTATCTGGGTGTAGACATAGTTGCTGCTGCTGCTGCTGCTAAGTCCTTTCAGCCGTGTCGGACTCTGTGCGACCCCATAAATGGTAGTCCACCAGGCTCCTCCGTCCCTGGGATTCTCCAGGCAAGAATACTGGAGTGGGCATAGTTGAAGGCCATTCTAAGGCCTGAGGTTTAAGGGAGGAGAAGTCATTGGAACCTGAAAACAGCTGTAACTGTATAGAGATTCCACAGACAAAGGTTATGGTTTTTGGAAAAGGATCGTTTATATATTTCCAAGACTGGATCCAGCTTGGAGAGAGCCAAAGGTATAAACACCACAATCTCTATCTGTTTCTATTCCCTAACCTCCATTGAATTTCCCCAATTGATGTACCCAGTGGGACTCCAGGGGTCAAGGAGGTCTTGTTGATAAAATCTATGTGTGTCAGACCTGTGAGACCAGGAAGGATTATGAAGGTCAGAGAGCTGACCTCAGGGAACAGACAATGGATATCCAGAATGTTTGAAACTGTTACCTATCAGATAATTCACTATGTCTCTGTGTGAAGCTGTCATGCAGTATGCACCCAAAATACGTGAAGTATAAGAATAACCCAGTTGTAAAGATAGTAATAGGCCTTGTGTCTTGTATAATTGTTTCTCCTGAAGTCTGAACCTTCTACATGCACTGCCACCTATTCTGAATAGGAGCATTTGAACTCTGGAGATTAAAGAACAATCTTTATCTTTTTTTTTTTTTTTTTTCATTTACCATCTTACTGTGTGTTGCATTAAATTGAAAGGTGTGTTTTGGGAATAACCTAGAATTATATCCAAATTTCAGGTCCACTGTTACCCAAGGTGTAATGACTATTTAACTAACTTAGCTTCTAAAAAAACAAGTCTCCTCTTTGTAAAGAAGAACTAATGCTACTAACTCCAAATATAATTTTTGAAGGTTATATAGGCAATTTATACAGAGCACATATCACTAGACTTGCCATATGATATTAATGAAATGTTAGTTTGAGGCTCACCACATTCTTTTAACAAACTTCACCCTTTTTTGAAAGTAGTAGGTTCGTTTTTCCAACTGAGAAAGACTAAGGATAGGTTAGTGTCTGATTCTCCCAGCACTAGAAATTTAATCAAAAAATAATTTCATGCATGAAAATTTTAGCTTCAAATGGGGAATCTTTGCAGACTGCTTCATACAGGTACATGTGTGTAAGTCTGTATGGTGATTGGTGGGGGTGGTATCCAGAAAAGGAAGGAAGCCAGCAAGGATAGAAAGGTTTCTCCTTGCCTGATAACATTGAATGAATAGAACAAAGATTAACTGTTAAGTGGATGAAGCTCTGATTTTTCACCACTAGGACTATAATTCAAGTTCAAAGTGATACCTAATTGTCACAGTTGGGACTCTGGTTGACAGTATCTAAGCCATCCATAGAGAATGTTCATACTGATGGCTATGGATAAATAAGACTCATTTATTTTCTTAGTTGAGACCCAAAATTTGAAATTTTGTAAATTAAAACAACAAAATAGTCTCATGGATTTAGTCTCTGAATTTGGAGCCTCTTTCTGACAAAGGCCATCATCACCAACTACAGCATGATTGACTACATCTGCCTTGACAATTTTTCTGTCACTTAAATTAGAGAAATTTAGGGTACATACAAATATAGCTGCTTTCAATCCGCTAGAAGCACTCTTAGGTGCCCAGAGGGACCTTCAAAAATGTCTGTTTATGATTTACTATTCCAAGCATAAAAAGTTTTCAAATGTTGAGTTGTGATCAGCTATAAAAGCCATGAATGTTAATAACTCAGAAAATATATCCATAAAAACTATGTGGCATTCTTTCCCTCCCACATCCTAGCCATGTTGCAGGATTATCATAATGCAACATAATATCATATGATGATAATTATCTGATAATGTTCCTATGTGTATAAAAGAGACAGAGGTACATTCCATTTAATTGAAAGCATATCTCCACATGCAGGGTTGAAGACATTAAATGATAGATTTCTTATAAAGCATCTGGCATATCATGGAGAAGGAATAAATAATAAACTGCTCACCAAATCCACATACTCTGCAGTGACACTTTAGCCTTTACTAGTCTTCATTTTCTCTAATACAAAATAAGGACAGTAGTTTCTGTGCCACACTGATAGTGAAGAATTTGATTGAAAAGATGTCAAATAACTGGTAGAGTGCCTTGACTGTAGTGGTATTCAAAAAAAGTCTCAACATGACATAAGCTGAGTCTTTAAATAAAATATGAGTAAGCTAATGAGCTATTGGTATAAATATATACAAACGTTGCTCCAAGTTACAAACACCCATCTGAGAATACTTGATTCTGAAAGTGTTGCTTGTCAACAATCATTTATTTAAGGAACCATTAATTCTTATTAAAATTAATCTAAAATTGACAATGTTTCTAGTCCTGGAAAAAATAAGCCCAGCATCATTATCGTGATGTTGATAGTAAGCATTCATATTTACATTTTATACATAACTGGAAGTTCTGTCATTGCAATTAATAACATTAAAAAAATTCCTGAAGCAGCCAAATCCTAGTAGCAAAAAGCAACATCAGCCATTCCAGTTGTTCAGAAAACAGCACTAATTGAAATGGTTCAGATCATCCATGGGTTATGTCAAATAGCATCTCCTACATATTGGTGCCTGGAAGGGGTATTGATTTTGTGTAAAATAGCAATTTAAGGATTAAAAAAATATAATACAAAATAGTGGTTAATATCATATAAATCAATATTTTAAACAAAAACAGAGCAATGAAATCTTATCTTCCAAGAGACTGTAGCAAGTTCTGACATTATATTAGGTTTCTCCCCAAAATAAGTTTGTATGCATCTCAAAACTGAGTATATGTTGCCTTATATTTTGTAAGAAATGTTTTTAACTGAAATACAGTATTAACAATATGGTGATGGTTTTACACTATGTGTATAGCAAGGTGATTCAGTTACATGTGTTTCAGATTATTTTCCACTATAGATTATTATAAGATATTGAGCTTGCTCTCTATGCTACACAGTAAATCCCTTTTGCTTATCTACTTTATGTATGGTAATTTGTATCTGTTAACCCATACTCCTAAGCCAAAGACACATTTTATATGATATCACCTGTATGTGGAATCCAATATATATATATATACACACACACACATATATACACAAATGAATCTATATACAAAACAGAAATAGACTAATAAACATGATAAACATACTTATGGTTACTGAAGGGGAAAGGAAGTGGGGAGGGGTAAAATAAGAAAGATCTTATTTAATGAAGAGAGATGAAAGAGAGGAGTATGGTCCTGAGTCTGAAAATCATCTGAAACAAAATCTAATCTAATATGATATAATATTGAATATTATATGAATCAGTGATAATCTACGCTATATAATGCAATGGGATATATTTGTATCTCCTTGATATCTGAAATGGATCAGTATAAGAAGTCAATGGTTTTCAAGCTGTATATTTTCTTTTTAATGTAAAAACATCTTTTATTTGGAGATTTTATAGGAAATGTCATGTCTCTACTTCTACCTCCCCACCTCACTGCTGTGGACACTCCACAGAGCAACTAGACCTTGGTGAAGAAGGAGAATTTGAATCAAAACTGTAAAACGAAAGTGTTAGTCACTCATTCCAACTCTTTGCGACCCCATGGACTGTAGCCCACCAGATTTCTCTGTCCATGGGGTTCTCCAGGCAAGAATAATGGAGTGGGTTGCCATTTCCTTCTTCAGGGGACCTTCTCAACCCAGGGATCAAACCTGGGTCTCCTGCATTGCAGGTGGATTCTTTACCAGCTAAGCCACCAGGGAAGCCCTAAGCCACACTAAATCACACTTAGCCAAACCAAGCCGAACTAACACAGGGCATTACTTTAAAGGATAAAAAGTATCTAAGTATCAATATAATCTGTTAAATAATTTGATAATAAAATATTGGCTCTATTGTTTTGATAATACTGCTACAGCCTTGCTGTTGTTCAGTCACTAGGTCATGCCTGACTCTTTGCAACCCCATGGATGGCAGCATGCGAAGCTTATCACATAGGCTTATCAGAACTTTTTTGAATCCTTCTGAACCAGAGGGAAATCTGTTATATTTTTTACCTGTGAAAAGGTAAGAAACAAAGTTATGAAGAGGGATGTTTCCTTCAACATAGATAAGTCTCAGCCCTTCTACCTTAAAGGCCCAGAATCTACATTTTGAATTTATCTGTGATATAATACAGATCATTCTCAAGAGTGCTTATTTCAGTAGAAAAGTTCAAAAAAACCTATGTGCAAATGAAAAGGGCAAAGCAAATGACTGTAAGTATCAGGAAAAGTGACTTTCACATTTGCCCTAAGAGCAATGTTATCTAATTAGGCAGAAGCCAGATTCTCAGAACTTGGCTAAAGGAGGTTTATGACATGAACTGAATGTGCAGCAGTGTCAGAATCCTTAAACATGATACTTATATTCCAACAATAGAGATTCAACTCTTAGGTCAGGCAAGCTTGTCCTTCTCTCTCTCCCCAGAACAGTGTTTCAATAAATGATACCCACTAGCTCCTGTATACTGGTTATTTATTTCAACACTTAACGAGAATCCTCTTTGACTATGATTGGGTTTTGAAAACCTGTTTGGAAGTGTTCCCTTATTTATGTATTTAGTAAGTGCTTTATCTCTAGGATGTAAGCACTTAGGTCTTTGTAAGAGAGAGGAGAATATGGCGAATCAGTGACCAATCAGACTAAATCTCCACCTTGGAGGCAAAGCAGTGAAGTGGAAAACCATGGATTTAGGAGTCAAACTAGTCAACCTTGATACTAATCCTTAGGGGTCATATATTAACCCTGTGACCTTGAAGATTATGTCAAATACCTGTGAATCTCAATTCTTTCAAGTGTATTTGCCTCAAAGGAGAGGTCCATCTCTGGTGGCTCAGTGGTAGAGAATCTGCCTGCCAATGCAGAAGATATGGGTTTGATCCCTGATCTGGGAAGATCCCACATGCCGTGGAGCAACTTAGCCCATGTGCCACAGCTGTTGAGCCTGTGCTCTAGAACCTGGGTCCACAACTACTGAGCCCTGAAGCCATGATTACTGAAGCCTGTGCTTCTCAACAAGAGAAGCCACTGCTATGAGAAGCCTGTGCACCACAGCTAGAGAGTAGCCCCCACTTGCTGCAACTGGAGAAAGCCCACAAACACAATGAAGACTCAGTTCAAGGAAAAACAAATAGCAAATAAATTATAAATTTTTTTTAAAAATGGGAAACCCAGCTGGCTCAGTGGTAAAGAATTTGCCTGCCAAGCAGGTGATGCAGGTTCAATTTCTGGGTTGGGAAGAGTCCCTTGAGAAGGAAATGGCAACCCACTCCAGAATTCTTGCCTGGGAAATCCCATGAACAGAGGAGCCTGGTGGGCTACAGCCCATAGTGTCAGAAAAGAGTCAGACAAAACTTAGTGACTAAACAACAACAATGATCATGGGTACAAACACCTAGAAACAGGTAGGTGTTCCATCTACATATATGTTCCTTCTGTTCTTTCTCTCTTTCTCTTATGACATTTAAACCTGGGATGATAAACTCACTTATGTATTTTGAGAGTTATTTGGTCGGTACAAAGTAATTGCGGTTTTGGACCATGAATTTTAAATCATTGTAACTAGGCTCAGACACATCTTTATTAGTCAAAATAGGAACCATTACAATCAACACATTTTTGCCAACAAGAAATAAGTTTGTTTATTCCTGTAGCATAAAAATTTGTGCTTCAGGATTCGATGGAGTCTTGGAAAGCATTTTCTGTGTCCTGCTGGTTATGGAAGCATTTTCCCTGCAAAAAGTTGTCAAGATGATGAAGAAGTGGTAGTAGGTTAGCAAGAGGTCAGGTGAATATGGCAAATGAGGCAAAACTTCATAGCCCAATTTTTTCAACTTTGAAGTGTTGGTTGTGCAACATGGGGTCGGGCATTGTCATGGAGAAGAACTGGGTCCTTTTTGTTGACCAATGTCAGCTGCAGGTTTGCATTTTTTGGTGCATCTCATTGATTTGCTGAGCATATGTCTCAGGTGTAATGGTTTCCCTGGAATTCAAAAAGCTGTGGTGAATCAGACAGGTGGCTGACCACCAAACAGTGACTATGACCTTTTTTGATGCAAGTTTGGCTTTGGGAAGAGCTTTGGGGCTTCTTCTTGGTTCAACTATTGAGTTGGTCTTTGCCTGTTATCATATACAACCCACTTTTTGTTGCATATCACAATTCAACTGAGAAATGGTTCATTGTTGTTGCATAGAATATGAGAAGACAACACTTCAAAACGATGTTTTTTTTGATTTGCAGTCAGTTCCACGAGGCACTCACTTATCGAGCTTTTTTACCTTTCAGTTTGCTTCCAATGCACAATGACCACAGAATGGTCAACACAGTTCTTCGGAAACTTTTCGTGTAGTTGTAAAAGAATCAGCTTTGATGATTGTTCTGAATTTGGTCATTGTCAACTTCCAATGGCCAGCCACTGTGCTCCTTATCTCCAAGGCTCTAGTCTCCTTTGAGAAACATCTTGAACCTCCACTGCACTGTATGTTTATTAGCAGTTCCTAGGCCAAATGCATTGTTGATGTTGTGAGTTGTCTCTGCTGCTTTAAGACTCATTTTGAAAAATTAAAAAAAAACCACTAAAATTTGCATTTTTCCTAACATCATTTCTATAGTCTAAAATAAATGTAAAATAAACAGCAAATAATAAGTCTTTAGCAAAAAGACATCAAGGGAGAAATGCACATTAAAATTATTTATAACAGAACCACATTTATTTAAGAGTGTATTCTAATATCAAAAAGCAAATTCAACAATGCAAAATCGCGCTTACTTTTACACCAAACTGAAATACATGATTCTCTTCCAAAGAAGTTTATTAAAGAACAGAAACAGCATTATCTCTCAACAGTCTAAAAACACCCAAGTGATTATTTTCTCTCTCTTTTTTTAAATAACAGGATGTTATTTTATTTTTTAGAAGGACTTATTTACTTATCTGGCTGTGCAGGGTCTTAATTGTGGCATATGAACTCTTAGTTATGGCATGTGGGCTCTAATTCCCTGACCAGGGATAGAATCCTACCCCCCACCCCACCCCCTGCACTGGGAGCACATAATTGTAGCCACAGGACCAGCAGAGAAGTCCCTGTTTTCTCTCTTCTAAATCTTTGCAAATCATAACACTACTGGACTTGCAGGTCACCAATATTTTTGATACAGGCATCTTCCTTTTCATCACTTGTCCTTCTGTTCCTATATTTAATTTTTGTCTCTTCTCCCAGTTGTTTTATCTTTCTCTTCCTGAGACAAATATATCCAGATTTCTCTCTTCTCCTGTGAAATTTTAAAAGCTACTCCTTACATGCTGCTTGTCAGAAAATTAAAGTTAAATATCAGCAGAGTGCCTCTTAAACTTAAACTTAAAATCAGTGACTTCACAGCCGAGCTGGTCTTTAATGACCATGATAACTTTCATTATTTACAAGTCACTGCTGATGTGTGTTTTGTTTAGTCTATAACTAGTGTATCTTATAGTTCACAGCTGACACAGTGAGGAAAGACTACAGAAACTTCTTTTGGCATTTGCTAATGAGAGAAAAAAGAGGAAGATTCAAGAGTGTTTCAGCCCCTGCTTGGAAATCAAACATGTGACGACTAAGGTATCACAAGTAAAGTTAGAGCAACATGCATTCCAACTGCTAGTTATCTATTACCTATTAATTTTGGGGAGACTTAGCAAGTCTATCTACCTGCAATGCAATGTGGGGGACTTGGTTTCGATCCCTGGGTTGGAAAGATCCCCTGGAGAAAGAAGAGCTACCCACTCCAGTATTCTGGCCCGGAGAATTCCATGAACTGCATAGTCCATGGGGTCGCAAAGAGTCAGATGTGACTGAGTGACTTTCACGTTCACAGGAAGGCCATGAGTTCTGAATAACCATTATCAACCAGACATAATAGCAGGTATTTTATCCAAGGAAAAGGAACATTTGGTGAGTGTTTGCTAGATTCTAGAAACCAGGCTACTTTTTTAATGAATACATTTTATTTAATCCACTAATCCCCAGAACATAAGCCCTCTTTTTGTAAATGAAAAAATAGTTTCAGAAGATTTACAGACAACAAAGCAAGCAAGTAGAAGATGCAGGGATTAAATAGGTCTGAATAACTCCCCAAAATTTATCCTTTTAAAAATACCAAGTTAGTACAATCAAGAGAGTAAACATCCTACTAACAAGTAGGGGAATCATTGAAACTGCATTTCTTATACAATTAACATTTTTTTTCAAATGCAGTTTCTATGTTGAATGGAATGTAATATGCAAATTATTGTAAAGATTCTTCCAAGTAGTTCAAAATATCAAACACATTAAGAACCATTCCGATTATTTTTGTTTTTATTCCAAAATATCTCAGGCAAAGCATTTTTTAAAAAATATTAAGCCTAAAGTAAATTTCAGAAGTCATGATTGAATGTTTCCTGGTGACCTAGTTGTTAGGATTCTGGACTTTCATTGTTGTGACCCAAGTTCAGTCCCTGGCTGGGGAACTGAGATTCTGCAAATGACTCACCCACCCACCCCCCCACCAGAAAAAAAGTCATTATTCAAAGTGAAAGTAAAAGTTTCACAATATTACTCAAATATTTTTGCAGATGGAGACCAAACTATTAACATTTTCTTAGATCACCATGGGCTAGATTAAGAGCATCCTTCTTCTAGAATGGTTATATGATCAATTCTGACTGTGGTTTCAAAATTGCTAATACAAATCTTACCTAATCCCACTTTAGAAAGTGACTAGAGGACTATTCATTTCTCATTCAGGTTTTTCAAATCTCTCCTCTCTTACTTCATCTCATAGTTGTAATGAGATAAGAACATCTCATGATGAGATAGAACATTTCTGTCGTTCTTATCTGGTGACAATCTTTATATATATTATACTTTAGATTTTTTTAATATCAAATTTATTTCTCCTGAAATGCTCTGATCTTATGGGGGAAACACCAAGCTTTATTTTGTGTTTCTATTATTTACATATCCATTAACAGACAAATATGTAAAGAAATACATTATAAATGAGTCAACTGATTTTAGATTTAGATTTCAGATCAAATTTATAGGTTTGTGGTCAAATGCCTTTATGTCATTTACTTACCAATACAAAATTGGACAAGTTGATGAATTTCCTGTTTCGATGCTCAAAAACTTTACAGGTTTTTTTTCTTGAAACTTTACTAAGCTGTCTCACAACCATTATTTTCAGGAGTAGCCAGGGTTTATTGAAAATATACTAGTTGTATACACTGAATAAATTGCTAATATTTTTAAGACAATTTTTTCATCTACATAATGGATATACAAATAATGACTATATTGGAACACTGCAAAGAATGCTGAGTAAGGTAATACTAAATTTCTTAGTATTTTTTCTAAGAAATTGTTTCTTAGATGTTTCTAAGAAATATTGTTTCTATAAATGTTCAACAATTTCAACAATTTTATCATTTCCCTCAAAATGACCAATGGCATTTCCTCCTCCTCACTTCAAGTCCATTTCCTCAGTACCTGTGTGCTTTACTTATCATGGAATACACCTAGAAATCCAAGTCAAAGACAAGAGGACAGAGGTAGTCTGCTAGAACAAGAACGGATAGCTCAACTAGTGGAGGGTGGTGGGTCAGAGAGTTGAATAAATGCCCTTATGTTGTTAAATGATGAGAAATAGTCATGTGAGATCATCTTTTCAAGCACAAGAAACAAATAATAAAAGGAACATTATGAATCTTGAAATGCTGCAAAAGGAGCCATGGTTAAAATTTTAACAAGTTAGAGTGATTAGCTAAACAAATCCTGACACTTTCACAGTCACACAGACACTTACCAAAGGCATGATTTGTGGATTACCCTTAAGAGGCCCTTCTGCATTTTCCTCCAACTTTCCATTTTGTTTCTTTACTATGGATCCTACAATGTCATTCCCTATTTTCTTTGCTAGCCACATATGTTTAAAGTATGGCTAATATTTCCTTTCATCAATGATCAGAAGAGAGATTCTCCTCTGCTTCTCACTGTGTTGATTCTACCCTTAAAAAAGTCATTGTTGAGGGAAATAGATCAATCCTTTTCTTTAAGTTTTCAAAATGGAGACTATCTTTCTTAGGTTTTTACCATTTTCTCTGAAGAACTAAAATGGCAGATGGTACTCATCGCTCCAGTTATAAAAAAGACTGAAAAATTATGAATTATGCCATATATAATTTATAATTAGTTAAATTATAAACCTAATAGAAATATATTTTAATGAGTACTTATCAAATGCTAGGTATCCTGGTATTTGATTTACATATAATTCTCTTATAATCCTCACAGAGATGCAGTGAAGTAGGAAATATTAATCTTATTTTTCAATCAAGGAAGCTAAGGTCACAAGGTTGAAAATAAATGAAAATAAATATCCCTCGTGGAAGCAATACCTGTAGGAAAGAAGCTTGAAAGAGAAATGGAATGAGAAATGAATCCCAATTACTTACTATCTAGCAGGAAAAAATAACATTACTAACAATTCATGTTATATTCATAGTTCAAATTTATTTTGAATCTGATATTTTCATTTTATTTCATTTTAGTGAGAACTAAAAAATAGAAATTTTAGGTATAATTTTCTCATTGAATTATTTTAATTCCCCCTTCACCTCAGAAACCCATCTCAAATTTTATAGAGCAATTGGCTAAGAAAATGACCTGTGCTTTTTTGTTTTTGTTTTTTTTATAGAGAAATACACTTTATATAGAATTACCCAAGAGCAAATTCCCTTTTATATTAGCTAGGTATGAACATGTGCATTGACTCATAAAGGAATATCTGTTATTTTAGATATTTTTATTAGTTACCAGTCATCTTAGTCAGTAGCAGAAACAATAAAGCTAAAACCTTTGAAACCACTGTAGGAAATTATCATAATAAAGAGTTAGTGCAGAGAGATAAGAATTGTGTGCAAAACTGATTTCATTGAATGTTCTGTATTCTCTCTTATGAAGAAAATAAATATATTTAATTTGCTTATTTATATATTTATATTTCTTGGATGAACTGTGAAGCACAAATATTGCCCTAACCAGAGGTTTCATATGTCAGTTGCTTTTACATTTTCTTAAAACTTTCTTCTCCTAGAGAATCCAACCAGCTTCTCTAAACACAGCAATTTTCAAAAGAAAATCAGAATCTCTGAACAGTGACATCTAATTGTCCTCTTGCCAGTAGTATGTGTTCAGTGTTTCAGAGAGAAAAATGAGAAGTGAGTGTCTAGGAGATAAATCCTCTTTTTCCTTTTTTTCCACGTCTCAAAATCAACCTACACACCCCTGGAAGAGAGTCAGGGTCCACGCTTCCTGAATGCTATATGGAACATGCTGTGTAGGTTACTTAAGGGAGAAAGAAGTACGGAGAATGGGATAAGATGGTGAGTGTTGCTGAGGCTCAGTGCATGCCACCCCAAAATATGGCTTAATGGCATGTTGATTATTTTGAATCAAAGTTACTTAAGAAACAGCCAATGCAAGTGATACTTTGACCCTCCTCTCTGTCTCCCTAAAGGCAGGAAATAAATCTCTTACACAAAAGGTGCCTTCTTGCAGTCTGCAGGTGGAAGGACACCCTTATCACCAGAGATAGGAAATTCATTAGTGCTGAGAAGCCCGCATAAACAAACCTTGTTACTTCTTTAATTTAATACCCCCAAACCCAAACTCTTGTTTAGATTCTTCACTAATTAATCACCCAAAGCCTTAGTTTCTTTGTCATGTCAATTCCTCACAAATTTGTTTCTTTGTCTTAAAAGTATAAAATAGGCCTGCTGTGGCCATGCCTTAATTTACCTCCTGTTTCTATGAGACCTCTGTGTGCACAAGTTAAAATCAGTTTCTTTATCTCCTCTTAATCTGTTGTGGTCACTTCGTAAGTAGTCCAACCACAAGAACTTAAAAGAAGTGTGAGTATATGTGTGTGTTGGAGGGAGTTTCTGCTATTGTTTGATTTGAGGTAATTTTACTAAAATTTTTTGAATGGTATAGCTACAAAGAGTGAGTTTTCATGCATGTTGCAGTTGAAAAATCTGTCCAAAACCCAATCATATCATTTAAAAAGTGGCATAGTAGTAAAGAATCTGCCTGCCAATTCAGGAGACACAAGGTCGATCCCTGAATTGTGAAGGTCCCCTAGAGAAGAAAATGGCAATCCACTCCAGTTTTCTCGCCTGGAAAATTCCATGGAGAGGGAGCCTGGTGAGCTACAGTCTATGGGGTTGCAAAGAGTTGGACACAACTGAGTGACTGAGCACTCACACACAATAGATAACACTGCTTTCATATGTTAAAAAAATTGAATAGACAGTTTATGAGAAGAAGAAATACTGGTTGAAAAATACACATGGAAATATTCTACCTCTCATCAATCAAATATATAGAAATCCAGCTTCAGTGTTCGAGACAGATGAGCAAATATTAGAAAAATTACTCCTGAAAATAAATCCTCAGAGGTCAACAACCCCAAAAAAGCAAAAACAACGGAAAGTTAAAATATGCACATTGATATATAGTGTAGCCTTATTCAAAATATTGAATACTTGGAAATGATGCTTAAAATTGAATAAAGAATAGTGGACAAACAACTTATGGCATGCTTTATGTGAAGAAATACTATTCAAGAATTAAATTCACCTTTGCAAAATATTGTAATATCATGGAAACATTTGTTTTATATTACTTGAAAAGATATATACTTTATAGATACATTATTTAATATGATATTGAAATTATTTATAGTTTAAACTGTAAAGCATGAGAAAAGTATACTGAAAATGTTAATTTTTATCAGTGACTGTATCTGGTATTCTGGGTATTCATTTTTTCCCTATTTTTCTATTTTCTATATCCCAAATATTTTCTCATGAGCACATATCAATTTTTAAAATGAATAAAAATAAATCTCATTAAAATTATTTATAAGATGAGCCTTAGTGTTTGGAAGGATTTTTGAGTGGGATTTATTATTTTATTAAAAATCTGAAATAAGCTAATCACCACCACCTCCCCAAAATGTTGAAAGATGTCATCTGAATAGCATGGATTACACCTCCAGAAAAGTAGATCACATTCCTGCTTCATTATTAGTTTAGAAAACTCACCTTTCAACCACCTGCAATATGGGCCATCATTCATATCGAACTTAATTATAAAACCGTTTGGAAGTTGGAGAAATTCCTAATTTAAATCAATTAAAGGGAAAGTTGTCAGGTTCGCTTTGGGTTTGCTTATCTCTGCTCTGAGAGCAGGACTGAAGAGATCTGTCTTCCCCAATCTCCCTGTATTCCTCCAGGATTATGTCACAGTGTTCGGCGTGTAAATCTAGGAACTCATGGTGGCAATTAGCATCTGAGACTCCTGCTATAGCTAGAAGTCCTGGGTGACAAACGAAGACATCCCAGGACTCCACGCTAAAAATTCTTTGATGGGTGCTTCCATTCACAATGACATCTCTAGTTGGTAGGGTCAGGCAACCCTGTTCTCTAGTCCTATTTCCATCGTCTGTTGAGAGCTCTTCTTCCTTCCCTCACCCATGCCCTAAATCCTGTTGTGTCACAGTTAATCTAGTCATCAAATGGAAAAAGCATGTCAGATAGTGATTATTTAAGGAGCACACTCTTTTCACAGAATAGATCATTATAGGCTCTTTACCTCTCCATTGCTAAAATAAGATTCCTTACCTTATCTGTCGCCTGCCCATATCCCCCATGGCTTAAAATGTGTGCTCCCTCCCCCCCCAACTTATAGGGAACTACTTTCAGTATAGTAATTTCATTTTTTCATGCATTCTAAAATTGTCATTATCTGCCAAGCACAGGGGATAAAATATATTCTCCAAGGTGATTTTATATAGATACATAGACATAGATAGATAGTTTTTTCCCCCAAAATTAAAAGATTTATTCTCCAAGGCAATTTTATATAGAGAGGTAGAGAGAGAGACAGGAAATGGCAACCCACTCCAGTGTTCTTGCCTGAAGAATCCCAGGGACGGGGGAACCTGGTGGGCTGCCATCTAAGGGGTCGCACAGTCGGACATGACTGAAGTGACTTAGCAGCAGCAGCAGCAGAGAGATAGACAGACTAATGATTAGATAATTTTTTCCTCAAAATTAATGTACATGGTCATTTATATACCTGTCTTTTCTCTTAGGCTGTGCTCCATAAGAATAGGCACCAAGTTTTAATTATCTTTAGAATCCAAAGATATAGATGACTCTCAGTTTATGACTTGGAAGGAATGAATGAAAGGTATCTTGTATTGCCTTTGAGTGCAAAAGCAGTAGGAGATTTCAAAATGATGGAATTTCTGAAATCTTTCAATAATTTGAGAAATGATCCAAGATAGCTGAAATTAGACATAGCTTAAAGTTCCATATATACTATGGTTTTGACTTCCCTTGTGACTCAGCTCGTAAAGAATCTGCCTGCAATGCAGGAGACCTGGGTCGAGGAGATCCCCTGGAGAAGGGAAAGGCTACCCACTCCAGTGTTCTGGCCTGGAGAATTCCATGGACTGTATAGTCCATGGGGTCACAAAGAGTCAGTCACGACTGAGCGACTTTCACTTTCAGGCACCATACTCCACAATTGCAATAGGGGCTCACCTTCAAGAAGATGTGCTGTGCCCTGCAAGAAAAAAAAAAAAAAAAAAAAAAAAATTGCATAGAGTAAATCAAAAGAAGTTTCTTGACAAGAGACTAGAAAGTCTAGACTATTTTATAGTGATGCACTTAAAATATTTAATAGAAAATCCTAGACTAGAGATTAGAAGACTCTATTCAGACCTTCTCTTTCTATAGTCAAAATAGAAAAGAAAATCAAAACAATTACCCAAGTAATTAGGATGATAAGATTTTCTATCTCCTCACATACTTTTGATGTGTAACTTTGTCTCCTATCAGATTATAAACCCTTTATGGTCAGAAATTCTACTTTTCTTTGCGTTTCCAAGATTGCCTCTCCTGAATGTGTCTTAGTAGGTAGTCATTTGGTTAATTGTTATAAACTAGCTAGTGTAGAATAGACAGATT
Source organism: Muntiacus reevesi (assembly GCF_963930625.1). NCBI lineage: Eukaryota > Metazoa > Chordata > Mammalia > Artiodactyla > Cervidae > Muntiacus > Muntiacus reevesi. The sequence continues at coordinate 241,150,356 of NC_089250.1, forward strand.
CCATAGACCTGAGTTCCCTTACTTTATCGTAGTTTCTTCTGGCACCTCAATCCCAATTTATGAAAGTTCTTTCTGAAGGGTTGGTCCCACATGAAAGAGCCCAGGGCAGAGAAGTGGGGGGGGCAGACTGCTAAAACAAGAGGCATCTACGGCATACCTCACAGGTTTAAACCTGAATATGTTGTAAAATTATGTCAGACACTTTTTAATTATTTGTTTTTTAAAATTTTTATTGGAGAGTATAGCTGATTTACAATGTTGTGTTAGTTTTAGAGGTACAGCAAAGTGAATCAGTAACACATACACATATGTCCACTCTTTTAGTTAGTATTCTTTCTTAATCTTGGTTATTGTTGGTGTTTTGTTTTTTTTTTGGAAAGGTATCTAGACTTACATCTAGGGCTTCTCTGTTGGCTTAGACAGTAAAGAATCTGCCTACAATGCGGGCAACCAGGGTTTGATCCCTGGGTCTAGAAGATCCCCTGGAGAAGGGAATGGCAACCCCCTCCAGTATTCTTGCTTGGAGAACCCCTTGGACAGAGGAGCCTGGAGGGCTAGCTACAGCCTATGGGGTCACAGAGTTGGACACGACTGAGTGACTAGCACTTTCACTTTCAGGCTCACATCTAGATATTCTGATCTAACATTCTGGACTATAGTCCAGAAAACACATTTTATTTATTTATTATTGAGTATTAACATCAGAGAAGGCAAGGGCACCCCACTCCGGTACTCTTGCCTGGGAAATCCCATGGATGGTGGAGCTTGGTAGGCTGCAGTCCATGGGGTCCCTAAGAGTCAGACACGACTGAGCGACTTCACTTTCACTTTTCACTTTCATGCACTGGAGAAGGAAATGGCAACCCACTCCAGTGTTCTTGCCTGGAGAATCCCAGGGATGGCGGAGCCTGGTGGGCTGCCGTCTATGGGGTCGCACAGAGTCGGGCACGACTGAAGCGACTTAGCAGCTGCAGCAGCAGCAGCAGCAGCAGAGAATTAACATAATTGATATATGACATTGTATTAGTTTCAGGTGTACAAAATAATGATTTGATATTTACATATATTGCAAATGATCACCACAATAAGTCTATTTAATATTCATCATATGTATTATATAATGTGTTTTCTAGCATACATTAAGGATAAGACTTTTTATTGAGATTTTGCTACTATAACAGCTACAGAAAAAAATAGGAGAACTGAAAGAAGCATCTGCTATTGCCTTCTGCACAGTTCACTAAGGAACCTACGGGGAGGAGGATTGGGGCAGAGGGTGTGCCTGGTAATGCCAGAGGGACAGAGGACACAGTGGTTGTTATCCAGCCTAAGGAGTGTGATATAAGAGAGAGAGAGAGAAATAAAGAGGAGGGGGGTGGCTAATAGCCCAGATTTCATGAGGGAGACACAGGTGGTGGACAAAGATGTCACAGCATTTGGGAATCATTGCGTCAGAGCCCACAACACGTCCATCACCAGCATGGTGTCCATCACTGTCTTCTCACTGTTGACTGTCAGTTGCGCGGCTCGAGTGGGCTGGGTATTAAAGGGTCAGCAGAACTAGGCTCCCACTGGTCAGTGTCCTTCCTGCAAACCTATACCCACCACATGCCCCACAAGGGACACAACCCAGCTGATGGTGGGATCATCAGCTCCCCTGTGGCTGGATGGAGACTTTCAGATCTGGGTTCGAAGCTGGAAGCTTGGCCACCTAGGTTGAGTCACAGAAGTTAATGCCCATTACAGCAGTTGCAGATTTTCTGAGCAGTAGGTGTTCAATTTCAGGATGCTGATAGTTGATGGAGAACTGGATGTGCTCAGCCACCCCGTGAGAGTCTTGGGGAAAAGGCTGGCTGCTGAGGGTGTAACTCACAAACAGCCCCTCACCAGCTAAGAGGGGCAGCAGCTCCTGCCTCCCAACAGCAGATATTGGAATCAGGAGTGAAGGAACCAGGAGGGAGTCCGTGAGTTTCAGGTCCTCTAGGTCAGCAGCCAGAGTGCTGAACACAACCATGGGAGGAGAGATTGGCCAGGCACTGGGAGGGATGAAGTACCTTAGATCTGCTGCTGCTGCTGCTGGGGCACTTTTGCCACTGGATTTTTTTTTTTTTTTTTTTTTTTTTTTTTTTTTTTTTTTAGTTTTCCTCTAGGAGGCAGGATTCATCTGCTCTTCCTCAGATTCTGCTGTCATCTCCGGACTCTGATGAGCTACTGCTGGAATTGTCGCCGTCGTCCAAGAAGAATTCTCCTCACTCTGATCACTCCCACTGCCCTTCCCCTCTCCTCATCCTCATCCTGGTCTTCAGTACTGGACTCATGACTGGACTTTCAGGAACTGCTTTTGCTGCTGCTCTTACTGTGTGATTCAATCTCAGAGTTGCTGCTTGTAGACTCTATGAGCTCTGACTCCCCTTCAAAATCTGAGCAGAAAGATTTCTCCTTCCTCTTCTACTGATTTGATCTTGTGGTCCATTCAGGTACTTTTAAGTTGTGCACAGATGGATCTGGGGCTTCCTCTGGACAGTCTGGGAGCTCTTGGTAGCCTGTGACCATGGCATGGAGCAGATGGGACAGTAAGTCCATCAGGAAGTGGTCCTGGTCTTTGAAGGATGATTCCAAGACTGGGACTGGTTTGGGTGTTAGGAAGAGCACCTTGGCATGGTGGCTGAGGGCACCACACTACTCCAAAGGGGCCATAAATTGCTGGGTGAAGTGAACTTGGTCTCTGATATCACAGTTGTTGTTACACTTGTCAGACTCGGTACAGATAGGGTCAGCAGTTGTGATCTGCTTAGAGCTGGTCAGGTAAAGCTTGGTCACCAGGTTGATGACAACTTGCAGCTTAAACAACTTGACTATTTATCTCAAGATGTCAGATGTAATCCTAGGAATATGCTCACAGTACTCACCCATGAGCCACGGGATGCTGGCTCAGGCCGTGGGCACCTGGATATTCTCTGTGAGTTTGCCAAGTATTTGATGATCAAATACTGTGCTGGGTACATCTGCAGCAGTTTCTTCATGATGACCACTGACTCTGTGATCATGAGCTTATCACAGCTGCACCAGGTCATTGAGGCAGATGTCACCTATTTGGCCTATGTCAGGTGTCCAGTGGCTTGGACCATGGCTGCAGTAAAGTCCTTGTCTGTGCTGAGAATGTAGGTTTGGAATTCCTATAGGGAAATATGGATGTTAGTCTCATATGCCAGGTTGGTCAGTGCTTTCAGCATCAGGATCTTATCTGGGTAGAGTTGATGGACCTGATGTAGAAACTCTTCTAGTAGGGCACAATGGACATGGTGGCCAATTCTGGAGCATCACATACTGCACCACACTGCATGCAGAGGATGGGTCAGAGGTACTTGGGCCCCTCAGAAGGGGCAAAGGGCAGCAGGTAGGGGGAGAAGGGAAGTGGGGCAAATAGGAGGGAGGAAAGGAGAAGTGGGAGGAGCACACCAGTGAGTAGAGGACATCAGTGAGAGGAGGACAGGCCTTGGGTCAGTGCAGGGGTAGGTGAGCTAGGCTGGGGAAGTTGGAGAGGGTGTGATGCACTAGGAGTCCTAGAGATGCCTTGTTTTTTAAGAGCACAAACTATTTTATTTAACCACTTACAGTGTAACAATTTGCAATTAGGAAAAACAGCTCCTCCCTTAAAGAAAGCTTCTTCCATCAGTTGCTGGCAGTTTGGGAATTCTCTGGTTGTCCAGTGGAGGGCCCAGGTTCATTCCCTCCATTCCCTGATTGGGGACCTAAGATCCCACCAGCTGCAAGGCCAAAAAAAAAAAAAAAGTTGCTGGCAGTCGACACAGAGGACAACCAGGCAAGTGAGCAAGCCGGGAGAGCCAGGAGGGCTGTACCAGAGAATAATAGGCTGCCGGTTATAAAGTCCAGCCTTTCTCAAGGTGGCAAGAACAAATGGATCCAGTCCTACAAGTCTGTGAAATCTTGTGGATAACATTCTGTAGGTTTCTGCTAGATGGTCAAGTGAATCAGAAAAAAGGGGAAGACCTGCGTTACTTCCGTATTTACACGATTCTCGCAGGTAAACTTAAAATGCCCAGTACACTAGGTTCCCGCAGCAGAACACACAGAAATTGTTTCCTAATGATTTTTATATCTAAATCTTTTTTTTCCAGTTTCTTTACACTTAAGAATGTGAACTGTTTGCAGAACTATTGATGAAGACTGAAAGCTTTGAGTCCAACAAGAGGAAGTCTTTTTTTGGGGGGTGGGGGGAGAACGTTTAATATGGTTGCTTGGAGAAGAATGTGGCAGCCCACTCCAGTATTCTTGCGTAGCGAATCCTATAGCCTGATGGGCTATAGTCCATGGGTCTCAGCGTCGGACATGACTGAGCGACTAACACACACACCCACTACGGTTAATAGTCAACATATTAACCACTGTCTTAGTGTGGAAAAAACTCCATGCGCGTATATGACAGATAATACGTGGGCAGGGCGTGGGGGGACTGTATGGCAAGTGGGAGGAGGGAGAAGGGGCGGAGCCTAGAGTTAAAATGAAGATGGCCTTGTTCAGGTTGGAGCTCGCATGAGGGAGAGCTTGAAGACGCTGCCACCAGCCTTCAGTCCTCTAGACTGTGTTGAAGAGACGCCTGCCCCTCAGGGAAGACTTTCAGATTCACAAATAAAGCCTCATTCTCAGAAAGTCTGGGCACTGCTGGAGCTGCCACCTGTGCACTGAGCCCTTCATCGGGTAAGTGGCCTCGGAGCCGTTTAAGTTTTCTCAGTTCGGGTCTGGAGGATGGGAGCCCCCGCTGGTTTTCAAAACTAGGGGTTTGGGGAGATTGTCTCTCAGGTACAGGTATAAAAAGTCGGGGTCTAAACCCTTTTTCCCTCAGGAAAGAGCTCGGAATTCGAGTTCCCTCGGAGTTGGAATTCCCTCCCAGTGCAGGTCAGTGGCGCCGCTACAGCAGGTGGAGTTCATGGCGAGATTGTGTCTCGGAGTCTCGTGGCCTCGTCCTCGGGGGCCTTTCCTCATTGGCTGGAGGTGTAGGAGTCGCTCAGACTCTGTTGTTTGTGTCTTACCTGGAGGAAGTTGTTCTACTTATATGTGGCTGCAGGTTCAGCGTGTTTGTGGGGGGCGCTGAGTTCTAGGTTTTTCTATGGTGGTGCCGTCCTAACGCCAGGAACAGTGCTGGAGGCTTCGAGTCTGAAATTAGACCCAGGTGCCTGCCCGGTGTAAATAAGCATCAGCTATTCTTAACGTCTAGGTGGTTCATGGACCACAGACTGAGGAACTTCCCTGAGGAATAGTCCTTCCACATCTCCTGCCTCTTTATCTAACGGGCCAGGTGGTTGTCCGTTCCCTCCAGAGTCATATGGAGAAGGCAGGGTGTGGTCTTGCCCAGACAGTCTTGGAAATCAACATAATGGGACCATCAATGTGATGTTTTATTAATTGTCCTAGCTCCAGAGAGTTTTCTTTGAAGTTATTTTCTTGTTGCTTCACAATGGACACCTGCCCTCCCATCACCTTAATAATCTATCTCCTATTAAAAGTGTTCAGACTTTACCTGAAGAAGTGAAATGGTGGTGAATTTTGTTGAATCCCTTTGGGGTGTCATCTCAATTTATGCTTACTTAGCTTGTGGGCTTATGGGACATTTTTGGGGCACGTTTTACTACTCCAACAATGAGCTCTAGGAAGATCCAGAGGTACAGGGTCTCTCAGCATCTTGGCGCTGACATGATAGAAATCACAAGAAGCAAATGAGGAAGAGTTTAAAAATTGTGTTCTAAATAGTGCAACTATATGCTTGTATATATTTGTAAATGCATAGGAAATTGTTTTGAAAAAACACACACCCAGGCTACACCTAGGGCAGGGAACTAGGACTGGGGGACAGGGGGCAGGTAATAAAAGCAGCCTTCATCATTATAAGTTTTCTATCCATGTAAAATTTTTTTTCAAATATCTTTTGAGTTGCTTTGGTTTTATGTTACAATTGTTACATTTTCAAATACATCTTGCATATATGTTTCTATTTATTTATTTTGGCTGCACTGGGTCTTTGTTGCTGGGCACAGGTTTTCTCTAGTTGTGAAGATCAGGGACTACTGTTTGTGGTGCACAGGGCTTCTCATTGCAGTGGCTTCTGTTGTTGCAGATTAGGGGCTCTAGATGGGCAGGCTTCAGTAGTTGTGACCTGTGGGCCCAGAATTTTCAGCTCTCTGGCTCTAGAACACAGGCTTAATAGCTGTGGTGCACAGGCTTAGTTGCTCCATGGCTTGTGGCATCTTCCTAGACCAGGGATTGAACCTATGTGTCCTGAATTGGCAGGTGATTCTTGATGCAGAACCACCAGGGAAACCCTTGCATGTGTATTTTCAAAGTTGGTGATACTATTAATGCACTTAAAAATATTTTGGGTATCTCTAGTCTAATAATAACAAAAAATTATACCAATAAGTAACCCTGTCACAAAACTTTTTTTTTTTTTTAAATAGAGTGAAAAGATTACAATGAAGGATTCTTTACCCCTTAAAGTGTGTACTGAAGGCTTCCCTCATGGCTCAGATAGTAAAGAATCTGCCTGCAATGCAGGAGACCCAGGTTCTATCCTTGAATTGGGAAGATCCCCTGGACAAGGGAATGGCTACCTACTCTAGTATTCTTGCTAGGCAGAATTCTCTCCATTTATGACAAAACATCACCATTGAAGCCTCTTTCAAGAACATATCTATAGAAATTTCCTGCTAGCATTTTTGGAAGAGGACATTTTTTTTCATGTGTCACCTGAAAGGAGGTAGCTCTTGTCTGAAGTACAGGATCTCTGAGTGACCCAGAGTTATGTTCAAATGTACAGCTAGATCAATATCTATAGTATATGAATATATAAATTAAATAAAACACCTTGACAGAGGTAATGTTACATGCATACATACTTGACATATCATGATACCCATGTGTTTCTTCACAGTGGGACCTTCTTTCTTAGCTGGTGTTTACCTAGCAAATGGCAGTTGACACTGAAAGAGTTGGATATAAATATTATGATCACTGTAGCATGGCAGAGAGAGAGAGAGAAGATGCTGAGTATGAAATTCAGGTTAAAGCAGTAGGTCTAAACCTTGACTGCACATTATAACTGCCTAGGGAGCTTTTAAAAAGACATAGTGGAGCCCCACTCTCATAGATTCTGATTTAATAGCCTGAGATGGGGCTCAGGAAATATTGGTTTTAAAAGCTCCCCACTTGATTTTCATGTGCAAGCAGGGTTGAAAATCACTAGAGAAGAAAAATCCATAGTGGTGAGTGGTGGAGCCAACTTGCGTAACAATCAATTGGTAAGCATTTCATACTTGAATATTTTGGTCAATTGTATTATCAGAATTGAATAATGCTAGTAAGGATTCTGAGACATGAGAGAAACCAGTTGGAGTGCATACCAGGGTAGCACAATACTTTGGGACACATTGAAAAGAAGAAGAAAGACTAGAATAGATACTTTGTATTCATTCTAATGGACCTGGACAGGGTTATTTCTGAGAATTTTCTATTTAGTCTGATCAAGAATTGTGCAAATTTAGCTCTCTTACCTAACTCCTTGGCTTCTCAGGTGGCTCAGTGGTAGAGAGTCTGCCTGCAGTGCAGGAGATGTGGGTTCAATCCCTGGGTCAGGAAGATCCTCTGGAGAAGGAAATGGCAACCCACTCTGGTATTCTTGCCTGAGGAATTCAGTGGACAGAGGACTCTGGCAGCCTATAGTCTATGGGGTTGCAAAAGAGTTGGACATGACTTAGTGACTGAACAACAAAAACCTAACTCCTTAACCCCAGAATGAACACATACATAGAGTGATTTTCTTGCACAAGTATTTAGTCAACACAGTCTAACTAGTGCTCAGTGAGATGCTAATTTGGTAATCACACTCGCAAATAGTTGATCTGGATGATTCCACTTTATTATTGAAAGTACAGTCTTAGGACTATTATCATGTAAATGTTATTCTTCTACAATTCAGTATTTAAATATAAAGTATGCTTCTCATCTATTCTTCCCAGGCCTTTGGGAGTCCATCTGCCTTCTTCCTTCTCTCTTCTATTGTTCTACTGGCTGGGAAGGCTAGATTTGGGCTTCATTCTCTGGGCATTTCAAACTGTATGCATACATATTTTGATCATAATAATGGTCTTATTGATTCAGGTTATTAAATGCATGATTATTTTAAAAATGTATGCTACTATTAACAAAATAAACAAAGAATTTGATAGGCCCCAGAAACTAGCATACAGTTGATAACTTGTATGATTTTTCCATATTATTTAAAAAGAGACAAATACCTTAAAAATTTTATTTTATGATCTTTTATACATCTTCATTTATTATATGGAGTTTGATAATTAAACACTCTTCCTTTTATTTTTTATTTTTAACTTTTACTCCTTTTTGAAATAATCCTGGAGTCCAACATGAGGCTTTTGGATTAGTTATTTTTTTGTTGTTTTTATTTTTTTTAAACTTATTTTTAATTGGAGGATACTTGTTTTACAGAATTTTGTTGTTTTCTGTCAAACTTCAACATAAATCAGCCATAGGTATACATATGTTCACTCCCTCTTGAACCTCCCTCCCATCTTCCTCCCCATCCCATCCCTCTAGGTTGATACAAAGCTCCTGTTTGAATTCCCTGAGACAAACAGCAAATTCCCATTGGCTATCTATTTTACATATGGTAATATAAGTTTCCATGTTAGTCTACTCTCTCCATACATCTCACCCTCTCTTCCCCTCTTCCTGTATCCATAAGTCTGTTCTCTATGTCTGTTTCTCCATTGCTACCCTGCAAGTCAATTATTCAATACTATCTTTCTAGATTCCGTGTATACACGATATTTATCTTTCTCTTTCTGACTTACTTCACTCTGTATAATAGGCTCTACGTACATCCACCTCAAAATCTCTGCAGATGGTGGTTGCTGCCATGAAATTAAAAGACACTTACTCCTTGGAAGGAAAGTTATGACCAACCTAGATAGCATATTAAAAAGCAGAGGCATTACTTTGCTAACAAAGGTCTGTCTAGTCAAGACTATGGTTTTTCCAGTGGTCATGTATGGATGTGAGAGTTGGACTGTGAAGAAAGCTGAGTGCCAAAGAATTAATGCTTTGAACCGTGGTGTTGGAGAAGACTTTTGAGAGTCTCTTGAACTGCAAGGAGATCCAACCAGTCCATCCTAAAGGAGATCAGTCCTGGGTGTTCATTGGAAGGACTGATGTTGAAGCTGAAACTCCAATACTTTGACCACCTCATGCGAAGAGTTGACTCATTGGAAAAGACCCTGATACTGGGAGGGATTGGGGGCAGGAGGAGAAGGAGACGACAGAGGATGAGATGGCTGGATGGCATCATCAACTTGATGGACATGAGTTTGAGTAAACTCCAGGAGTTGGTGATGATCAGGGAGGCCTGGCATGCTGCGATTCATGGGGTCGCAAAGAGTCGGACACAACTGAGCGTCTGAACTGAACTGAACATCCACCTCATTAAAACTGACTCAAATGCATTCCTTTTAATGGCTGAGTATAGTCCATTGTGTATATGTACCACAACTTCTTTATCCATTCATCTGTCAATGGACATCTAGGTTGCCTCCATGTTCTAACTATTGTAATAGTGCCGCAAAGAACAATGGGGTACATGTGTCTTTTTCAGTTTTGGTTTCCTCATGGTATATAACTAGGAGTGGGATTGCTGGGTCATATGGTGGTTTTATTCCTAGTTTTTTAAAAAGGAATCTCCATACCGTCTTCCATAGTGGCTGTATGAGTTTACATTCCCACCAACCGTGCAAGAGGGCTCCCTTTTTTCCACACCCTCTCCAGCATTTATTGCTTGTAGACTTTTTCATGATGGCCATTCTAACCAGTGTGAGTTAATATCTATTATACTTTTGATTTGTGTTTCTCTAATAATGAGTGATATTGAGCATCTTTTCATATGTTTGTCAGCCATCTGTATTCCTTCTTTGGAGAAATGTCTGTTTAGGTCTTTTTCCCACTTTTTGATTGGGTTGTTTGTTTTTCTGGTATTGAGTTGTCTGAGCTGCTTGTATATTTTGGAAATTAATCCTTGGTCAGTTGTTCCATTTGCAATTATTTTCTCCCATTCTGAGGGTTGTCTTTTCACCTTGGTTTTAAAAACTTTTAAGTTTAATCAGGCCCCACTTGTTTCCTTTTGTTTATATTTCCTTTAATTTAGAACATGGGTCATAGAGTATCTTGCTTTGATTTATGTTGTTGAGTGTTCTGTCTGTGTTTTCCTCTAAGAGTTTTATAGTTTCTGGTCTTATATTTAGGTCTTTAATCCATTTTAAATTCATCTTTGTGTATGGCATTAGGAAGTTTTCGAATTTCATTCTTTTACATGTAGCTGTCCAGTTTTCCCAGCACCATTTATTGAATATTCTTACCCCCTTTGTCAAAAATAAGGTACTTGGGTAGCATGGGTTTGTTTATGGGCTTTCTATCTTGTTCCATTGGTCTATATTTCTGTTTTTGTGCCAGTACCATACTGTCTTGATGACTGTAGCTTTGTAGTAAAGCCTGAAGTAAGGAAACTTGATTCCTCCAGCTCCATTCTTCTTTCTCAAGATTGCTTTGGCTAATAGAGGTCATTGTGTTTCCATATGAATTGTGAAATTTTTTGTTCTTGTCCTGTGAAAAATGCCATTGGTAATTTGATAGAGATTGTGTTGAATCTGTAGATTGCATTTGGTAGTATAGACATTTTTGCAATATTGATTCTTCCTACCCAGGAACATGGAATATCTCTCCATCTGTTTATGTTGTCTTTGATTTCTTTCATCATCTTATAATTTTCTCTATACAGTACTTTTGTCTTCTGAGGTAGGTTTATTCCTAGATATTTTATTCTTTTTCTTTCAGTGGTGAATGGCATTGATTCCTTAATTTCTCTTTCTGATTTTTCATTATTAGTATATAGGAATGCAAGTGATTTCTGTTTATTGATTTTGTATCCTGTGACTTTGCTAAATTCATTGATTAGCTCTAGTAATTTCTTGATAGTATCTTTAGGGTTTTCTATGTGTAGTATCATGTCATCTGCAAATAGCAAGAACTTTACTTCTTTTCCAACCTGGATTCCTTTTATTTCTTTTTCTTCTCTGATTGCTTCCATAGGACTTCCAAAAATATGTTGAATAATAGTGGTGAGAGTGGACACCCTTGTCTTGTTCCTGATCTTAGGGGAATGCTTTCAGTTTTTCACCACTGAAAATAATGTTTGCTGTGGGCTTATCATATATGGCTTTATGTTGAGGTAAGTTCTTTCTATGCCCATTTTTTGAAGAGTTTTAATCATAAATGGGTGCTGAATTTTGTCAGAGGGTTTTGCTGCATCTATTGAGATGATCATATGGTTTTTATCTTTCAATTTATTAATATGGTGTTTCACATTGATTGATTTGTGTATATTGAAGAATCCTTGCATCCCTGGAATAAACCCAACTTGATCATGGTGTATGAGCTTTTTAATGTGTTGTTGAATTCTGTTTGCTAGAATTTTGTTGAGGATTTTCGCATCTATGTTCATCAGTTAAATATTGGCCTGTAGTTTTCTTTTTTTGTGTTGTCTTTGTCTGGTTTTGGTAATAAGGTGATAGTGGCCTTCTTGAATGAGTTTGAAAGTGTTCCTTCGAGTTTTAGAAGGATAAGCATTAGCTCTTCTCTGAATGTTTGATAGAATTCACCTGTGAAGCCATCTGGTCCTGGGCTTTTGTTTTTTGGGGAGATTTTTTGATCACAGTTTTCATTTCAGTACTTGTAATTGGATTGTTCATAATTTCTGTTTCTTCCTGGTACAGTCTTGGAAGATTGAACTTTGCTAAGAATCTGTCCATTTCTTCCAGGTTATTTTATTGCCATATAGTTGTTCATAATAGTCTTATAATCCTTTGTGTTTCTGTATTGTCTGTTGTACAGTTGTTATATTTAATTGTAATGTCAGCATTTTGATAGCATATTTACTAGATTATAGCAAAATAAGTAAAATAATATTTTTGGCTTAGAAAGCTTATATTTTCAGGAGCAAATGACATTTATCAAAAGGTCAGTGATGATTTCATCTGGAAAAATTCAATATATATTTTCTAGGATTTTATTGATTATTGTGACTAAGTTTAACTGTCTTGTTCATTCAGTCTGTTTTTAAAAAAGCTTTAAAACATTGGGGATGTAGAGATGCATTTGCATTTTTTTCAGGAAGGAGAGATTAAGTGATTTTGCAGTCAAAAAACAAACTAAAGAAATATAAATTTTTTTCCCCTTTATCTATCATATAGTTACATAGCTGTTTTTTGACAGCACCTATAATAAATTTTAAACTTGAAAATGCTCAGGTTCTTGGTTCAGACAACAATATGTCTTTATTCTATGCAATTTCATCTGAAAATATATATAGGGAGAAAACCAGGTAATATTTTTTTCCTAAGGGAACATAGATTACTGCAAATTTTTTCTAAGAATCTCTTTGAGTTCTCTTATTAACTGAAGATAATTTTCAGTTATATCTAATAATTGTCTGTACATAAATACCAGAAAAAGTATTAAAACCTTTATCAAAAGTCATCCTTAATTATTTTAATAACACTATTATTAAGTGTTAGTCTCATCACATAGAGTACTCTTTAGCAATTTTTATAATTTTAAGAAAGATGACCCATATATAATCCAGGCAATTAAACATCACTGGAATTTTTTTAAGGTGAGACAGTAGTGGTCAGCATATGATCTTTGACTGTAATGAGTTTGTATTTTAACCTAGAACAAATATGGTGTAACCAAAAGTGAGATCTGGTTGCTTGTCACTCAAAAGCCAATAGAGAGACCAGGCTGATGGAAAGGAAAGTTTGCTTTATTTTGGTTGCTGACAAACAAAAGGGCGGGCAGATGCTTGTGCACAGGACAACTCCCCCCACGCCCCCCCCCCCCACCCTGAGTGGGCAAGAGCTGTTATAGGCTGAGGGAAGGGGCCACATGCAGAAATATCACAGTCAGCTCTGACAGCTTGAAATTGGTCATTGGTGGTCTGACCAGTGTCATCTTGATTGTTTTAGGTAAAGTTAGTCTTTAGTTCCAGGGTTGGTTTGTTTCCATTTCCTGAGGCCATGGCTCAGAATTGGGGCAGCTTGTGTCATGGCTATGGTCTGGTCATTGTGTACTTGACTTCTTCCACCTGGTGCAGGTTTCAGTATCTGCAAAACAGCTCACAGGATACGGCTCAGACTATTCTCTACAGCCCTTGAGAAGGAACTAAAGGTCCTTGACCATGCTTAATGACTACTTTATTATTATTATTTGTTCTCCTGTGACTGTTTTCCTTAGTTTCTGCATTTTTATCACTTCTCTGATTAAACTTATTCTTTGGCTAAAGTATTTCCACAGACAAAAGGCAGGCTAAGGACATGGAGGGGAGGGGACAAGAACCATCCATTTTGGTCCTGCTCCATTTTCCTGGCACATATTTGACACTCAATAAATGGGATGTAAAGAAGGAAGAAAGGCCTTCCTGGTGGCTCAGTGGTAAAGAATCAGCCTGCCAACATAGAAGATGTGGGTTCAATCCCTGGGTAGGAAAGATCCCCTGGAGAAGGAAATGGCAACCTACTCTAGTAGTCTTGCCTAAGAAATCCCATGGGACAGAGGAGCCTGGCAGGTTACAGTCCATGGGACTGCAAAAGAGTTGGACATGACTTAGTGATTAAACAACAACAACAAAAAAAAAAAAAAAAAAAAAGAAGAAGAAGAAGAAAGGAAGGAGAAAGAGTTCTACTGTCATTTTTTACCTTTTAGATTTTTTTTCTTTTTTCCAAAACATGCATATCTGAGGCTTATTATATGTACCTATATGATAAGGCTCTATTGTCCAAAGCTTTTTTGTTGTAGTATTTAAGTAGAATTACCTTTTCTGCAGATATGTTGTAATATTAGATATAAAGAAAAAGAGAGTCTCAAAAGACTTCTTCTCTATCTTATTTCCATAGCTAATCATGAGAGAGGCGTAATTTTATTTTTGAGAAGTAACAGTAAATAGGATTTATGTAATTGTGCAGTAGAGAGATAACATATATGGTGGTTTCACATATAAGCATTTATTTCTGAATTTTAAAAACCCAAATAGATCAATTTCAACAGTACCAATGAGCACATAGCTACATTTGAAAAGTTCAGAGAATCAATCGAGTGTTTATCAAAACCATATGCTTTTATTCTCCTTGGATTTAAGAGCTGGACTAAACATATCATAAAAACAGACATTTTCATGAAGATTACAAAAAGATTTAGGCAAGAAATGTATAAGCAAATGAAAAATCAAATTGTGTTTCTGAATCAATAAAAGCAATAACACAGAAAAGTCCAAATATAGATAAAAAAGGTTTTATTTCATGCCTTCAATCAAGTATGCTGTCTGTATAGTTTAAGGAACCTTTCATTTTTTTTGAACTGGTTTACCAGTTTATAATAGAAAGTGGAATTTAGACTGGGTCTACAGAACACTATAAGTATGATTGATGAAAAAGACTACCTAGTATATCAGGAAAGTATGGAATTTAGAGCTTTCTCCTCTTATTTATTTATTTATTTGTCTATTTATTGTGTCTGCACAGGCTCATAGAGTCCTAAATCTATTCAATAGATTATAATCTAATATAATTATGATTTATTTTGATGCTCACATTCTCCCAGGATGGGAACCCCATCTGTTTACTCCTGTGTTCTGACAAGTCTCCATCGTTTCTTAACTGTCTTTAACTTAAATATTAGTATATGGCTTCATGTATAGCATAAGACCTTGCTGTGGTATACTTCTGTTGCTCTCTTTACTGCCCTTTGTTGTATTACTGTTATACACTTCTAAGTATATTATAAATCTCCCATTACGTTTCTTTTATTTTTACTACACATATTCAATTAATTTTACAAAGATTAAGAAGAAGAGAAAGTATGTTATAATTACACATTTATAATGTCTGGTGTCCTTAATTGCTTTATGTAGATAACCATTTCCATCAGGTATTATTTTCCTTCTGCATGAAGGACCATTTAGCCTTTCTTACAATGCAGGTCTGCTGGCGATGAATTCTTTTAGCCTTAGATGTCTGAGAAAGTATTTCATCATTTTTGAAGACTTATTTTACTCTGTTGTCAATTCTAGGTTGATAGTGTTTTCTTTTAGTAGAGTAGTTACTCCACTTTCTTCTGACTTGCATTGTTTCTGATGAAAAATCTATCATTCTTGTCTTTATTCTCTCTTTTTCCCTACCCACAGCAGTCCTGTAGAATGAGCATTTACTAAATTTCTCAGATGAAACAGACTGATGCTGGAGGCGGGGAGAGATACTGTCTCCAATGTCATTTAGGGGATATTCAAAACATACCACTTTTTTCCAACTGTTTTTAAGACTTTATCATTGTTGTTAAGCAATTTAAAATGTGCTTTTGTGTTGTTTCCCTCATGTTTTCTGTACTTGGAATTTATTGAGCTTCTTGGATCTGTGGAATATAGTTTTTATCAAACTGGGAACATTTCAGCCATTATTTCCTCCAATCTATTTTTTTTTCTTCTGCTTCCTGCCCTGAGGTTGTTTTTTTTTTTTTTTTCTTTTTCTAGTTATACTGGTAATAATCCACTCAAAGTTGTCTTCCATCTCACTGATGATACATTCACTTTTTTCATAGTCTTCACACACTGGGTAGATTCTGTTGCTGTGTATTCAAGTCCACCAATCTTTTCTTCTGAAGTACCTCCTCTGTTTTCAATCCAAACAAATATGTTTCATGTCAGATGTTGTAATTTTCATATCTAGAAGTTCAATTTATTTTTTGCATCATTCATGTCTATTTAACATGTTTACTATTTTTCCATTTGTCTTGGAATATAGTAACAGTTTAATGTCTTTGTTCACTAATTCTATTACCCATTATTATTCATTTTTCAGTCTGTTTTATTGTTTGATTTTTCTCTTCCTTATAGATCATACTTTCCTGATTCTTTTTGCTTACTTTGTAGTTTTTCCTGGAATGTCAGATTGCTGCTGAAAATTTTTGTATGTCTATGAATATTCTTGAGCTTCATTCTAGAACACAATTATGTTACTCAGAGAGAAATCCTCTTGAGATTACTTCTAAGCTACGTTTAGTAGCATTAGATTAGACTAACCTACATCTAACTTTGTCCCACTACTGAGACACTGCTGAGTTTTCTAAGTATGCTATATTTTTTTAAAGTGAATTATAAGGTTTTTTTTCCCTTTTTGATTGCATGATACTTTCCCCGCTCTCAAGTCATCTCTCTTACACACATTTATCAGTCACAAGTTGAAGACTTGAGGAAATGCTCTGCTGAGCTCTCTTGTTTTATTTCTGTACAGATCCTGTCTCTCTAATGTTTTGATCTGCAAACCTTTCCCATCTTGACCTCCTTCTTTTAATCACCTTCTGTTCACCCCATTGATGAGGAAGGGATTTCCCCCCTAGAATTACGGAAGTAGCCAAACACATGAAACCCAATACTGGGTACATGAGATTGCCTGTAGTCATGTATACTGACACTATTAGTCACATACACTTAGAGCCTGGTGGAGGACAACACAGCACACAACATGGACCATATCAAGGTGGTACTCAGGGACAGTGTGAACAACTGGAGACTTTGGGAGATAGGCTTTGAAGTGCTAAGGGATGTGGCCACCTCAATTATTGCATGAGGCTGTGATTGGCTTGTTTAATAATTCCTTGGGCAGTCAGGAAACTGAAAACCACTACTCAAAGATAAGCAAGCACCTTGCCTGGTCTTTCTCATAAGGAAGGTTGTTTGGCTGGGGGACCTCATCTGCCAGAGCAGAGTTGGAAGGGGAACTTATGGTTATACCATTTGAGGCCCTTTTGAATTCCCCAGGCTTTGTAGGTGGCATATAATATTGGATCTTAATTTTAGGCTTTGCACTACATCCCCCAAACTCCCCTCTCCATCCTTTCAGTTCAGTGAGAAGGAGCCCCAGGAGGTCTCTGACTGGGTCTTCCCTCTTGGTACTGCTGTCTGGAAACCCTCACAAGGCAATAAGCAGGGGGTAGTCAGAGTTTACCTCTCTCAGATATCACTGTCCTGGGTTACCTAAAGTGCAAGGTTGGAGAACAATATTTCATAGATATCTCTTTGTGTTGTTGTTCTTAGTGAAATGATAAATGTGGCATGTGCTACTTCCTCTTGGTCTTAGCTTACTTAGAGAACTTTGACAGGATGTACATGATAAATTGAGGTTAATGAAAAATTAATCATTGTTAAGCAAATTATATTTGATCAACAAGAGGGAAATTTCACCAGGATTGCTTTTAAACAACTTCCTATTCCTCTAGAATCCTATAAATAGTATGACTATAGTATAACTAGGGGGGAAGGCTGTAAAGGGAAAAAATACCTTCCTAGTATTTGAAAAAGAAGGAAAGGGTAAATCATGTAAGTAACTAATATTCTTAGCTTCAGCATTCTCCTGAATTTTATTAATATATTTGAATCTGGAAGCTTGTGTTTTCCAAAATGAAGAGCTATTTAGGCAGTTGAATTTGAATAAGATGTTAAACTCTTAGTATCATTGCTGATATCTAAAAGAAATAAAGTGGAGATGGCATGCACATCAATGATTTGCTGCAAAGATATGATATAAAACATCCATAGGCACTTTATAGAAGGTTTGTCACACAATAGGTGCTCAATAAATATCATTTCTCTTTAAGCCACTTTGATTAATTCTTAAGGAGTTCCCTTTCTCAAAGCTCCCCATCTCCTTTTGTACAAACAAAAGGTGTTTTGCCAACTATCTGGTTCGATTTTGTTTTTGCCATTTTCCGTTTCTATTTCTTCACTCTGGAAGTCTATAAACCATGCTGTGTCCATAGGTAAATAAAAAAAAAAGTCCTCAGCCTCCCCAACAAAGAATATTTTTGGCATACACTCTGCACTTACACGAAGTGTCAGAATTTCAAAGCCTCCCCTAGGAGTCCAGCAAACATATCTAAGTGATTAGAAGTCCTTTTCAAGGCAGTGAGACAGTCTTCAGAAAGAGAGTTAGGCTGTGTAAAGAGTCACTTGCTTATCTTATAAGACCTTTAGCAGCAGGAAAAAAAATACATGCAGAAAAAGAATAATGTATTGTTAGCTCAAAAAAGGGGAGTTCACTTGAGAACTGAATTATTTTTGAAACTGCTGTAGTAGTTTCTAGAAAAGTTCAGTCCTTCTATGTTCAGCCCGTATGATAGTTGTGTTAACAAGTATGTATTGAGCAAATTAAATAGTTTTCAATGTATTGTACTTTAATTTGGGGATAAAGATGTTGGAAGCTCTATGGATAAGGAAGGACTTGTTAGCACTAACATTCCAACTTTTCGGTTACTAGTTCTGTAATCTTGAAGCCATTATCTAATGTCTATGAATCCCAATTTCCATCTGTTAATTATGATCATTTCATGCTGTTTTACTGAGGGTTAGGAAAAACAGCAAAAATGCAGAATCAGTCATGGTCCATTATTCCTAAAAGGCCTCCAATGAGTGATTGTTTGCTACCACTACTAGTAAAACATTAGCTATTGCTACATTTATCATTAAATGTTTGTTTTCAAACAATGGGCATTTTTAGATTCTTCCAATGCTTGCCAAAAACAGAGCTCCTAAAATCAAAACAAGGAAACAGAGAGAAATGAAATATTACAGGCATGGTGATGGAAACTCAAAAATAAATTCTATCACGTAAGAAAACATGGCATTTAAAATACAATTATTGCTCATATAAAAGGGTAGAAAAATAGGGAGTATGGATTATCATGTACCATTGAAACATCTCTTTCCCTGTGTATTTGTTCATTCAACAAATGTTTGTTAAACACATGTAATGTTTGAGCCATTATTCTAGATAAAGAAGTTAAGAAAAGTGACACACATTTCAACCCTCATGAAGATGAAATTTTAGTAAGGAGAGAGAGTTAGTAAATATTGTATTGTGTTCTAGCCTATCCAGACTTATTCCCAAAGAATGGTATATATATATATATAGACACACAGACTTATATACATATATATATGCACACACATATACACATATGTATGCACACATACATACATATACACACATATATATCTTTACATACACATATATTTTTATACACACATACATACACACATACTACTATGGAGAAACATAAGACAGAGAAGAGGAATAATGATGTGTGTATGGTTAAAAGGATTGTAATTTAAAATAAGGTAGCCAGGGAGGGGATCAGTGAAAAAGTGTGAACAAGGACTTGAAGAAGGTATAATTTTGATTCTACTGGATAATTGAGAAGAGGGTATTTAAGGCAGAGGGATGCCTGATCCTGAGTAGAAGCATGCTTTGTTTGTTGATGGAAAATGGAAGAGACCAGTGTAGTTAGAGTGGCATGAGCAAGGGGTCAGTCATATGATTTGAGGCTAGTTCGTGATGGGAGCGGAGAAGGCAATGGCACCCCACTCCAGTACTCTTGCCTGGAAAATCCCATGGATGGAGGAGCCTGGTAGGCTGCAGTCCATCAGGTTGCTACAAGTAGGACACGAATGAGCGAGTTCACTTTCACTTTTCACTTTCACACACTGGAGAAGGAAATGGCAACCCACTCCAGTGTTCTTGCCTTGAAAATCCCGGGGACGGGGGAGCCTGGTGGGCTGCCGTCTATGGGGTCGCACAGAGTCGGACACAACTGAAGCGACGCAGCAGCAGCAGCAGCAGCAGTGATGTGAGAGTGCTTCGATGATGCAGGGCCTCATAGACTATTCTGAGGGCTTTGGTTTTGTCTTTCAAAGAGATAGGAGAAGCATTATGACTTCTGTGTTGAGAAGAACCTCAAGGGAATTAGGGGGATAAATTAGGAAATGGAGAGTGATTGGATTCTTGATATATTTTGATGATAACGTTGACCAGATTTTTTGGCTGGGATGTAGGGTAAAGAGGGGAATCAAAGATAGCTCACAGGTATTGACTTGAGCAACTGGTGGGATGAAATTTTCAAGTAGAGAGATAGAAAAGACTGTCAGAGCAGATGGTAGAGGTTGGAAGACGGTTAAGATCCAGAGTCCCATTTTAGGAATTTTAATTTTGAGATGATTATTAGACATTCAAGCTGAGGTGTCATGGAAACACTTGCATAAAAACCTAAAGTTCAAGGTAGAAAGCCAGGCTAAAAATGTAAATTTGGAGTCACCAGAATATAGATTATTTTTCCATATTTCTTTTACTCCTTATCTGTAGACACATAGAATTTACAGATCATTTTTTCAGCATTACATTGAAATAGCTTTAATATTGTCCTGTAGCAACATTCAGCATTATTTTAAGGGCAGTGGAAGGTATGTGGCAGATCTAGGTATAAATGGTCCCATTTTATTAGGTATCATTTTTACAGCTTTGACCTTGGACATGCTATTTTCAATTTGTGATCCTCAGGATCTTCAACTACAAATAAAAGATAATATAAGATTTTTGTGAGGGTCACATTACAGTACCATTGTTCATAATTTTAGTTTATAATTTAAGTGATATAGGATGTGCAATGCATTAAATGCTTCATAACTATCACCTAGTTTAATCCTTACTAAAAAATAAAGGTAGGTGAAATTATCCCAATAGGAATACTGATCCTCATCACATTAACTAATGTGCTTCTGCTAACATAGTTAGCAGGTAGTAGAATCAAATTTTACCTATGGTTGCTTTTGTTTTGTTTTGCACCCCCCCTTTTTTTCTTCTACCTGTATATTGAACCCAGGTCTCCCACATTGCAGGTGGATACTTTACCAGCTGAACCACAAGGGAAGCTCAGGAATGCTAGAGTGGGTAGCCTATCCCTTCTCCAGGGGATCTTCCTGACCTAGGATTCAAACCGAGGTCTCCTGTATTGCAGGCGGATTCTTTACCAGCTGAGCTACCAGGGAAGCCTCCTATTCGTATATGATATGAGTCTTAAGTTTCAGTAATAGAATCAGTTCAGTTCTGTTCAGTTGCTCAGTTGTGTCCTACTCTGCTACCCGATGAATCTTAGCACGCCAGGCCTCCCTGTCCATCACCAACTCCCGGAGTTTACTCAAACTCATGTCCATCGATGCACACAGTAATTTCTCACTAATCTCATTATTATATAGGTGAGAAGGTTGAACCATCAACATTTAAGCAGTAACTAAGTAATTTTCCATGGGATAAAACAAAATTATTGCTTAAATGAGTACTTGTAAATGTGGTAGTTCTGGTAGTAAAATACTTGCAATACTTGCAAATGCAGTAGCTTAGCTAAGTTAAGCAGCATTTACAAATACACCCATAAGTGAATTTCAGTTCCTCAGTGTATGGAATAGTTCAAATTCTTAGCATCTTACTCAGTGGATTCCCTTCAGATCAATGCAAAGTGAATCCATGGGGCCTCTCTTATTCACCCGAAGTGTTGGTCAGTTGTGTCTAACTCTTCATTACCTCATGGACTGTAGCACACCAATCTCCTCTGCTCATGGGATTCTCCAGGCAAGAATACTGGAGTGGGTTGCCATTCCCTTCTCTAGGGGGTCTTCCCAACCCAGGGAGCGAACCTGGGTCTCCCTCACTGCAGGCAGATTCTTTATGGTCTGAGCCACCAGGATAGCACTTTATGGTGTCCACTTCTTCAGTGTTCTATGAAAGATGCTCTGGTACTCTTTATTACCCACTTCCAATGTTTTCCGCTGACTAAGATCTACCCCAGATATCTAAATATAACTCCCATGTGTATGTGCTAGGTGAAACCAGCCCTTTAATTGGCAGATGGAGTTGAAAAGCTGTGTTTAGTGAGATCTTCCTGCAATTATCTGTTTTGGCCAGGACAAATTTAAGTAGCTCTTTGTTTCTTTAAATAATTTGAACAGTGTCTGTTTGCTTTTCTTTTCCTATTGTTTGTCATATATATTTCACTTTACTCATATAACATGATTTTTCCTAGTATATAAATTTGATCTTAATATACTATTATATTTAGTGTTTAAATACCAGAAGATGTGTACCAGAGTAGTCAAGCATGTGACAGGAACACATGTGTTGGTCATGAATTGTGCATTTGACATCTCACTCATATGAATCTTATTTCCACGAGTAATTTCTCATAGAATTAACTGTTTTCATTTGTAAATCAAATATGGAGTCCTGGTCTATCAGGGTTCATATTATAAACAAATCACTGTTTATAAGATATAAATAGTTTATTATGAGTGATAAGTGTGACAATAACTTTAAAACCCAATATTTGTTAAGTACATATACTAAGCAGATGATCAAAATGTTTATATGAACTAGCTAAAATAATCCTTAGTATTATAATCACATTCATTTTACAGATAGAGCAATTAGGAACTGAGATATAAAGGTTAAGTATCCTGCCCAGAGAGGCATAGCTGGTGTTTCCCTCTCTGATTTAAGAGTTCTTGCTCTAAAACGCAGTTCTTTAGGTCAACGGTGTCCAGTAAGATTTTCTGCAATTCAAAAATGTTTTATATCTGCCCTGTTGTGTGTGGCAACCGCTAACCACAAGCAGCTGTTAAGCCTTTGAAATGTGGTGATGGAGGTAGAGGAACAGAATGTGCATTTTTATTTAATTTCAATTACAGTTTAAGATGAAAACTCTAGAGTAGAAGAATGTATCACATCCTGATACCACCAGGGGCTTGTACTGTGTCTTATTTGACTTTGGGTCAGGGGCCAGACAGAGCTTGGAGTTCAAGGGCATATTTGTGTCATATTCAGGTGAATATTTGTATCAGCCATTAAAGAAGGGAATTGTTGTTGGCTTCTACACTTAAATTGCAGGTCTAGTTGCTGATTTACAGATGTCCCATCATAGCTGTCCTTTCCCACATCTTCCTTGTCTTTTAGGTTCTTGCTTAGTGAGCCTTGCCACGACTTCATTTCAAGCTCCTCTGCTGGATTTAGACACCAAAAAATGTCCCCATTTCCCAGGGAGAGAGTGTACATAATGCTTGGAAGTGTAGGCTTTAGAGTAAGGCTGCTTTGTTTGATACCCAGTCCTACAACTTCTGAGCTGATTGTCCTTTCTTAGGAAATTCATTTAACCCCTGTGCATCTTAGTTTCCTGTTTTATACGGTGTGCATAATAAGAGTTCTCATCACATGAGGATGTTGGGAGGATGAATGGAGATAATCTTTGAAAAACACTTTTGCAGTATCAGTGAGATGACAGTCAATAAATACTATTTTACTGTTTTTCTTTAAGTTTTCCTACTTCTATTTTTCTTTCAAACTTCCAACACATCATAAATGCAAAATTATAGGGCACTGTTTAACAGAAAACATTTTGAGACATTTATTAAGACTGTGACTACAGGACACTGTTTTCTCTCCTTTATTTAAACAAGCATTTTTTGAGCTGAAGTAACTTGCCAGGATCTTGAAGTGGACCAAGGGATATAAAGATAAATAAGATGCACTATGGCAAGAAAGACAGCTAACAGATTACAGAGCAGTATGACTATTAAGAAGGACTGAAGTATGAAGCAATGGTCATCATTATTGGATGGGGTAGAAATTGTCAGGGAGGTCGTCAGAGAAGAGGTTATATCTGACTAGGTTGTAAAGAGCACTTGGCATTTGTTTGATACATGTGAAATAATACCCTGGTTGATCAATCTCTTTGCTATTGGGGGGTTAATCATGAATAAATCATGAAAAGTAGTAGCTTTTTTTTCTCCTTGTGCAGGTTGAGTAAAAAATAAAGCTGAAAAGTAAAGTTGATCTTATATTCAAATCAAGCTTCCTCTACAAAAATATCTTTTAAAAGGGTTAAAATGTGTACTAGGAAGAAATCGCCATTTGTATGTGATTATGCTTGAGGTCTCAAAATAAGGCTTATTAAAGGCTTTTTAAAAAAATAATGCAGATAATAGGAATATCACAGAAATCCAGTTCCTTTAGGTATTAACAAAAATATGTCAAATAATTGCCACAAATGGTAAGTGGATTGCAGCATATCTGGAGGAGAGCATGGGATATCCTGAAGAACAACTTGAGCCTCACATCACTATAATTATGTCTCAGTCTTGGACAGTCTACACAGTCTTGCCCTACCGAAGTCCCTCATGTAGCTATGCACACCATGCCACCAATGGGACACATTGCACAAGAAAACAGACATTTTAAATTAGGTGCCTGAAGGAGGCTTTCAAGCTGCAAAGAGGAAGAAGCTGTAGTAAGATGACTGGCCATCTCAGTTTTCTGTAGTTTGGCTCAATGTGTTAGAAAGGAGTCACATGATTTAGATCTCTGTCACTAATAAACTAGGGCATGCTGATTAAGAGTTCTGAAGATATTTAGTTTTTATTCAAAACTTCTCTGATCACCCTTGCTTGTGTGTCCATGGATAAGCTGTTTAACCTGTATGCACCTCAATGTTCTCATCTGTAAGTTTATAATAGTATTTCACTTGTTCTAATTGTTCCTCTGGTACTATTAATAGTATCTCTCCTTGTTTCTAATATTGCTCAAATAATTAAATCAGGCAACATATGAATTGGTTATTCAGTGGCTGTTCAAGTAGTGGCCAGTAAAAGTTAGATGTTGCCTCTTTTGTTATTCTGTCGGTTTATATTGTGTCTTCATGCATTGTGTTCTTCCAAATATTTGTCTTTTTAGTGAATGATCTCTCAGTGAGGGAATAAGTAAATGAGAGTCATATATTGATATAGGTTTTGAAATCATTCCAGTAATCATTCTTCTTTAGTTTCAGCATTGCAATATTAAAACATATTTTATTCATAATTTGAATAAATGATGTTAATTGTAAAATTATGTTATTAAGTGTTTATAATGCTCCATATTGGGAACAAAGGATTGTATATGGGTTATTTTTAATAGTTATTTCAATATTCTCATTGACATTCATTCATTGCTTATTAATTCATTTTGTCAGTAATGACCAATTGCAGAAAATTGTTTGCAATTCCTATATGTGTGTGTATAGGAAAAAAACCTTATAGGTTATCACTGTAAGTGTTAAAGATGGGAGACTTAAACAAATCATGGAAAACCACTTTTTTACAGGACCATTCTTTGAGAACCACCCTACAGTGACCTTGACAGCACGGACACAGACTTTTTCTCTTGTATTTTGTCATAAGGGACAGTGTAATCTCAGGATGGAGTGAGGAATTAGAAACCACTACAATCTGGTATTCAGATTGTATATAAGACATTTTCTTTATTAACTTTGGCTAAGCAAATATGAAGATTTGAGCTCCAGAGGAGTTTTATAAAGTGTAAATAAGTATCATGGTGTTTCCCTTAATGAATATACTGGGCAGCATAAGAAAGGAAATGTCTTAAAAGTAGTAATTAAATCAGTGTCTGTAACTGTCAGGAATATTTCACAGTACTTGAGTTGTTCTTGTGATAATACAACACATATTCCCAGCAAATGTGTGTGAAAATTATGTTTTACCAAAATTCATGGGATGGGTGGTGGCATTTTCCCCTAAACTCACCTGTTCTCTTGCTTCATGCTTACTCGTCACCTGACACTGAAGTGAAATTCTCCTTTTTAGGTTTATCACTTTGAATGGGGCTCTTGTTCATTACTTCCTTCCATGGATAAGTGGGAGGCTGTGAAAAGTAGATTTTGTCTTTGCAGATTTCCCTCAGGTGAGGCAGAGAATGAGCAACCTGTTTGTATCTTTTACTGCAGCATATTAAATATCAGCTTTATTAGTCACAGAACACATCTTTATAATCTGAGATAGTCTCTTATTTTTTCCTTAATTCAGGAGCATTTGTTTTGACTGAAACTCTTCCAACCCCAACTAGCCAACTGTCATTTTTCTTTCAGAAAATAGGTGTGTCCCTGGGACTTCTTTTCTCACTCAGATGAACAACTGAATCCTTTAGCATTATTCCTGAGTAGAGAAGTGGTAATACAAGGATGTCTCTGAAAGTCTTAAGTCATAAGAAAATGTAGGATGCAATGGAGAAAAAAGAGTTGTCAGTAATAAGGTTTTATCTTAATATTGTCAAGTGACTTCTGGAGTTATTGCTGGCACATTTGTGAATATTTGCCTCAACTTCGGAGTCTGCTTTACAAAATCATTTTGTGCCAGAAGAGACTATTTAAAATTGTGCTCATGGTGCTGTCTCCAGGCAGGAATCTGTTATTAGCAGTGGTGATAAGGAAGGCTGTAGACATGTCATGACATTGGTTACCCTCAGGATAAGAGGCTTTCTGAGGAAAGGGCAGAAGGCGAGAATTACTACTCGTCACTGCCACACTTTTGCGACTACCAGCAAAGGATCATTTTAAGCTGCTTCCAACTCAGGAAATTGGAAAAATTGCAGCTCCTACACTGATGATTGCTCCCCTCAGCCTGCCCTCTTCAGAGCTGTCCTTTGCAGAGGCTTCACTCAGGTCCATGGTCATGGATGTTTTTCCTGCAAATAATTGAACAATTACTTCATCTGTGTGTACAGGGGCCTCAGGGTCAGTTGTTGTGGGTTAAAATATTAATAACTGCTTTTACATATCCCTGCACAGACATACCACATACACATGCAACCAAAACCACACAGGTAATTGTCACAGTGTTGTTTATAAAGTGAGTGCTTAGGAGACTAATATGTATCCAAAGGAGCAAGGGTTTGTTCTTTTCTATTAATCAGGAAAGCTTTTTAACCCAATGAAATGAAGTTGAGTAGAAAAAAGTTTATAAACTCATAAATTTGAAACAAATAAAATTTCTTTGTTTTTTTGCCACTTTATTTTTTAATTGAAGGATAATCGCTTTACAGAATTTTGTGGTTTTCTATCAAACATCAACAAGAATCAGCCATAGGTACACCCATGTCCCCTCCATCCCAAACCTCCCACCCATTTCCTTCCCCATCCCGCCCTTCTAGACTGTCACGGAACCCCTGTTTGAGTTCCCTGAGTCATACAGAAAATTCCTATTGGCTATCTATTTTACATATGGTATTGTAAGTTTCCGTGTTACTCTCTCCATATGTCTTACCCTCTCCCTCCATCCCTCTCCACCATGTCCATGTCTATTCTCTATGTCTGTGAAACAAAAAAAAATTCAAACAATTTTTCCAATCTCAGAAATAAACTACATGAAAAGACAGAGAGATTTTCTGTTACATCAGTATGGTGATGTCATTCATTGTATTCACCAGTATATTGGGCTATTGTTAAACGAAAAAAATGGCAATAAAAAAAGAAAAACAAGGAAAGACTATGAATTCTAGGAATATGCTTGTTTTAGACTGAAGATTAAGCATTATTGGATATGAAACTTGTAAATCTTTGGTTATATTCCCCTTTATTCAAAGATCAAAATGTTCTTTATACACTAGAGAAGAAAATACTGGGTACATTTGAATTCAGGAGATATCACCAACTCTTTTTTCAAGTGTTCTGACTTTGGCAGAAGCCAAGAAGCAGTTTGAAAAGCACTTTCCCTTAATATTTAAATTCCCTTTGAGGTTTAAGAGAAATTTAATCCACATGTTTCTAATTCATTTGCACTCAACTCATAAAAAAAGTTCTTCAATTTGATCTCATTGTGGTCCAGGGGCATTAAAAAGCTTTCAAATGAGCCTTCCTCCTTGAATTGAAATCCAGATGTTGTGTTTTGTCAGCTCTAAGCAAATTCAAAATTCAGAAAAGTCTTGGTCATAAATGAGAAGGCACAGATGGTTTTGAAATTTAGGAGGAAAAAACCCACAGATAATGGAAATGCTTTTAAAATATAGGAACTATCATTTTTAAGGATTTCATTCAACTGGTGAGTAACATTATGCTCATTTAAAGATGGCAGTCTCTGCAGCTAAGGGAAATTGAATGATCAGGGGCCAAACTACAGAGCGAGAATACAGGAATAGACACACAGAACCCTTCATTTTACTAATCACGAAGAGTGATTAAAATAAATAAATAGTAGGAGGCTGAAAAGGATGGGACCAACTGCTAAAGCCATATGGTAACACCATCAGGGATAGGGGAAAGAAAAAGGTTATTTTTCACATTTCAAATATTCTCTCACATCACACACACACACACACACGGAGAAGGGAAAAGGGACTAAATGTTGCTCAGTGTGAGGCAGCAATAGTCAAATTCTAAATAATTGTATTTCTGGCATTTCTCAGAAAGTTCAGCTTTTAAACATTCAAATTCTTAATCTCAGTTTACTGCATTTTGAGGCAAATTGTGATTCTGTCTTTCTTAAACAGAATTTGGTTTGAAAAATACTTAATTTTTTTTTTTTACATCTTAAAATCAATATGCCAGTTTGTACAAACATAACCATGTCACAAAATGCTAAGCAGTAAATCATTTTCACCTTAGGATATAGATTTTAACTTTTCTGCCTTAGTTATGAATGTCTTCAAAACCAGGATAAATTTATGAAAATCTTACACATTTTTTTTTTTTTTTACTGGTGACTTCCACCTGATAATTTTTTCATGGTTTTTAAAATCTTATATTTGAAAGACATCTTAACATGAACTCCTTAGCTAAACATTA
The DNA here is from genome assembly GCF_963930625.1 of Muntiacus reevesi. NCBI lineage: Eukaryota > Metazoa > Chordata > Mammalia > Artiodactyla > Cervidae > Muntiacus > Muntiacus reevesi. The sequence goes on from NC_089250.1 coordinate 241,178,970, forward strand.
TTTCTCTACTTTATAAGACATGAATATTAGTGGGTTTTTCTTTAGAAATTGCATTAGAAACATTCAATTCTAGGTTCAAAATCTAGCTTCATATGTAGGAGATGGGTTATTTGGGTACTTTACATTGTTTCTCTGTTCCATTTTCTTACCCCTAAAATAATGATAAAAAGACCTGGCTACTTTGCTGTGAGGACTGAGAGTAAGATGTGTGATACGCATTTGTTACTTTTCCATGAACCTTTCCCTCTCCAACACAATGAGTTGTATATAGGTGTAGCTCAGTTCTTGATAACCTCATGGAAGCAAGCAGAAATTCACAGGAAATATTTTCTTTAATTCTTTAAGTCCTCTTCATTTTAACTCTCTACTTTATAAGAGACTGTTGTGCACTGTCTCTTGCTTGTCGTTATTTCATAAACCTTGACTCTTGGTCTGGATTTAGCATCCTTCAAATCGTAGTCCCAAATGCCTCTTTCTGTGTTTCTTTCCAATGGAGAGTGTAGAAGATAGCTGTACCCAGCAATCATTCACTGAAACTCTCGCGGCGTCATCCCGGTTTTCCTGTTGAACTCTCTTTCCTTCTCATTCCACGTGAGTCAAGTGGGATCGACACCAGACCAGTCTACCAGAGCATTGGCTCAGTATCAGGTAGGCAAGTGACCAAGGAAGAAGAGTCAGGCCTGCTGGAACTCATTTGCAGTGCTTTTGGTTAAAAGGATTGGAGAGCTTTCTTAAAAACTGTGACTAATGGCCACTTCTTTTTTTTTCTTTTTCTTAGTAGTTGTTATTACTATATTTACTCCTTGTGCCCGAAAATAACAATAAAAGATCATTTTCTTTTCTCATTTTGAACAGACTTTAATTTTTTTTTTTTCCCCCCAGTTCCAGCCCCCAGACCTAGTGGTGCTTGCAAACCTAGGCAAGAAGTTTGTTTAATAAAAAAAAAAAAAAAAGATTCCTCTTTTTAGATATGCCCATCAGGTCTATTAAACTCTTGTGATTTCTCAGCCATTCACAGTTACTGCATGTTGTTTACGCCTGTGTTTTCAACAGATCCTTCACACGTTTTATTTCTTTTTTTAATTCCCTCTTGGCAGACTGTTTCACTGTTTAATACCTGCTAGGGTAGCCTGATACTATTGATTCTAAATGAGCTCCTGATATTAGCTTTTTCTTTGAGAATGGATCTTAATTTATATTCTAATGTATATTAGTAATGCTGATCAAGGAGTCAGGGAAAGTTCTATGGGTGATAATTTTGTAAAGTAGATAAAAGGAAGAAAATGTTTGTTATAGAAAAATAACAGATGATAATATGTGTAAAAGAACTGCTTTTCTTATGTAGTAAATGAAGGCAGGGACTGTAAGTACCCTGAAAGAAGGCACCATGCTTGAATCACCTTCCTTTGTTCCCTAGCTGTTAGAAGAGTGAGAAGCTGTGTCATAGATTTACATCTGTATTTGCTTAAGGTCCGCTGGTGGCCAGAAGCTCAGCAAAACTAATGGTAGAAGTAGGATTTGATGTTCAGCCTTGTTCTGATGAGTTTCTATGTGCAATTATTAAAGATTACATAAAGTTTCTTTAACCTTGCTTTAGGAAACCTTTGGAAAAGCGTCTTTTTCTTTTCTTTCTTTTTGGTAAAGGCAGATTTTCCCTTCAGCTATGTTGTCCTAAGTAGATAAGTAAGGTTGCCTAAATTCTTTCCTGTCACAAATGTCTATATATCTCTCTTGGGAAACTAAGAGATCAGGAAGGAAACCTAAATCATATTATTTTAGGATTGGGTTCAGTGGTTGGGAGAAAGTTAGGACCTTTCAAACTGTTCCTTAGATGTGGAGGATAGTAGTGAATAAACACAATCTGGCATCTTTGAGTTGAATTTCCTTTTGTGATGGGCAGTGCATTCCTGAAACTTTCTGTTGGTGAGAATGACATTCACAAATAGCATTCAGCTCTTTATTTTGCCACTTCCTCTTTCATGCCCACTAATGCCCTGGCCTAAGTTTTATTGCTAAATATCACCATATGATTCTTATATCACCCAAGAAGATCATTAGTTCTTAGCACAAGATAAAATTTTCCAATATTTTCCAGAAATGGTGATAAATGACCTCTTGCTGATCTTGCCTGCCCATTCTATCCTATCTTTTCAAGAGCAGAGATACTGATACCAGCTGCGTGGTATGCTACAAAGGGAATTTGTCTTGAAATTAGGATATATGACCTATTATGTGAAACATTACTACACATATGCATTTTTTTAAAACCTCAGTTTACCTGTGTTTGTAATTCATGTCACTTAACTTCTCAGAGAGATTCTGCCACTCCTGCCATTGGTAAAAGTGGAGGGTTTAGTTGGATCATCAGTGGTTCTCTAAAGAGATAAGAATAGGTGGTTCAAACAGAGAATAAAGGGATCATTTCAAGATTTGTGCCAGAAGGTAATATACCACACACAGCCCCTGCAAAGTTCAAATATCCTCAGCTTTCAGGTGAATTTTTATTTCAAGCTACCTGTTCTTTCCCATTGATGCTGCTAAACAACCATCCCTAAGTGAATTATGGATAGTTGCACATCAGCTGATTTAGTTTAAATTTTTTAATGTTGACATTTTTTTGGTATGAAAACAAGTACTTAGTAAACTAAATATATATGGTTATATATAAATTTTGCCATATATATGCATATATGTATTGCTTTTTTACTTCATAGTATAAAGAAGAAATATTAAGGTTAAAGGGTTAAAGTTCAAGTAATTGTTGCTGCTTTTTATAATGGACAAGGAAACAATTGTATGTGCTGAAACAAAGATCCCTTCAGACTGACTTTATTTTAAATGTATAATATAAATATATTTATATTCATTTGATTTTTATATTTATTCTGTAAAGTCAAACTAAAAAATTAAATAGGATTTATATACTTTAAAAATATTTTTAGGAATGATAGTTAAAATGTGAATTTTAATTGAGAAATTAAAATGTTTAGTTATCTGGGGATGGAATTGCTTTTAAAACAAGATTTTTACCATGGATGTAGGATGGTTTTCTGTTATGAAATGGGGAATTGTATAGATTGCTTCTTTAGAAATAAGTTTCAGTAACAAACTTTCATCTGAAGTTCATTGATATTATCTCTTTATAGTTTGAGTGTTTTCTGAGTCTTAATAATTTTTATGACTTAGAGTTAATAGAAATCCAAGCAAATGGCAGAGCACATTACACCAATGGTTAAAGAAAACATTTTATTTCTACAGCATATCAAATTTAACAATATAACTTTTCCATCATCTGGATCATTGCTTTACCCTTAAAAAATTTAAACAGTCACTTTGCTGATTTTTAAACAATGGTCTATTTTGAGCATTGCAAAACCTCTTGTAATCATCTTTGAGGCTACCATACCATATCTGTGCTGTGTTCCTTTTGTGGAATAACATATTTCTCCTCATTTAGGATGATTGCATAGATGGGTGAGCTCTCATCTTACATGACTTGTTTGAGGTTGCAGAGAGTCGGACATGACTGAAGCAACTTGGCACACACGCACATACTAAATCACAGGGCTCCCAGGAGGTGCGGGGGCAGAGTCCACTTGCCAGTGCACGCAGCACACCGACGGCTCAGTCCCTGGGCGGGGAGATCTCCTGGGGTAGGAAGTGACAGTGACCCCAGTGTCCTTGCCTGAGAATCCCACGGGTGGAGGGGCCTGGTGGGCTGCACACGGGATTGCAGAGTTGGACAGGAATGAGCGGCTGAGCACACATGCATATTAAATCACATTCTTTGTCATTGTTTGATATAGAGACTGGCCCTCATTTATTCCACCTATTCACACATGTTGAGAGTCTGGTGCATGAAATGTACTATATAAAGAGCTGGGTAGCAGGAGAGGAGGAGGGTAGGCATGAGTTAAGAGGCCCTTGTGGGGTTGGCAAACATGAAAGCACATCATTCCATGGAGGTTATAGAGTGCTGTTCAGAAGTATGTGCTAAGGAGAACAGGGACCTCACTCTGTCTATATGAAATTATGATGTCTTTGTAGAGGCTATAACATTAATTTTATCTCTTACTTATTATCATTTATTTTGGAGTGTTTTATGTTTTGTTTGCCAGTGTATATATTTTTTAGGCCTCCCTGAGGGTGCTCAAAGGAGGTTTCTACTACTCACTTTTTCATTTGGAAAGAAATGCAACACATGTTCTAAATGATCCATCCCTCTCTATTTCCACTGCCACTGTACAGTGCCAGTTAGCTTCTGAACTGGTTCTCTTGTTTGAATCCTTGCCAACTTCAGTGTATTCTCTATCCACAGGGGAAAGAAGGGAAATTCTGTAGGACAATCTGTCATTGTCCTACTGTTGACTTCCCTAAAGTTCAACTTAGTAACCTTCAAGGTCAGCAGAATCCACCTTCATCTTGATCAGCACCACATCCTTTTGCCGAGATTCTTCGAGTCCTCAGAGTCTTCTGACAAGAGCAGTCTTCCTTCTGCTCCTTAACTGGGTGACTCTTCCTTTTTCAAAGACTCGGATTAAATATTAGTTCCTCGGAGAGGTCTTCCTTGATACTAAGTTAAATTATTTCATAGCATGTTGCACTTACTCATTATAACCTGGCTCGGTATTTGTAATTTACATGTTTTATTTCTATTTTCCACACTAAATTATAAACTTGATAAGGGGTGAGGCAGTTGTACACTTTGCCCCTACAACAGACTACGCCAAATGTGGAAATGGTCCACAAGAAAACTATTCTGGATGAATTAATGTCATAATATTTGCATCTAGGCTAGATCGTCCATCAATATGCTTATACTGTATATTGACCATTGTGTACTGTGATTTTAACTTCATAAAGATTGAGGAGAAAAATAGAGCAAAACAAAGGTTTGAGGCATAGAATTAAATGGAAAACATATTACATATTGGAATACTCTTACTTTTCTGTGAAACTTAAACCTAAATTCAGTGTTCATACTACAGGCTATTTTTACTAGAATCAAACTAAATTCAGCAATGCCTAACATGTCTTTGGACATTGCCATAGGCTGCATCTATCAGAGGACTGGGCACCAAGCTGTGAGACTAAACTTTTATCATTGTATCTATAAATCAAGAAGAAAGCTGTAGACTTCCTCCTGTGGGCCTCACACTGCCTTTAGAAAAATAGAAAGGTGAAATATTTAGATTTAAAAAGAGAGAAACTGAAAGCAATTATTTGGCATTAATGAAATACTGTTGACTATCTCATTTCCTTAAAAAACCTAGATGATGGTGAATTCTCAAAATGCAGCACAGCATAATTGCAGATACCTGGAAGAGCGTGACTGACATTTTAAAATCTCAATTTATCATGCCAATTCCAAAGTACGATGAATTCTTTCAAAGTCTTTTTTTCACATTGATGTATAATGGACATTCAATGCTATATTATTAATAGTTTCAGGTGTACAGTATAATTATTTGCTGCTTATATATATTCCAAAATAATCATCAAAATAGTCTATTTAACATCCATTCCCATACATAGTTAAAATTTTGTATGTGTGATGAGGACTTTTAAGATTTCTTAGTAACATTCAATATGCAATTATATGTGTTTCATGTATTTAGTTTTATTCACTTTTTAAAGCATAGATAGAGACTAACTCCAAACCATTAAAACGGCTATAATTTATAGCCTGCATGTACTTTTTAAAAAAAGATTATAAATGATACCTGCCATTTGGACCTGGAAAAATAAAAATGAAGTGAAAACAAACTGGGACATGTACCAAGCTCCATTTCAAATACTCAATCTATATATCCCGATATCTAAGGACCACTAAGGATTCTAGATTTTCTTTTTTACAACACTAAGATTTTAAAAGTCTTAAATTAAAGTAGTAGATAAATAAAAAATGTACACATATTGTAGTGTTTGTTACATTTAATAGGTAAACCTTTAAAAGTGCAATTTTCTAATAAATATCCTTTGTAAGAACAAAGTTATTTTTAGTAGCAGATGGAATGTTTTTAATTGAATTTAGTAACACATTGATAGAAGACTAGACTTCATCTGTAAAATGAAAATTAGAGCTACATTTCATTCTACCATACTTTGTGCAGATTAATATAATTTAAATGCTGTTTAAATGCAGCTCACTTGCTTTTGATGTTAATATTCAAATAATGGAAAATATACTTAGTTGTGACAAATATACTTAGCTTCTATATAGTAATATTTTCAATTTACTGTCTTTTTTTCCTAATGGTTTCCAGTTACTTCCCCATATTATGTCTTATTTATTCCATTCTTCATCTTGTGAAGTCAAACAGAAAAAGAAAATTTGATTAGAATCCAGGGAATTTACCTTTACTTTTTTTTTCTTACTACCTTCTGATTGACTGACTTTGGAGGGGGGGGTCAGTCATTCACTAAATCAATCAGTGCCTCAACTTCTTCAACTTTGCAATGAAGAGGTACCCTTTTCTACTCCTTCCTTGTACAAATGAGATATGAATGTAAATATCTGTGTCTCTACAGAAAGTAGTGCCACATAAACTCAAGTAATACTAATTTATATTTTCTAGTTGACAAGCTAATTTTACTTCCTAAATCAGTTATTGAAAGGTCCAGTCTTGATACCCTGAACTTTTCCAGGACCTTTGATGGTTGGAGACAGAAATTCCTGTTTGCCCTCATCCAGGAGAACATTTGATGCTTTGCAAATATATGGCTTCAAAGGAAACAAAATTGAATTTTATTAAGTTGGTGCAAAAGTAATTATGGTTTTGCATTGTTGACCTTTACCTTTTGATATTGGAATACATTATTAAATATGGTTATGTTATACATCATTTTAATAGGTATTTCTTGCTTTATTTTTTTTTCCTAATGACTTACTACTTGCTGTGTATTTTATATGTATTTTAGACTATGGATATGATGTTAGACAAAAATTTGCAATTTGAGTGCAATTTTCTTATTCGAGTTCAAATGGGTTGTAGAGCAGTGCAGACTACTTGCAACATCATCAACGCATTTGTCCCAGGAACTGCTAATGAACATACAGTGCAGTGGTGGTTCAAGAAGATTTGCAAAGGAGATGAGAGCCTTGAAGATGAGGAGTGCAGTGGCCGGCCATCGGAAGCTGACAGTGACTAATTGAGAGCAGTCACTGAACCTGATCCTCTTACAACTACACGAGAGGTGGCTGAAGAGCTGAGTCAACCATTCTGTGATCGATCCTTTGGCATTTGAAGCAAATTGGAGAAGTGAAAAAATTTGGTAAGGGAGTGCTTTATGAGCTGACTATAAATCAAAAGAATTGTCATTTTGAACAACAGACAATTTCTCAATCAGATTATGATGTGTGATGAAAAGTGGATTGTATACAACTGGTTCAGTGATTGGACTGGAAGAGGCTCCAAAGCAAGGTAGACTTACACCAAATATGTTTATGGTCACTGTTTGGTGGTTTGTTGTCAGTCTGATACACTACAGTTTTTTGAATCCCAGGGAAACCATTGCATCTGAGAAGTATGCTCAGCAAATGGATGAGATGCATTGAAAACCACAACACCTGCAGCCAGCATTGGTCAACAGAAAGGGCTCAATTCTCCATAACAATGCCCGATCACACATTATACAACCAGTGCTTCAAAAGTTGAACAAATTGGGCTACCAAGTTTTGCCTCATCCACCATATTCATCTAACCTCTCGCCAACTGACTACCACTTCTTCAGGGATCTTGACAACTTTTTGCAGGGAAAACCTTTCCACAACCAGCAGGAAGCAGAAAATGCTTTTCAAGAGTTTGTCAAATCCGAAGCACAGATTTTTATGCTACAGGAATAAACAAACTTATATCTCATTGGCAAAAATGTGTTGGTTATAATGGTTCCTATTTTGATTAATAAAGGTCTGTTTGAGCCTATTTATAATGATTTAAAATTCATGGTCCAAAACCACAGTTACATTTGCACCAATCTAATAACTCATTTTGACAGCTAAAAATGAGTCCTTGTGCGAAGCATGAACCTAAAATATAGGTGGTAGAGAGGGAAGTAGATTCTACGGCATATCCAGGTCAGGTGCTGTACTGGGAGGGGCTTTTCTTACTTTTCCAGTGAGGTTGCCCGATAAAGTACAGGGCACCCAGTTAAATTTCAATTTCAGATAAACAATCACTGTCACTGTAAGTATGGTCCATGCAATGTTTTGAATATACATATATTAAAGTATTGCTGTTTATCTGAAATTCAGATTTAATTAGGAGCATTATGTTATTATTTGCTAAATCTGGCAACTCTGTTCTCATGGGAATTCTACAAGGTGGGTTAATACTACCCCATGTTACAACTGGGAAAACTAAGTTGTTTTTTTTTTATTTTATTTTTTTTATTTTTTTTTATTAGTTGGAGGCTAATTACTTCACAGCATTTCAGTGGGTTTTGTCATACATTGACATGAATCAGCCATAGAGTTACACGTATTCCCCATCCTGATCCCCCCTCCCACCTCCCTCTCCACCCGATTCCTCTGGGTCTTCTCAGTGCACCAGGCCCGAGTACTTGTCTCATGCATCCCACCTGGGCTGGTGATCTGTTTCACCATAGATAATATACATGCTGTTCTTTCGAAACATCCCACCCTCACCTTCTCCCACAGAGTTCAAAAGAGTAAAGTAAGCCAGAAAGATAAAGAACATTACAGCATACTAACACATATATATGGAATTTAGAAAGATGGTAACGATAACCCTATATGCAAAACAGAAAAAGAGACACAGAAGTACAGAAAACTAAGTTTTAGAATACTTTTGCCACATGTCTTAGATAACACAAACAGCAGAGTGGCAGAGGTGGAGATGAACCCAGGCCTGTCTGTGCCCCCTTTCAGTGCTCGTTCCAATATACCCTCCTGCCTACATAACAAACCAACACATCTGACTGCAGAATCAATGAGGATGCTCTCCACAAACACATGCATTTCTTCCTATCTAAATAGATCAAGAGAAAAAGAAATATTTTATTTCATTTCACCTCCTCCCCAGGCAAAAGCTTCCTCCTGCTTTCCGTGGTCTGTCAGAGGAGAAAAGAGTACTTTCATTTACTCCTAGCGCTTAATAGAGCTACAACCATGTTCCCTCAAGGTGAGAGGTCCAAACTACATTCAGAGAGCCAAGGGACCTATTTACAGTCTCCTAAGATCCTAACTTTGCTCCCTTACTCCTATTTATCATTTCTGTGATGAGACCTATTTTGGGAAGCACTAGTACCCTCAAAGCAACTGTTCCAGGACATCGTACAGCTGTAGGTGACCATCCATGATGTGTAGATTCTGAAGGATGAAAGAAAAACTGAGGTTATTCGAAGTTAAAGTGATGGAAGTAGCTGCTGTTAAAGCTATTAGTTACTATTTTCTGTTCTGAAAGAGAGGGAAAGAGAATGTTAACACTGGGGGCAAAGGAAGATGTATTGCTGAGTGTGGCACTTGGGAAGCCTTGCCCTGCAATCTGTGTTGCTGCTCCCACACAGTTTGGCAGGGGACAAACAGTGAATAGTGTTCTATTTTTAATTTTAAACTTTTAAGCAGAAGGCCATCAAGAATAATCTGCTCAGTAAACATTTGGTCTCAAGTCTTAGCATTTCTCTTCGTTCAGCAAACAGTATCACAAATGTTAAATGTTAGAGAAGAACCAATGGCATGTGTGTTTTATCAAATGAATCCTTTGCCAAGAATATCTCTGGGTTTATTTTTTTCCAGATGCAGTTTAGACATGAAATGATAAACATAGCTGAAAGGCAGTGGATGTAGGTGTAAAATTTGGACTTTCTTGCCTTATAGACACAGGTTCAAGGGCCAGTTCCACAACTTGGCTGCTGTGGAACCTGAGCATGTTACTTAAAGTCTTCCATATGTTTCTCCTGAGGATTGAATATGGTGATACCTACTTGATGGTATAACGTTGAAGTATTAAAATGAGAAGGAATTTTGTCCATACACCAAAATGTTTATCAGTTTCCTTTTAACTATTCTTTAAATGTTGAAAATACATTTGACAGAAAAGAACCATATTAAGGATAATAAGAATGTTAAATCTTTAAATCATGTTATTTAAAATTGTGACATATTAATAGTTATCTAGGCATATGACATGTTATAGATCCAGAAGCAGTAGCATTTACTTATTAATCTTCTTAATACTTCTCTAATTCCTATAATTTGTCTTGAATGAGTTCAGTAGGTGGATGCAACAGGACTGTTATTATTATTTTTGTTTATTTATTTATTTTTGTTCTTATCCTTTAATATCAGAAACTCAAATATGTGTCTTTGGAATTAATGGTCATGAACTTTCTGTCCAGAGATGTTCACCTAGCATCACACTCATAATAACTACACATAAGGAACTCCACCGAGTGGATTCATATTTATGGAAAACAGGTGGATCAGATAGCTTTTAACTTAAAGTTATTTTCTACCTTTGAGATTCTGCATTTTTAAGTGTAAGTTCTTTGACTTACTGAATTGGATTTAATTAATCCATTCGCTTATTCATTCATTAAAAATGTGCTTCTTGTGCTTCTATTGTGTATTCAACATTGTGTAAGTATTTAATTAATGAACACCATGTAGAAATTATAGAGAAACTAGTGTATTGAAATGTAGTGAGGAGAGAAAAAAATTGTCAACCAACAATTCCTTGTTACTGTGCATTGAGCAATATCCTTTATCCCATTACATTTTATTTGTGTCACTTCCATTCTGCTCTCAGTATGAACAGACAAGGCTAATATTGTTTCCCGTGAAGGCCTGACCCCTATTCTGTTGACTTCTTTGGCATTACATATGAACTGTACTCACGTGACTCAGACTGCTGAAGGGTGGTCTGTCTGAAAGGCAACATGCCCTAGGGAGAAAGGACAGGGTTTTGGAAAAGAAAGAAATATGGAAACAGTATTGGTACAAATATGCACTGCTAAAGGCTCTGAAAATTCCTGCACAGTGGTTTAGGTAACCTAAAGAGAAGTGACCTCTACCCTCCATAAGAAAACCTGGAGCCAAATAGACTAATTTTAAGAATATGAACTTTGATGTCACTTACCTAATCCTTGCTTCTCTGTTATAATGAGCTTTGTAAGTTGCTTTCTCACAAACCGTTTCCAAAGATATACCTTGATTTTCATTCCAGAAAATTTATTCTCCCCCAATTTGTGTTGATCAAATTATGTGGATATAGATGGGCCCACTGTCTGTTGGAGGTGTAGGCCATCTTGAACATATACAAATAGGGACAGCTATCCTGGTCTGGATTTCTTTCACATCTCATTGATCAATATTGGTCAGATGGTCACTTCAACTTAAGGAAATCTGAAATGTGTCTCATTTTCAGTTTCTAATACATTGCTCGCCCTTCAGAAAGAAAAAGAGAAAGAAAGTAGGAGAGAAAAATCCAAGTAGGTAGAAGTCCCTGTCCAGAGTCCCATATATAATAAGGCATACTCCAGCATATCTTATTATTTCTGAGTTCCATGGTGCCCTCTTGCTTGACTCCTAGTCTTTGGATCTGTGGCTACATTCACTTTAGTTGATCTGAATATTTTTATGTTTATTCTCTTTCCACTGAGGTGCTTCCAGCTAATGGTAATAGCCTGTTTTCTAAACCAGTTTTATTGCCTATGAAACAGAGTGAAATTAGAAGTCTCCCTAAAAATATTTACACTGGTAGTTAAAATTTATAATTAATCGAGAAACAATATAGCAAATATCTATGCTTATCAAAATCCTAATAACTGGTAATGTTAAATTCAGAAAGTTTAAAAATTGACACAAAATTTAAGCATAAAGTTTTCTTTTAAATATTTTTCAATCACATTTCCACTTAGACAAATGCTTGTTAGAATATGATCTATATCTTGCCAGTCCATTTTTAGTACACACTGTGCAGCAGATATTCATATATATAGGTAAATATATTGATTGTCACTTTTTAAAAAAATCATATAATGGTATACATATCATGTTACAACTTGAATTTTCATCTAACAGTATTTTTGAGATCTCTTTATGTTGATGTGTAATGCCTGTATCTCTCTATCTAGTGGATGACATTTCATATGACTGTATTGCTGGTTACTTATATTATTTGCATTTATTTTGCATTATATATATATATATATATATATATATATATATTTCTGTGGTTATTTGTGAGTATGAATGATAATTTCCAAAGAGTGAATATATAGAAGTGAATTCTGGGTCAGATAAAACCATATGGAAAGTTTGCTAAGTTCATCTTTATTTTTCCATTCCCCAATTTGTGCATTCTTAAATTCCTGTAAATTCTTAGAGATGGTCAGGCCATCTGACCTACCTTCTGAGAAATCTATATGCAGGTCAAGAAGCAACAGATAGAAATGGACATAGAACAACAGACTGATTTCAAATCGGGAAAGGAATATGTCAAGGCTGTATATTGTCACCCTGCTTATTTAACTTATATGCAGAATTCATCATGAGAAACGCTGGACTGGATGAAGCACAAGCTGGAATCAAGGTTGCTGGGAGAAATATCAATAACCTCAGATATGCAGATGACACCACCCTTATGCCAGAAACTGAAAAAGAACTAAAGAGCCTCTTGATGAAAGTGAAAGAGGTGAGTGAAAAAGTTGGCTTAAAGCTCAACATTCAGAAAACTAAGATCATGGCACCCAGTGCCATCACTTCATGACAAATAGATGGGGAAACTATAGAAACAGTGAGAGGCTTTATATTTTTGGGCTCCAGAATCACTGCAGATGGTGACTGCAGCCATGAAATTAAAAGACGCTTACTCCTTGGAAGGAAAATTATGACCAACCTAGACAGCATATTAAAAAGCAGAGACATTACTTTATCAACAAAGGTCCATCTAGTCAAGGCTATGGATTTTCCAGTGGTCATGTATGGATGTGAGAGTTAGACTATAAAGAAAGTTGAGTGCAGAATAATTGATGCTTTTGAACTGTGGTGTTGGAGAAGACTCTTGAGAGTCCCTTGGACTGCAAGGAGATCCAACCAGTCCATCCTAAAGGAAGTCAGTCCGAATTTTCATTGGAAGGACTGATGCTGAAGCTGAAACTCCAATACTGTGACCACCTGATGCAAAGAATTGACTCATTTGAAAAGACCCTGATGCTGGGGAAGATTGATGGTGGGAAGAGAAGGGGATGACAGAGGATGAGATTGTTGGATGGCATCACTGACTCATTGAACATGAGATTGAGTAAGTTCTGGGAGTTGGTGATGGTCAGGGAAGTCTGGCGTGCTGCAGTTCACGTGGTTGCAAAGAGTTGGACACAACTGAGCAATTGAACTGAATTTGTACATATATATATGTGTGTGTGTGTGTGTATACATGTTTATTTATACATGTGAATTAAACCAATAATAATGGCACTTTGTCTACTGAATTGGATCCACTGAAAAAGATCGATATGATTCTACTACTGTCTTCATATTCCCTCATTACAATTTACTACTGAGTAGGTGGACCTGATCAATAGGTGCTTAAACCTTGCTTTGTCCTGATACTTGGTAAAGGCTCAGGTCAAAGGGAGTAGATTTTTCATGAATGATGTAGCCAGCATATAACTCTGAGGTATTCCAACTTTTAAGAAATCAGACAAAAATCAGACACAAAGAACCAAATTTTTTAAAAATATCCGATAAAACACGTTTTATTCTTTCTGAAAAACTGTCAATTGTTACTTTTCAGTTTCTAAAACAGGAAATTTTACCACATGTTTGAGACAGTATCTTAGACAACTAGCCATAGAGACTGCTTCAGCTGAATTCAGTGAGACCATTCACTCAAAATCGTGTATGGGATACTTCTGTGCCTGGAAACACATGTGGCTGGGGAAGAAGTATGTGTAAAATTTTAATAGCATTTCTAGGAAGGACAGACCAATACTACTGATAGGATGATTTAGAAACGATTTTCCCTTCAGTTTGTATCTTAAAAAAAATTATAAACCTGTGATAAGAACGGGTTTCCCTGGTGGCTCAGATGGTAAAGAATCCTCCTGCAATGTGGGAGACCTGGGTTTGACTCCTGGATTGGGAAGATCCCTTGGAGGAGGGAAGGAGGGCATGGTGACCCACTCCAGTGTTCTTTTCCTGGAGAACCCCATTGCACAGAGGAGCCTGGCAGGCTACAGTAGTCTATATGGTTGCAAAGAGTTGGATAGGACTGAGCTTTTAAGCACAGCACAGCACATGATAAGAACACAAATTACCCAATTTACAAAGGGGCATAAATCTAAAGAGGCCCTGGATTAGAGAAGATCTGCTGCTGCTGCTAAGTCACTTCAGTCGTGTCCGACTCTGTGCGATCCCATAGACAGCAGCCCACCAGGCTCCCCCGTCCCTGGGATTCTCCAGGCAAGAACACTGGAGTGGGTTGCCATTTCCTTCTCCAATGTATGAAAGTGGAAAGTGAAAGTGAAGTCGATATACAGGTGGAAAATAAGTATATAAAAAGATGCTCAACATAGCATCATATGTCATCATATGATCATTATGTCATCATATGTCATAAGTGCACATTAAAACAACCATGCGATACTACTACATACTTATTAGAATGGTCAAAATCTAAAACTCTGACAATACCAAATGCTGGTGAGGATGTGGAGAATCAGCATTCCTATTCTATGCTAGTGGGAATAAAAATGATAAACTACTTTGGAAGACAATTTGGCAACATCGTCTTACCACAGGACCCAGCAACTTGATATTTACCTAAATAAGTTGAAAACGTATGCCCACATAAAAACCTGCACATAAATTTTATACCATTTTTATTTGTAACTGCTGAAACTTGGAAGCACTAAAGATGTTCTTCAGTATTGAATGCATCAACCAGGTACATTCATGCAATGAAATATTTTTCAGTAATAAAAAGAAATGAGCTCCCAAGCCATGAAAAGACATGAAGGAATCTTAACACATATTGCTAAGTGAAAGAATACAATCTGAAAAGATTGTATGCTGTGTAGATTCCTGTTAGATGACAATCTGGAAAAGAAATAACTATGGAAATTGTTAAAAGGTCAATGGTTGCTAAGATAACAATACCCCGTATCTCTGGATTTCTATTTAAAAACCCACCGACTCAGGAATTTGTTACTGATTGAAATTTCAGTTCAATTCAGTTCAGTCGCTCAGTCGTGTCCGACTCTTTGCGACCCCATGAACCATAGCACGTCAGGCCTCTCTGTCCAGCACCAACTCCCGGAATCCCCCCAAACCCATGTCCATCGGGTCGGTGATGCCATCCTCTGTCATCCCCTTCTCCTCCTGCCCTCAGTCTTTCCCAGCATCAGGGTCTGTTCAAATGAGTCAGCTCTTCGCATCAAGTGGCCAAAGTATTGGAGTTTCAGCTTCAACATCAGTCCTTCCAATGAACACCCAGGACTGATCTCCTTTAGGATGGGCTGGTTGGATCTCCTTGCAGTCCAAGGGACTCTCGAGTCTTCTCCAGTACCACAGTTCAAAAGCATCAATTCTTCTGTGCTCAGCTTTCTTTATAGTCCAACTCTCACGTCCATACATGACCACTGGAAAAACCATAGCCTTGAGTAGACGGACCTTTGTTGGCAAAGTAATGTCTCTGCTTTTTAATATGCTGTCTAGGTTGGTCATAACTTTCCTTCCAAGGAGTAAGCGTCTTTTAATTTCATGGCTGCAGTCACCATCTGCAGTGATTTTGGAGCCCAGAAAAATAAAGTCTGACACTGTGTCCACTGTTTCCCCATCTATTTGCCATGAAGTGATGGGACTGGGTGCCATGATCTTAGTTTTCTGAATGTTGAGCTTTAAGCCAACTTTTTCACTCACCTCTTTCACTTTCATCAAGAGGTTCTTTAGTTCTTCTTCAGTTTCTGGCATAAGGGTGGTGTCATCTGCATATCTGAGGTTATTGATATTTATCCCAGCAATCTTGATTCCAGCTTGTGCTTCATCCAGTGCAGTGTTTCCCATGATGTACTTTTTATATAAATTAAATAAGCAGGGTGACAATATACAGCCTCTTTTTCCTATTTGGAACCAGTCTGTTGTTCCATGTCCAGTTCTAACTGTTGCTACCTGACCTGCATACAGATTTCTCAAAAGGCAGGTCAATTATGGACAATATAGCAGTTATACAAAATGCAATTAGTCAATAAATGCAGTCATATTTTTTAAAAAATTCTTTTATTAGAATAATTAAAATAATTTTATTTTTTGTTGATTTATGTTTTAATTTATTTTTATTATTTGGAGGCTCATTACTTTACAATATTGTAGTGACTTTTGTCATACTTTGACATGAATCAGCCATGGATTTGCATGTGTTCTCCATCCTGATCCCCGCTCCCACCTCCCTCCTCATCCCATCCCTCTGGGTCTTCCCAGTGCACCAGCCCTGAGCACTTGTCTCATGCATCCAACCTGGGCTTGGTGATCTGTTTCACCCTTGATAGTATACTTGTTTCAAAGCTATTCTCTCAGAACATCCCACCCTCGCCTTCTCCCACAGAGTCCAAAAGTCTGTTCTGTACATCTGTGTTTCTTTTTCTGTTTTTCATATAGGGTTAGCATTACCATCTTTTAAAATTACATATATATGCGTTAGTATACTCTATTGGTCTTTATCTTTCTGGCTTAATTCACTCTGTATAATGGGCTCCAGTTTCATCCATCTCATTAGAACTGATTCAAATGAATTCTTTTTAACAGCTGAGTAATATTCCATGGTGTATATGTACCACAGCTTCCTTCTCCATTCATCTGCTGATGGGCATCTAGGTTGCTTCCATGTCCTGGCTATTATAAACAGTGCTGCGATGAACACTGGGGTGCACGTGTCTCTTTCAGATCTGGTTTCCTCGGTGTTTATGCCCAGGAGTGGGATTGCTGGATCATATGGCAGTTCTATTTCCAGTTTTTTAAGAAATCTCCACACTGTTCTCCATAGTGGCTGTATTAGTTTGCATTCCCACCAACAGTGTAAGAGGGTTCCCTTTTCTTCACACACTCTCCAGCATTTATTGCTTGTAGACTTTTGGATAGCAGCCATCCTGACTGGCATGTAATGGTACCTCAAATTTTAAAAAGATAAATAACCCTTTTCTCCCCTATAAAATATACATCTTCTTCTGAACATATACATGGGCATAAACAACAACGAAAACTTGTTAATGTATATACTTCCATGAACATGAAAGGAGTTGTGTAAATGGGATGGAAAGTAGCACTAAAATTTTCAGAATATAAACACATATATGAAAAATAAAAAAACAAAAATGTAGATACTAAAGATTTGGACACAATTTGGTGATTAAACAACACAACAAATATTTTAAAATCAGACATTTACCTTATTATCTTGAAATTTGGAAATCATGGAGTACATTTTGGATCAAAGGGAGAGATGTTTCAGAAAAGGCACCGTGGTTTTGCAAATGTCATAAATACTGATAAATTTGCCTATAGGCAGTTGGAATGAGAAATAATTCCAAAGACAGATACTAAGTGCTTGATAGACTGTGAAGAAAAATGATTTTATTTCATATTCTGTTCAAGTCAGGGTCCAAAAATACCTTGGCTAGAAAGGTGAGTCAGAAATTAGCAGTAAAAGTTAATAGGAAAAAAAAAATCTGCTTAAACAGTGTGGTAGGTTCAAGGTGGGAGACAGATGAACAAATAGCAGAAGCAAATAACAAAAATTGTTAAATTTCTGCTGGTGCATGCTCAGTTATATCTGATTCTTTGTGACCCATGGAATATAATCCACCAGACTCCTCTGTCCGTGGAATTTCCCAGGCAAGAATATTGGAGCGGGTTGCCATTTCATTCTCCATGGGATCTTACCAGCCCAGGGATTAAACCTATGTCTCATGCATTGGCAGGCAGATTCTTTACCACTGGGCTACCCAGGAAGGTTCTAGTTATGGCAACTGTATCAAAATGCAACTCTCATAGACTACTGAATAGGCCTTAAATTGGTCTAGAACTTTGGTGCCTAGAGAATATTTGTCACAACGTTGGACAGGCCATATTGCTGTTAGGTTTTGGTATGGATCTTTAATAAAGACACAGAGAGATTCAACTTGTCCAAAGATTATCATTTAGAGAATCCAAGATTAAAGTTCATAAAACATAGTAGAAGAGATAAAAAAATCTTTCTGTGATATAGTCTTAGGGAGTATGCAAAAGCCACCCTTAAATAGTTGAAAATATTTATTTAGGGATGAATTATGCTTGTCTGTTTTGGACTGAAAAGATAGAATTATAGGAATATTTTTGATGCAGAAAGCTCAATAAAGTAAAACTTTATGGTCAAATAAAAAAAAGGAAGTCTTAGGAGGTAGTGAATTCCCTATCACTTGGCCTTTATAAGAAGGGCAGTTATTTTGGAGGAATAATTCATATATTATATAAAGAATTGATCTAACTCTGGCCATTCATTAGAATGCTAAAATAAATTACATGGAAGAAAAGATTGATAAAGTGCAAGGCCACTGTAGAACTCAAACTTACAAACTGTGAGTTGTTACAAATGAAAAGTTGGGACAAATTCAGTAATAGGTTTAGTTCCACTTACATGGCTAATGCTTGGTGATTATATATTAGGAAATATCAGTTGAATCCAAACAGTATCATTGCCTGTTCTATACAGGTCATAAAATAAACGGTCTCAGAAACAATAACATTAACAAGAACAGGGTCACCAGTTAGAGAGAATTCAAAGAAGAAGGCAGTAACAACTGCCATGAAGATGTAGAGTTTCAGTAGGCTTAAGAATAGAAATACAGAACAGTAAAGTGAACCTTATTATTTAATTGAATTACACAAAATTATAATAAAATCATCTTTTGAGCTCTTCATCTATACCAGCTCAATCATACTTATTAGAGTTAAGCAAGGCAAGAAACCTATGGCTTCTTGGCAGAGACAGTTGAGCAAAACTATAAACATAGTACTTCTGCTTTTGAGCACACGTATGTAGCAGACAGTAGGTGGAACAGTGGTAAAGAATCCACCTGCCAATGCAGGAGATGCAAGAGACTCAGGTTTGATTCTTAGGTTGGGAAGATTCCTACTCCATTTCCTGGAGTAGGAAATGGCAGCCCGCTCCAGTATTCTGGCCTGGAAAATTCCATGGACAGAAGAGCCTGGCAGGCTACAGTTCATGGGATTGCAAAGAGTCCGACACAACTGAGTGACCATGTGCATGCACACACACACCCCCACACTTGTGTGGTAAAGTTAAATTCTCTGAGCTTGGGTAATCCTCTCAACAATTTGAGTTAAGTGTCAT
Organism: Muntiacus reevesi; assembly: GCF_963930625.1. Lineage (NCBI taxonomy): Eukaryota > Metazoa > Chordata > Mammalia > Artiodactyla > Cervidae > Muntiacus > Muntiacus reevesi. The sequence goes on from NC_089250.1 coordinate 241,198,319, forward strand.
TATTAGGCCCATTTTCCAAAACTGCAAATCAAGGCCCAGAGAGTATATAAGATGAAAACATTTCAGGCTCATGGCAAGAAAATGGCAGAACTAGTCACATCTACAACTGAGTAATTCTGAAGCCCATGCTGCTAATACTGTCTGAAAAGATAATTCTATGTTGTGCTTAGTCATGTTCAAGTGCATGTCCCATCATGTCCAGCTCTTTGCACCCCTGCGGACTGTAGCCTGCCAGGCTCCTCTGTCCGTGAATTCTCCAGGCAGGAATACTGGAGTGAGTAGCCTTTCCCGTCTCCAGGGGACCTTCCCAACACGACCCAGGGATTGAACCCAGGTCTCCCATGTTGCGGGTGGATCCTTTACCATCTGAGCTACAGGGAAGCCCAGGAATACTGGGATGAGTAGCCTATCCCTTCTCCAGGGGAACTCCCCAACCCAGGGATCCAACCGGGTCTCCTGCATTGCAGGCAGATTATTTACCAGCTGAGCTACCAGGGAGTCCCTAAGATAACTCTAGTGCTAACATAATGGACGAGCAAGACAGAAAAATTCTAGATGCAAGAGCCATTTCAACTTCTGGTGGAGAAAGAAAGCATTGAAGATTTAGAAATGGGAAGAACAATAGACGTGGGTTTTACGGACTCTAGTCGTGTAACTTTTCCTGTAATTAAGGATGCAACAGAATTATACCTAATGCTAAGATCTTAAACCAGGAATAAATCAAATCTCAGAAACATCAGATTATGATGATTAAATGACTATTTCAGAAATTATAAAATTGCCCTAATGCCACTTTTAATAGAAAATAGGCTTCTAGATAAGAACAGTACTAGGGCTTTATATAAGAAGTAAGACAGTTATGCATTAATATTATTTACACACTAGCTTAAAGGTAGAAAATCATGAAAAAGAAGCTATGAGAAAAGTTTTAAAATTACCCTTTTCATGTAAAAATAATTTCATATTTTTGCATGAAGTGAAATTATTTGATCATGTGGTATAGATCTAAAGCTGAAAGAGAAACTAATTAAAAAGCAGAAGTTGTTCATTGTTGAGGTTTAATTTTCAAGCCAAGTACTGAAATTGAAATTAAACTTTAGAGAAATCCTGTTAAACTTTTATCTGTGCTTAATTTTTTAAGAGAGATAGCCTTTATTATTGAAGTCATGAATCCATGTAATATACCTTGATGTATCAAATGTATGTTGTCACCCTGCTTATTTAACTTATATAAAAAGTACATCATGAGCAACACTGGGTTGGAAGAAGCACAAGCTGGAATCAAGATTGCTGGGATAAATATCAATAACCTCAGATATGCAGATGACACCACCCTTATGCCAGAAACTGAAGAAGAACTAAAGAACCTCTTGATGAAAGTGAAAGAGGTGAGTGAAAAAGTTGGCTTAAAGCTCAACATTCAGAAAACTAAGATCATGGCACCCAGTCCCATCACTTCATGGCAAATAGATGGGGAAACAGTGGACACAGTGTCAGACTTTATTTTTCTGGGCTCCAAAATCACTGCAGATGGTGACTGCAGCCATGAAATTAAAAGACGCTTACTCCTTGGAAGGAAAGTTATGACCAACCTAGACAGCATATTAAAAAGCAGAGACATTACTTTGCCAACAAAGGTCCGTCTACTCAAGGCTATGGTTTTTCCAGTGGTCATGTATGGACGTGAGAGTTGGACTATAAAGAAAGCTGAGCACAGAAGAATTGATGCTTTTGAACTGTGGTACTGGAGAAGACTCGAGAGTCCCTTGGACTGCAAGGAGATCCAACCAGCCCATCCTAAAGGAGATCAGTCCTGGGTGTTCATTGGAAGGACTGATGTTGAAGTTGAAACTCCAATACTTTGGCCACTTGATGCGAAGAGCTGACTCATTTGAACAGACCCTGATGCTGGGAAAGACTGAGGGCAGGAGGAGAAGGGGATGACAGAGGATGAGATGGTTCAATGGACATGGGTTTGGGTGGACTCCGGGAGTTGGTGATGTACAGGGGGGCCTGGTGTGCTGCGGTTCATGGGGTCTCAAAAAGTTGGACACGACTGAGTCACTGAACTGAGCTGAATGATCAAATGCTTATACATAGGTTTTATAAATCTATTCCTTATTTTATAACATGAAAGAAGGGTTACCTTCGTTATTTTAAGGAAAAAAATTCTTTAGTAATATAATGATGGTTACTTTTTCTCAGAGAGAGAGAAAACATTTTTTTAAGTAGCTGCTGTAATTTTACAGGAAAGTAATAAGAGATCTTTAAAAATGATAATTCTAGCTTATTACCATTTGAACAGCCATTCAATGAGCCAAAGAAAAATGTATCTTTATCTTTTATTTCATAAATCCAAAGTTGCCGACACTGTGCCCATTCGATTAGATGGAGTGTGGTTTTATAAATCTTAATTTGTCTTGAATAATGAAAGTCCATGACTGCAGCACAAAATATCTCCAGAAAACTAAAAATGGAATGTTGTTCATCTTTTTAATCTTTCACTCAAATTGTCATCTCTATATTTTGTTTACTGATAGGAAAACCAATTTGAGAATAAATGTTAGAGAGTATGGTGGGATGTGAATAAGAGATAAAAGGCTTCTCGAATCCTATATTCACCCAGGGGTAGAAGTCTATAAAATGCACAATACCAGCAAAGGAAATTAAAGGCCAACGTGTTCGGTACCATAAAAAAAAGGCCATAAAATCTGTGGTGCAAGAAAAATGTAGAAATTCAATAGTGGAATTTTACATGTTAGTGATAAATAAAAATGAAAAACAACCACGGGAGTTCATAAAAGAGACTAAATCGTCAAATATGGTTGAAACTACAATGAGTGAGGACTGGTAAAATTCATAAAAGGACATGTTTTGAGGGAAGGTACACAAGTAGATCTTATTTATATATTTATTTGCATGTCCAGCATTTAATGCTTTTAACTAAATTGTTCTGCCTTTGTGAAACCTAAGATGGAACATGTGATCTTTAAAGTCTTGAAACAAAAACCCATTGTTCATAGGATAAAATACAAGTACATTGATACGACAAAGGGTGCTACAAACTAGTGAAAATTCTTGAAATTTTAGGTAGTTGCATTTGAATGGATACTGTAGTTTGGATTTGTATTACAAAGATGACCTTCAGTTTAGAATTGTTTCATGTGTTGTGAGAGCTAGGAGAAGAGCTCACCGTTAGGGAGGGAGGTGGGAGGGGGGTTCAGGATGGGGAACACATGTACACCCATGGCTGATTCATGTCATTGTACAGCAAAACCCACTACAATATTGTAAAGTGATTAGCCTCCAATTAAAATAAATAAATAACTTTAAAAAATTCCACAATTCTCTGTTACCCATATAAAGAGATGTAGCCTTTTGGGGGAAAAAATACTATTTAGGCTACAAAGTCATACATTGCTTTAGGTGATGCAAGCTATTCATGCTTTGTTTCTCATTCTCTCGATGTTTTCTGGGACATTTTATCTTCAGGTATCCTCTATGCTTATCCAGTTCAGGATGATCATTAAGGCACACAGTGACCACAAATTTAGATTTACACTATTTGGTTTTGGTTGCTAGATTACTAAAACCTTCATCCAACATCTGCCTAATCCTTTTAATAAAACCTTGCTTTTTTTTTTTTCCAGTTCCAGTAACTCATTCTCTATCCATTTAAATGGGTATAACAAGTGCAGAGGACATATTTAAAAGATAATTGAGTAGAAAAAGAGATAAGATATACCTCCACAAGAAAGATTAAGATTAAAATGACTGATGGTAGCAAGAGCTGGTTAGGGTGTGAACCAATGAAAACTTTAATATATGCAAGTAGAGGTGGGTAGTAGATTAGTATAACCATGTTTTGACAACTGTTAAGTTGTATTTAGCAAAGCTTGATACACTCTGACCAACATTTCTAATATCCAGGAACCCAATCCAGGAAAACCAATACCAATGTACCAAAAGATATCTGCAGAAAATGCTATGGTAGCACTGATTTTAAGAGCCCAAAACATGAAACAACCTATATGCTGATCTAAACCTGATAGGAAAGAAAAGTATTTAATTTGTACAATGGGAGACTATACATCAGTGAAAATAAATGAACTACTGCTTTATGCCAGAACTTCTTAAAAAAATTCACAAATATAATATTAAGCACAATCAACCAGATTTTAAATAAAACATGAAGACTACATAAGTCATGGTTCCATTTATATAAAGTTCAAAAACAGACAAGACATAGAACATAAAATGACTAAGTGATTAGTGGTTTTCTTTAAGAAAGAGAAGGGTTAATGATGGGGGAAGGACATGATGGAGTCTTCAATTCTCTTTTATAATATGGGATGTGGCTACATGGATATTAATACCGTGTGAAAATTCCTCAAGCTGTATGTACACTTTTGACATTTCTGTAATTTAGAAAATATATTTGATGTATTATACATACATATGTAATTATATAAATAGTATACATGCATAGCATATATTAACTAAATACATGAAGATGTGTTAATTTAAAAAGTGACACTTTTTAAAAAGAGAGGATGAAATATTTTAGCATACCTGGAGATAAGGATGACAGAGTGAATGGTGCTGATTGCAGTCTTGATGATGGTGGTGATAATGTGAAAACACTCCATCCCATTTCTACAAAAATGTGTCAAACATAAATAATGAGTAGTTTGACATAGTAGGTAAGTTACTGAAACTTTGAATTTAGGTAGTCATGGATTTAAGTAAAAATTTCACCACTTACCAGTTAGGTGATGTTAACTTCTAGCACTACCATGTAATGTCAACTCTTTCCCAATTTGTAAAACCTAGAAGTAAACATTACTTATGTAATAGTATTAGAGTGAGGATTAATTCACACAGTTTTTATTTATTTAGTATGTATTGCTATTCATTATCATTGTCTTGTCATCTTGATTTTCAGTATTCTTCATGTTAGGTTGATGATACTTGGTAAATCTCACCATTAGAAATAAAGATTGCCCACATAGGTAGATAAGGTTTTAAGTATCCATATAATAAGATAAATAAAATTTGAAAAAATTTTCTACCTCTGAAATTGCCTTTATTGACTTAACTTACCTGTTTTTCTTAAAATATTTATAATTGAAGGATAATTTAAGTACAATATTGTATTGGTTTCTCACATACAACAATGTGAAAAATCTTTGTTGATAATACATTTAAAAAAATTCAGTTCATTTCAGTCATTCAGTCATGTCCAACTCCTTGTGACCCCATGGACTGCAGCACACTAGGCCTCCCTGTCCATCACCAACTCCTGGAGTCCACCCAAACCCATGTCCATCGAGTCAGTGATGCCATCCAACCATCTCATCCTCTGTCATACCCTTCTCCTCCTGCAGTCAATCTTTCCCAGCATCAGGGTCTTTTCAAATGAGTCAGCTTTTCGCATCAAGTGGCCAAAGTATTGGAGTTTCAGCTTCAACATCAGTCCTTCCAATGAACACCCAGGACTGATCTCCTTTAGGACTAACTGGTTGGATCTCCTTGCAGTCCAAGGGACTCTCAAGAGTCTTCTCCAACACCACAGTTCAAAAGCATCATTTCTTCTGTGCTCAGCTTTCTTTATAGTCCAACTCTCACATCCATACACGACTATTGGAAAAGTCCATAGCTTTGACTAGATGGATCTTTTTTGGCAAAATAATGTCTCTGCTTTTTAATATGCTATCTAGATTTATCACAGCTTTTCTTCCAAGGAGCAAGAGTCTTTTAATTTCATGGCTGCAATCACTATCTGCAGTGATTTTGGAGCCCAAAACAATAAAGTATGCCACTGTTTCTCCATCTACTTGCCATGAAGTGATGAGAACAGATGCCATGATCTTTGTTTTCTGAATGTTGAGCTTTAAGCCAACTTTTTTACTCTCCTCTTTCACTTTCATCAAGAGGCTCTTTGGTTCTTCTTTAGTTTCTGCCATAAGGGTGATGTCATCTGCATATCTGAGGTTATTGATATTCCTCCCAGCAATCTTGATTCCAGCTTGTGCTTCATCCAGCCCAGCGTTTCTCATGATGTACTCTGCATATAAGTTAAATAAGCAGGGTGACAATATACAGCCTCTTTTTCCTATTTGGAACCAGTCTGTTGTTCCATGTACAGTTCTAACTGTTGCTTCCTGACCTGCATACTGATTACTTAAGAGGCAAGTCAGGTGGTCGGTATTCCCATCTCTTTCAGAATTTTCTACAGTTTGTGGTGATCCACACAGTCAAAGGCTTTGGCATAGTCAATAAAGCAGAAATAGATGTTTTTCTGGACCTCTCTTACTTTTTTGATGATCCAGCAGATGTTGGCAATTTGATCTCTGTTTCCTCTGCCTTTTCTAAAACCAGCTTGAATATCTGGAACTTCACGGTTCACATACTTTTGGAGTCTGGCTTGGAGAATTTTGAACATTACTTTATTAATGTGTGAGAAGAGTGCAACTGTGCGGCGGTTTGAGCATTCTGTGGCATTGCCTTTCTTAGCGATTGGAATGAAAACTGACCTTTTCCAGTCCTGTGGCCATTGCTGAGTTTTCCAAATTTGCTGACATATTGAGGTGCACTACTTTCACAGCATCATCTTTTAGGATTTGAAATATCTCAGCTGGACTTCCATCGTGAAAATTTTACCCAAGAGCTGAAATGGAAAAAGTTGAATAATAAACATGCATTATACAATCCCAAAGAGCTGAAATAATTATAGAAGTTGAAAGTAAATCTTTTCATTGAACACTAACTTTGTTTATGTTAAATGAACATGTGATGGAAACTGAATTCATCATCATAGGCATGATTACAACATTTAATAATTTAAAAAGAAAATCCAAAAAAGGAATTTTTGGAAAGTTTTCGGATAATTGAAAGCTAGCTTTTAAGAGACAAAGTTTATGATCTGTTGAATATGATCCTCACAGTATATTCAGTGTAAGTGACATAAGGCATAGAGATGCACTTATCCTTAGAAAACACAGAGAGGAAGCAGATTTGTGAGGAGGCTGCTAATGACTGCAGTCAGTTGCCTGCAAATCATAATGGCTAAGGTCAGCAGTGAAATAATGTTCAAAGTGCTAACCTGGAGAGACTTCAAGTATGAAAGAGCAAAGTTGAAGTGCACTTATCACCTTAGTGGTGCCCATCAAAAGGGACTATTCTCAGCATGTGCCCTGAGCACACCCACTGGCCACAACCAGAGTTTTACGATTATGAAACAATAGTAATCAAAGAACATTTTGTATTTCACCCTAATGCTCCCTCATTTTCAGAAGCATATTGGTTATTCATGACATTATGATTAAAGAAACTTTTTGTTAAATTTCCCTCTTTCCCAAAACCCCTTTTGCAAAGGCAGTGAGTACGGGGTGAATTTAAATTAGCCTTTATTAAACAACATTATATCTGGAATCTGGGGGCTTTCATTTTGCATAAAAGGCCAAAATTGACATCTATTCCTTCTTAAAATAATAAGCTCTAAAGTCCGTTAACCTCTGCTTCAATTTTAGTGCAGTATTTTACAACATAAAACAACATTCTAAGAAAATATCATGCTGCTCTGAAATCTGCACCCTGAAAATAAAATGACCCTTCCAGACTTTGGATGGCATTTTTAGGAAATGTTTAATTTGGTTTATGAGTCAGCTTTCTGAGTTGAAGTGAAACTTCAAGGTTTTTAGTGTTGTTTCTCCACTTTCAAAAATGTTATATATAACAATACAGAGATGATGTATGTGAAGCTAAACTTAGTATTGGTTCAAGTTTAAGGAGCCTTTAATTTTGTTTATCTTAGTGAGAATATTCTAATCTAAATTGATGTTAATATTCATGCCATTGTGGTAGACTCAATATCTGAACAATATTGTATAAAGAACCATATAAGTCTCTAGAATTAAGAATCCTAACGATTCAACTCAGTGTTTGATGATTCTCTGTTATAGCCCTCAACTGGGGTTCCCCACTGTCTGTTTAAATAGCCTCAGTGTCAGGGGAGGCTAAGACATCCTCTACTTTGGGAGTATATACATTTACTATTTTTACAAAAACGTCTTTCTTACGATGGGATCTCTATAGTTTCCATGTTAAGGTAGTGGTTAGAACACACTCTCTGGAGTAGCTTATGTAGGTTAAATCAGCTGTGGGCTGGTAAATGATTAACAATCGTAACTGATTTTAAAGCTCTTGGGTAGAGGCTGATTTGTAGCATCTGTCAACTTTTGTGGCATAAATACTTCCCTTGTGGATAACTTCAAGTTATGAACATGATATTGCTGAGCACAGAATTGGAAAGAGGTATACACAGTCAGTTTTTGGGAGCCATTGAGAGTCTCAAGCACATCACTTGTTAAATTGCAACTCTACTATCTAGAAACTGTGTTATTTGGGTTAGTTTATTTAAAGATTTTTGTGTTTCACTTTTCTCAAACATAAAGTGGTATAAAAGAGCACCTGTATATCACACTGAGAATTGAGCATTCTGAATCACCCAGCACAGAGTAAAGCTGTGTAAGTGATCATTATCATTGTGCTACTCACTTGCTGATGTCTAAAAGAGAAAACTTTGAACCCTCCTTCTACTTATGGTTATACAAATATTTGAATCTTGGTATCTTCTAGATCATTTCCTCTAAAACAAATCTTATTTTTAGTTCTCCTAATATTTATTTCTGTGTACTCCTCACATCTCAAATTGGTCAGTCAGGGAGAAGTTCTATATTACAGCATTTCTCCCTTCCTCTTAAATGGCAACACTTTTCATGGTCATCCAATTTCTTATTTTTCTTGATGAATTGGCAACCATCAGCTAGACTGCTTTTAAAATAGAGTAGGCATACAATCTCCAACAGTGTATTTTATCTGAAGTGCTGGCCATGTTATTCATTGACTTTTTCTGCTTTCCTCTCATAAATAGATTTGAATTTGTATGTCCTGAGTTTAGCACACATTTTCCTTAATATGAGGCATCAGGAAACAAATACAGAATTCTTAGTCTGATTTAAGGAAGTAAAAGAAAAGACCACTGTTGCCTTTCTACCAAACACTGAATTTGTGGTGACAGGACCTAAAGTTACTCATGCTTTACTTTTGAGTTATCCAAATAAGAAAATTTCTCTGCCACAAAAATAGTTCTCCTTTTTTTCCTGGACAATTATTTTTGTGTGGATTTTTTAGTATTCCTTAAGTTTAGTACAAGATGCTAGAAAATAGAAAATATCTTTTCCTAACCCAGATTCCTTAAAGACACACACACAAATACCAAAACTAACACAAGAAGAAATCTGAAAAGCTATTCATCTATTAAATAAATTGTATTTTTAACAAAAAATTTCCAAGGAAAAAAGAATGAAAGCTTCAGTGGCTTCATTGGTGCATTCTATCAAATATTTAAGGAAGAAATAATAGAGCAATTCTGCCCAGTTATTCCTTAGAAAAAGAGGAGATGGGACCTTTCCCAACTATTCTTTTAAAAATAAGAACTGCATAACAATCCAGGTACTAAAATTTGAAAAGGACATTATAAGAAAAAGAAATAACAGGCTAAAATCCCTCAGAAACATAGATGCAGTAATCCAATTATCAGTAAATAAATACAGGGTTATATTAAAAATAGATTTCTTCCTGGAATCTAAGACTGGTTCTATATTAGAAAAATCAAATACTGTAAAGTACAAAATCACAATAAAAATGAAAAATATAACCATCTCAATAGATTCATAACAAAAATTGCACAAAATTCAACATCCATTCATGATAGTTCTTAGCAACTCAGTATAGAAGGAAAATTTCTCAGTTTGATAAAGGGCGATAAGAAAAACACGCAATTCACACACTTCATGATGAAATAAAACCCTTGAAGTGTTTGGGAAAAAATGTGTTACAGATTATTCAAAGTATATTTACAGAAGCTAGATAGAAATTAGATAAGCTGAACTAAAGAAATTGATCAGTTAATTTAAAGTAGTTAATGCATACCTGGACAAATATTTCCATATTTAAGGGAGACAATGTTTTACATATATTTAGGCAAAATTAGTAAGGAAACTACAGATGGCCTCAGACTTCTCCTCTGAAACACTTAAATTCAGAAGGCAGTAAAGAAACTGCCTAGAGAGTTTTGCTCAAGGAATTGAATCAACCTTAAATACGGCATTCTTACTGTTTCAGGTCAAGGGAAAAGAGAATATTAATTTTCTTTGAAACATGTTATTCTTGTGAATAATGCCAGTATAAGAATAAGAATTGCTTTAAAAAAGAACAATAGAGCAATTCAATATCGAAAGGATATCTTGGCTTGATTTAGGGCTTGGATTTATATTAGAAAATATTTACTTATAACTAAATCTGGATAGAATGTCATTTATATAGAATTACCATATTTGCAAGCATAAAGGTCATTTTTGCATAATAACTGCACTTAAGCTTTAGCATCAGACGCTTGTCATTTAGATATGGCTCCTGTGTGGATTTGCTGAATTACTTCTATCTTTTGACTTGAGTTACCAAAAATAAGCATGTCAGCTGGGGGGTTAGTTTTGATGAGGGTTGTATTTTCAGCAAGCATAGGTATGCATTTCTTTCAAAAAAAAAAAAAAAAAGGATTCGTCATTTTGTATCAGTAATAATTTGTTTACTTGAAAAGACCCACTTTTTTATTCCAGTTATTTAAACTCATGACATTATGGCTAACTAGTTTCTCCCTAATGGTCTCCTATTCTCAAACATCCCTCCTATCTTCTGACATGGCCTTCAGACACTTTCAGTGGTACCTCATCATGGAACTATATTCAATATCTTGTGATAAACCATAATGGAAAAGAATGTGTAAAAACTGTGTAAAAATGATGAGTTACTTTGCTAAAATTAGCAAAACATTGTAAACCAACTACTTCATTAAAATTAAAAAAAATATTGGCAGTGATACTCCATCTATCATTCATGTAAGATGTGTTTTATGTTATAGACAAAATGCAAGTTATTTTAGGAAAATTTATGAAATATCAAAGATATATACTGGAGCAACTTCCCTGGCAGTCCAGGGGTTGACTGTGTGCTTCCAATGCAGGGGTTTGGAATCTGGTCCCTGGTCAGGGAACTAAGGTCCCATGTGCCATGTAGCATGGCAAAAAAACCCAAAATGTAGAAAAACCTACAAATGTGAATATATATAGCCAGCTCCAGAAAAGAATGAAATAAAGCAAACTAAGCCTGACAATTTGTGGCAAATTAATGCCATGTATTTTTTTCTTATTGATTATTAATTTAAGTGAAACAATTCTTCTTAACAGATAAGATATTTCCAAATATTTCTCCAACTTACCTAACTCTTCGGTATATCCCACCTACACGTTTCTCCAAATATGCAAGTAATTTCTTATCACCAAATTTTTGCTTACGATATAAACTCTGTGTAATCGATCCCTCATTTGCCCACTGAGCTCCATATAAATTTCTTTGTAAACACTCTGCTTTGTCTTATTAGATTTTTATGTAATAGTTTTTGGGTAACTTGTAGTAATTCTCCAACTCTAACTCAAGCATCTGAAGAATAAATGCTATCAACCTCCCTAAATAATACCTAGGACAGAGACCTGGCACGTGGTAGACATACTAATCAACTTGCATTAAAAGATAAGTGAAGAGGATTACAGTCAAATATAGGCATCAAAACATACCACACTAAGTCCAACAAAAATAAATAAAACCCCCATACACATGTTGAAATCTGCCCACCAAAGCTCTATTCCCATTACATTTTATATCCTGACTTATGAGAAGCTTTTGCATATTTCTATGAGAGCTGGCATCACATCATGGAGTATAATCCCCAAGAGATGAAAGACAGAGAATAATTCATTTTTTTTTTCTTCCAAGCAGGGTGCTATCAGAGAATGTCCATCTGAGCATCAGACTATGGGGATGCATTTCTTGTTTAATATGTGTCTTATACATCTCTTCCTTCCTCTCTCTTACATTAAATATTCAGTTTTAAAGAAGATGTAGAATCTCACAGCCCCTTCTACCATGAGAGGCTCTCATAAATTCTGTGAGAAATTGCAGCCAGAGAATGAAGCTCTAAGCCCAGGAGCGGTAACAAAAGATACTCTTAGAAATTAAATGAATGTGTTCTGTCATGCCTCTGGGCCTTGCTGTGGGTGACTCTGTTATCTTATTCACTGGGCAAATGGTTTCGCATTAGGCTTTCCTAATTGGCTACTTCTGTCCCCAACCCTCAACCCATAGGAACAAGTGAATCTTTCTTTCTTTGTTCCTAGAGCATCATTTGTGGGGTTTTGCCAAACCACTCGTCACTCGGTATTGCTCTTGACTTTCTGTTTACTCATCAGCCTGCCCCATGAAACAGTTCTATGAAAGGTAGATTCCTTTCTCACCTATGTTTATCATCTCTCCCTGCTTCTGAAGCAGAGCAGACACTCCAGTTCTTATATCTCCTTTCCTGTTCATTCCCTCCACAAACATTCCCTGCCTAGACTTCTTCCAGGGAAGTGTGAAATTTAACCACAGTTCATTTAAAGGCAAAGTTACCAGACTTATCACTGTGGAAGGCCCCGACATTGCTGAGTACACTGATGGAGGGACTCTGTGACTTGGTCAGCCTCTGCAAGCCTTTCCCCACTCCCAAAAGGAGTCAATTACTTGATATTCTAGCCTGAGGCTAAAGTGATTTTTTTTTTTTTTTTTTTTTTTTTTTACTCCATATAAGAAAGCATTCTGCTCCTGGAAGGAAAATCAGTGTTCTACAAAAATCTCCCATTAAATTAAGCTAACCAGTGCTTTAAGCTCGGCCTTTTCCCATTGCTGGATCTCAAGTTTTCTCATTTGTGACAGAAAAAGGGTTGAATTAAGATCTTCTAACCCCCATTCAGCACTAACTCCCTATGATATAGGACAAGTAAATTGCCTACACAGTATTATACATGATTATTTCTTTCAGAGTTTCTACATCTACTACCATGCATGTTTCTACTCAACAATTCGTCATTCAGCCATTGCTGTGTACCAGGCACTGTGTTCAATTCACATCAGTCACTCTCAGTCATGTCCGACTCTTTGCGACCCCATGAATCGTAGCACGCCAGGCCTCCCTGTTCATCACCAACTCCCCGAGTCTACCCAAACTCATGTCCATGGAGTCGGTGATGCCATCCAGCCATCTCATCCTCGGTCGTCCCCTTCTCCTCCTGCCCCCAACCCCTCCCAGAATCAGGGTCTTTTCAGATGAGTCAACACTTCACATCAGGTAGCCAAAGTTTTGGGAGTTTCAGCTTCAACATCAATCCTTCCAATGAACACCCAGGACTGATCTCCTTAAGGATGGACTGGTTGGATATCTTTGCAGTCCAAGGGTCTCTCAAGAGTCTTCTCCAACTCCACAGTTCAAAAGCATCAATTCTTCTGTGCTCAGCTTTCTTTATAGTCCAACTCTCACATTCATACGTGACCACTGGAAAAACCATAGCCTTGACTAGACAGACCTTTGTTGGTAAAGTAATGTCTCTGCTTTTTAATATGCTGTCTAGGTTGGTCATAGCTTTCCTTCCAAGGAGTAAGCGTCTTTTAATTTTATGGCTGCAATCACCATCTGCAGTGGTTTTGGAGACCCCAAAAATAAAGTCAGCCACTGTTTCCCCATCTATTTGCCGTGAATTGATGGGACAGGATGCCATGACCTTAGTTTTCTGAATGTTGAGCTTTAAGCCAACTTTTTCACTCTCCTCTTTCACTTGCATCAAGAGGCTCTTTAGTTCTTCACTTTCTGCCATAAGGGACTGTGTTAGACACTGAAATTATAAAGATGATGGAAGGTCAAGGGAGTGAGCTCCATATATTATAATGGATGCTGAAATTTTATGCTTAGCAAAGACTAGGCTCTATGAGTACCAAACCTGGTCTATTTTTTAAGTCAACCAACAAATTGAATCATTATTCCATAAAACTTTGAAGCTCCTCTTATTTCTGTGTCTGTGGTGAAAGTAAAAAAAAAAAAAAAAAAAAAAAAAGGTATTTTTAAAGATGGTACTTAGCCAGAAATATATGTACTTGTCTGAAAATTGGCTTGGAAACTGGCTTTACTCCCCAGTTGCCAAAAGAGCCTCATAGCAGGAATGTGACCCCAGCGAGAATGATATTGAATATGTGTGAGTGAAATCACTGGGGTGGGGGGTGGTGGTGTGAAACAGCTGTGTGATTAAGGAGTCAAACTTTTAAGTAAAAAATAGAATTAATGGGATAGTTACCCTAGTTGAAAAGAAATGGGAAATGAAACATATAACAGGCTTGATTTTTCTTTTGTAAATGCTGGAAAATGAGTATGTTACATTTGGTGCAAGGGTATGATTCCAGTGCTATCAGCAAGGGCATAGATTCTGCCTGTTTTCTGCCCCAAGAAAAGGACAGGATAGAGTTTTGCCCCATCTGTTTTCTCACCTCCACTTACTTCTTCCTGTCTTTCCATGCCATTTCATCCTGTCTCTTCTATTCACACTTCACTTCATAAAATGAGCCTTGAGAACCTATCATTTCAAGACCTTATTTAGACATGTAGAACAGATATAGAATATTAAATCATAAGAAGACCCTGCTTTCAAGAAGGTCATGCTCTTTGGGAAAATAAGACATACATATATAGGCAACTTGGATATAACTCTAATTCCTCATGAACCAGGCTTTATTGACTATATATATTCACACACACAAACTTGATCTAAAAAGTACAAGTCAGTGCAAATATTTTAAATAAACTTAACATCTAAAAAGTTATTATAATTATTATAATATATTGTTCTAGAAAATTAGTATATGCACTGGGATGGGGAAAATGTGTGCTCAGTACCCAGAAAACAAAGCCTTTTCTGTAATTTTCTATACATCTCAGTCAATCTCTTCCCCCTCTTTTTCTTTCTGCAATCTTTATGTACCCTTTCATACCACTGTGCTCATCAGTTTCTTGTATTTTTCTTCCATTCTGGTTTTGGTGGCCAGGAGTTGTTTTCCCAACTTGTTCTTGGGTTAGCAAACATCTTAAAACTCCAGGTACCCATCTTTCCTTGCTTCTGAAGGAGTTGATGATCTAGGATACTGCATTAGTCTTTCTCTCACTGCTTTTTCTGTGTGAATTTACATATAATTCTCAATGAATAAAATGTTCTACTCTCTTATTTCTTCCTATTTTTAATTGTGTTTCTACTTCAATATAAATCATTAAGGAAGAGATCATGAATGGCAGTGGTTGCCCATGGTTCATAGTGAAGATCACCTTGGAGATGAGAACAGCCCCTGGAAAGGGCAAGGGGTGGTAGAAAGGGGAATTTGTTCATGTTTACTTTTTATATTCAGAAAAACTTATTGAATTCTACAGTGAACTGCTATTGGATAAAATGACTGCATGTTGTTTTCTGGGAATAACCTTCACCACAGGAGAAAATAATATATGTGAAGTGTATCTGGAGAGAGAGGGAAAAAAGAAGAATCTTGACAGTATCCCAACTCTTTTTATACAGATCCCTAAGACCACCCTTTCCTGTCTATCCATGCTATGGAACAAATCCATTTCAACCCAAAAAGTTTCCTGTTTTTGCTTAAGAGAGTACAGGAAACCACTACAATATTATAAAGTAGTCAGCCTCCAACTAAAATAAATAAATTAAAAAAATTTAAAAAAGAGAGTAAAGCATGGATTTCTGTTGCTTCCAATTCAAAATTTTTCACTATTTCAGAATCTTTTAACAATCCTGATAGCATGGAATTTCATCCTAATTTTACAGAGGATGACATTGAGGCTGAAAGAAATGGAAAATTACAAATAGTTTGGAAAGATGCATTCTGGGGTGATGGTGTGCATATATAAATACATGGTAAGTGCAGAGTTTGTACAAGTAAAATACATCTTTCTCTAGTCTGGGGTATGTCTCTCTATCTATGTGTGTGTGTGGGTGTGGGTATGTGTGCATGTGTGTGCATTTCTGTGTGGTTGCATCTCTATGTCCCTTTGTGTGTGTGTGTGCATTTGATATGTGTGTTTGTGCACATGTGATGAAAAGATAAATAAAAATGAGAAAATAAAATTCAGGGAAACTTGAAGCATTAGAAATCAAGGCTATGTGCAAAATAATGCAAATCTTGTGCTTGACAAAAAGAAAAAAAATCACAAAAATCTATAAGTATTGTGAAGCTGTTAGTGATGTCCTTATTTTCCAAACCACTTGATCTTCCTGTTATTTCTCTCTACCCATCTTTCAAGTACCCAGTAATCTGAAAGAATAGATGATAGATTCACTTCTCTCTGTCCCTTCTGACAAATGAAGACAGCTCTCAACAAGATGGTAATGGCAGCTCCTCCAAATTATCCTAAAAATACAGTCAGGGTATCAGCTTCGCTCTGAACTGCCTTGTAATCCTAATGCAATTATGTAACTTTCTAATCTTTCTGTCAGTGCTGTGGTCAGGAGGCAGGAAAAAAAAATACTGCAAACCAGAAGGACTGAATATCCAAAGTGGAGGTGACTGACTACTGCTTCTGCTTTGTAAACTCCAATAGTTGGTGATGGACAGGGAGGCTGGGCGTGCTGCAGTCCATGGGGTCGCAAAGAGTCGGACACGACTGAGTGACTGAACTGAACTGAATTGCTTTGTTCAATCTATTAGCTAGTGGCATTTAACCAATAACTTCTTAAGGTTTCCAGGCTGGTCAACAGTTTTATATTCAACATACTCCCTTGAACATCCACAAGGATGTTACAACCTTCCTAAGCCAGTGTTTTCTCCCCTTATTCCCTGCTCTAATCATACTAAGTATAGCCAGGGACAGATGATATAGCCACATGTTCACAGGGCACTAAAATAAAGTATGTCCGGGAAATGAGGAATGGAGGGGATGACATGGAACCTACAAAAAGACACTTTTCCTGGCTTAATGTTATCCCTGTGCAGGAGGAATTTAACTGTTCATGGAAATCTGTGTGGACACATTTTTTTTTCCCTTAAGAGAACTAAAAATTGAAAGCAAAAACCACTCGAGGTATATAAAATCATAGGATTTTAAAGCTGTAAGGGATTAAGAAACACTGTTGCTTTTGCTTCCTTCAATTTTGAGGGTTTCAGTAGTTAAGGGAGTAGGGAGTGGTATATTGATGAAAACCTGGAGGACATTTACCCACAAGACTGTCTCTGGTGGATTCAAAATCATTTTGACTTTACTTTTTACCTGAATTTCTTCAATATGCTAAAATGAGTATGTGTCACTTTCTAAATCAAAAGTATCATTATTTATGTAACATGAGTTTTGGCAATAGCCAGACCTGAGTGTGAGTACCAATTCTGCCATTAAATACTGGGTGTCTATGGTGTGTTATTTAACCTCTCTTGTACTTGGTATTGTCTCCATTTTATAAATAAAAGTACTTGTATCAGTTTTGCAAGGATGGTGTGAGGACTTGACAGAAAAAATAATGAGATAAATAGTATGACTTAGCCCGTCCCCCTTCCCTAACTACTTTCATCAAAACACACATGACCCTTAAACATCTCTAGTGCTGTTCTCTCCTTTTAAAGACAGTGAAACTGTCTATTTGGGTTGAGTGACACCCCGTGCAGTTTTCATTTCCTGTTTGTGCTTCCAATCCCCTCTTAGAGTCAGAGAGCTGGTGCCAGACCCCCAGACCACACAAATTCACGTAAACCTAAGCAGGATGATGTTTCCATCAATGAGACAGAAACCCCTGGTTAAATTGAGCTTGGTAATGGCACTGAAGTCCAGCAGAGTCCTTCTGCTGTTAAGAATTGTATCTTCCTCTGCACAAACATGGGGCGTGAGGTGTAAGGCACAGGTCTTCTGGGACAGTTAGTGTGACATAAGTAACAGTAAGTATGATAAGTATGATAATAAAAATAGCTAACATTTATTGAGCACCTACATGTGTTAGATGCAAAATACCTTAAAAATAACATTGTGTTTAATCCTCCCAATGAGCCCCTGAAACAGTTACTATAGTATTTGATAAACTAAGGGTTAGGGAGATAAAGTGAATAATTGAACATCACATAGCTGTTACGCAGTGGATCTGGGAATAGGCCCTGAGAGGCCAGACTCCAGATACTGTGCTTTTAACCACCATGTTTAACCTAGACCTTGTTCACTATGATTAAAGTCAGGGTGAGGCAAGAAAGGAGACATCAGTGTGATCATGACTTAAAACATGACAGTAGAGAAAAAGGAATATGACAAGAGTGTAGTGTTAATATCAAAGAAAATAGCAGAGGGACCCTGTTCTCATCATTCATTCATTCATTTATGCATTTTTTGACTTTATAACTGTTTATCAAATAATGCATCCTGATCACCAGCCTTACATCTAAGACTTGGAGATATTATGAAAAATAAAGACAGGGGCTGTAATAAGACCTCATTTGGTGTTAAGCACTTACTATTTACTTGCCAGTGTCAGAAGAGAAATACCTAATATTTTTTAACTGAAGTTCAAATAATGTTTTATTTAGTTCTTACCATGAGCAAATGAAGTATACAGAGTTGTCCTCATTTTGTAGATGAAACTCTAAGTTGCTAAAAGATTTGCCAGTTGACTAGGCTGCAGCTTTAAGAGCTGTGCTGTCTGTCAAGCACTCATCTGTGCTGCCTCCTGAAGAACATTAGAACACGAACACCAGGGTCTGTTCACTGACTCTCTTTCTGTCAGTAATGCTGGCATTGCACCCCCCGAACCTTTTTCTGAAACAAGGAGAAATAACAACCTTTACCACACATATAGCACACAGGGGACTTATCACTGGATCCCCACAGTAGCCCTTCTAAATACGCACTTTTCCGGCTCACTCTCTTGAGAGCGTTTGCATTGTATGGTGTCATAGTCATTTCAAAGATGCGGAAATGGAAGCTCAGAGATTTCAGTAGCCAGCCTGTTGTCACAGAGTCAGTGAGCAGCCCAACCCAAATTTAGACCCTACCAGTCTGATTTCCAAGCTCATCCTCTGCTTTGCATCTATGATTGTCATCATTCTTTAGTCCTTTTGCTTAATGCAGGAGCCCTGACATTTTTAGCTAAAAAGAAACAAAACTTGGTCACTGGGTTGGTGTTTTTATACCAAAGCCATGTTATTTAATGAAAATGTGTTCCTATGTACTCACAGAGACAAAATATAGAACCAGACTTGGATGGAAGTGTATTTGACAATTAAGACTTAATTTGACCATATAATGGTCTGTTGGGTAGGTTAGTGACCAAGCATACTCTGAGCTCCCTGCTCAAATACTATGTATGTTTTCTTTTTAGCATCGTTCGTAGCCCACTGTGCCTAATTCCTTGGTAACCGTTAGGAATCCGTTTGAAAAGTGCTCCTTGGTAACTCATTTTTTTCAGTATAAACCCTTTGAAAGATATTCACTGTAAACAATGCAAACAAACAAACAAAAAATTACAAAGTGTAAAGGAGTAAATAAAAACTTTCCTAAACTCCAGCACCAGAGTCACTGTCCATCAGTCTGTTAGTGGCCATTTCTGAGTATTTTCCCCTGCTCATATGCATGTGTAGATGAGATGGAGAACAGGTGACTATAGAAACAGGATGTATACAGCTTACTAACATCCTGAGGATTGACTTAGATGTTGGCAGATTTGGATTCCAGTCTAAAATCTGGTTCTGATATTAACTGGTTATTTATTATTAATGGGCATTGTTAACCTATTTAACAACCTCATTAAGTAATTAACCTGTTAATTAGCTATTAATTAATAATAAGGCACCTATATTAGCATGTCTCATCATAAGTTTCATGGTTTATTAAAGGGAAGACTCATTCTTTTGCCAAGAATTTATACTTTTTCATGCTGTGTGAAGAAAAAGATATGACAGGAGAGGAATGTTTTATGTAATATCAGATCCTGAAGCAGACTAACTGAATTTTTCCATCAACTTCTACCTCTAACGTTTTGTGCATCTGTGGCTTCCATATTAATTCATTTGTTGCCAAATCATTTATTTTTTAATTAAATATCCTTTCCATTCCACGTGTTACACGAATGAGGTAGTAGTTTCAGAGGTAGTAATAATCAAAGAAAACAAAGGTGTATTGCAATGTAATTTTTCATTGCCATATCCTTGAGTTTATCTGAATCTATGTATATCATCTCAGAACATTTACATGGGAAAGAGAATGATCTAGAACAAAGGTTGACAACTTTTTCTGTAGAGGGCCAGACAGTAAATTTAAGGATACCATGTAGGCTTTTCTAGAATCTTTTAAAGTGTAAGCATTTTAAAATGTAAAATATTATTAGCTCCCAGACTGTAATAAAACAGGCGGGGGAGGGATTTGGCCTTAGATTGGAGTTTGCCAATCATTGATCTACAAGAATAGTATTTATTTCCAAAGACCTTTGCAGAAAATTCTATTTGGCAAAAGATACCAATAATATGTAGGGAGAATTAGAAAGTAGCTCAAACAACAGTAAAATATTTTAAAAATTAATAACTAAAAGGTTTGGGAAATATATGTATATATTTTAAATGGACATTTTTTTCCCAGCTCTTTTTTGTCAGTTTGCTGGGTCAGATGAAGTTGCTCAGACTTCCCTTTGCAAGGGTTGCTCCTGCTGACTGGAACTGGAGGAATCTTGTGTGTAGCACTGTATACCTAGTGAAGTCAGCCAGCTGAAGCCTACATCTCAGAAATGATAAGCCCCTTTATTGTGATGGCATTTTGTAGAGCACCCACTCTTCCCATTTCATTCCATGTGCATCCCTTGTATTTACAGTTTTTCTTTAATTTTCAAGTTTTGTTATTGGAAGTTTCATGAAAATATTCTTTAAAAGTCCTGCGTTTTTTTTTTAACAACCTCCTGATAATCTGTCACTTGGGAGAAAAGAAAAAAAAAAAGTGACAGTTTATTCTCTGAAAACTCCAAGGGCAGATAAGAGACTTACCTTTTATTTTTCCTTTTCCACAAATAGAATTGCTAAATTTAGGGTATGGCAGTTTCTTTCTTGAATACTTTTTGGGAAAATGAGTGTGACTTGAAAGTCCTATGAATAAAAAACCCTGAAACTTCACTTAATTATTGTATTATTTTCTCTATGAGAAGCAGAATTAATGGATTAAGGATGACATTGAAAAATATATATATCCTGTTGTTCTAAGATTCTATAGTCAACTGGAGAATTCTCTGTATTGACTTAGTTAGACTTATCTGTATCATCTAAACTGAACCATTTAAAAATATAAACAACTCTTATCTGAAAATAATATAAATTCCATATTTTGCTCTGATTCAAGTAATGTATACTTGTCCCTATCTTTAAAGATTTGCTGATCCTCAGTTTTCTCAGACATTATCTTTTCAAGACCATCATTAGTCTGCTAAGCCCAAAGACCCACTGAGTCAGGCAATACCATGTTAAGATTGTCCTTCAGACAAGCTGCTGGCATTCTCTTCCCTTAATAGTCAGAGTAGCCATTTCAGTCCCAGGGCTGTGAAACAATGACCAGAACAATCTAATCCTCATTACCTGTTGGGTAAGGGACCTGATAGTGGTCAAGTTGCAAGCAAGCTGAGTCTGATCTTGTTTATTCTTTTTGTAAGCTATTTTTTCTTCCTGTTTATGTCTAAGGCTATAAACTAAGTCAAATTTCAGTAATTGTTGAACTAAAGACCCAGGAAACTGTTGAAATGAACAAGTTTTTATTTCTTTTATAATGGCCTTACAATTAGCTTTCAAGTAGGGAATCTCTGCACATTCTGCCCTTTGAGGTGTAGGGAGTGATTGGTACCTATATCATTATTATTTCCTGTCATAAAGCCCAGAGAATGCTATGTATCCGCCTACTCACTATATTCTGAATTTCACTACTTAGCATAACGTTCAGGACAAAATAGTTTCTCTTCCTCTACCCTTCTTTCTCAACACACACGCGCGCGCGCACACACACACACACACACACACACACACACACACACACACACACACACACACACACACACTCTCTCTCTCTCTCTCTCTCTCTCTCTCTCTCTCTCTCTCACTCTCTCTCTCATAGGAATGTTATCGTGTTACTTTTACCTCTAGAACATTTTCTCCTTTTCTTACTCATTCTTTCAATCTCTTTCTCCATTCAGATAAATAAGATTTATTCGCTGCCTTCTGTGTCCTCAGGAAACCACAGTGAAAGAAAGATGTAGAACCAAACCTCAAAGAATGTGAAGATCTTCCTGTGTTCTCCTTTTGCTATCACTAGTTCTCTCTTTTTTCCTGGATTTCTTTATAACACTTCTCTCTGCATTTCTACTTCTGATAGTTCCTGCCCTGAGCAGGACTGCAGTGCCCAAGTATCATACATCTCTGGACATTCCTGTTGATAAGTGTTTTCATCAGTTGTGGTTACACTGTGTGAAATACACATATGTTTTTGAAGGAATGGAGGTAATTGGAAGAGAAAGTGAATAGCAGTTGAAGCCTATGCCTTTCACAATATGTGAACATTCTGTTCAATACTGTTATTGTTTAAAAAAAAATCAAGGTCAAAGAAGTCAAATTCCTGGCCCCTTCCCCTCACTCCCACCTCTAGTTCTAAATGGTGATACTATTAATAGCAAGGTATAATGTGCTTTTAGACTTCTAATAAAGTGTGCTTCAAATAGATTAAAACATAGAAATAAAAAAGTAGACTTGAAGCTAGCTCAACATTGTAAATTAACTACACTCAAATGCAATCAAAATTAAAAATATCAGTCCTATGAAAAATGTCATGTCTTTAGTCCTAAATGAAGTCTTGGGTTAGAAACAAAGACTTCCTGGAAGTACATTTTAAAGATCATCTTGTAGTTAAATTGTAGTTTAACAAAAAAACCCCAGTTGTTCATTGTATGAAAGACAGTAATAAGAGACACAAGGCTAGAAACAGAATTGATAAAAGAGTGTAACAGACCAAAAATGTAAGAATTTCCTAAGCCTCTCTGTCCCTGAGGTCTTGTTCTTTGATGTGTATCTAAGTCATTTTGTTTTCCTCAATATCTAAATCACTCTTTGGTCACAGACCAGAAAACCAGCACTGGGAAGTATTCATCAGGGAGACACAAAATAATGTGGTTTGGGAATGGCATTTTTTTTTTCTTATTTTTGAAAAAAAGAAACGATCTCAAACTATCCATCTGGAGCACAAAAAAAATCTGTCAACCATTATCAAAATGATTTACTTAAGAGCCATTTAACGAGATTCATTAATTTAAAGAGATTAAAAACAGTCTGTATTAAAGGACATTTTGACAGAAAAAATAGGTTTTAATAAAAGCTGAAAATCAGCAGTCTTTCTTTTTATAAAAGACGATGCAGAACTCTTAGCAAATCTTTGTCATTCAAAGTGAAATTCAAGATCTGATTCAATTAATAGCAGACTTTAAACAGAAAATGAAAAAAGTTTGCAATAGGTCAGAGTACTGAATGTACTACTGACAAGAGCATAAAGTATTCAGTATTTTCCTGGGGAGACATTTAAAATGAGATGGAAAGGGTAAAAACGGAGGGGTAAAATCACACACATATAAAAATGGAAGAAATGAAGCTAACTTTTAATAGACGGAAAAACAAGTTGGCAGCCATTGTTTATGTAATCAGTGAGAGCATATTTTTCTCTCGAGACTTATATCTTGACTGTGTATTATTGAAATACACTCCTTAAAAATACATTTATTTTCCTCTTAAATAGTGTGCATTTGTACATTGGTAGAGATATACACTAAATACTCCAGAATGACTGCCTGTGTGGAAGAGAGTGATTTTGGAATAGGTATGCATAGAAATAAACACATGAAATTTTAAAAGGAAATACACAGAAATATGCTGATGTATACTCATCCAAAATACAGACATTCATATGTACATACAACTGAAGTGTTGAAGTGTGTGCATCCTTAGGAGTCTGACTAAATAACTTTGACCACAGAGAAACAAAGTTAGAAGGAACTGTGTTAGCTGAGTCCTCTGGGAGGCAGGTAATGAGATGCAGATGGACCACATCAAGTTTTTGCTTGGTGATGTTTTCAAAGTATAAAAGAGAAGGGAGAGCTCCAAAGCATGATGTGCATCCTTCCCTGTGAGAAGGAAGATGAACAGAGGTAGGATTGGACAGGGAGAACCTCTGACTGCAATGTAGATTTGGAAATTTCTCAGAGAACCCAAGGGGGGAATCCAAAGCAATGATTTCCCTCAAAGTGAGTCCAGGATTGGATGGAAATAGACAAGTCCCAGTGCCTCTGCTGGAGTCAGCCTTTGGTGAGGGCTGCCCAGGAAGGGCATGGCTGTGGCAGGAAAGCTCACGTGGAGCCTGAAGGCAGTAGCAGCAGCAGCTGCAGACAGGTAGCTAACTGCACTCCTTGCCTGTACTGGAAAATTCTCTCTCTCTCTTTCAAACCGTATTATTGGAATCTAATTGCTTCAGTGTTGTATTGGTTTCTGCTGTCCAGCAAAGTGAGTCAGCTCGACCAGTACACACATCCCCTCTCCTTTGAGCCCCCCTCCCACACACCCCTGCTTACTCCCCTGGAGCATCAGAGAGCGCTGAGTCGTGCTCCTTGTGTCCTACAGCGGCTTCTCATGGCAGCTATTCTATATATGATAGTGTGTACATTTCAGTGTTACTCTCCCAGTTTGTACCACCCTCCCCTTCCTCCCCTGTGGAAAGTCCTGTCTTGAAGGGAGATTTGAGCAGAACGTTTGCATGGCTAACTTGCAAGCTTCCCACCTTCTAGTCTGTAGTATTTTACTCCTTTGACAATGAAGAACATTTTAGGCGGGGAAGACACCCTCACTGTATGCTCTTATTTTCTTAATAGAAGCTGAACTCCAGCCAGATTAAATGACTTGGACAGGATCTCAGATAATTTGTTAGAATACTCAAGATTAGAATCCTTAAAGCCATTTTGAGGTCATTTTTCCACTTTAATCACACTTCCTTCTTCCTCAGAAAAATAAAATGTGTTTGACACTCATGAGACTCTTTCTTTAAGTACTGTGTTTTAACTTGGTCTCCTGTCCTAATCCCCTTATCATTTCCTTTATGTATTGTATTTAATGTATGTATTTATAATAAACCACTTGCTGGAAACTTTTCCCATATTAATTTTTTTTTCTGTGTTAAAATTGCTGTTATAATGTTAAATGTCTGCAAAGGGAAATAATATTCAAACAGTGAAGAACATATTTAAAGAAAGCTTCTTGACTGATACTATTCTTTTTACCAGAGATTAATAATTTTGACAATTTCTGCTTTTAATTCATTTTGGTGGTTCCAACAAATTCTAAAATAATCATCTACTCCTCTGTTTCTCATTATTCTTGACTGTAAGCTATGAAACATAGTGAATTTATTTGTCTTTAAAATATACATCACCTCCACCTTGCTATTGTTTACAATTCGCTAATAATTTTAAGTGCTAAAGTATTACAACTTCCTTATCTCTCAGCTACAGACAATATGTCTCATTTCCCTACTATGTAATCTTTAAACCTCTTTACTTGTCCTCTGTTTTGCCTCCTTTTCTTAGTTAAACTGTCATTTTTAATGTCATGATTTTTTGAGAAATGTATGAAGAATATATAATGTAAAAGGCTAGTCTCTTCAATAGACTAAATTGGAAAAACTGGATATTCCCATGCAAAAAAATGAAATCTGATCTGTATTTATATACAAAAGTCAACTCAAAATGGATAAAAGACTTAAACCTGAGCCCTGAAACCATAAAACTCCCAGAAGAAAACATAAAGGAAAAGCTCCTTAACACTGGTCTCCGCAATGGATTTTTGGATTTGACACCAAAAGCACATGTGACAAAAGCAAAATTAAACAGTGGGTTTACATAATAATAAAAAACTTCTGTACATCAAATGGTCATCAAATGTAGACATGGTCTACAAAATGGAAAGGTAGCCTACAGAATGGGAGAAAATATTTACAAATCCTATACTGAATAAAGAGTTAATATCCAAAATATATAAGAAACTCATACAGCTTAATAACAAAAAAATATCTGATATAAAAATAGGCAGATGAACTGAATAGATATTTTCCAAAGGTCAATATGGTGAATACTCCATTTGCTCTCTCATTAGTCTGAACTGATGCTGTTCTTAGTTGAATCTGTTTCTATAGCTTCCTCTCAAATAGTGAGATAAGAGGATGAATGTATAGTGAGTGTCAATTACGCTCCAACCTTCTTGTATCTAATATCATATTAATCTTTGAAATATTTTTCAAGTAAGTATTATCTCTGTTTATAAATAAAGATGCTAACACTCAGTAAGGTTAAGTCATTCATCAAAGTTGATAGAGCTTGTTAAAGATGAAGATGGGTATTCAATCCAATTGTCTGACTCCAAAATTCATGTTTTTCTTTATAACATAATACTGCCTTCTCAGTCATTATATGAGGTAATCTTCTAAGAATTTCACCTGTGGCAAAATCACCCCCTCCTTTATACAGGGCAATCTTCTGTGAGTGAGAGTATAATAGAGGAATCCTATGAGCTGCCACTTTGCCTGGATCAAGTTTATTAAGGTCCTTGAACTGAACCTGAGTGGTTGCTCTATTGCTTTCTACTTTCAGAAAGTCAGGAGCACTTAGACACAAAATAAATATGGGTTATGTATAAAATTAACCCTTTAATGTTTCTAAGCAGGTATCTTTATAAGAGAAAAATACCTCTGATCCATGAAGGTGATGCAGCTTGTTTCCAGCTTAGATACTTGCATTTCATGATCTCATAGCTTTATTTTTTCCCTCCCTCCCTTCCTTCCTTTCTCTCTCCCTCTCTTCCTCCCTCCCTCTGTCCTCCCCTTCCTCTTTGTTCCTTTTATTTTTGACAAAATACACTTATTCCTTTATAAGTAAACTTTTAAAAGTATTTGAGAGGCTTGGCAGTATTGTTATCTTAGCAAAATTTATAGGAAAATGTGTCAAACCTTTAAGTAATAATAATGAAACTAAAAAACAATATAGTACTAATCCTGAGGGAAAGAACACACTCAAATTCTTTAATGACTCTATTTTTTTGTTTTTTTGGTGTAAACAGCCAAGGACCTTTTTTTTTTTTTTCCATTTATTTTTATTAGTTGGAGGCGAATTACTTTACAATATTGTAGTGGTTTTTGTCATGCATTGACATGAATCAGCCATGGATTTACATGTGTTCCCCATTCTGATCCCCCCTCCCACTTCTCTCTCCATCCCATCCTTCTGGGTCTTCCCAGTGCACCAGCCCTGATCACTTGTCTCATGCATCCAACCTGGGCTGGTGATATGTTTCACCCTTGATAGTATAGTTGTTTCAATGCTGTTCTCTCTGAACATCCCACCCTCGCCTTCTCCCACAGTCTAAAAGTCTGTTCTGTACATCTGTGTCTCTTTTTCTGTTTTGCATATAGGGTTATCATTACCATCTTTCTAAATTCCATATATATGCATTAGTATACGGTATTGGTCTTTATCTTCCTGGCTTACTTCACTCTGTATAATGGGCTCCAGTTTCATCCATCTCATTAGAAGTGATTCAAATGAATTCTTTTTAATGGCTGAGTAATATTCCATAGTGTATCTGTACCACAGCTTCCTTATCCATTTGTCTGCTGATGGGCATCTAGGTTGCTTCCATGTCCTGGCTATTATAAACAGTGCTGCGATGAACATTGGGGTGCACGTGTCTCTTTCAGATCTGGTTTCCTTGGTGTGTATGCCCAGGAGTGGATCATATGGCAATTCTATTTCCAGTTTTTTAAGGAATCTCCACACCATTCTCCATAGTGGCTGTATTAGTTTGCATTCCCACCAACAGTGTAAGACGGTTCCCTTTTCTCCACACCCTCTCCAGCATTTACTGCTTGTAGACTTTTGGATAGCAGCCATCCTGACTGGTGTGTAATGGTTCCTCATTGAGGTTTTGATTTGCATTTCTCTGATAATGAGTGATGTTGAGCATCTTTTCATGTGTTTGTTAGCCATCTGTATGTCTTTGGAGAAATGTCTGTTTACATCTTTGGCCCATTTTTTGATTGGGTCATTTAGTTTTCTGGAATTGAGCTTCAGGAGTTGCTTGTATATTTTTGAGATTAATCCTTTATCTGTTTCTTCATATGCTATTATTTTCTCCCATTCTGAAGGCTGTCTTTTCACCTTGCTTATAGTTTCCTTTGTTGTGCAAAAGCTTCTAAGTTTCATTAGGTCCCATTTGTTTATTTTTTTTTTTAATTTTCAATATTTTGGGAGGTTGGTCATAGAGGAACCTGCTGTGATTTATGTTGGAGAGTGTTTTGCCTATGTTTTCCTCTAGGAGTTTTATAGTTTCTGGTCTTACATTTAGATCTTTAATCCATTTTGAGTTTATTTTTGTGTATGGTGTTACAAAGTATTCTAGTTTCATTCTTTTGCAAGTGACTGACGAGATTCCCCAGCACCATTTGCTCAAGAGGTTGTCTTTTTTCTATTGTATGTTCTTGCCTCCTTTGTCAAAGATAAGGTGTCCATAGGTTTGTGGATTTATCTCTGGGCTTTCTATTTTGTTCATTGATCTATATTTCTGTCTTTGTGCCAGTACCATACTGTCTTGATGATTGTGGCTTTGTAGTAGAACCTGAAGTCAGGCAGGTTGAATCCTCCAGTTCCATTCTTCTTTCTCAAGATTGCTTTGGCTATTCGAGGTTTTTTGTATTTCCATACAAATTGTGAAATTATTTGTTCTAGTTCTGTGAAGAATACCGTTGGTAGCTTGATAGGGATTGCATTGAATCTATAGATTGCTTTGGTTAGTATACTCATTTTCACAATATTGGTTCTTCCAATCCATGAACACGGTATATTTCTCCATCTATTTGTGTCCTCTTTGATTTCTTTCATCAGTGTTTTAGAGTTTTCTATGTATAGGTCTTTTGTTTCTTTAGGTAGATATACTCCTAAGTATTTTATTCTTTTTGTTGCAATGGTGAATGGTATTGTTTCCTTAATTTCTCTTTCTGTTTTCTCATTGTTAGTGTATAGGTATGCAAGGGATTTCTGTGTGTCAATTTTATATCCTGCAACTTTACTATATTCATTGATTAGCTCTAGTAATTTTCTGGAAGAGTCTTTAGGGTTTTCTATGTAGAGGATCATGTAATCTGCAAACAGTGAGAGTTTCACTTCTTCTTTTCCTATCTGGATTCCTTTTACTTCTTTTTCTGCTCTGATTGCTGTGGCCAAAACTTCCAACACTATGTTGAATAGTAGTGGTGAGAGTGGGCACCCTTGTTTGTTCCTGATTTCAGGGGAAATGCTTTCAGTTTTTCACCATTGAGGGTGATGCTTGCTGTGGGTTTGTCATATATAGCTTTTATTATGTTGAGGTATGTTCTTTATATGCCTGCTTTCTGGAGAGTTTTTATCATAAATGGATGTTGAACTTTGTCAAAGGCTTTTTCTGCATCTATTGAGATAATCATATGGTTTTTATTTTTCAATTTGTTGATGTGGTGTATTGCATTAATTGATTTGCAGATATTAAAGAATCCTTGTATTCCTGGGATAAAGACCACTTGGTCATGATGTATGATCTTTTTAATATGTTGTTGGATTCTGTTTGCTAGAATTTTGTTAAGGATTTTTGCATCTATGTTCATCAGTGATATTGGCCTGTAGTTTTCTTTTTTTGTGGCCTCTTTGTCTGGTTTTGGAATTATGGTGATGGTGGCCTCAGAATGAATTTGGAAGTTTGCCTTCTTCTGCAATTTTCTGGAAGAGTTTGAGTAAGATAGGTGTTAGCTCTTCTCTAAATTTTTGGTAGAATTCAGCTGTGAAGCCATCTGG
This sequence comes from Muntiacus reevesi, assembly GCF_963930625.1. NCBI lineage: Eukaryota > Metazoa > Chordata > Mammalia > Artiodactyla > Cervidae > Muntiacus > Muntiacus reevesi. Next base: position 241,228,198 of record NC_089250.1, read on the forward strand.
TCCTGCGCTTTTGTTTGCTGGAAGATTTCTGATTACAGTTTCGATTTCCTTGCTTGTGATGGGTCTGTTAAGATCTTCTATTTCTTCCTGGTTCAGTTTTGGAAAGTTATACTTTTCTAGGAATTTGTCCATTTCTTCCAAGTTGTCCATTTTATTGGCATAGAGCTGCTGGTAGTAATCTCTTATGATCCTTTGTATTTCAGTGTTGTCTGTTGTGATCTCTCCGTTATCACTTTTAATTTTGTTGTTTTGGTTCTTCTCCCTTTGTCTTTTAATGAGTCTTGCTAACGGTTTGTTAATTTTGTTTATCTTTTCAAAAAACCAGCTTTTAGCTTTGTTGATTTTTGCTATGGTCTCTTTTGTTTCTTTTGCATTTATTTCTGCCCTACTTTTTAAGATTTCTTTCCTTCTACTAGCCCTGGGGTTCTTCATTTCTTCCTTCTCTAGTTGCTTTAGGTGTAGAGTTAGGTTATTTATTTGACTTTTTTCTTGTTTCTTGAGGTAAGCCTGTGTTGCTATGAACCTTCCCTTTAGCACTGCTTTTACAGTGTCCTATAGGTTTTGGCTTGTTGTGTTTCCATTTTCATTCATTTCTATGCATATTTTGATTTCTTCTATGATTTGTTGGTTATTCAGAAGCATGTTATTTAGCCTCCATATGTTTGTTTTTTAATAGTTTTTTTTTTTTTTTTTTTTTTTCCTGCAATTGAGATCTAGTCTTGCTGCATTGTGGTCAGAAAAGATGACTGGAATGATTTCATTTTTTTTTAAATTTACCAAGGCTAGATTTAAGGCCCAGGATGTGATCTATTCTGGAGAAGGTTCCTTGTGCATTTGAGAAAAAAGTGAAATTGATTGTTTGGGGGTGAAATGTCCTATAGATATCAATTAGGTCTAGCTGGACCATTGTGTCATTTAAAGTTTGTGTTTCCTTGTTAATTTTCTGTTTAGTTGATCTATCCATAGGTATGAGTGGAGTATTAAAATCTCCCACTATTGTTGTGTTGTTGTTAATATCCCCTTTCATACTCGTTAGCTTTTGCCTTACATTTTACGGTGCTCCTATGTTGGGTGCATATATATTTATAATTGTTATATCTTCTTCTTGGATTGATCCTTTGATCATTATATAGTGTCTCTTCTTTGTCTCTTTTCACAGCCTTTATTTTAAAATCTATTTTATCTGATAGGAGTATTGCGACACCTGCTTTCTTTTGGTCTCCGTTTGCGTGAAATATTTTTTCCAGCCCTTCACTTTCAGTCTGTTTGTGTCCCTTGTTTTGAGGTGGGTCTCTTGTAGACAGCATATATAGGATCTTGCTTTTGTATCCATTCAGCCAGTCTTTGTCTTTTGATTGGGGCATTCAACCCATTTACATTTAAGGTAATTATTGATAGGTATGGTCCCGTTGCCATTTACTTTGTTGTTTTGGGTTCACGTTTATACAACCTTTCTGCATTTCCTGTCTAGAGAAGATCCTTTAACATTTGTTGAAGAGCTGGTTTGGTGGTACTGAATTCTCTCATCTTTTGCTTGTTTGTAAAGCTTTTGAATTCTCCTTCATATCTGAATGAGATCCTTGCTGGGTACAGTAATCTAGGTTGTAGGTTATTCTCTTTCATTACTTTCAGTATGTCCTGCCATTCCCTTCTGGCCTGAAGGGTTTCTATTGATAGATCAGCTGTTATCCTTATGGGAATCCCCTTGTGTGTTATTTGTTGTTTCTCCCTTGCTGCTTTTAATATTTGTTCTTTTTATTTAATCTTTGTTAATTTGATTAATATGTGTCTTGGGGTGTTTTACCTTAGGTTTATCCTGTTTGGGACTCTCTGGGTTTCTTGTACTTCTGTGACTATTTCCTTCCCCATGTTGGGGAAGTTTTCAGCTATTATCTCCTCGAGTATTTTCTCTTGGCCTTTCTTTTTGTCTTCTTCTTCTGGGACTCCTATGATTCGAGTGTTGGGGCATTTCACATTGTCCAGGAGGTCCCTGAGGTTATCCTCATTTCTTTTGATTCTTTTTTCTTTTTTCCTCTGTGCTTCATTTATTTTCACCATTTTATCTTCTACCTCACTTATCCTATCTTTTGCCCCCGTTATTCTACTGTTGGTTCCCTCCAGAGTGTTTTTGTTCTCATTTATTGCATTATTCATTTTTAATTGACTCTTATTTCTTTTAGGTCCTTGTTAAACATTTCTTGCATCTTCTCAATCCTTGTCTCCAGGTTATTTATCTGTAACTCCATTTGTTTTCAAGGTTTTGGATCATTTTTATTATCATTATTCTAAATTCTTTTTCAGGTAGATTCCCTATCTCCTCCTCTTTTGTTTGGCATGGTGGGCATTTTTCATATTCCTTTACCTGTTGGGTATTTCTCTACCTTTTCATCTTGTTTAGATTGCTGTGTTTGGAGTGGCCTTTCTGTATTCTGGTGGTCTGTGGTTCCTTTTTGTTTTGGTGGTTTCTCCCAGTGGGTGGGGTTGGACTATTGGCTAGTCAAGGTTTCCTGGTTAGGGAAGCTTGCATCGGTGTTCTGGTGCGTGGAACTGGATTTCTTCTCTCTGGAGTGCAATGGAGTGTCCAGTAATGAGTTTTGAGATGGGTCTCTGTGTTAGGTGTGACTTTGGGCAGCCTATATGTTGACGCTCAGGGCTATGTTCCTGCGTTGCTGGAGAATTTGTGTGGTATGTCTTGCTCTGGAACTTATTGGCTCTTAGGTGGTAGTTGGTTTCAGTGTAGGTATGGAGGCTTTTGGATGATCTCTTATTACTTAATGTTCCCAGTAGTCAGGAGTTCTCTGGTGTTCTCAGGTTTTGGACTTAAGTTTCCTGCCTCTGGATTTCAGTTTTATTCTTCCAGTAGCCTCAAGGCTTCTCCATCCATACAGCACTGATAATAAAACTTCTAGGTTAATGGTGAAAAGATTCTCCACCATGAGGGACACCCAGAGAGGTTCACAGAGTTACATGAAGAGGAGGAGTGGGAGAAGGGAGATAGAGATGAATAGGAGGAGAAAAGGGGGGACTTAAGAGGAGAGAGACAGATCTATGCAGTACTCTGTTCCCTAAGTGTTCTCCATAGCCCAGAACACCCACAAAGAGTCACAGAATTGGATTGGGAGGAGAAGGGGGAGGGAGGAAATAGAGGTGATCTGGGGGAGAAAAAGGCGAGTCAAAAGGGGGAAAGAGTAATCATCACACTCTTGAGTAAAAATAGGTACTGAATATTGGATTCTTAAATGTCCAAAGTTGATATCAAATACTGAAAAACAAAGATTAAAAATCTAGAGTAGAGGTTAGACTGTTGAAAATACAATATTAAAAACAATAACACAATAAATTTAAGAAATATATATGAAGTTTGCTTTCAAAATAGGGTCTTTTTTTTTTCAAGGTTATAGTGAAGTGAAAATGAAAATTAAGGAGTTATAGAGGAGTAATAGAGAACTTTAAAAGAAAATAAAAGAAAAAAATTTTTTTAATTAAAAAACAGTAAAAATATATGAAAATGAAAATTAAGGAGTAATAGAGGAGTAATAGCGAATTTTAAAAGAAAATAAAGGAACAAAAATTTTTAAAAAGAAAAAAAGGTTGTTTTTTTTTAATTAAAAAAATAGTAAAAATATATCTAGGAATTTCTCTGGAGCTCTTGCAGGCAGTGTGGGTTCAGTTAAGTTTCAGATAGATCCTTGTTCCAACTTACACTTCTCAATATTTATAGGCCCCTTCCAGTGTAGTCGGTGTTAGCTATAGGGATTTTAATCTGTTGCACCAGTCACTTCTGAAATGGTTCCCTTTGTTTATTTGGCTTCTGTTTGCAGGTCTCTTCAGTGTCTAATTTCCGCCCTGACACAAGCAGGCGGAGGTGGTCTCTTGTTTAGGTTCACTTGTTCAGTCGTGCTGTGGGGAGGGAGGGGCACTGCAGACAAATATCACTGGCCTGTGTGTTCCGGCCACACTGGGTTTGCCCTGCTCATGGGTGTGTGCTTTCCCAGTCTACACTGCTCAGGCTCCAGGCTGCTCTATAGGGAGCAGGCCCTGAGTTGCGTGCTGTTTCAGTTTTCGGGTATTCCACAAAAGCGTGGACTCGGTTGGGGCTGCGTTTTGTGCCTTCTCCGCCTGAGCAGCTTAGGCAGCCAGGAGCTTGACGGGCGCACTCTTCCCGGCCTTATCAGCTCCGCGGGCCCAGCCTCAGTTTCCGTGCGCCAGTCGGGTACGCCTTGTGTCTGGTCTCTAGCCGCGACCCTCCCAGAGGATGTCAACCATCCGGAATCTCAGGAAGTCTTTGGTTAGAAACTGGGAACCTGTTTGCAGTGATGTAGGGGCTGCTGTCTCTGGGGCCGAGTTTGCCCCTTTCCCCCCCCCCCCTGCCTCCTGCCTCTGATGGGGGATGGGCCGGTCCACCGCCAGCTAGCTCTTCTCTGGAATTGCTCAGTCTTTCTTTTGTTCCTAAGCAATGCTGCCCACTCCTCTCTGTTCAGCCCCCACTTGCTGGTGGCAGATATGAGTGTCTGGGGTACTTTTCTGCTGGGAGTTGCTTTAAGGCATGTAATTTGTGGGTTTTATTTATTTTTCCTCCCAGTTAGGTTGCCCTCCGAGATTCAAAAACTTCCCCCAGACCCTCCCGTGAGAGGGTTTCCTGGTGTTTGGAAACTTTCTCTATTAGGACTCCCTTCCCGGGAAGGGTCTCTGTCCCTAGCTCTTTTATCTCTCTTTTTATCTTTTATATTTTGTCCTACCTCCTTCTGAAGACAATGGGCTGCTTTTCTGGGCGCCTGATGTCCTCTGCTAGCGATCAGAAGTTGTTTTGTGCAGTTTGCTCAGCGTTCAAATGCTCTTTCGATGAATTTGTAGGGGAGAAAGTGGTCTCCCCATCCTATTCCTCCGCCATCATAGCTCCTCCCCCCTAATGACTCTTTAAAGGAAACAAATCTGCAAAGTGGTACATCCGACAAAATAACATTACACAATGATGATTAGTAAATGTAAGTACTAGTGTAACTATATTGTCATAGCCACATTAGTAGCAATTCTGAATTCTGCAGGTCTAAGTCAAGAAAGGTAAATACATTAACAACAATTCTACACATCTTACAAGACAGAGGTAAAGGTTCTGTTCACAGTAGTGAGCCATCAGTAAAATATGCACACTCAGTGACCACTCAGAAATGCTATTAGCTGTGAATATTGGAACTCTGGTTGAATATCAGAAGAATTTCCACGCATGAATTTAGGCATTTTAACAGCACTTAAAGTCCCTGCCATGTATCAATATTTGACTCTCCCAATTTTGGGAAACACATTAATGTATAAGAGTCTGTCCTTAAAATTGATATGGTCACAGTTTAGTGGGAAAATATGAATCGTTGCACTTTCAGAGCTAAGTGCTATGTTACAGTTAGGCCTTGAAAAATCAAGAAATTCTTTACAGGAAAAATGACATTTAAAGTGAGTTTTGAATGATTAAGAGTTTGCCAAGCAGGAGATGATGGAGGAATGGCCATCCTGTGGTCAAGGGATATGATGGTAACACCACTCATATGATAAAGCTCTGTTGACCCTGGAGGATCCTGAGTTGCAACTAGAGGCATTCATTATGAGGCCCCAGGAATGAACTCTGATTATTTTCTTAGTTGGATACTTATTCAGTAGAGACTTCACTGTTATGATTTCTAGAAACATAGGCAGGGTGAATGATGAATTTTATCAAGATCATATTTTTTAACACTCTGTACAAAGCAGCATAAGTTAAGAGCTTATAAATAATTTTGAGGAGTTTTATATTTTTAAAAGCATTCCACACATACCTTACCCAGTCAGCAACACTAAATAAGTGAGAGCACAGTATTCTCACTAAAATATTTCTATACTACTTACCCTGGGTGTTTAAAGAACTGATTTTTATTTATTTATTTATATTGTAAATCCATGTCCCTTAAAGTAGGGGTCCCCAACCTCTGGAATCTAATGCCTGATGATCTGAGGTGGAGCTGATGTCATAATAATAAAATGCATAATAAAAGTAATGCATTTGAATAATATCCAACCATCTCATCCTCTGTCACCCCCTTCTCCTTCTGCCTTCAATCTTTCCCATCATCTGGGTCTTTTCCAATGAGTTGATTCTTTGCATCAGGTAGCCATAGTATTGGAGCTTCAGCTTCAGCTTCAGTCCTTCCAATGAATATTCAGGGTTGATTTCCTTTAGGATTGACTGGTTTGATCTTCTTGCTATCCAAGGGACTCTCAAGAGTCTTCTCCAGCACCACAGTTCAAAAGCATCAATTCTTTGGCACTCTGCTTTCTTTATGGTCCAGCTAACACATCTGTACATGACCACTGGAAAAACCTTAGCTTTGACTAGATGGATCTTAGGCGGCAAAGCGATGTCTCTGTTTTTTAATATGCTTTCTATGTTTGTCATAGCTTCTCTTCCAAGGAGCAAGTGTCTTTTAATTGCATGGCTGCACTTACCATCCACAGTGATTTTTTGAGCCCAAGAAAATAAATCTGTGACTGCTTCCAGTTTTTCCTTTTCTACTTGTCATCAAGTGATGGGAGCAAATGCCGTGATCTTGCTTGTTTGAATGTTGATTTATAAGCCTGCTTTTTCATGCTTTTCTTTCACCCTCATTAAGAAGCTCTTTAGTTCCTCTTTACCTTCTGCTAGTAGGATTCATCTTATATGAAGTTGTTGATATTTCTTCCTGCAATCAGCTCCCTGATTTCAGCTTGTGATTCATACTGCCCAACATTTAACATAATATACTCTGCATAGAAGTTAAATAAGCAGGGTGACAGCATATAGCCTTGTTGTACTTCTTTCCCAATTTGGAACCAGTCTGTTGATCTATGTACTGTTCTAACTGTTGCTTCTTGACCTCCATACAGGTTTCTCAGGAGGCTGATAAGGTGGTATGATATTCCCATCTCTTAAGAATTTTCCACAGTTTGTTGTGGCTCACCCAGTCAAAGGCTTTAGCACAGTCAATGAAGCAGAAGTAGATTTTTTTTTTTCTAAAATTCCCTTGCTTCTCCATGATGCAACAAATGTTGACAATTTTATCACTGGTTGTACCTCTGCCTTTTTTAAACCCAGCTTGTACATCTGGAAGTTCCCACTTCTTATAATGCTGAAGCCTAGCTTGAAGGATTTTACCCATAAAATTACTAGCATGTGAAAGAGAAGATTTGTACAGTAGTTTGAACATTCTTTGACATTGCCCTTCTTTGGGCTTTGGATAAAAACTGTCCTTTTCCAGTCTTGTGGCCACTGCTGAGTTTTCCAAATTTGCTGATGTATTGACTGCAGCACTTTAACAGCAGTATCTTTAGGATTTGAAATAGCTCAACTGGAATTCCATCACCTCCACTAACTTTGTTTGTAGTAATGCTTTCTAAGGCCCACGTGATTTCATACTCCAGGATGTCTTGTTCTAGGTGAAACTACATTGGGGACTGAAATAATATTGACAATGTCTGAGAATAGGCTGGATTGAAGACACAGTAATTCATATCCTACTTTCAAGGTCTTGCATCTCCTTACCCTACTTCCTTTCTGTATTCACTAATCCTACATATTTTAGGCTTTTTTTTCTCCTTCTTTTACTTAACAAATGACATTTACTGTCCAGAATTTTTCTAGTAAAGACATTTCTTCTTGATCTAAAGTATTTCTTCCCTCTGTAGAGATTGGGAGGAAAAGGAAAAAGGTTTATCACATAGATACTAACTTAAAAAATACTGTGTAAATGCAGTGAGTGTCAAAAACAAAGATTTCTGCAAATTCACTTTTTTTTTGGGGAGGGGGGGTGGGTGCTGTGGGTTATTTACCTCAACATTACTGTTTAAACAAAATTTTTCACACAGAATAAAGCATCATAAAGAGTTACTCATTAGTCAACAAAGGATATTCATCTTTAAAATTTTTAACTTGAGGTTAATCAGAAGGTGATTGATATTGGGAAATATGTGCCTACAGTAGCTCCTTCAGGTTTGGGGACATAGATAATGGAGTATGAGAAGAAGCAGGGAGACATTTTGGCTAAGTTTGCACGACTAAGTTTAAATCCAGGCTTCCACCACTTACTAGCTCTGTGACACTGCTAGTTGATTAACCTTTCTGTGTCTATATTTTTTATGTATATATGCAGTATTTGCCAAATAGGGCATTAAGTGGACCTTAAAAGTATTAATCTACATAAGACATTTTGGTTGATGCCTGACACATACCTAGTATACATAATGGGTGCCCAGTAAGAATATAATTATTATTTTTAGAAACTAATGACTTACATATCTGGGGGCACTGGTCTTTTTCAAACATGGCTGTGACTGTATATTTCATCTGTCTAATCACCAGTCAGTACAGTCAGAAATGTTACATGATAGTAGAAGTTCTAAACTCTGGGGACAGAGCAAATATGGATGCAATATAATTTGACTAAATAAAGTAGCACTTCTGGTCTACTAAAGGGAAAATTCCTCCTCTCTCATTTTACTTATTCTCTGTATCTGTAAAGTGAGGATCACAATAGCCCTAGCCCATTATGGATTTATAGGCAGAATTAAACGAGATAATGAAGTTGGTACTTAGTGTTGGATTAAGTCCATTGCATCTATTTTGTCATTTAAGCACCCACTATCTAGGGTAGGCATTGCTGGTATCCCCGTTTCAAAGATGTGAAAGCTGAGACTGAAAGTGGTTTTGCAAGTTTCTCAGTGCCACACTTTGGATGGCACTGAGAAACTTGCAGTGTTTGTATTTAATTTAAGATCCAAACCACAGGCTGCTGTCTTTTTCCAAATAAATTTTGTACTCATAACAAAGACCTTGAGTTGCATCCAAATGTTAGTCACTCAAGACTTTGGGAGGAGAATCAGCTAGTCTAATCCCCTCTTGATATAGATCTGGAAACAGGATCAGATTGACACAAGATCATGCAATAAATTAAATAGCTGTCTTATCACATTAGATCATGGTCTAAGTTGGTTTGTCCTTTCATCTGAAAAAAGATGGATGCTAACCTTATTGAGAGGGTGACTGTGTCTTTCTCAGTATGCCTTTTCAAGAGAGGTTCCTCTATCCTAAAAAAGCTCACCATTGAGTTCTGAGAGAATCACTCACATGGCAGGTGCTTCAGGCTACTCATTCCATGAGTGCTTATTAGAATTGTGCATTTTTAAAGACTTGGTATGAGTGTCAACGTCTTAAAATTAGTACTCTAAAAGGATATGTGCTTATTTTTGTAGCGGTTAATGCTAGAGGGCTGTTGCTGGATACAACTACAAGTACTCAGTCTTTTAAGAAAAAAGAAGGGGTTATTTTGTAGACAAGAGTTTTGTAATACTTCTGTTTGATGTACATAGCACTTTAGCCACACAGGAACCCTGAAACTCTACCTTGTTCTGTCATATTTGGGTCTTGGTTTTTTCAGTAAAACAGTGATTGATAATGTGGGATGTGGAGTCATATTTTTAAGTGTAAAGCTCAGATTCTGCACTTTAGAACTGTGTCCACTTGGCCAAAATATGTGAACTTTTTGGTGCTTCAATGCCCTCATCTAGAAAATAGGCTTGTTAGTGGTACCAGCTCCACTGGGTTATGGGAGGATCACTTGAGTCATTATCCACAAAATGCTCACAACAGTACCTGGCAGACAGAAAGTGCCCAGTATATATGTGTTCACTATTATTAAGTCTCAGCAATTCTGGAGCATCTTAATTTCATATATTTGCTGATGTACAAATGTTCAAACATAAATATAAGAATACATATAAAAATATACAGGCATTTTTGTATTTAGATGCCAGGCATATTGAAAGAAAGAACCTTCCAACAGTTTACATTTGAGTAGTAAAGGCAAATGAGTTATCACATCACAATGCACATCCCCTGGGGAGAGATTCAGCAGAATGTTATTGGGAGTGGAGGAGAAAGAGCAGACTCCTTGAAGGAGTTTGCAAAGGAATCCTGGAGAGTGTAAACACATGAGCTATGTGTAGCAGAAGAGTTGAACAAATAGAAAGTCATTCTAAGACAATCAAAGGCAAAAAGACATTAAAAAAAAAAGCCTAGTGTATTTTATGAATGTACATTTGATACAATTAGAAGAGTGAGAGGGGGGCTTGGGAGTAGTGAATGTGGCTACAGAAGTAGCCCAGGGCCTAGGCAAGGAGACAGGTGCCCCACTAGAGATGTATTCCGACTCTCATGAAGTTTCTTCGAGGTACATAGTATTCTTGATGACAACAGCATTTTGCCTTTTCATAGAATGACTTGTTCTTGAATTCTTCTTCTGCCACTTCCCAACTGTAGACATAAATACTCTTTTTGTCTCAACACTCTCACCTGTAAAATGAGGACAATGAAAATAGCGCCTAATACAAAGGGTTTTGTAAAGATGTAATGTCATAAAAATCCATATAAACATTGGGGGCACAGTGTTCTTCTATATGTGATTTTTATGAATATAACTCCAGTATTACCAGTGACAAAAGACAGGTAACACTCAAGTGTTGAAGTAAAAACTGAAACCAAGAACCATGTGTCCAATCCATGGTATTTTTTTTTCTTTTTTGCCATGATGCCTTTTTTAAAAAGTGCTTTATGTGCTTGTGTGTGTGCATGTGTGTGCATGTGTTTAAATTAAGAGACAGTAACCTTTCCCCAGGGCTTGGCAAAGAATTTGATTATTTTTTCCTTTGGAGCAATTTCTAGTATGATTGTGATTCATTCAGTGAATAGCATTTGGCCACTTCAGAAGCATTTTCCCACTTCCATGTAAATGGTATGATTAGATGTGAAAGGTAATCTTGAGTGCTGCCATGTTATGACATTAAAATAGTAATTCAATTGTTAGCAACCCCTCACAAATAACTATTCAATCCACTTGTGTTTAATGCCTTGCGTCCTTGCATGCCTTTCCTTTTTGAAACACAAAGCAGTATTGATTTCTCTTCATAACCAACTAAAAAGTGCTTTGAGCACTTTTATCATTTCATTATCAGCAGTAAATAAAGAAAATAACCTGCAAAAAAGGTCCATGGGTTACTTGTATCCTTTTCCCTGCAAAACACAAATGCAGACATCAGTGACTTTTTGATGGATTACCATGTCTTTATATTTGAAGACATCTTGGCAATCATCAGGAAAGGCAGTTTGGTATAGAAAAAAGCTGTGAGCATAGATGTGGAAGCCCCAGTGTTTTAGTCACATTAGGGGTTAGACCTTTAACGTACAGATTTAGGGAGGGAGTGAAGTCACAATTCCGTCCGTAACAGCCAGTTCAAAAACTTGCTCTGCCACTTACTGGCTATGCAGTCTTCAGAAAGATATCAGTCTCTCTCTTTGCACCTCTGTTTTCTCAAAGGGGTCTGACTATAACTGGAACAGAAACATTTCTACTGAAATTAATTTGGAAAGATTCTGGAAACTAGCCTCCTACCCTCTTTTCCTCTTAAACAACCCAGAATTCTATGAAACAGAGTTGAGAACCTTTGACTATGATCTGAGGGGCTTCTGCCATCCTTACCTTCAAGGGTTTTGTGAAGAACTTCATTTCTCAATTCTGATATGCATGAAAATCTCACCTTTTGGTTTCAAGCCTCTTGGACTTACTTGCCTTGTGCTGATTCCTCTACCTAGAATTCCCTCAAACACCTGACTGTCAAACATCTGCTTCATTTTCTGATGCTCAGAAATGGTCTTCCTTCCAGTACACTTTCCACTCGGATTTCTTCTCTTCTCTGCACCACTGCAGTAGTAGTAGATTTCATTGCTTGTGATAAGAATATGCTCTTGTACACTAGATTTGAAGCCAGGGGAGGCAAAAAGAGTCAACGTTCAGCTTTAAATCCAAAATATAGACCTCAGCATGTCGATATACAGTGCACCTGAGAGTGTGATGTGTGGTGGAGGGTAGATACTAAAGGACTCTGGCCACCCAAAACCCTTTGCTTCTCCTGTTGTATGACAGAGAAGATATACCAACTCTTACTAGTTCTTTATTAAAAAAAATCCCTTTGGAGTCGTGCAATATCCTGGATAATGCTCATGACCAATGGGGATACATTTGCGTGCTGATTCTGTGATTTCCCCTACTTGGAAGCTAGCAAATGATCTGACCAGTTTTATAGATGCTGGCAGAAGACACAGGACTCCTGAATCAGAGATAAAGACCTTTATTACTCACAACACAGCTGGCTGCATGAGTTTCATGTTTATATCAGGTCCCCTTTTCCCACAAATCCTGTGGGGGTCATGTGGAGTGGTTTGGGTAGTAGATACAGTGGACTTGTACACAGCCAAAGAAACCAAAATTTTAGAAAGTCCTGGTCTTTTAAAGGGGCTTGCTTCTAAATCTGTCAACTTTTGACCTAGAGGGAGACATCTTGATTGTATTAGTTAGGATTTAAATCTCCCTTCTGTTCTGGTAGCACCTTGATTTTCCAAGGTTGTCTACTATACAAATAGCATAGAAAAGATAATTGAAGACAAAAACTGCTAATAGATGTGTAGAAACATCATATAAGATTATCCCTCATCTCCCATTTGTTTCTTAGCTCCAAGTGGTTGGGACAGTTTCTAGGACAGGAGTGGGGTGAAGTCAAAAGATATCAAGAGATAAGTTGGCCATGGAAGTAGATACTTAAAGCACCTGTGATTGTGTAGCAGCAAATGGAGAGCAGGGCTTCCCTAGTGGCTGAGGCAGTATAGAATCTGCCTGCAATGCAGGAGACTTGTGTTCAATCCCTGGGTTGAGAAAATCCCCTGGAGAAGGGAATGGCTACCCACTCCAGCAATTTTGCTTAGAGAATTCCATGGACAGAGGTGTCTGGGGGGCTACAGCCCAGTGGGTCACAAAGAGTTGGACATGGCTGAATGACTAACACTCGTTTAAAATAAAAAGCACCTAAATAGTGAGCAAGAGGACAAGATGCACTCTGTCATGGGGTGTTACAAGAAACTGAGAATTCTTTTTGGGATCAACCCTGGTGTATCCAAGTCTACATCTTACTATGTATGTATTAGTTGTGTCTGACTTTTTTGAGACCTATGAACTATAACCCTCCAGGCTCCTCTTCCACGGAATTCTCTAGGCAAGATTACTGGAGTTGGTATCCATTCTCTTCTCTAAGGAATCTTCCTGATCCAGGGCTAGAACTCAGGTCTCTTGATTGCAGGCAGATTCTTTATAGTCTGGCTATATATGTTCTGTGGTTTTGTCTGTCTGAGCAAATGAGACCACAGGTATTCTTGCTCATGAAAGCAGACAGCATTCAGGTGGATTTTTTTGAGCCCCTTGAAATACAAAAGCTCCAAATCAGAGCCAAATGTTAATGCAGCTCATGTGCCCACATTACAAAAGAATGACAATAGGTTCTTGATGCAATAGATGCACCCTACAGAGATGAGATTCTGGTTCTGAATATCTGTTGCTCTCCCTGCACATTATTGCTATATAGATATACATAGACATTCTTTCTCCATAAATATTTATCTGGTTCTCAATGGCGATGTAACTAATCACTACAGTTTCCTTTAAATTAAAGAGAAAAAATCAGGGCTTAGGAGAAAGCGAGATCTATAAAAATCTCAGTAGAAAAATCTTTATGAAATACTCATGTAAATTGCCTTATCTTGTTGTAGTGTTATTACTTTTCAGTGGGTATGTTTGATGTTAACATTTATATTCATGATCCACTTCTTTGTTGTGCTTTGCTATAGAAGTAGAGCCTGCTTTATTATATCTTGCTCTGGCATGGTAAAAAAAAATTGTGTTATTAAAAGAAAAAGACACAGTAGAAATAGTTTATTTTGACATTTTTGAAAACAAAAAGTTATGTTTATTTTTATACCCAGCCTTTGTCTAAGGGATTACAAAGTCAACTTAGGCTTTTCCTCTATTACCTCCACTTTTGTTTATGAATGTATCAATATGGGGTAGAAAAGTAGTTCTTGGCTCTCACTATGCAACTTGCAAGCAGTATAAAATTGGAGAAGTTTTGTAGGTGTTGAGCCTCAGTTTCTTAAGTTGCAAACCCAAATGGGCTGGGGTGGTCTATAAAATATATCATTAAATGCCACCATTTCTGGCTGTCATAAAAATAGTTGACTTCCTGGACATTCTCCTATAATCTCCTGAATTGAGTTTCTAGTAAAGGTCATGAGAGAAGCAAAGATTTACGGTGAGCAGAAGGGAAAATAATAAGACCACATAAGACACCAAGAGGTGGTGAGGTGAATTAGTTCCCCTAGTTGCAAAAAAATGCACACAAGTTCCTAGTTTTGCTACCTTATACAAGCTTTCTCCCCAGGGTGGGGCCACTTCTGTCTCTTCAAAGATCTACAGTAACACAGTGTTTGTGCTGAATGCCTTCAAGATTTATGACAAGTATTTTCTGCACTGATTTCAAGAATTAGTTAGGACCCTCAGAACCAAAAGTAGCATCACTGAGATGATTCCCTCCAATCCGTCTACTTTCCTGACAATGAACAGTGATAATGTATGAATATATAGACTCACTTGATTACACACCTATAAAAAAATCCATGTATATGCAAAATGCTGTGCTTGTCCCGTTCTCAAAATTTAGGTACATTGGAAGATAAACTGATGAAGGGTTCAAATATTATCTGATAGTTGAGGAGGGTAGGTCAAACTAAATTGTTTCTTATTTATCTCTGCATAGAATAAGCTCAGTAAACATTAGGTAATTTACCTAGATTTTCATTGGACATCTTAAGTACACTCAACCAATCAGAAAGTACAGGAAGGAGAATAGCCCTAAGTTCATAATGTGTAAAGGAAAGAAATGGTATGATTACGAGTTGTTCTTGCAGCATTTCATCCCAAGGCCAGGATGTCTCACAGCCAACTCACTTTTTTGACTAGTAAGCTTGAACTGTTTGCCAGTCTCTCTGGGGAATAAATAAGGGAAATTTAGAAACCTTGTGCTGAATACTGGTTTCTAAATTAAATGCAGGTGTGTGTGTGTATGTGTGTGCAAAGTACTTTTACACTGATAAACAGAAAGTTCAACAATATCAAAGGCATTTTTTAGAATGCCAAACCCATGGTTTCTACACCAGTTTTGAGTATGCACGTTGAAAAGAAATATTGGAATGACAAGATAGCAAGTGGGATTATGGAAGAAACAGAGTTTTACCAGAAAGGTGAATGATGGGGGAACAGGCAGTCAAGGATGACAATTTCTGCTCTTGAAATGACCAAAGAGGAGCTTAATGAAATAACATAAAGGATGGAATATTTGAAATGTGTTAAAATACCAACTTTCAGAATATTGGTAACATTTAAGCTGGTGGGTTGCCTAGGGTGGAAATGTCCCAGAGGTGACAGGACCCATTTTAAGACACTCAGTGAGTTACCTTAAGAAAGAAACAAAAGAAGACAGAAAACCAAATGTAAGTTTAGTAAAGCAAAATATAGAAGCAAAGTAAGAAAAAGGAGGACAGTTTCCCCTCATCAGCCCACACTGAGCTGTATCTCCTGTCACTCTCGAAATTAATTTCAAAAGCAAATGACTTCTTCACCTTCTTATTTTGCATGTTAACGATATTCCTATAACAAAATTATAACATACTTTATGCTTTTATATTAACTGTTCCCACTAAATTAAATTCTTAAATTAAGCCTTTATTTTATTCAGTAGTATCTGTCAATATATTGGCGTCTAGTATCACAGATGCCAAGAATCTAGAAGATAAGGAAATGTTTGCAAATTAATCTAAAGGTCATAACTGCATTACGAATGTCTCAGTGGACAATTAGGGTCAGGACATGGAGCAAACAATCAAAACAAATTAACGAAGACTCAACATTTGAAATCCAGATCTTGATAGAGGAAGACTGAAAAATGCACCAGACTTGGACATATCCCAAAAAGGTCATTAGAGGAATAAGGTCTTTCTTTTTTTGTTTTTTAACATGTGCACAATTTGCTCCTAAGGAAGTTTTTATTTCCTAAGGATAACCACAGGGATTAAGACATCATTTAGCTACCTCTTAATCACAATTTTGAACAAAAGCCAAAGATGCTCTAACCACATGATTCTTAATACTGGAAAAGCTCTTAGAGGTAACCTGTGAAGAACCTTTCTTTTAGAAAATGAACCAGTTCAACTGGAAGGAAAGAGCACTCTGGCTACACAGCTGCGGTCTTCAAATATTTTGAAAAGCCATCAGTGGAAAATGCAATGCATTTACTTCTCTGCCTTAACCCAAGTGGCACAATGATAAACAATCCACCTGCCAATGCAAGAGACACAAGAGAAGTGAATTCGATCCCTGGTTGGGGAAGATCCCCTGGAGGAGGAAATGGCAACTCACTCCAATATTCTTTCCTGGAAAATTCCATGGATATAGGAGCCTGGCAGGCTACAGTCCATAGGGTCACTAAGAGTTGGATATGACTGAGCAAACCCCCACACACACTTAACAAGATGAAAGTATTAAATAGAAATTTCAGAATAGAAGATTCTTGGGACACAAGCTCACCTCCTTCAAAGGTGGAGATTTAAACACACAACAAGTTAAAAATGAGACTGCTTTAACTGTTAATAAATTGGGTTTGGGGAGAGACAGAGGAAAGTAGGCTTTGTTGCAGAAATAAGGTGTGACTAAGGACACACCAAAGAAGAACTCAAGGAAAGTTGAAGTCTTGTAGGCATGTCTGAAGGTTCTGGAGCCACAGGCAGGCATATCCATGTCCAGAAATAGTATGTGTGCCATCTCTTTCCTTTGCTGTTTACTTCTGTTATTACCTTCAATGGCTCAAACCTGGTTAGAAGCCAGTTGACCTGTGAAGTGAGAAAACTCAGCCATCAAAACTACACTTCCCTTCTTTTGGAGAAATTTAGGTCTATTTAAGTCCTTTGTCAGTTTTTTTGATTGGGTTGTTTGTTCGATGATATTAAGCCATAATGTCATTTTCAGCAGCATGGATGGATCTAGAGATTGTCATACGGAGTGAAGCAAGTCAGAGACAGTGAAATATCTTATGGAATCACTTATGTGAAGAATCCAATGAACTTTTTACAAAACAAAAGCAGACTCACAAGCCCAGAGAATGAACTTATGGTTCATGAGGGGAAAGGGATAATTAGGGAGTTTGGAGTGACTTATGGGAATGAGGGAAAGGATAATTAGGGATTTTGGATTGACATGTACACTGCTGTATTTAAAATGGGTAACCAACAAGGACCCTGTGTATGGTACAGAGAACTCTGCCCAACATTATGTAATAACAACCTAAATGGGGAAAGAATTCGAAAAAGAATAGAAACATATATGTATAACTAAATCACTTTGCTGTACACTTGAAACTAACACTGTGTTGTCAATCAACTGGACTCCAATGTAAAACAAAAAGCTAAAAACTACACCTTGCTGTGACATGTTGCAAGGCAGGGAAAAGGCATGGCTTCTCGTAGCAAACATGCCAAAGTTTGACACGATGACCTAGAGAATTCATATTGTCATTCATTTTGAGTTGCATTCCTAAAACTTAGAAGTGACATTTATGCTGAATTATTAAAGACAACAGCAAATTAGACTTGTGAGAAAATGGCAACTCACTCCAGTATTCTTGCCTGGAGAATCTGGTGGACAGAGGAGCCTGGTGGGCTGCTGTCCATGGAGTCGCACAGAGTCGGATACGACTAGAGCAGCTTAGCATGCATGCATGCATTGGAGAAGGAAATGGCAGCCCACTCCAGTATTCTTGCCTGGAGAATCCCATGGACAGAGGAGCCTGATGGGCTGCTGTCCATGGGGTCACATAGAGTTGGACATGACTGAAGCAACTTAGCATGCTTGCATGTAGACTTGTGAACACCTTTCAAAAACAATGCAGTTTGAGGAAATAGCAACTGCAAGCTCCAGGTGACAGAAAAGACCAGATGCATATGAAGAACAGAAAGGCATCCATTGTGACCAGAGCAGTTTGTAGGGGGATGTGAGTGTGTGTTTAGAGAGAGGCTGTAAACAAACTGGAACCAGATTATTTGGTGATGATGGAGTGCCCAGACGTGTTCTAACAGCTACAGGTATTTATTGAAAAGGATTTACCAGGAGAATAACAAATTCTGATGATTGTTTTAAAAATATTACTCCAGCTGCACAGAATAGATGAACAAAGACACACAAAATAGTAATAATTATAGGCCCTATATGAAATTTAGTGTTAGCATTTGTTAATATACTTCTGTTGTTCAGTCACCCAGTCGTGTCTGACTCTTTGCAGCCCTATGAACTGCAGCACTCCAGGCATCCCTGTGCTTTACCATCTCCCACAGCTTGCTCAAACTCATGTCCATTGAGCCTGTGATGCCGTCCAACCATCTTGTCCTCTGTCGTCCCCTTCTCCTCCTGCCTTCAACCTTTCCCAGCTTTCCTAGGGTCTTTTCCAATGAGTCAGTTCTTCGCACCAAGTGCCAAAGTATTGGAGTTTCAGCTTCAGCATTAGTCCTTCTAATGAATGTTCAGGATTGATTTCCTTTAGGATTAACTGATTTTATCTTCTTGCTCTCCAACGGACTCTCAAGAGTTTCTTCAACGCCACAGTTCAAAAGCATCAATTCTTTGGCACTCAGCCTTCTTTATGGTCTGACACTCACATCTATACATGACTACTGGAAAAACCATAGCTTTGACTATATGAACCTTTGTCGGCAAAGTAATGTCTCTGCTTTTTAATATGCTATCTAGGTTTATCATAGCTTTTCTTCCAAAGAGCAAGCATCTTTTAATTTCATGGCTACAGTCATCATCTGCAGTAAATTTGGGGCCCAAGAAAATAAAGTCTGTCACTGCTAATATACTTTATAGTAGGAAAATTTATTCAGAAATATGGCTGAAGTAATAATGTAGTTATATGTCTAATTTAAAATGTGAATGGAAAAGCATGACTTTTCTATGATTTGGAAGTGATTTGGAAGTAATTTGCAAATTTTTTGTATATAGTATAGTCTTTTCCTTTTTCCACCATAGTTAGTTTAGTAAATTGGTGAACCATGCAATTGTTGTTATGATTTATTTTCAAAGCAGGATATATTTTTCAAATGTCATAATATATGATAACATAAGTTCATGATTTCAGCAGATCAAAACATCTATTTGATCCTGAGATCAAATAGATCGTTGACATATCTTTAAGAATCATATTTTAAAACACATACAAAGGGTTTTTTTTTGGGGGGGGGGGTCTTTGTTATTGCTGGAAAGATGAAAACAAATGTTTACATTTATTTCTGCCCTAATTTTTAAGATTTCTTTCCTTCTGATAACCCTGGGGTTCTTCATTTCTTCCTTCTCTAATTGCTTTAGGTGTAGAGCTAGGTTATTTATTTGGCTTTTTTCTTGTTTCTTGATGTGCGCCTGTAATGCTATGAACCTTCCCCTTAGCACTGCTTTTACAGTGTCCCATAGGTTTTGGGTTGTTGTGTTTTCATTTTCATTCATTTCTATACATATTTTGATTTCTTTTTTGATTTCTTCTATGATTTGTTGGTTATTCAGAAGCGTGTTATTTAGCCTCCATATGTTTGAATTTTTAACAATTTTTTTCCTGTAATTGAGATCTTGTCTTGCTGCATTGTGGTCAGAAAAGATGACTGGAATGATTTCAATTTTTTTGAATTTTCCAAGACCAGATTTATGGCCCAGGATGTGATCTATTCTGGAGAAGGTTCCGTGTGCACTTGAGAAAAAGGTGAAGTTGATTGTTTTGGGGTGAAATGTCCTATAGATATCAATTAGGTCTAGCTGGTCCATTGTGTCATTTAAGGTTTGTGTTTCCTTGTTAATTTTCTGTTTAGTTGATCTATCCATAGGTGTGAGTGGGGTATTAAAGTCTCCCACTATTATTGTGTTACTATTAATTTCCTCTTTCATGCTCGTTAGCGTTTGCCGTACATATTGCGGTGCTCCTATGTTGGGTGCATATATATTTATAATTGTTATATCTTCTTCTTGGATTGATCCTTTGATCATTATGTAGTGTCCTTCTTTGTCTCTTTTCACAGCCTTTATTTTAAAATCTATTTTATCTGATATGAGTATTGTGACTCCTGCTTTCTTTTGGTCTCCGTTTGCGTGAAATATTTTTTTCCAGCCCTTCACTTTTAGTCTGTATGTGTCTCTTGTTTTGAGGTGGGTCTCTTGTAGACAGCATATATAGGGGTCTTATTTTTGTATCCATTCAGCCAATCTTTGTCTTTTGGTTGGGGCATTCAACCCATTTACATTTAAGGTAATTATTGATAGGTGTGGTCCCGTTGCCATTTACTTTGTTGTCTTGGGTTCACATTTATACAACCTTTCTGCATTTCCTGTCTAGAGAAGAGAAGATCCTTTAGCATTTGTTGAAGAGCTGGTTTGGAGGTGCTGAATTCTCTCAGCTTTTGCTTGTCTGTAAAGTTTTTGAATTATCCTTCATATCTGAATGAGATCCTTGCTGGGTACAGTAATCTAGGTTGTAGGTTATTCTCTTTCATTACTTTCAGTATGTCCTGCCATTCCCTTCTGGCCTGGAGGGTTTCTATTGATAGATCAGCTGATATCCTTATGGGAATCCCTTTGTGTGTTATTTGTTGTTTCTCCCTTAGACCATAGCAAAAATCAACAAAGCTAAAAGCTGGTTTTTTGAAAAAATAAACAAAATTGACAAACCATTAACAAGACTCATTAAGAAACAAAGAGAGAAGAATCAAATTAACAAAATTAGAAATGAAAAGGGTGAGATCGCAACAGACAACACTGAAATACAAAGGATCATAAGCGACTACTACCAGCAGTTCTATGCCAATAAAATGGACAACTTGGAAGAAATGGACAAATTCCTAGAAAAGTATAACTTTCCAAAACTGAACCAGGAAGAAATAGAAGATTGTAACAGACCCATCACAAGCAAGGAAATTGAAACTGTAATCAAAAATCTTCCAGCAAACAAAAGCCCAGGACCAGATGGCTTCACAGCTGAATTCTACCAAAAATTTAGAGAAGAGCTAACACCTATCTTACTCAAACTCTTCCAGAAAATTGCAGAAGGTGGCAAACCTCCAAACTCATTCTATGAGGCTACCATCACCCTAATTCCAAAACCAGACAAAGAGGCCACAAAAAAGAAAACTACAGGCCAATATCGCTGATGAACATAGATGCAAAAATCCTTAACAAAATTCTAGCAAACAGAATCCAACAACATATTAAAAAAATCATACACCATGACCAAGTGGGCTTTATCCCAGGAATGCAAGGATTCTTTAATATCTGCAAATCAATCAATGTAATACACCACATTAACAAATTGAAAGATAAAACCATATGATTATCTCAGTAGACGCAGTGAAAGCCTTTGACAAAATTCAACACTCATTTATGATTAAAACTCTCCAGAAAGCAGGAATAGAAGGAACATACCTCAACATAATAAAAGCTATATATGACAAACTCACAGCAAGCATCACCGTCAATGGTGAAAAATTGAAAGCATTTCCCCTGAAATCAGGAACAAGACAAGGGTGCCCACTCTCACCACTACTATTCAACATAGTTTTGGAAGTTTTGGCCACAGCAATCAGAGCAGAAAAAGAAGTAAAAGGAATCCAGATAGGAAAAGAAGTGAAACTCTCGCTGTTTGCAGATGACATGATCCTCTACATAGAAAACCCTAAAGACTCTTCCAGAAAATTACTAGAGCTAATCAATGAATATAGTAAAGTTGCAGGATATAAAATTAACACACAGAAATCCCTTGCATACCTATACACTAACAATGAAGAAACAAAAACAGAAATTAAGGAAACAATACCATTCACCATTGCAACAAAAAGAATAAAATACTTAGGAGTATATCTACCTAAAGAAACAAAAGACCTATACATAGAAAACTCTAAAACACTGATGAAAGAAATCAAAGAGGACACAAATAGATGGAGAAATATACCGTGTTCATGGATTGGAAGAATCAATATTGTGAAAATGAGTATACTAACGAAAGCAATCTATAGATTCAATGCAATCCCTATCAAGCTACCAACGGTATTTTTCACAGAACTAGAGCAAATAATTTCTCAATTTGTATGGAAATACAAAAAACCTCGAATAGCCAAAGTAATCTTGAGAAAGAGGAATGGAACTGGAGGAATCAACCTGCCTGAATTCAGACTCTATTACAAAACCACAATCATCAAGACAGTATGGTACTGGCACAAAGACAGAAATATAGATCAATGGAACAGAATAGAAAGCCCAGAGATAAATCCACAAACCTATGGACACCTTATCTTCGACAAAGGAGGCAAGGATATACAATGGAAAAAAGACAATCTCTTTAACAAGTGGTGCTGGGAAAACTGGCCAACCACTTGTAAAAGAATGAAACTAGAACACTTTCTAACACCATACACAAAAATAAACTCAAAATGGATTAAAGATCTAAATGTAAGACCAGAAACTATAGAACTCCTAGAGGAGAACATAGGCAAAACACTCTCCGACATAAATCTCAGCAAGATCCTCTATGACCCACCTCCCAGAATATTGGAAATAAAAGCAAAACTAAACAAATGGGACCTAATGAAACTTAAAAGCTTCTGCACTACAAAGGCAACTATAAGTAAGGTGAAAAGACAGCCCTCAGATTGGGAGAAAATAATAGCAAATGAAGAAACAAACAAAGAATTAATCTCAAAAATATACAAGCAACTCCTACAGCTCAATTCCAGAAAAATAAATGACCCAATCAAAAAATGGGCCAAAGAACTAAACAGACATTTCTCCAAAGAAGACATACAGATGGCTAACAAACACATGAAAAGATGCTCAAATCACTAATTATTAGAGAAATGCAAATCAAAACCACAATGAGGTACCATTACACGCCAGTCACGATGGCTGCTATCCAAAAGTCTACAAGCAGTAAATGCTGGAGAGGGTGTGGAGAAAAGGGAACCTTCTTACACTGTTGGTGGGAATGCAAACTAATACAGCCACTATGGAGAACAGTGTGGAGATTTCTTAAAAAACTGTAAATAGAACTGCCATATGACCCAGCAATACCACTTCTGGGTATACACACTGAAGAAACCAGATCTGAAAGAGACACGTGCACCCCAATGTTCATTGCAGCACTGTTTATAATAGCCAGGACATGGAAGCAACCTAGATGCCAATCAGCAGATGAATGGATAAGGAAGCTGTGGTACATATACACCATGGAATATTACTCAGCCATTAAAAAGAATTCATTTGAATCAGTTCTAATGAGATGGATGAAACTGGAGCCCATTATACAGAGTGAAGTAAGCCAGAAAGATAAAGAACATTACAGCATACTAACCCATATATACGGAATTTAGAAAGATGGTAACGATAACCCTATATGCAAAACAGAAAAAGAGACACAGAAGTACAGAACAGACTTTTGAACTCTGTGGGAGAAGGTGAGGGTGGGATGTTTTGAAAGAACAGCATGTATATTACCTATGGTGAAAGAGATCACCAGCCCAGGTGGGATGCATGAGACAAGTGCTCGGGCCTGGTGCACTGGGAAGACCCAGAGGAGTCGGGTGGAGAGGGAGGTGGGAGGGGGGATCGGGATGGGGAATACGTGTAACTCCATGGCTGATTCATGTCAATGTGTGACAAAACCCACTGAAATGTTATAAAGTAATTAGCCTCCAACTAATAAAAAAAAAAATTAAAAAAATAAAAACAAATGTTTATTTTGCCTTTTATTTAGTGGTAACTTGCTTTTTGTTTTCCCACATTTTTATTTAAAATGCAGTATTTTTATGGCAGAAGACCTCATTTTTGACCATATTAAAAAGGTGTACAGAGTCACATATGACAATGCAGGAATCTGTGTGTAGGTCTTTAGATTTAATTTTCAAGTCAGCATTTTACCAGGCATCCCTGGTAGCTCAGCTGGTAAAGAATCCTCCTGCAAGGCAGGAGACCCCGGTTCAATCCTGGGTTGGGAAGATCCCCTGAAGAAGGGATAGGCTAACCACTCCAGTATTCTTGATCTTCCCTGGTAACTCAGATGGTAAAGAATCTGCCTGCAATACAGGAGAACTGAGTTCGATCCCTGGGTTGAGAAGATTCGCTGGAGGAGGGCTTGGCAACCCACTCCAGTATTCTTGCCTGGATAATCCCTGTGGACAGAGGAGCCTGGTGGGCTGTAGTCTGTGGGGTCACAAAAAGTTGGACAGGACTGTATGACCAAGCACAGCACACAGCAGAGTGGTAGAGACTGTCATGTTTTTCTTAAAGATGTCTGTTTAGATATTGATCAGCACATATTTACCAAAAGGAAACAGATGTCAAAGTGAGGTCTTCTTGTCCTCCTACTCAACTATAAACACGTGTTTACTGAGATTCTGTTAGGTCTTATTAGTCATTCATTCTCAGGCAGATACAGGATTGTGGGTCTTATCTTAAATAAATTGTTGTTGTTTTAGATGCTAAGTCATGTCCAACTCTTTGCAACCCACCAGGCTCCACTCTCCATGGGATTTCCCGGGTGAGAATACTGGAGTGGGTTGACATTTCCTTCCCCAGGGGATCTTCCTGATGCAGGGACTGAACCCAGGTCTCCTGCATTGGCAGGTGGGTTCTTTACTTTGTAGAGTGACCATGAAAAGAGCTATCATCCTACTCACTTTCTGTTCTGGAGAAGGCATTGGTAGTCAAGTCTTAAAGTTTTTGTTTAACTCTTGAAATCTATCAGAACTGTGGTTGAGGGAAAGACGCTGTTCTCATAGTCTCAGTTCCTCCATTTGGTTAGAGATGGAATATCCCAACTGATACCTCAACATTTTTTTATTAAAAACTAAAGAAAAAAATGATGTGTTGGGAACTACTTTATGAAGTGTACACCAAAAGTAATATCTCGCTTCCCTCCAGTAGGTTGAAATCCTTATTTTGGAAATCTGATCTTCATTCCCTAGCTTCAACTGTTTTGATAGCTTTTAAGGTCTTGCCCTAAGATGAAGTAAAAATCCTTTAGTGTGGCCTCACGCCCCATTAATCCTCAGTCTCTTCTCCTGTGATTTTTCCCTCTCATCTTCTGTATCCAGTCACAGGAGCCTACATTTTTCCCTCAAATTTGAGTATAGTTTTTGAGATCATATCATGTTTTGGATTCTCTAATGGTGACAAAATGGTGAAAGGATTACTAAAGATCTTTCTAGAGGAGTGATTGCAAGTGTAGTTGTCCCTGTAATGAAGTTAATAAAATGAATGAATGTGGAATATGGCAGGAGGGAGAAGGGATAACCATTTAAAAGAGAATAATACTATTTAGCTAACCTATATGTACAGGGATGTGGCTCTGATATTGTCCCTTCTTATTTTCCATCTGAAAGATGTGCAGAGTTTTCTGTGTTGTCTCCCGGCATTTAAATATTGTTTAGTCGCTAAGTTGTGTCTGACTCTTTGTGACTGGATGGACTGCTGCATTCCATTCTCCTCTGTCCTCCACTATTTAAATATTGTCTAATAGCTACTAGGAAGAAAAATCAAAATGCTGTGTTTAAAAACAAAATATGTTTGCTTGCTGGATATAGTATTTGGTCTCTGGTTTGGTTTTTTGTCTCTTTTCTAGAAGCATCTTGTCTGTGTCTCAGGACCTTTGCTTGTGCTTTTCCCATTCAAAATATTATTTCTACCATCAGCAGCTTTCTCCACTTCAGTAGTTCGTGTTCTTGCTTCATGTCTCACAAAAAATTCCCCTCATCTTGCTGACCAATTATTGTTGTTTGTCATAATTTCACACACACACGCACACACTCACACACACCCCAGGATATTTTTCTTAATAATTATTTTCAGTCTCTGTGCTTAGTTCTGTAAACTCCTCAAGACTAGATCTATGTTTCTCCTGATCATAAATGAACCCTAATGTCTCCTTAGCAAAATTTCAGTAAAAATTTGGGGAGCTGGCATGGCATTAAGGGACATTTGTTTCCTACGTGGAAAACGTTCCCTTTTCTAGAATCTGTTATCAAATGAGTCTGTAATCAAGTTAGGAATATAATTTTTTATTGCAAACTAGACTACTGATGGTGTTATCTCTTTGCTGTATCACTCAAACTGAGTTGAGTAAAAAGTTAAAACCATTGTCTTACCCTAAAGATGATCTCATTGAAAAATTCAGTCTTTATAGACCAAGACAAGGTGTATTAAAGGCACACCAAAATACATTGCCTTTGTCAATTTCTGAAAAGTTTCCATGTATTTCCAACAACTTGAACCAGTAAGGCCTAAGGTTTATAACATCTCAAATCTTACTCAAAAAATAAGGGCTATTTTTGCATAAGGACAGTGTGATCTGTAGTTTTCAAACTGAATTGCAGCATCCCTATGGACATAACATTAATGCTTGCCACTGATGTGATAGCCACAAAGGGGCCCTGGGAATTGGCTAACCTTCTAGGAAAATCTGTTTTAACCTATGATATGAAAAAATGTATTTTTATATTGATTAGTAGAGAAAACTTTAGTTCTGTGGTACACAAATATATTAGGTTAAGTGAGAAGTACATAAAACATGCTTGGTTAAAGGGTTTCCAGGGGAAAATACACCATCATGCAGTTTTGTGCATTTGGAAACACTTTGCATTACATTAGTACAAGTGAAATATACTAAATCAGTAGAATTAGGCAAACATGACTCAGTCAGCAAGCTGTGCATGTCTCAGTCAGCAAGAAATTTGAAAATAGGAGGATGGTAAGAGGAAGACTCTACAGTTTTGATTTTCTTGGCACCACATGTTTAAGTTAAAAGAACTGAGCTGGATTTTGGCAGGAGCTTGTACTGAGAACATAACTGCTGGTTAATAAGAAACACTTTGAAGGTTAGATCTACAGAATAGACTGGGTTGTAAACTCAGAAATTTCTTGAGCATCACTTATGCTTTTAATTCCTCCCACTGGAATGAGCACCGCAAATACAGGAAAACCAAACATTGTGAATAGATTGTTTCACCTGCCCTGGCATTGGTACTTGGGATTGGTCAACTGTAAGCTTTTTAAAATTTTTTTTGAAAATGTATAAAATATCTACAACTACTGATAAGAGGTTAATATTTCTGTGTTTCTGTGTAGATAGAAAAATTGATTTGAATTTAATATTTAGTGTAGATGTACATGTTCTGGCATATATATCTACAACTATTATGTGGTGAATGCTTTGTGATATAAATGTATAGTGTATAGTTTTTTTTCAGTGTATAGTTCCGCTTTTTAAAATGCCTATTTTGTGCTTTACAAAAAATCGTATGAAACCTTCAAAAATTTTTAAAATATTAAAAACTATGACCTTTATAAATTGGCTAGGTTAATTAGCAACTGTAAGAACAGAACTGTCTTGTTTATCTATATTTTGTGATCTATCAGTCAATATATCATCTATCAGTATGTCAACATATCAAAATAGGAGCATTTATTAATAATCAAATAGGACTTAACGCAAAGTGTTTTTCTTACCTTTACTTCTCATTCGGTAAACCATTTTAATATCTATTGGTTGATTTCTTCTTGTTGTATTACTAGCTTATTCTTTTCTTGTAACTTTGTTTTTACTTATCTGTTTATCTTTGGCTGTGCAGTGTTTTTGTTGCTGCCCACGGGCTTTCTCCAGTTGCACCGAGCAGTGGCTTTTCTTGTTGCAGAGCGTGGGCTCTAGGGGCACAGGCGTTAATAGTTGTAGCCCTTGGGGCCAGTAGTTGTGGTGCATGGGCTTGGCTGCCCCACGGCATGTGGGATCTTCCCAGTCCAGGCACTGAACCCATGTCCCCTGCACTGTCAGGTGAATTCTTAATCACCCTACCATCAGTCAATCCTATTGGTTGATTTCTTAACTATAAATATATCTTCATATAGACTTATCCCAGAAACAGATCCTGAAACATGGTATGAAACGCAGATAGTTTTTTTTGAAAGATGCAAGGATGTAAGGAAGAAACATTTTAAAGGAAAAGTGACTAATCTAGGGTATATTGTTAAATCAGTTCACCATGAGTGAGTGGGGATTAATCCTACAGAAAAGATTCTAGGAAAAAGTAGGTAACACGTGCCTCAAACATGTCACACTTGCTGGTGGAAAGAGCCAGGATGCTTCTAGAACTTTTCCATTTGGCAGTGGTCAAGTACTGCTCTGGGTGGTTGTTCATTTCTTCACACTTGTGACCATCCCCAGTAGTAGGCATAGCCGCCTTCTGGAAAAAGTCCTCAGGCACAGATTTGGCAGTGGCAGTTATCTGGAGCATGGGGAAATATAATCCAGAGATTAAGCTAAAATGCTGGCAATGTCCATTCCAATACATTCATACTAAATATTTGATGTTCCATATTTTTCATAATTGATTATTCTGCCCTCAAAATAAGGATTGAACTCACACTGCAGCCTCCAGTTATTTTTTGTGCTTCAAAAATTTATTATAATTTTTGTCCCCGTGTTGCTCAGCTTTGAGTCTTTTAAATAATATACATCATGTTCATCTTCTAGAGGTAGTATGTTTTGATATTTTCTTTTATAAGTTGAAGATATCAGGGCCCACCTACCACATCTCATGATTATCGTCTATTCTTTTCGTATTCCATCTTCTCCCTTTGTATGTCTACTCTAATAATTTAATTTGCTTCCCTGTATATAACATTGTATGTTATATTTACATAGTTTTCTGTGACATACTTAATCTCTAAGCAGGTGGTTAGTTGACAATAATAAATAATAATAAATACTATTAAATACATACAAGTTCATTCCAGATACCATCCAGTATATATTGTTCTTAAATTTCTACAAACATCTGCTTTATTCTGGCTTGATAACTCTCTATGTGTGCCCTACAGTTTTCATCCTGGGAGTCTTTTCATTGATTTTTGTCACTGAAACTGTCATTTCCTAGATTTCGTATAGTCTTTCCTCTCTTTTTTTTATTTTACTAGAGTATATTCTCAGATTAATTCCTAAGGAATGGTATATTAATGGAAATATCTCAGTGCACAAGTCCTCATATATATAAAGATGTATTTTTTCTTATATATTTTGTAGTTTATTTTTATTTATTTATTTTTTGATTGGAGTATAATTACTTCACAATGCTATGTTAGTTTCTGCTGTACAACATGAATCATTTATAAGTTTACATATATCCCCTCCCTCTTGAGTCTCTCTCTCACTTCAACATCCACTGTTTGATAGTTTAAATCGGTATACAATTCTAAGTTGAGTATCATTTAACCCCTAAAACATTTGACACCCTTTTGTACCTGTTCTAACAGTCTAGTTTATTTTTAAGTGGCTTGTTACTGTTCCACTCCACATTGACTGCCACTTTGGAATATTGCCTTTATTCCCTGTGATTCTGAAATTATACAGTGATGCCTAGGCATGAATCATTTCAATTATTAAGCAAGCCTTTTGCTGATGACTGATGTTCTTTAACTCTAAGAGTTTGAATCCCTTCTATCCTAAGTTTTTTTTCATCCATATTATTCTTTCCTTTTGGGATGATGTTTGTAAGATGTATATTTCAAATCATTCATCTATTTTTTGTTTTCAGAATTTTTATACTTATGATGAAATCAGAAGAATTTACTGGTTTTGTCTTTCAACTTTAATTAATTTATATTTACCTTAATTTTAGCAATTTTATTTGTCACTGCTTTTTGATTTTGATATTTTTCATAGCATTTTGTTCTTTATGGATGTAGTATATTAAAGACTCTTCCACAAGTAACACAAGACCAAAATAGGGAGAGGGAAAAAACATTTTGAGGGTACAACAGAGACTCATTTTTACATAGATCTTGACTTTAAAACATATATTATTACTCTGCAATAAATACTTGGCAAGCCCTGGAAGACTTTTGATGGTGAAGGGTGAGAACAAAATACAGTACCTGTTATTGGAGAAAAACTAGTCAACAGAAAGATATCCCAATAGTTTATGGAGGCAAGAAGCCATCCAGTATGCCTTTAGAACTCACCCCACTTTGTTCTCTTCATTTGGAGTATTAAACCATTAAAGATACTTTAATCATTCATTGTTTTATTGGTATTTCAGATAAGTTAGGTTACTCTTAAAGATTTACTCACTTTATACTGGGATTCTTCACTTTTCTGAGATCCAGTTTCTTAACTTGACAAAAATAATAACATTTGTCTGTCTCATCAGAATTTCCTCTAAATATCAAAACAATACACACAATTATTTAGAAAACTTCTAATACCATGTACTGTATCAGGGGGCTTCTCTGGTAGCTCAGACAGTAAGGCATCTGCCTATAATATGGGAGACCTGGGTTCGATCCCTGGGTTAGGAAGATCCCCTGGATGAGGGCATGGCAATTCACTCCAGTATTAGTGCCTGGAGAATCCCATGGACAGAGGAGCCTGGCTATCTGCAGCCCATGGGGTCACAAAGAACCAGACACGATTGAATGACTAAGCACGCACTCTATCAGGAATATAGGGTTAATATGAGTTAATCCTTATGAGAGAGCATGTCACAATATTAGAAGACAATCAACAATGTCAGAATAGAGAGCAAGAAATGCTATAAGGAATGGATTTTATGTCAAGCAGCTATCACTGATAGAGATTTTATTTGCAAGCTGCTTAAATTAACGTAGAGAAATGAATCTCTTTTTTAAGCAGCTTTATATTGGGTAAGTTGCCCATTTTACCTAAAGTAGATAAGTATAAACTCAAAAGTTTGCTAAAAATCAAACACCCAAGAAGTGATAGAATTAGTACTTAAAAATAATTTTGACTAAATCCCTCATACTCAGTTCCTCACCAAAGATTTTCAAGAGCATACTATGTTTCAAAAGAAAGTTTAGAAGAGTTACAAAATGTGTTATACAGTAGACAGGAAAGATTGGGGTTTACAAAGCAAATACTTGTCCTAAAATGAAATGAAATTAATAGTAAAAAATAGTATTTGATTAATGAGCTTCTTTAAAATAATGTCAACTGTAGATGTCAGGTGAGTTTCTTCAGTGATGATATGACTTTTCTAGCCAGGGAAGTAAAATTTGAAACTTAAGTTTTCAACTAGGACGAAGTGATGCTTCAGACTAAAGAAAAAAAGAATAGCATTGGCTAAATGCAGGAAGCTGCTGTCCCTCTATTTCTTAACCATGAATCCTATTATTAGAGACTAGATAGGATCATGTGCATGGATATGAAAATTGGAATAATTTACAAAGACAGGTGTATTCTGTTTCCTGATTTTCAACTTCTGCACTCTCCAGGAACTGCATCCACAAAATCATCATGAGCAAAAGCTCCAGAAAATAAGAATTATAGCAATCCAGGCTTAAAAAGTCAGAAGCATTTACCTGCAAAACAAAATTGTTTGTGCTGGTCTGCACACACAGCCTGGCTAGGTTTATTTTATCATAGAAAGTATCATTAAATAATAGTTCTGGGATTACAGATAATCCTGGAGAAGACTAAAAGTCAGGTATTTAACTGAATATAGCCTCACTAATGTTTTGCTAGCTATATTGAATGTAAATTAATATAAAAACAATGCTTTAAAACAACTATACTCCAATAAAAATTTTTAAAAAATGTTTTAAATTACTAGATTCTAACTTCTAGTGGTAGATAACTGATTATGATCTCTCCCAAACTGGCACATTGGTCTTCCCAGATGGTTCAGTGGTAAAGAATCTACCTCCAGTGCAGGAGACAGAGAATTCAGTCCCTAACCCGGAAGATTCTACATGCCATGGGGCAGCTAAACCTGTGTGCCACTACTACTGAGCTTGTGCTCTATAGCCCAGAAACCACAACTGCTGTGCCCTCACCATGGAAGCATCAGTGCCCTAGTGCACAAGTTCAAAATCAGGAGAAACCACCACAGTGAGAAGCCTGTGCACCACAGAGAGCAGTCCCCATTCACTGAAACTAGACCAAAGCCTCAGCACAGTTCAGTTGCTCAGTTGTGTCCGACTCTTTGTGACCCCGTGGTCTGCAGCATGCCAGGCTCCTCTGTCGGTCATCAACTCCTGGAGCTTGTTCACTCATGTCCATCAAGTCAGTGATGCCATCCAACCATCTCATCCTCTGTTGTCCCCTACTCTTCCTGCCTTCATTCTTTCCCAGGATCAGGGTCTTTTCAAATGAGTCAGTTCTTCACATCAGATGGCCAAAATATTGAAACTTCAGCCGCAGTGTCAGTCCTTCCACTGAATATTCAGGACTGATTTCCTTTAGGATTGATTAGTTTGATCTCCTTGCTGTCCAAGGAGCTCTCAAGATTTTTCTCCAACACCACAGTTTGAACGCATGAATTCTTGGGCACTCAGCCTTCCTATGGTCCCGCTCTCACATTCGTACATAACTACTGGAAGAACCTTAGCTTTAACTATACAGACCTTTGTCAGCAAAGTAATGCCTCTGCTTTTTAATACACTGCCTAGGTTTGTCATAGCTTTTTTCCCACAGGGAAAGCATCTTTTAATTTCATGGCTGCAGTCACCATCAACACTGATTTTGGAGCCCAAGAAAATAAAGTCTGTCACTATTTTCATTGTTCCCCATCTATTTGCCATGAAGTGATGGGACTGGATCAGTCCTTTACATAACATATTACCCCTAAATTAAGCTGTCTAATACAGGTGACATTTATTATTTCACAACTGTTAAGGTTTACAAACTCTGGCATAGCCTCTCTGGATATTCTATTTCAGAGTGTCAGAAAGCTGCAATCAAGGTATTAAGAAGGGTTATGACTGTCTGAAGGCTCAACTGAGTAAAGATCCAGATCCAAGGTTATTCACATGGCTGTTGGCAGGATTCAGTTCCTTGCAGACTGTTGGCCATGTGGCCTACAGTTCTTTGCCATATGGGTCTCTCCAATATGGCATCTTGCTTTATTGAAGCCAGGGGAAAAAAGGAGAGAGGTTGCCAATAAGATGGAAATCTCAGCATTGTGTAATCTAATCGTGGAAGAGGCATCTTATCTCTTTTGCTGTATTCTATTTGTTAATCTCTAGGCATAGCTCTCAATCAAGGGCAAAGAATAACACAAAGACATAAATTCCAAGAGGCAGGAATCACTGGCGGTCATTTTAGAAGTCTTCCCATTATAGGTTTATAGTAAATGCTGAATATATATTTTATATATTAAAAAAGATAAATAAGTAAGTAATATTGATTAACAATTATGTGTCAGGTGCTGTGCTATATATGTTGGGGATCCTTAGTCCCTGCTTTTTAGAGGATATAGTAAAGTAAGGGATGAAAATTGAAAGTGAAAGTCACTTCAGCTCAATTCAGTTCAATTGCTCAGTAGTGTCTGACTCTTTGAGACTCCATGAATCGCAGCATGCCAGGCCTCCAAGTCCATCACCAACTCCCATAGTTTACTCAAACTCATGTCCATCGAGTTGGTGATGCCATCCAGCCATCTCATTCTCTGTCGTCCCCTTCTCCTCCTGCCCCCAATCCCACCCAACATCAGGGTCTTTTCCAATGAGTCAACTCTTCGCATGAGGTGGCCAAAGTACTGGAATTTCAGCTTCAGCATCAGTCCTTCCAATGAACACTCAGGACTGATCTCCTTCAGGATGGACTGGTTGGATCTCCTTGCAGTCCAAGGGACTCCCAAGAGTCTTCTCCGAAAGTCGCTTAGTTGTGTCCAACTCTTTGTGACCCCATGGACTCTACAGTCCATGGAGTTCTCCAGGCCAGAATACTGGAGTGGTTAACCTTTCCCTTTTTCAGGGGATACAGAAGTGTAAAAATGAAAGTCATATAGTAAAAATGCTAACCTATAGTTCTTGTGGAATGCATAAGGTACAGATGGAATAGAATGTGATTATTTTGTTGAGTAAGTCAGGTTAAATTTTCTTTTGAATATAATGGGTGAACTATAGTAATTATCTCTCAACTTTATAGATGGGTATTTAAGGATGATGCTTCATTTTCCTTCTCTGAAATTAGAAATAATAAAATTGCATTTCTCATAGAGCAAATAACAAGTTGTAATGTGTGTGTGTATGAATGTGTGTGAAGCAAGGAGTGAGGGACAGACAGATATTTTGAACTACCAGGGATTTTTCCCCAAACAAAATGTGCTTTCTTGTAAAGTTTGTTGAAGAACCATCTGTCCCACAGATTTTAGGTGACCCAGAGAAGATCTGTAAGGGAAGACAGATAGTCTAGTAGATGGAAAGATAGGATACCAATGCAAAGATAGACCCAGGTGTAATTCCTTGCAGTGTGGCCCCTCTCTCCAGAAATGTTCAGGTTAATTGTGTATTAGAGAAAATTGACTAAGTTTGTGGTTTTGTGCAAAACTGTTCTAAAACCAGTCTATTCAGATGGGATAAACGAGGTCTTTTGACACCAGGGCATTTCAGAGGATGTGTTGTGAAGGAGAATTTAATGATCTGTAAACTACCACATCTGTTGACAGTTGCTCTCCACTGTTATCAGAGAGCAAAATGAGAGGAAGTGTGATTTTTTAAATGAATATACTCAAGGATGTATTAAAATTATGAATAGACACAAAATGCATAAAACAATGCAAGTGTCTTCTGGGAGGGACTTTCTTACTTATCTTTACATTGGATAAATGATATTTATAAAAGTGGTTTTAGATTATTCAAGAACGTGATTCAGAGTCATGATGAAATTCAAATCCTGGGTCTATTAGTTACTAGCTACGTGTCCTTGGGTAAGTCCCTTGACATCTATGAGCTTAAGAACACCCATATATAAAGTTGAGGTATAACTACTCACTGATTTGTGTTGAAAAAATGAGAATTACTGTGTGTGTGTGTGTGTGTGTGTGTGTGTGTGTGTCAGTTGCTCAGTCATGTCTGACTCTTTGTGACCCCATGGACTGTAGCCTGCTTGCCTCCTCTATTCATGGGATTCTCCAGGCAAGAACTACCCACTGGGGTGGATATCTGTTCCCTTCTCCAGGGGGATCTTCCTGACCCAGGGATGGAATCTAGGTGTCCTGCATTGCAGGTGGATTCTTTACCATCTGAACGACAAGGGAAGCCTGATAATTACCATAAAAATGCTTTAATTGAATATGCATTTGAGTTACTTTTTTGTAATATGCCCCTTACACATCTCAGAATGCTTTCCACCTTCCTCTTCATATACTTCATAATTAGAGAGTATTTCTTCAACAGGTTGTTGTTCTGTCACTAAGTCATGTCTGACTCTTTGTGATCCCACAGACTGCAGTGCACCAGGCTTCCCTGTTCTTCACCATCTGCCAGAGTTTGCTCAAACCTATTTCCATTGAGTTAGTGATGCATCAAACCATCTCATTCTAAGTCATGTCTGACTCTTTGTGATCCCATGAACTGCAGTACACCAGGCTTCCTTGTTCTTCATCATCTCCCAGAGTTTGCTCAAACTCATGTCCATTGAGTTGGTGATGCATTCAACCATCTCATTCTCTGTTGCCCCCTTCTCCTACCCTTAATTTTTCCCAGAGTCAGGGTCTTTTCCAGTGAGTCGAATCTTTGCACCAGGTGGCCAAGGATACTGGAGCTTCAGCTTCAGCATCAGTCCTTCAGTGAATATTGCTGTCCAAAGGACTCTCAAGTGTTTTTCCATAGCACCACAGTTCGAAAACATGGACAGATTGCCATCTACCGAGAATCTGTTTTCAAGAACATTCCCGCGAAGTAGACTGGCTCCAAGTCAAGTCAGCAAAGGTGACTGTTCTCCAGGATTTCCAACACTGGTTAAGTCTGAAGAAAAAGTGGAGGAAGGAGATGACCTCCCTAATCCAAAGACAGATCCTTTGAGTATTCACTTTGAGCACCAGTGTTGCAATTTTCCAAAACCAGATACATAATAAAGGCTTGTTTATCTAGACTAAAGCCTCTGAGATCTGTGTAGTATATTGCTTCTGGTGCTTATATGGAGAGGTTATTTATTCATCCTCTGAATCCCAGAATTGTACTACTTGCCATCTCATATTACAGCTTGGAGCAAAACTTGGCATTAACAGATTGAAGGTCACTAGACTCAGGATTTGGGGTAGACAAAAGTAAAGTTGAACACAGAAGATGCACTTGAAAGATTTTGAAAGCAATCCAGTATTGAAACTAGAACATGATTTCTGACGGCAAAAGCAAGAGACAAGTAGTAAGAAATTAAATGAAGTATTGTTAGAAAAAGTCTATGCATGATGGCCATGGCTTAAAATGAATAAATGAGATATGGATAGCAAATCACAAGTAAGGATGAATTTCCTTCTAATTTCTCCAAATAATTGTCCAGTCTCTATTCAACATTTCTAGGCAGAAAAATTCGAAATTCAAAAAAATCCATAAATGTTACTTAAAAGTCGTTACTCATAAAATCTTCCATAGATAGATTACCTGTGTGGACCATGAGCCCATCGTTCTTTTTTCTTCTTCCTCTTCCATATGACAGTTTTTTAGATATCCTATTCTATGCCTTCATCACCACCCCTGCTTCCACCCTCATGATCATAATCCTCTCCCACCCAGGCTTCTTGGTTAAAATTCCCTCCATCACTGCACATACTATGGCTTTAAGATGTCTCCTCTTTCTTGTTGTACACTGCCTTTGTCCAAAAGAAGAAAGAGAAATGAGGTATCATGGCTGTACTACTGTTAGACATTGCTTCCTCAAGTTCCCTCATTTTCAGTTCCATGTAAATAGTTTATATAGAAATTGTCTACCTTGGATCTGAAAGTCATTGGTGGTGTTGGTATGAGACCCTATATATGAGGACACTATAGAATCTCTAGGTAACAGCAAAGATGAAATAATTGCTGGTTGTTGCAGTTATTGGTGATGCTATTAATGGTGTAACATTATCATTATTCTGACTGTGACAGTTTCTGTTTCTGGACTGCAAACATCTTTAGCATGGAACATTCATATTTTCTTGATGCATATCTCACTCAGAACTGATTGCAGGATCTTAATATATAAGGTGCAGGTGACCAGAAATTTTGACAACTTGGATGATAGGAAAGAAAATCTCAACACTGAACCTGGAAAGTTTCTCCAAAAGAACCTTAGGAGAACAATTAAGAAGGATAATGCCCAGTCCTCAACTCAAAATCCATCATTTAATTTTAGTGTATAGAACATCAAATTAAAGTGGCCTTCCTGGATCCTGAGACTGAAGCTAATGTTAGCACACTAAGTTGTTAAGTGGAAACAAAATTTGAATACTCCTGTTTGCCTCTTCACCTTATGTTCAGATTTTCTGAGCATCTAACCAGACTTCTCTTTTTTGGAAGAAAAGCCATGGCTAGAGGATGCAGAAAAAGTCATACTTTACCTATTGGTCAGCTCAGGAAGGTGTTACAGTTCATAGGCACACAGGGGTCCCCTGGGCTGTTTAGGCAGAGGCAGAAAACACACATAAGCAACTCTCTGAGCCAACAACACCGTGGTCCTTTTTATTGATAATTATCTCTTACATATCTGAATAAGCCTAGGCTCCTGAAGGTGTAAAAAATGCCCCAGAGGTATAGCTAGCAAAAATTAACACTCCAGTGCTTATCCTAATTAGGATTTAATTAGAGAATTAAAAAAAATACTGAGCACATGTTTTTAGCAAGTGTATAATCATTGACTTATTGCTTGTAGGTTTTCTACATATTTTTCATTGTAAATATCCAATTATAATTGTCATTTAGGTCAGACTTTAAGAATTCAAAGTCTTATTCAAAATAATTAGAATTTGCTTCCTTAAGCATAATGTCCTCTAGTGTAGTTTTTGCCTCTTTTAATTTACTGTGTAGTCTACACAATTCCCTCTCCTAGCATAGAATTTGGGTGGTGTTTTACTCATGATATAATGTGTAAGTCTTCAACAAATTCTCATGTCTTGTATTTACAACCAGGGTGTAGGGGAAAAAAATGACAACCACATGTATGTCTTTGTTCCTAAGAGATTTGTTAACAAACCGTGAATGTAAAACTGCAGTCTTCTTTTCATAGTGAATGCTGTGTGTATGCCTTCAACTCTGACCAAACTTTTGAAGTGATTTATTGAGGACCTGTTTTGACTTTCCCCTGATAATATTCAAATTAATGTCACAGTTGGAAAAGAAAGTGGTCTATGCCATGTGAGTTCCACCAAAGGTATAGAAACTGTTCTAAATTTGATTTGTGACCACTGCCACCAGCTTTTAAAAGCCACAGCTGATGGGGAAAAAAGTCTGATGTTGATTTCTTAATCACAGGGCCATTATAGAAATAATAGGTTGCTACAATAATAATCCTTACCCCTCTTTCTGATGGTATTTCAGTGCCTTTTACAGCCACTTCTAATAACCATTAAACTGTTTGGTCTAATGAGTGAGAAGACTCTAACATCTTTATTCAAAAGTCACTAATGATAATTGCCACCTATCACCCCATTCTCTGGAGCCCAGAATGTATGTCTGCTGAATCCCATTATCATCCTGCAGGTCTGCATCCCCATCTTACTAGGCTCCAGTAATTAGGCTTAATTTATGTCTAATCCAATGATAGCTATAGTCATCTCTCAAATTTGTGTTTTCTGATGTGTCAGGGTATCATTCAACTCTGAGAAAAATATTTTAAAGATTTTATTGAAAAAGTCATAAATATGATTAGTGACAGCTTTAGTGTCAGTACATCAGTCAAAAATTCATAACTGCATTCATTTTTACCATGTGGAATTATGGTTAAGAAGCAAAGCACCTGGAGTATAATAAACCTGAATCTGAAATCCTGGTTCTGTCTCTTAATAGCTATTGTAACCCAAGGGAAATTGGCTTTTCTGAAGCTCAGTGTTCTGTCTCTAAAATGGGAATAAAAGTGACTTCCCTGGTAGTCCAGTGATTGGGACTCAGTGCTCTGAATGCAAGACACAGATTCAATTCAGGTTGGGGAAGGAACTAGATCCCACATGTTGCAACTAACATCCCATGTGCTGCAACTAAGACCTGGCACAGCCCCATGAAGTAAATAAATAAATGAGTATTTTAACAAACACATTCAAAATGGGAATAAGAATAATACTTTTCCCATTTAGTAGTTTAAGTATTAAACCTAAAATCGGTGGCTATTATTATGTTTCATCATCATTATTACTGTTACTATTCCCACCTCACATGCATCTCCTTTTTTATAGACAGCGAAGAATCCTACACAGTTTTCAAATTAAAAATTTGTTTAAAATTAAAAATTCCATGATTGGAATTCCTAAAATGATTTAGGTTATGAAAACAATTCCAGATGTGAATGTGGAATGGATAATTTGGGTCATTGCTATGGTTCTGTGAGCAACAATTGAATCTTTAGGATTCTATTACAAATATACCTGGCCTGAGTTAGAAGATATTAAGAAGCAGAAGTAGAAGATATTAAGAAGAGGTGGCAAGAATACCCAGACAAAGTATACAAAAAAGATCTTCACGACACAGATAATCACGATGGTGTGATCACTCACCTAGAGCCAGACATCCTGGAATGCAAAGTCAAGTGGGCCTTAGGAAGCATCGCTACAAATAAAGCTAGTGGAGGTGATAAAATTCCAGTTGAGTTATTTCAAATCCTAAAAGATGATGGTGTAAAAGTGCTGCACTCAATATGCCAGCAAATTTGGGAAACTCAGCAGTGGCCACAGGACTGGAAAAGGTCAGTTTTCATTCCAATCCCAAAGAAAGACAATGCCAAAGAATGCTCAAACTACTGCACAATTGTACTCATCTCACGTGCTAGCAAAGTAATGCTCAAAGTTCTCCAAGCCAGGTTTCAACAGTATGTGAACCCTGAACATCCAGATGTTCAAGCTGGATTTACAAAAGGAAGAGAAACCAGAGATCAAATTGCCAACATCCATTGAATCATCAAAAAAATCAAGGAAGTTCCAGAAAAACATTTACTTCTTTATTGACTATGACAAAGCCTTAGATTGTGTGGATCACCACAAACTGTGGAAAATTCTTCAAGAGATGTGAATACCAGACATTCTGACCTGCCTCCTGAGAAATCTGTAAACAGATCAAGAAGCAACAGTTAAAACCAGATATAGAGCAACAGACTGATTCCAAATAGGGAAAGGAGTACTTCAAGGCTGTATATTGTCACCCTGCTTATTTAACTTATATGCAGAGTACATCATGAGAAACACTGGACTGGATGAAGCACAAGTTGAAATCAACATTGCCAGGAGAAATATCAATAACCTTAGATACACCACCCTTATGGCAGAAAGTGAAGAAGAACTGAAGAGCCTCTTGATGAAAGTGAAAGAGGAGACTGAAAAAAAGTTGGCTTAAAACTCAAAATTTAGAAAACTAAGGTCATGGCATCTGGTCTCATCACTTCATGGCAAATAGATGGGGAAACAATGGAAACGGTGGCAGACTTTAATTTTTGGGGGGAGCCCCAAAATCACTGCAGATGATGATTGAAGCCGTGAAATTAAAAGATGCCTGCTCCTTGGAAGAAAAGCTATGACCAACCTAGACAGCATATAAAAAGCAGAGACATTATTTTGCCAACCAAGGTCTGTCTAGTCAAAGCTATGGTTTTTCCAGTAGTCATGTATGGATGTGAGAGTTGGGCTAAAGAAAGTTGAGTGTTGAAGAATTGATGCTTTTGAACTGTAGTGTTGGAGAAGACCTGAGAGTTCCTTGGACAGCAAGGAGATCCAATCAGTCCATCCTACAGGAAATCAGTCCTGAATATTCATTGGAAGCTGAAACTCCAATAGTTTGGCCCCCTGATCCAAAGGACTGACTCATTTGAAAAGACCCTGATGCTGGGAAAGATTGAAGATGGGAGGAGAAGCTGACAACAGAGGATGAGGTGGTTGGATGGCATCACCGACTCAATGGGCATGAGCTTAAGGAGTTTGGCCCCCTGATCCAAAGGACTGATTCATTTGGAAAGACCCTGATGCTGGGAAAGATTAAAGATGGGAGGAGAAGGTGACAACAGAGGATGAGATGGTTGGATGGCATCACCGACTAAATGGGCATGAGTTTAAGTAAACTCCGGGAGTTGGTGACTGACAGGGAGGCCTGGCATGCTGCAGTTCATGGGGTCACAAAGGTCGGAGATGACTGAGTAACTGAACTGAACTGAGTTGAAAAACTGGCAAATTGCTGAAAAACGTATGAATAAAAGGGGTAAAAGTGGGATGCAGCTTGTTTATAGAATATGTATGAAGTATAAGGACTGAGCTAGGGATTTTAATAGACAAATATTTTCACAAAAAGGTCATATGAGGAGATAGCAGTATTTCTCTTATAGTGCTAAATAAAACTAAGCTTACAGAGGTAAACAATGTCTAAGATCAAAGAACTAATGAATGGTAGAAATGGTGTGACTCATTCCAAGTCTTCATTTAAAGATACATAAGCTGTATCACCTTTTGAAGAATTCCTGAAGTTCATTCTGGTTGGGGCATATACTTGCAGAATGGACCCACAGAATGTATAGAGGATATCAGTGATGATATATTTGTTCTTGTTCAGTTGCTAAGTTGTGTCTGACTCTTTGCAACCTCATGGACTGCAGCAGACATGGCTTTCCTGTCCTTCACTAATACCCGAGGTTTGCTCAAATTCATGTCCATTGAGTCAGTGATGCTATCCAACCATCTCATCCTCTGCCACCCCCTTCTCCTTTTTCCTCTGGTTTTTCCCACCATCAGGGTCTTTTTCAATGAGCTGACTGTTCGCATCAGATGGCAAAAGTATTGAGCATCAGCATCAGCATCAGTCTTTACAAAGGATACGCAGGGTTGATTTCCTTTAGGATTGACTAGTTTGATCTCCTTGCATTCCCAGGGACTCTCAAGAGTCTTCTGCAGCACCACAATTTGAATGCATCAATTCTTCAGTGCTCAGCCTTCTTTACGGTCCAACTAACACACCTGTACCTGACCACTGGAAAAACCTTAGCTTAGTGATGTCTCTGTTTTTTAATATACTGTCTTGGTTTGTCATAGCTTCTCTTCCAAGGAGCAAGTGTCTTTTAGTTTCGTGGCTGCATTCATCATCCACAGTGATTTTTTGAGCCTAAGAATATAAAATCTGTCACTGCTTCCAGGTTATCCCCCTTCTATTTGCCATGAAGTGATGGGACCAGATGCCATGATCTTACTTTTATGAATGTTGATTTATAAGCCGGCTTTTTCACTCTTTCTTTCACCCTCATCAAGAGGCTCCTTACTTCCTCTTTACCTTCTGCTATTAGAGTGGTATTTATCTTCTTATATGAAGTTGTTGATATTTTTCCCTGCAATCTTGATTCCAGCTTGTGATTCTTACTGCCTGACATTTCACATGATATACTCTTCACAGAAGTTAAATAAGCAGAGTGACAACATACAGCCTTATTGTATTCCTTTCCCAGTTTGGAACCAGTTCATTGATCTATGTACTGTTCTAACTGTTGCTTCTGGACCTGCATACAGGTTTCTCAGGAGACTGGTAAGGTGGTATGGTATTCTCACCTCTTAAGAATTTTCCACAGTTTGTTGTGGTTCACCCAGTCAAAGACTTTAACATAGTCAATGAAGCAGAACTAGATTTTTTTCCCTTAAAATTCCCTTGCTTCTTCCTGATGCAATGAATGTTAACAATTTGATCACTGGTTCCTCTGCCTTTTCTAAATCCAGCTTGTACATCTGGAAGTTCTCAGTTCTCACAGTGCTGAAGCCAAGGATTTTACCCATAATGTTAGTAGCATGTGAAAGGGCAGACTTGTACAGTAGTTTGAATATTCTTTGACTTTGCCCTTCTTTGGGGTTGGGATAAAAACTGTCCTTTTCCAGTCTTGTGGCCACTGCTGAGTTTCCCAAATTTGCTGACATATTGACTGCAGCACTTTAGCAGCAGCATCTTTTAGGATTTGAAGTAGGTCAGCTGGAATTCCATCACCTCCACTATCTTTGTGGAGGCCCACGTGATTTCATACTCCAGGATGTCTGGTTCTAGGTGAGTGACCACACCATCATGATTATCTGGGTCATTAAGACCTTTTTTGTATGCTTCTGTGTGTTCTTGCCACCTCCCTCTTAATGTCCTTTGCTTCTGTTAGGTTCTTATTGTTGCTACCGTTTATCATGCCTATCCTTGCATGAAATATTCCCTTAATATCTCCAGTTTTCTTGAAGAGATCTCTACTCTTTCCCATTCT
This sequence comes from Muntiacus reevesi, assembly GCF_963930625.1. Taxonomy (NCBI): domain Eukaryota; kingdom Metazoa; phylum Chordata; class Mammalia; order Artiodactyla; family Cervidae; genus Muntiacus; species Muntiacus reevesi. The sequence goes on from NC_089250.1 coordinate 241,271,389, forward strand.
GTTGTTTTCTTCTGTTTATTTGAACTGTTTATTTAAGAAGGCCTTTATATCTCTCCTTGCTGTTCTCTGGAACTCTGCATTCAGACGTGTATACCTTTTCCCTTTCTCCCTAGCCTTTTGCTCCTCTTCTTTCCTCAGCAATTTGTAAAGACTCCTCAGATAGCCACTTTGCCTTCTTGCATTTATTTTTCTCTGGGATGGTTTTGGTCACTGCCTCCTGTACAGTGTTAGGAACCTCTGTCCATAGATTTTCAGGCCCTCTGTCTACCGGGTCAAATCCCTTGAATCTATTTGTCACCTCCACTGTAGAATCATGATATATAGTATAGCATTTTCAGGTGTTGAAGGACCTCAGAAACTAGATATTTCTTTGGGTACCCTTAAAGCTAAAAGTAATGTGAAAATGGCACACAAAATAGGTAATTAATCTTTTGATCATATTTGACATTGATCAGATTCAAATTTATATCATTTTCCCATTTTTCTAATGTACATAATATAAAAAGAAAAGTTAAAAAAAGAGTATTTTAGATAATGACATATGATGATGGAATGTGATAGGAATTGCATCATATTAGGGTTTTTCATGGAAATATATCTAGAAGAGGGACTTAAGGGGCTCACCTGGTGGTTCAGTGACTCAGCTTCCACACTCCCAAAGCAGGGGGCCCAGGTTCGCTCCCTGGTCAGGGAACTAGATTCCAGATGCCACAACTAAGACCCAGCGTAGCTGAATAAATAAATAAAAATATTTTTTTAAAAGATCTGGAAGAGAAACTTTACTTTTCATGAAAGAGATTATTTTAAAAGGATACAGGTATATCCCCAGTATGTAATGTTAGAAACAAATACATGTTTTTCAAATCACATTCATAATTAAGGGGATTTTTTTATAAAATACAATTCTCTTATTGGAAATATTAAATCTTGCTTGAGAAGCAATTCTATGGTTTCTACTTCTGAAGAACTCACACTCTGGTCATGTTTGTGGCAAAGAAACTAGATGGTAGCTAGTGCTATAGATGGAAAAAGAGATCCTAGGTTAGAGAAAAGAATCTAAGCTTGCTCCATGAGAGGTTATGGATTTTTCATTCCCATTAACTATGTGTCATTGAGGATCTCAAGTTGACAATAAACATAAAATTCATTTTAGAATGTGAAAACTCTGCTTTTCATATCGTTAAAAAACATTTTATGTGAAGTGTGGCCTCTGAATAATACTGATATGTAGAGAGTTAAAAAGGAAAATAATGATAAAGATAGAAATAGAGATAGAAAAGGGGAGAAAAATTGTGATGACAGGTGAAGTAATAATTAGAAACTTATATCTGTTATCTTTTAAACATATTTTTATTTATTTACTTATTTGACTCTGCTGGATGGGTCTTAGTTGCAGCATGTGGGATTTTAGTTGTGGCACCTAGGATCTAACTTCCCAACCAGGGATCGAACCTTGGGCATTGGGAGGATGGAGTCTTAGCCACCAGACCACCAGGGAGGTCATTGATAGCTGTTATTTTAAAGTCAAGATTCAGTCTTGATGTTTCACATTTTGTAGCTTATGAGTTCACCAAGGGAGAATAACATTCCTTTTCATAAAAAGAATTTGTTCTGGGGATGTTCATGTAAGGATCACTGACCAATGTAATAACCGATCCCCTAGATTATCAAATTTGCCCAAAATATGAAGATTATATAATATAAGATTATCTTCTCCTGTGATCACCCAAAACATAGTATCAAACCAAAACATCAACCGGCATTTCCCAGAACATCAAATAAAGGCAGGATAAAAGGAGTGGGTGAGTTTAGGTGTGGCATTCTCTGGTTCTTCTTTAGTAAAGGGACAAAGTTGGATTATCTTAAGAAATAAAGTATATTTAAAAAATAGTAATATTGTGAAGCTTGGCCAATTCTCAGGAAATATTTGTATGATGATGGGAAAAAGTTTAAAAGTAGTTATTTTCTTAAAAAAATGCAAAAATGGGTATTCATGTATTTTTAACATATATCTATGAAACCATTCATGAAGTTATATATCACCATATGCAGCATTTCTTTTAAGTATTATCATACTTTATATCACAAATTGCTGGGTGCATTTGTGAGTTTGAGATTGGCAAGCTCGATTTCAGTGCATTTTGATTTTCCGCAGATTGATAAAGCATTGCGTCCCATTTCATTGAATAGTGGCAAAAATAAAGTAAGAAGAGATCCAGGTTATTTTCTTATTACATGAAAGAACTATCTAGGCTCAGGGATTTGGGAGACATTTGGAGATAATTACTAGGTCACCTGAGTCAAGATGCAAACTTTCCTAAGTGAACTGCAGTGCTCTATTAAAAAATCTACATTTTCTGCCTGACAAATGAAGTGTTGTTGGATGTAGAGAGAGAGGGTATGCTAATTTATCTTGAGCACTAAATACCCAGTGGCAAAACTATTACTTGTTGACTTTAAAATTAACCTATTTTAAAACCAGAAGGCAGCGTGGTAGCTTGAGAGTGAGATTCGAGGTAAGAAAATCTTCAATTTTAATTGTGGCTCCACTGGCCAATATGATCAATTTATTTTATTAGTAAATAAAGATAAAATATTTATTATGGCCTGTAACTAGTGTTAAGTGAAATAAATAAAGGACCTCTCACTTTTTGTGGGGCCATATCTAGTACATTGTAAATAAACTGATTTAAGTTTTGTTTATGTCCCATCTACCTAAAATAAATATCTTCAGACACATTCTAATTTGTAAATTCTCTCACATATTCCTCTTCCTTTCCTCCCTTAGGTTTCTGTAATTTTTTAAGCTTCCCTTTCTCTCTTGGAGTATTTCAGTATCCTCCTAAATTACTAGTTTTATTCTGGATTCCTTTCCATTCTCCCCATTTCCCTGTTCCAGTAATGAATTACTCTTTCTAAATTTATACTCATATAACTAAGTGTTCCTCACTGTTATAACACTTCACTGCTGCCTAATTTTTACTATTTGCCTTATTGTGGCAGGTTGTCCTGATTCTTGCTTTTAACACTTTCCTTTAGTTAAAAGGAGGTTTAGTAAAATCACTGTTGTTGTTTAGTCGCTAGGTTGATTTTGTGATCCTGTGTACCATAGTCTGCCAGGCTCCTCTGTCCACAGGATTTCCCAGGCAAGAATACTAGAGTGGTTGCCCTTTCCTTCTCCAGGGGATGTTCCCAGCCCAGGGATGGAACCTGCGTCTCCTGCATTGGCGGGCTAGTTCTTTACCACTGAGGCTCCAGGGAAGCCCACAATAAAATCACTGCTTTTAAAAATGTCTTAATTTCTTTTATAATTAGCATCCTTGTATGTGCCTGCCTCACTGTCTTTCTCCAAATATAAACCCATGATCTAAAGCCAGGTTTAATTGTAACATTCCCCTTGATACAGCCTCAGGAATTCATGTGTGTGTGCTTCATCACTCAGTTGTGTCTGACTCTTAGCGACCCCGTGGACTGTAGCCTGTCAGGCTCCTCTGTCCATGGGGGTTCTCCAGGCAAGAATACTGGAATGGGTTGCCCTGCCCTCCTTCAGGGGATCTTCCCAATGCAGGGATCAGATTCAGGTCTTCTGCATTGCAAGTGGAATCTTTACCACCTGAGCCATCAGGGAAGCTTTGCAATTCATACTTATGCCTAAGTCAGAATGCCTAACTAACTCATACAGCCTACATATATACTTTCTTACAGTGATTAGCACATGCATAGTCCTTTCCTCTATTGTCATGAAACCCCTTGGTATCAGGAAGTGTTATTATCCATGTTTCCAAGCCAGGATATAGTATATAGTCATTAAATGTCTGCTGTGCAAAGAATTTACTCAAAGCCATCTAGGACAGAATATGTACTTTCACTTCACTATGGTATTGCTAATTTAAGAAATGTATGTATTTATAATGTTGTCTGTAAACAGAGTAAGAATGTAGGCAATTGGTTCCACTCTTAATATTTACTTTCCAAAAGGCTGTTGAGGGTAATGATTTCAAAGTTTTCCTAGCCTTGTATGTTTGGAATGCAATGATATTGCCACTCAGGGAGAAATTCCTTAAAAAATGAACTCTGTGAGGCAGACTGTACTGGGCAATCTGCCTTCTTTGTAGATGACCTCACAGTCCTATAATCATTGTAGCTTCCCTGGAAGCTCAGAGTTCAGAACTGAATGAATGTTTTGCCAAAGGTCAGGGAGTCTTCAGATTCAGTTTCTAAAATCGAAATCTCAGCTGTCTAGGAAAGAAATGAAGACAGACTCATTTTAATTAGGTGGCAGTATCTCCACTCCAGAGAGGTCCACAGTATTAATTAAAGTCATGACTTTAGGTTTGTCTCTAAGCTTTGAAATTTCAACAATTTGACCAGGTTTGACTTGGAATGAATTGAAACTTTCGGAAGGGCTTTCTTTGGGCCATAATTCCAATTTCAGTATTAGAAAATGGATAACACAAAGACTTTACATTGTTTTTGAACTTCGAATGGCATTTTGCACTGACATCACATGTACAAATACCTTAACAAGCTTTGCAAGTTTGTAATGAGATAACCATCAGCCTTTCTGACAAATCTACTTTCATCTAGTTGATTATTTTGGTGTCAGTAGGTTCTGTGATCCTATAGCATCTGGTGTTCACACTTCTCTATACTAAAGCTCTTAATTGTCCCAAAAAATCAGCTTTTTACAGCTCAAAACTGGTTGCTAATATGTTAACCAATGAACATTTAGTTAAACACAGAGACTACAGATTTACATCCTGATTTCATATTGATTTAAGTCAAGTTCTTTCCCATTTGGTAGTACTTCCAGTCAGGGCTAGCCGGAGGCAAAATTGTGAAGTAGGTTAAGCTGCTTTTAGCTGTATTCAGCTTTCTCTGAGGGTCTATGTAGGAATTTGGATCTTTCAAGCTGGAGATAATCTTTCATAAAGAGAAGGCTCTTTACTCTCTAGGGGAAATATAAGGGAAATGGCCACCAATGTCCAGTGTGTCCTATGGGTTACAGCATATATATGCTGTGCTAAGTCGATTCAGTCTTGTCCAACTCTTTGTGACCCTATGGACTGTAGCCCACCAGGCTTCTCTGTCCATAGGGTTCTCCAGAGAATAATACTGGAGTGGGTTGCCATGCCCTCCTCCAGAGGACCTTTCATACACACACACACACACACACATGTACATATATAATGCACATAAGAATACTTTATTTAGAAATGTTTGGATGTAAAACTGTTAGGGAAGCAAAATCCATGTTGTATTTTTTGCATTCTTTGATAATGCCTCTGTGATGAGATGGTACTAATACAGTGGATTCAGAATCAATAGAAAATGGTCACTGCCCATAAGAGATAACAATCACGTGAACCAGATAAGGTCAAAAGGTTGTAAATGGCCTTACAATGCAGGAAATACAACTATAAGGATGTGAACAGAAAGCTGTGGGTGGGAACATGGGATGCTAAGTACCTAGGTACACCGATGTGAGGAAGTTAGAGATAAGTGTTGAAGAAATCCTTGAAGTTTCCAGGAAAGGCAAAAAGAGAGGGGATTGAATTCTCTGTATAGAAAAGTTATGGCAGTAAATCTTGAAAATTTCTGGCATGTACAAGGCACTGTTAATCTGTCCATGAGACAGAAGCAGTATTCATGGAGGGTAAATCTGGAAGTCCTACTTTAGAGCCAGATTATAAATGATGAATGTTTTATGTCAGGCATAAGTAGAATTCACTTTATAGGCAGCAGAGGGTTAAAAGTTCTACACAGATATGTAACCTCATAAACTCTGTTTTATTGAAGTTAATATATGAGAGACATGAGACATGGTAGGGGATCTGAAGCGAGTTAATTCTGAGGTTTGGGACTTCCCTGGTAGTCCAGTGATTATACTTTGGCCACCAGATATGAAAAGTCGACTCACTGGAAAAGACTCTGGTGCTGGGAAAGATTGAGGGCAGGAGGAGAAGGGGGTGACAGAGGATGAGGTGGTTGGATGGCATCACTAACTCAATGGGCATGAGTTTGAGCAAACTTTGAGAGATGGTGAAGGACAGGGAAGCCTGGTGTGCTGCAGTTCATGGGCTTGCAGAGTTGGACACGACTTAGCAATTGAACAACAATCTTAACTGTTAAATATTTGTAGTGATAGTCATTTCTGTTGTTGTCCACTGCTAAGGATTATTAATTTAGCAGCATATTGTCACTTCTGCTGCCGTAATTTGGACAATCGTCCAGCAAAGAGAGATAGGTATTGACAATTAGAAGTAACTAGAGGAAATTTTAGTGGTAAAGTTCCATGTATATACAGTTAGGTCACCAAGAATATCTATAAAACCTTGGATAGTTAAACATGGGTGGTATTTTTCAGTTCTGGTATGAGTCTTTCCTTTTTTAAACCTTTATCCTAGCTCAACAGTATCATTAATATGTATTTCCATTGAATACTTATCTTCTGTGTTTTTAAACCTGTTGCTTCTTTATAGAAGGATTTTTTTGGTCATTAAAGAAAAGTTACAGTATTTATTCAATTACTTAAAGTTCAGTCATTTAAATTAGTCTTCATTAACTATATTCTTACAGTTCTACATCTACATAAGTTTTACATTCTGTGACACATCTGATTAGTAGCTTTTTCCTGGGACACCATGATAAGAAGGATTCTGTGGCTGTATCTGTAACTGAAGAAAGGAGAGCTATGGGTGGGGATGGAGTGGGGTGTGAAACACAAGCAAAGTACCTACCATTTACATTAGCAAGTTATGTTTCTGTATATTATTTTTAAAAAATTATGAAATATTGATTTGTCTGCCCAGACTTGAGATTTAGGACAAGATCTTATAATTCTCTATATACTCAATGGCCAGGACATAGTAACAAACGAACAAATGTCTGATTCAACTCTTTTAATAATACATTCTGAAAAATTGTGTCTCTGTATACTGTCTGTTGCAGTTGCATATTGCTGCAGATTTTCCTGCATATATCAAGGTACCAGAAATATCTGACCTTCTATTATCCCAAAAACGTATCTTTCTGATAACTTCTATCTTCCTAATACCACTGTAATAACTTCCTAATATCTATATAATTATCTTCCTAATTCTTTTAGTTTATGATAGCACTCATGAGCAAAACATCTTCCCCCACCTTACCTTTAAGCATACATGCTATACATATGAGTGGAAAAAACTGACTTAAAACTCAACATTCAAAAAATTAAGGTCATGGGATCTGGTCCCATCACTTCATGGCATATAGATGGGGAAACAATGGAAGTAGTGAGAGACTTTATTTTCTTGGGCTTTATAATCACTGCAGATGGTGATTGTAGCCATGAAATTCAAAGACATTTGCTCCTTGGAAGAAACGTTATGACCAACCTAGACAGCATATAAAAAGCAGAGACATTACTTTGCCAACAAAGGTCCATCTAGTCAAAGCTATGGTTTTTCCAGTGGTCATGTATGGATGTGAGAGTTGGGCCAGAAAGAAAACTGAGTGCCAAAGAATTGATGCTTTTGAACTGTGGTGTTGGAGAAGACTCTTGAGAGTCCCTTGGACAGCAAGGAGATTCAACTAGTCCATCCTAAAAGAAATCAGTTCTGAATATTCATTGGAAGGACTGATGTTGAAGCTGAAACGCCAATACTTTGGCCACCAGATGTGAAGGGCTGACTCATTTGAAAAGACCCTGATGCTGGAAAAGGTTGAAGGCAGGAGAAGAAGGTGACAACAGAGGATGAGATGGTTGGATGGCATCACTGACTTGATGGATGTGAGTTTGATTAAGCTCTGGGAGTTGGTGATGGACAGGGAAGCCTGGTATGCTACAGTCTGTGGGGTCACAAACAGCAGGACGTGACTGAGCGACTGAACTGAACTGACAGCACCCTAGTGGACTGGGTGCATAACTGATCTAATTAAGATGTCATACATGAGTGCTAAGTATTTTCAATATGAGAATGAAGACTGGCAATTAAATAAGGATTGAAAAAGCAAGATACAGGAATAATTAGGAAAAGAATGGACCAGAAACCAAAATAGGATTAAAGCTTGAAGGTCAGTACAGAAAAGCACATTTCTCCAGTGACTCAGATGGTAAAGAATCTGCCTTCAATGCAGAAAATCTGGGTTTGATCCTGGGTTAGGCAGATCCCCTAGAGAAGGGAATGGCAACCCACTCCAATATTCTTGCCTGGGAAATTCCATGGACAGAGCAGCTTGGCGATCTACAGTCCACAGGGTCACAAAGAGTCAGACACGACTGAGCGACTAACACACACACACACAGACACACACACACACAGAGACACACACACAAACACACACAGGAAAACAGTTCAGAAACATCAGCATATGTTGAGGCTTCCTGTCACATCATGTTATGTGTGGTCCAGGAGTACAGCAAGGAGCCTCATCAGGCTCATAATGATCATTTGCCTGCCAAGATCATCCTGCCACTTTGTGTTCACTTTTACTATTGGTTTTAGTTAACAAGAAAGTGTTCCTAATATGGCCGAATAGTTACAAAACATGAGCTCTTAGGTAGGGCATGAAGTCAAAACTTTACTCCAGATCTTTTATTCTTATTGATTGAGGGTAAGTTTTAATTTTTCTGCTCCTCCCCCATATTTTTGACTGACAAATGGTGCAGTGCATACCTCTTATGTTTTTAGAAGCTTTCATTTGTTTTGTTGAAGATTGAATGAAAGAAGTTTAAAGAGCTCAACAAGAAGTATTCTGAGATTATTTTGTTTGCTTGCAATGAAACTGTTGTGTCTCTTTGCACTTGGGAGTGAGAGAGAGAGGAGAATGAGTTACTCATTTTATAATTCCAGCTCTATTGAACCAATTATTACAGAACACTTTGTGCACTATATCTGATCTAACTTTTATATTAAATTTAGACATATGACTGAGGAGTCTTATTGTAACTAAGAGTTAGCTGGAAGAACGGTAAGAAAAAGTGATATTTGGTGCTCTAATAGAACTATATATTCACCTCTTTGGAACTTGGTTGTATATTTGAATAACATACTAAGAGCTCTGTACCATCCAGTTGGCTATATGAGCTGTAAAGTTGATCTGCAAACAATGCATAGAATTTTTGTGACATTCACGGAATAGTTACTGTGCATGTTAAGTATGTGAGGCATGGCTATTGAAGGCTAATTTAAAACATACATTTTCTTTTTTTGGAAAAATATAATTATATAATCCATTATTTTCCATTTCTTGTCTGGACACAAAGACTTTAAAAGCTAAAGTTAGTCACAGTAAATATTTGTCTATAGATCTTAATGTTCATGCTTCCTTTTCCTTTCTAGGACCTACACTTTTAGTTGCATTTATACATTCAATCAGTTTTATTAAAGGCTTATCTTGTTTCCAGTACTAAGATGATAAGTAAGAAGACAAATATTATTGCTGTCCTTATGGAACTTTTACTTCATGTTTCTATGTCTAAAATTGTTTGTGGAGTCAGATAGCATATAAAGGGCAGATATAATATGTGGAGAAAGTAAATTTCCAACCAGAGGAGAATTATTTTATGTTTTAAATAATGATAGATTCACATGTTTGCATATATATACACACAGAGAGAGACTTCATCATGGTTTTGCCTTAGTTAATTGGGATTTCTTTCTATTTTTCCATACATACAAAATAGCCATATTTTGTCCACAAACGAGAATGATGTCAAGAAGGGCAGTGTTTTTAGGCATAAGCATTTCACAAAGACTTATTCTCCAAACTGATTGATCTGGGAAAATCCCTGAACTATTAAAACCTGTTACCTTCAGGTCTTCTATTTTCACATTCATTTATATTTACTGTGTATATTTACTACTTTATTATGTAGGCCTTGTAGTAGGTAGAGAAATATTATCAGGGATATTTACATATCTCCAGTATTTTACCTTTAAAGGAAATGGTTAGGAGTAAAATCAACCTCCTTTTGCCTCTAATATTAGTTTAGTATCTATTCTGTTCTGATACAGACATTTGTTCCATTGTATGTTAATAATTTTCATAACAGTGAAATTGTTGGTTAGCATGGTGGACTTGCTGTGTTGTACCTTCATTTTCTTCTTCGTTTACCAACCTGGCTGGTAAATGGGGCTCCCTTTCTTCTTTATAACCATCTTTGTTGCATATAGCATCAAATGGATTTTATTGGAAAGGCAACTGAGATGCTGGAAGTTAGTAGTTCACTCAATACTATGCAACTAGTCAAAGACATTAGTATTTATACTACTCAGATCCTTTTCCCCCCACTCAATCTTTGGCTTTAATTCATTATTTAATATTTATTTGTCAAGTATTTGTTAGGTTCTTAAGATGAGTCATACATTGTTCTAGGTTATGAGAATACATCAATGGTAAAAAAGGCAAAAACACATTTTAATGGAGTTTATATTCTGGTTATGGAAGGTAAGCAATTAGAATAAGAAAAAAAAATTCTGTCATATGGTTATGAGAATTAAGGAGAAATCTAAAAGAGGGGTGGAGAATAGAAACCACCATGGTCACATTAAGAAGAAAATACATAGAGGTTGTCTGATGGTCCAGTGTTTATGTCTTCACCTTCCAGTACTAGGGGTGCAGGTTCAATCCCTGGTCAGGAAGCTAAGATCCCACATGGCTCATGGCCAAAAAATCAGAACATAAAAAGAAGCACTGTTACAACAAATTCAATAAAAACTTTAAAAGTGGTCCACATCAAAAAAGAAAATACATGACTAAAAACATGAAAAATGGGTGGCAATGAAAAGACCCACACATTACCTGGTACTCAGAGCACTGAACATGCATTTTGTATTTTGGCCATCAAATTTCAGATCTCAGAAATTTTTGTACAAGCTTGGAGCAGTCACATCTTTTCCTGGTTGTCAGTTTTTCACCTAGAAAATCAGCATGTGTCCCAGATTACCTCCAATGTTCACCTCATGTCATGACTCATTTTAACCTCTGTCCTCTAGACTGGCAGATGATTCTGTTTCTTTTCTTCTCTCATATTTTTTTCTTAGTTTTACTTCAGTTCAGTCACTCAGTTGTGTCTGACTCTATGCAACTCCATGGACTGCAGCGTGCCAGCCACCCTGTCCATCACCAACTCCTGGAGTTTACTCAAACTCATGTGCATTGAGTCGGTGATGCCAAACAACCATCTCATCCTCTGTCGTCCTCTTCTCTTTTACTTTCTTCCTAACATTTATCCATTCTTGCTAATTTTCCTAAAACCTAAGTTCTTTCTACTCATACACAAATGTATACCTATAATCACTTCACTTATCTAAGTCTCACATTCCAATTGTGATGAAAGCCAAGCAAAAATAAAGAGAGCACACATTTTGAAAATTGTTTTATAAGGCTGATGTGTGATTTACCTTTTTAGCATTCTGTCTTTATTTCTTTTATATATGGAAAATATGCTAATTTCCATGGCAGATACACTGTGTATGTTTGCAAAAAAAGAGCAGTGTGCTCAGCTGAGATGGGAGTTAATATTTTGATAGACACCAGCTTTCTCAACCTAATTACACATACATGACTAATTTTACCCATCAGCCATGCATAAGTTCATTGCTATTTCTAACACTTTCCCAAACTTAAACTGAAAGTATTTTTGACATACATCCCTTCCCCAAATCATGCATTAATATTTGCTCCATTAAAAATAAGGAGTAAGAGGGCTTTTTCAGCTAGTTGTTTTAATGGTCTGTAGACTATTATCAAAGCTACCAATTCTGAATGCCTACTGTGGGCTAGGAACTATCATAGGTATTTCTTTCTTATACCTTATTTCAAGCCATTTTTTTCAAACCTTAAATATATATGCAACTGTATCATATTGAAAGCTGAAGAAATAGAAATACACTTTGTTAAAGAATTTACCTGGATTGCTTTAGGCCACCTAATTTATATATAGTCTTCTTGGGATCTGCAGGGAAAAACAGACAGAGTTGACCTATAAAAAGGCCAACCACCAAATCTATCGAATCCATTCTTTTAAGAAACGACTGTTTCTATAATTATAACAATTAAGCATTCAACTTCATTTTGTGATTAAATTTGGGAACTGATTGTGACAAAGAAACTCATGGAGAAATGAGAAGATACAACACAGAAAATCATGACATATATGGAGTTTTACAATCATGATGTTTCTTACTGCATCTGAAAGTGAAAGTGTTAGTTGCTCAGTCGTACCCAACTCTGCAACCCCATGGACTGTACTGTATCCCACTGGACCAGGCTTCTGTGTCCATGGAATTTTCCCGGCAAGAATACTGGAGTGGTTTGCCATTCCCTTCTCCAGGGGATCTTTTGACCCACGGATTGAACCCAAGTCTCCTGCATTGCTGGCAGATTCTTTACCATCTGAGCCACCAGGGAAGCCCCTAAATGCATCTAACTGCATCTAGTGAACATCTATCACTAGAAACCATTTGTAAGCTACATAATATACAAGTTTGGGTCAGTGTTATTTTGGTATATCAATTTCTCAAAGATTTCCCAAATTGTGTTATGAAAATGTGCGTGTGTGTAAGCTGTCACTTCAGTTGTGTTCGACTCTGTGCAACCCTATGGACTGCAGCCCACCAGGCTCCCCTAGCCATGGGCTTCTCCAGGCAAGAATACTGGAGTGGATTGCCATTAAATAAGGTCACAGTTGTTCTACAAAATAACAAACAATACTAATATTAAAATAAAAAGGTGTTGTGGGCTCAAATAGTTTTGAGAAATGCTGTCTAATCCTTCTGACTCTCCTTTGTTGACTTATGATACATATTACCTGTCTAATGACTTGAATGTCTTGCAGAGAAGAAGTCTATTTTAGGAGCTATTTTCTCCACTCCATGCCCAGTGATTTTAAAAATATTTTTGAATATGAAGCACATTTCTTCCTGTAAGACAAGTTAACACCTAATAATGTATTCTAAAGCAGGGGTCTCCAGCCTCTGGGATCTAATGCCTGATGGTCTGAGGTGGAGCTTATGTAATAATGACAGAAATAAAGCACACAATAAATGTAATGTGCTTGAATCATCCCCAAACCATCCCCCCACCAATCTGCCTGAGTCTGTTTAAAAATTGTCTTCCATGAAGCTAGTCCCTGGTGCCAAAAAGATTGGGAACCCTTAAGCTAAAGTATAAATATTCAGTAGAACAACATGGTGTGGAAATTGTGTAAGGCCAAATTCATCATCCTTGCATAGAGTCCCCTCACAATTTGGCCTGCTTTATGTAAATACTTGGGAAACCTCAGTAACTCAGGGGTAAAGAATCTTCATGCATTACATAAGATACAGATTTGATCCCTGGGTCGGGAAGATCTCCTGGAGAAGGAAATAGCAACCCACCCCAATATTCTTGCCTGGGAAATCCCTTGGACTGAGGAGCCTGGTGGGCTACAGTCCATTTAGTTTGCAAAAGAGTCAAACATGACTTAGTGAGTAAACAAAAGTATGTAAATAGATACTGCATTTCAATATACTGTGTTATCTCATAAAATAACTTATAAAGTAATTTTGATTGTGATCAGTACAGCTAGTTTGTTTACTTAAGCCCAATTATAACCTCTCAGGTAAGAAAATGAAGTCTCTTGGAGACCATAGAACATGATGATTGGAAATTGAGATACAAATTCAGTTTTCCTTCTGAAACATATATTTATCTCCTTGTGTTACCAAAAACATTTAGTTCCTACAGAGAGAATTGCTAGCACAGTATCGAACCCATAAACACTACCATTTATTAACAACGATTATTTCCAAATCATTTTTAAAATTGGGATTTTTTAAAAATGGATTTTTGTTAGAGTGTAGCTGATTTACAATGTTGTGTTAGTTTATGCGATACAGCAAAGTGAATCAGTTATACATATACATTCAGCCACCCTTTTAAGATTCTTTTCCATGTAGGTCTTTATAGAGTAATGTGCGTACACACTCACTTACTAAGTTGTCTCCAACTCTCTGTGACATGAAGGACTGCAGCCCTCCAGGCTCCTCTGTCCATAGGATTTCCCAGGCAAGAATACTAGAGTGGGTTGCCATTTCCTTCTCCAGGGGATCTTCCTGACTCAGTGATCGAATCCGTATCTGCTACGTTGGCAGGCAGATTCTTTACCACTGAGCCACCAGGGAAGACTGTTTAAAAACGTAGAAACATGTTATTAATCATAATTTTATCTTTCAAGATATCTTGCAAATTGTTTTATACATACTTATTCTTGATACATAGTTGTGGAATAATTCCTCCAGGTATTTTAATTACTGGGGTTTTATGGTATATTCTTGTTACTGCATAGCAATTAGTCTGTATTTCATAAATCAAATACAACCAATGTGAGGTAGCACCATTCCCATGGATTGTGTGTGGTCTTTGGGGCTCTATATACAGTGATCATTTGTAACGCTGAGATAAAAATGTGGGCTGCAATTTTTTATGTTCCCATCATGCTATTTACTTTGTGAGATCCTTGTTTGACATTAGAAAAGTCACATTCCCTCTCTGGTCTTCAGTTTAACCAATAATATTTATGTGAAATAAATTATAGAATAGGCTTTCTCCTCCAATGTGTAACTCATAATTTGTTTACTTTAAAGTTCATTGTAAAGAAAGGACAAGTTTCTGAAAAATGTCATTTCCCTATTCAAGTGTTAGCACTATGAGATTAAATTTAACTGGATAATACATTATGTTTCAACATCTTGCATATAATTCCAAATAAATTGTCACTTATAGGATCTAAAGTTATATATTTTGTTATTTAAAATGACTAAATCTTATGGAAAATATCATTCATCATTTTTGCCACTATATTTTTGAGCAATTTGAACTAAAATAAATTAAATCCTTTGTGCATTACTAGCCTCCAAAAAACAATTTGTTTCACCAGGTCTGTGCTGTTCTTTTAATGATGGAATAGGGCAGCTTGCTTCTGGAACTCTAAATGCACCATTTTCAAAGTTTTTCACAGTGGGTTGCAACATCAGATATCTATTTCTAGAACTTCTCTACTTCAGCTGTCTTCCCACACACTTTGGATGGTGGAGATTATTAAAAATTTAAGCAATGGAAAAAAATTTATATTTAAAATCATCACAATTTTTTAAGAATCTCTCTCTCTAAAAAAGCTGCCTTTAAAAATTAAAATACATAACAAGTTTTCAGGTTGGGGTGGAGTCTTAGGTTACCTAATCCTTAGTAGGCATGGATGTTTTTTCATAGGTGTTTGACCCACGTTTTCTCAAATATATCCAGCATCTGAAATCTTTAAAAGCTGCTTTCTCTTTGCTGGACAGCTCTACTAAAACACGTTTCCTTGGCTTGAGTAGAAAATTCTCCATTTAGAACCATTCACATTGATTTTAGTTCTCCAAAATTTCTCAAAGCACACTGTAGATTTACACTTCCCATAGGAAAAATGTTTCTGAAAAACTAAACATGTATTTGATTGAGGGATAACCCACGTGCCTCTCCTATTTACATCAAGAACCGTCCTTGCCCTGTCACACACCAGCTTCCTTCCCTTCTGTTTGCTGAGGCCTACACACTTTTGTTTCACCGTTCTCATTTTCTGAACTCATTTCAGATTCATCCTCATCCTTTAAGAATTTGCTGAAATGTTCCACTTCTCTGACATTTTCCTTAACTGACTCATGAAAATATTCTTCATTTCATACTTTCCCTGGAAAACAGAAAACTATCCTGTTTGGGTTTGATTTCCTCAGTGGGTTTTATGACAAAATGGATGCCCATTGTCTAAGTGAATAGAATTTAAAAATTTCCAAACTTCACTAAGGAAGTTACAGTTAATATCTGACAAGTGTACTTTTGAGTTTAAAACACATCATGCTCCCACTTTCACTGTCCTCAACTTGCAATTTGTGCTTTAGCCTAAGCAGGTGACAACACCAAAAACAACAAACTATTTCAGCAATGTTTAAATCTTGATACAAAAACTTTCTGTGACTTCAGACTGTAGGAAGATTTGTTTCAAAAAATGAGATGAAACTAGTGCAGTTGGTATCATTGAGTCATATATTTGAAAATATTACAACTTTGCTTTATGTAATGGCCAGTGCTCTATACTAATTGGCTTACATTAAACCTTGTATATAAAGTGGTATAGACGCACCTGGCACTTAATAAAGGCACATATAGGTACACATACATGTTCTTTAAAAACATTTTTTAAAATAGGGAAAACTCAAAGGTAAAATCTACCTTCTGTGCATCATTTTTTGTCTTCATTTTGGAGGAAATAGCAAATGAGCTGTTTATTACTTGGTAATTTTTATTATGGTAACCTGATCTGCATTGCTTTCCGAATCACACAACATTCAAAGGGAGCAGAGGGCCCCCTTTTACAGGTCAGTTTGTCTTCCTCAAGCTTGCCTTCCCAATCCTTAGCATCATGTCTTGCATTCTAGTATTTGCGGTTTCAGATAAATTGATGAATAAATAAATGAACCCTTATCAGTACATGCATTCAGATCACCATTGAGCGTTTACCCAGAGAAAACTGTAATTCAAAAAGATACATGCACCACAGTGTTCATAGCAGCACTGTTTAAAATAGCCAGGACACGGAAGCAACTTGAATGTTCATCAGCAGAGGAATGTATAAAGAAGATGTGGTATATTATATACAATAGAAAGTTACTCAGTCATAAATAAAAAATGATATAGATGATCTTGAGTTTTTATTCTTGGTTGAATACCATTGTTAGAAGCTCTTTTCAAAGTGCATTTGTTTTCCCTTCTAGACACTTTGTCATTATTTGTGTAATCATTTGAAGTATTTTGTGTAATAATTTTGAAGTGTTTGTTTTCTATCTAATTCCATAAGAATAAAGTCTGTTTTTCTACCCTGACCATTGCAAACCATTTCCCCACATGGCATGTAGTTTATAATACAAATAACTTAGGACCAAGCATTAATGAAGCAAGGGAAAAGAAACAGACAAACATCTCATAGCTACTTGGGTGGGTGCATATGAGATGTACAAAAAAACCTCTGTGTGGTTTAAAAACTTCTGTGTTTCTAGCTTTCAGTTCCACCTAGAGAAACTCTACCCCTATAAGCATGCTTAATGTAAAAAATTATTTAAATATATTAATAGTGAAAAATATTCATTACTTAGTAAGTTAAGAAAGATTTGAGATTGGTATTTAATTCAAATTTTGAAAGTCAGATTTTTAATAATTTTCTCAGCTTTCTTTTATTTGCCAGCTTAGCTCATTTTCACAGGTGTCATAACAACCATAGTTTTTAACATTCTGAAGTAGTCATAGATTCTCTGTGAAAAAAATGAGGTCTACTTTTCTGCAAAGACAGTGTTCCTCTGTCACCTTTGTCCAGTATCCCCTAATGTCATAGTTATATAAATTTTAGTAAATGCCCTCTTAAAAATCAGTCATTTCAAAACACTAAACTTGTAATTGGCTTGATAGGGAGCTGCATGGAGAATAATTCTTTGTGAAGTTTATCATCAGGTCTTAAAATTCTAGATTTAATCAACTGTGGGGTTCACAGAGAAAAGCCATCATTTTAGACGCAGAAACAAAGAAGTCCTTTAAGTACTTCTGGCTGTTTGGTGTTAAAACACTGCAAAAATAGACTATTGAGACAAGACTATTTACAAAATTTTGTACATACAAAACTACTCATGGTCAGGGAGGAAGAAAAAAGTCCTATCAACTCTGGCTGCCATACATGCTTTTAAAAACATAAGTACTTACCAAATCCTGGATTTTAAAGTTAATACTTGAGATGAGGAAAGGACTGACTCACTGCTAAACACTCACACACACAGGGTTTAGAGCTATATGGTCTAATATAGGCACTAATCACAGGTAGCTATTGATCATTTCAAATGTGACTAGTCCCAGTTGAGATGAGATGCATATATGTGTAAAATACAAATTGTATTTCAAAGACAGTCCAGGAGAAGGGATATACAAAATCTCGTTAACATTTTATGTTGATTACACATAGAAATGGTATTATTTTAAGTTAAATGTACTATTAAAATGGATTTTAGTCTTCTCTATTTGCCCTAGGAACCTCTAGAAAATATAAAATTGCATATGTGGCTCACATTACATTTCTTGGATAGTACAGCTTAAAGATCATAGTGTAGCAGAAGAAAAAAACAACAACATTGACTTCAAGTTCGAAATCTTTTCAGGACACAGTGAAGCCTAATGGTTAATAACACAAGTTTTGGCATCTGATTGAGTTCAAATTCTATCTCTGCTACTTGTTAACTGGCTTTGAACAAGATACTTAGCATTTCTAAACTTGACTTCCTCCTCTACAAAAAAGTGGCTGCTAATAAAAGCTAGGTGAGTGACCACATGAGATAATGCATATAAAACTGATACCACAACTTTTGTCATACACAAAAATTAGCTCTCTGACTTAGCAGTTGCTTATAGAGCACCTATAACTGAAGGGCTGTACATAAGATTAACAGAAATATCTAAGCATATTATCCAACTTTAGGGAGATTGAATTCATTTACATCATTAGCTGTGCTGAATTAAATCTCAGCTTGTTCATTTTGTTGTTGTTGTTGTTAGGCATTTCTTCATTTTTAAAACAGGGATAATTATTTATACATTAGAGGATTTTGAAAACTAAATGAGATTAATACTATATAATGTAGGAGTATTAATAAATAGCAAAATAATACCTTAGCTACCTCATGCTTTTAATTTTTTTTCATGTTTTGTAGTATAGTTGATGTAGAATATTAGATGTTACAGTGTTAATATAGTGATTCACAATTTTTAAAGGTTATACTCCATTTCTGGTTATTATAAGGTACTGACTGTATTCTCTGTGTTGTGCAATATATTCTTCTAGCTTATTTTATACATAGTAGTTTGTATCTCCTAATCTCCTATCCCTGGTATTGCCCCTTCCCACTGGTAACCACTGGTTTGTTCTCCAAGTCTGTTTCTTTTTGTTATATTTACTAGTTAGTTTTTTAGGTTTCACATAAAAGTGACATCATGCTGTATTTGTCTTTTTCTGATCTATTTCACTAAGCATAATATCCTCCAGATCCATCTATGTTGTTGCAAATGGTAAAATTTTATTCATTTTTATGGCTGAGTAATATCCCATTGTGTGTGTGTGTAAATATTATCACATTTTCTCTCTCCATTCATTTAGGTTGCTTGTATATCTTGGCAATTGTAAATAATGCTACTATGAGCATTGGTTTGCATGTATCTCTTTGAATTAGTTTTCTTTTGCTTTTGCAGATATATACCCAGGAATGAATTGTGGGGTCATAGAGTAGTTCTGTTTTTAGTTTTGTGAGAAATCTCCATATTGTTTTCCACAGTGGCTGCACCAATTTACATTCCCACCAACATTGTACAGGGGTTCCTTTTCTTCCACAGCCTTGCCAACATTTGTTATTTGTGTTCTTTTTCATGATTCTAACAGGTATCAGGTAATATTAAAATTTTGCCTCTCTGTATTCTGATTGAGCTTCCCTCAGACCTCTTTCCTTTTGGCTTTTATTTGTGCACTGATTTCCTGGCTATTAATCTTTACATTTTGCTTCCAAAAGACAATACAGAGACCGTTAGGCCTCTTTTTAAAACTTTGGAGACAACTGGCATGCAAGGAATAGGTATATTTGATCCACATTGACTCCTTGGGTCTGAAATTCAATGAGACTTTCCTGAGTCAAGTTATTATTTTAATGGCACTTTCAATGATTCTGTCAAGGACCTTTTCCCAGTAGATCACTGGTTATTATTATTATTATTATTTTTCTTTATCTTTTATGAATATTAACTCAACTGAGTCAAAACAAGTTTATAATTAGTGAAATATTTTAAAACACATTTCAGTTTTAAACTACATAGACATCGCTTGAAACAGCTAATCACTATGAAAGTAGAAGTCCTACTTTATTGAGCTGTGAAATCCAAACTCCATTTGTCTTAAGTAACCCATATAGCCGTCAGTCATATGACAGTTTATTATTTTCTTCTCTATTATACTATTTAAGAGGAAGATGCCTTGTTGTGGAAAACATCAACTGAGAGTGAGGAATAAGTGTAAGGAAAGGGGATGGTTTCAAAAAGTTTGAAAGTAGATAAGGTGAGTGTTCTATTTCTAAAAGTATAGGATTATACAAGAAATGTTCTATTTTGTAATATTATTTTAAATAGAAGATGTGAAAAATAAAGAACGATATTACAATTGACAAGTTTTTATGTGCAATGACTTTTATGTGAAAATTGGTTTTTCTCAGTGGTCCCTTTCTTTATCTCTCTTCTGTGAGAATTCTACTGAATCATAGCCCAGGTTAAAGGCAACAGATGAAGGTGAATGCATTTTATCACATGATTTTCATTCTTCTTTATACAGTTGCCTGGTTAACACCAAGAGCCAGTTCACAGTGGGCAGTGGATCTCTGCTATGTCTTTTGGCACCAGAATTCATGTTGGACTATCTGAAAACTGGAGAAGTCGAGGGAAAGTAAGAGAGAAATAAGAAAAGTTGTTTCTTTTTCTTTTGGAAAAAGAGGCAAACATTAATGATAGAAGAAAGAGCACATGATACATTTGAGTTAAGCAGGCTGATTTTAGGGCAATTACTTCTTATCCCCACTCTCTATAGAGTTCTAACCACCCTTCAATGTGTTTGTCTGGGGAAAGACAATAAATACTCCCATCTCATCAGTTGCAATAAACTAAAGCCAGATCCAATTAGTATATGCTTAAAAATATGCCCACTTAAAATAACACCTTTAAAATGCAAATTGTACAGTGAAAATTCATAGGAGAGACCATTTTCATACAAATAAAAATTATTGTTAAAAAAATCATTGTGTCTTCTATGTTTCCCCCTAAATTGAATCACAACATATTCTTTGGTTTTTGTCTTTAGGGATAATCCAAATAATTGAACAGTCAAAAAATGGGCAGAACACCTAAATAGACATTTCTCCAAAGAAGGCATACAGATGGCCAAGAGGCACATGAAAAGATGTTCAGCATTGCTAGTTATTGCAAATCAAAATTACAATGAGGTATCACCTCACACCAGTCAGAATGGCCATCATCAAGAATTCCACAAACAATAAATGCTAAAGAGGGTGTGGAGAAAAGAGAACCCTCCTGCAATGTAGGTGGTAATGTAAATTGGTACAGCTGCCAAGGAGAAAAGAGTGGAAGTTTTTAGAAACTAAAAATAGTGCTACTCTATGATCCAAAGACCCCACTCCTGAGCATATATCCAGATAAAAACTTGGTTTGAAAGTGTACATGTGCCCAGTGTTCACAGCTGCACTGTTTACAACAGACAAGGCATGGAAGCAACCTAAATGTCTATTAACAGATGCATGGACAAAGAAGACAAGTTACATATGTACATTAGTCACTCAGTTGTGTCCAACTCTTTGCGAACCCATGAACTATAGACCATTAGGCTCCTCTATCCATGGGATTCTCCAGGCAAGTATACTGGAGTGGGTTGATGCTCCCTTCTTCATGGGATCTTCCTGACCCAGAGATCGAACCTGAGTCTCCTGCATTACACACAGATTCTTTACCATCTGAGCCACCAGGGAATCCCCCAATGGAATACTACTCAGCCGTTAAAAAGAATTAAATAATGCTATTTGCAACAACATAAAGAGCCTCTTGATGAAGGTGAAATTGTAGAGGGAAAAAGTTGGCTTAAAACTCAACATTCGAAAAACTAAGATCATGGCATCTGGTCCCATCACTTCATAGCAAATAGATGGGGAAACAATGGAAACAGTGACAGATGTTATTTTCTTGGGCTCCAAAATCACTGCAGATGGTGACTATAGCCTTGAAATTAAAAGGTGCTTGCTCCTTGGAAGAAAAGCTATGGTCAACCTAGACAGCATATTAAAAAGCAGAGGTGTTACTTTGCCAATAAAGATTCATATAGTCAAAGCTATGGTCTTTCCAGTATTCATGTATGGATGAGAGTTGAACCATAAAGAAAGCTGAGCACTGAAGAATTGATGTTTTTGAACTGTAGTATTGGAGAAGACTCTTGAGAGTCCCTTTGACTGCAAGGAGATCAAGCCAGGCAATCCTAAAGGAAATCAATCCTGAATATTTATTGAAAGGGCTGATGCTGAAGCTCTCATACTTTGGCCACTTGATGCAAAGAGCTGACTCTTTAGAAAAGACCCTGATGCTGGGAAAGATTGAGGGTAGGAGGAGAAGTGCAGAGGATGAGATGGTTGGATGGCATCACTGACTCAATGGACACAAATTTGAGCTAGCTCTGGGAGATGGTGAAGGACAGGGAAGCCTGGCATGCTGCAGTCCATGGAGTCACAAAGTGTTGGATGCAACTGAGCAACTGAACACCAGCAGCAGGAAGATGGACTTGGAGGTTATCATCTAAGTGAAGCAGGGCAGAGAGAGACAAATATCACATCATGTCATTTATATGTGGAGTCTTTTAAAAAGTGCTACAAATGAGCTTATTTACAGCAGAAACAGACTCAGACTTACAGAACAAACTTATGCTTATACCAGGAGGGAAGGATACAGAGGGGAAGGGATAGCTTAGGAGGCTGGGATTGACATGTACATACTGCTATATTTAAAATATGTAACCAAGAAGGACCTAGTGTATAGCACAGGGAACTCTTCTCAGTACTCTGAGCAATAACCTAAATGGGAAAATAATTTTAAAAAGAATAGATATGTATACATGTATAAGTGAATCTCTTTGCTATACACCTGAAACAAATACAACATTGATAATCAACTACTCCAATATAAAATAAAAATTAAAAAAAAAATTGAACAGTGATTCTCTGAGTAAGACCAGCTAGATTCTCTCCTATCTTACACTATATTTATCTGGTAAATAGTTTAATAAGTAGTCATGTAAGTAGTTATGATAATATGACAAATACTCAGATTTGGGGCATTTCTTTGTGTGAAACATTATTAATGACAAATAATATTGCAATTCTCTTTTCATTAAGGGTTATAGGATGTATAAGAAGAAAACTGCAGGGGAGTGAGGCTGATTTTTTTTTTTTCTATGAAACTTTTAATCTTCTTTGAAAGTGTCTAGCAAGCCACCATACAGTATCCTTTTTTTTCTCCCATCAATATACTAACAGGGATCTTTACAAGTGTTAGAAGCAATATCTGACAGTTCAAACAGGTCAGTGAACATATTTATTCTTCCCAAATAAATGTTAGTAAAGATTTTGTCAACTAAAAAAGAGAAGGTGCACATGAGATGTGAGTAGGGTCACCTGAAAGGTGAAATGCACAAATGACTCCAAATAGATCAAAAGGTCTTGCTTGCTCCAGAATGGCACTCACCTCAGTATGCTTAGTGTGGATTGAAGCGTCATTTGAACATAATTGATGGAGCCGAGTTAGAGAGAATTTCACAGAGAGATCTGGATAAATAACAGGCTCAGCTCCAAAGTGAGGTGAAGAATGGAAGGCAGTTTGTTAGGAAGTTTAGGGCATTTGGGTTTAATTAGTGAGATAAATTGTGACCAAATCACCTAACCTCTTAACCTTTAAAAAGAAAGACCAAGCTTGAAAATTTTATATACCATGACCTTGAAGAATTAAATACATTAAAAAAAAATCTCTTTAGGTTATAGTTCTCACTGAGTAGTGAATAACATTCTGTGATTGAGACAGCTTTTAACACAGGAGTGGTATTATCATAGCTATGCTACCATTGTGCGAAACTATATATTTTGAAGTGTTATTCATAGAAAGAATTAGAAGGTAAGTTAAAAATAATAAATTCAATATCTTACCAAAGGATCCAAGCTTCTTTCTCTGCCTCATTGGAAGGGGGAAAATGAAGGGATATAAGTTAAAATAGGCAATTTTAAAGTTTCAAAAATTGTTGGACTAAAATTATTAGGAAAATTAATTGTGTGTTAAAATACTAAATTATCTATGACCTTATTTTGAAGTATTTTGGCTACTGTTTCTCTCAAGTCCATGTATCGGACTATAACATTCACACCTGTTATAGATGAGGGAGGGATGAGAGACAAGGGCGGGAGAAGGAGGGAAGGTAGAAAGGAAAGAAAGATGTTAGTTCTTCTAGTAAAAATGGTGGAAAATTCATTATCTGAAAACAGATTAAACAATATGGACCCTTTCACATTTGACTCCATCTACATAAAGTGCAGTTGGTGATTTCAGCCATGAAATTAAAAGATGCTTACTCCTTGGAAGAAAAGTTATGACCAACCTAGATAGCACATTAAAAAGCAGAGACATTACTTTGCCAACAAAGGTCTGTCTGGTCAAGGCTATGGTTTTTCCAGTGGTCATGTATGGATGTGAGAGTTGGTCTGTGAAGAAAGCTGAGCGCTGAAGAATTGATGCTTTTGAACTGTGGTGTTGGAGAAGACTCTTGAGAGTCCCTTGGACTGCAATGAGATCCAACCAGTCCATCCTAAAGGAAATCAGTCCTGAGTACTCATTGGAAGGAGTGATGCTGAAGCTGAAACTCCAATAATTTGGCCACCTCATGCGAAGAGTTGACTCATTGGAAAAGACCCTGATGCTGGGAGGGATGGGGGGCAGGAGGAGAAGGGGACGACAGAGAATGAGATGGCTGGATGGCATCACCGACTCAATGGACATGAGTTTGAGTAAACTCCGGGAGTTGGTGATGGACAGGGAGGCCAGATATGCTGCAATTCATGGGGTCGCAAAGAGTTGGACACGACTGAGTGACTGAACTGACTGACTGACATTAAGGTTAAACTTCGGGACATAGAGGAATAGATAAAAAATAGTATCATGGTAAGTGGCTGACTCAGATGAGTCTATATTTCACTGATGTTGCAAATATATAACCTCTCTCAACTAGTTCTGATATAAGAAAGCATAAATCATTTGGTGGCATGAGGCAAAGAAGGTTTACCAGACTTACATAACATAAATGCAGTGGTTTAGTATATAGTAAGCTTTTAAGTCTTTGTTATAAACTTTTAAACCATTGTTATGCAAAGCATGTACTTTATTTCAGTAATTTTCATGGTATAGTTCCCACGGAAAGAATATGTGCCTCGTCTCTTCAGTTGTGTCCAACTCTTTGCAACCCTATGAACTGTAGCCCGCAAGGCTGTCCAGTCCATGGGGATTCTCCTAGCAAGAATACTAGACTGGATTACCATGGCCTCCTCCAGAAGATCTCCCCAACCCAGGGATTAAACCCGTGTCTCCTGTGGTTCCTGCATTGCAGGCAGATTCTTTATCACTGAGCCACCGGGGAAGCCCAAGGAAAGGATATACACGGTGGGAAATGTAAATAGAGACAGAACTCATCTTGGAAATTGTTGTTTAGTCGCTCAGTTGTGTCCGACTCTTTGTGACCCCATGGACTGCAGCAGGCCAGGCATCCCTGTCCTTCACTATATCCTGGAGTTTCCTCAAACTCATGTCCATTGAATCAATGATGCCACCCAACCATCGCATCCTCTGTTGATCCCCTTCTCCTCCTGTCCTCAGTCTTTCCCAGCATTGGTAGACACATAAAGTTTGAAGATCTATCTACCTGCAAAGATACGGGTCACTGGTAATCGCCAGTTTGGGAAGGGGGCCACTGTAGGATGAAAGCTCCATGCCACCTTTTGTTTCTCCTATGTAGCCTGAAGCTTTTCCCTAGTTGCTCTGAGTAGCTGACACAGTTTTTCTGTCTGCTTCATTTCCTACTGTAACTTTCCCAAGTCATGGAGTGGTGTCATCCTTTGCCCTTCCTAACTGGTGTAAGGATTAAATTGACGTGAGATAGATTGACAGGAGAAAATAAAATCTAGTTCTGTACATACAGAAATCCACATACCTGAGGAATTCAGAGACAGAAAGGGTAAAATGAGGTCTAAATGCTTGCTGTCCTGAGCTAAGGACTGCTAAGGGGCTTTCAAGAAGAGGAGGGTCGTTCACAGCATGATAAGAAAAACAGATGTTTGGTATTTAGATATTTGTCCTGCTTTGTATAGGTGGGGACTCTTAGCTAAAATATATCTCTAGTAATAACTCTTTTTTGAAAAAAAATTGTCAACATAAATTCTTCTATATAGTTAAGAGAGGGGCAATACCTTCTCTTGAACCTATGGGGTCTCAGTTGCCTTTAGCTCAGAGTAATCCACGTGCTGAAGTGGCACTCCTTGTGGAGGGGTTTTTTCTGAATCCCCACAGTGGTTAATAAAGTAAGTTCTGAAATCAGAAACCTTTGATTAAGCCTCATTCCTCTAGTTTAAAGAATATGTGGCCTTGGATAAGCATTGTTGAACCATGGTGTTGTCTTGTCTCTTTCTCTCTCTAATAAAATAATAATAATTTATTATTATTATATGTTAGTCCTGGTCTTCTGAGAAGCATAAGCCAAGAGTGGATAAAATGGGTAAGGATTATTTTTAAACTTTAATTTTAATTTTTTAACACAGAAAATGCCTTTGTGAGGCAAGAATAGGGAAGGAGAAGGCAAAGGCCGGGAGACCATAAGAAGTGATGCAGACATGAAAGAATGAGGGAATTGAGATTTGATGGGGGTGTTATAGATTGCCATTAAGTCCAAGAAGGGTCAGCAAAGCCACAACAAGCTAATGTGAACTGTTAGAGGAGTCCTGAGTCTCCTGGAAATAGATCTTGGTCACGGACAGGGAGCAACCCTAGCACAAAGGTGGCAATGAATTTCAAAGTGCAGCAGCTGGAGCTTCCTTCTGTTGAAAGTCTTTGAGACTCAATTTTTTAACCTTGACCACCGTAAGTGCACTATTCCCTTCACAGATAGAGCATTAAATTTGTGAATGCACATAAAATCACAGTGTAAGCACTTAGCAAATATTACTTATCATTACTCTTATTGCTACTATACTTCTATTACTTTTATTACTACTACCACTATGGTTACTGTCTATTACTAACTGATGTGCCCCACATACTAGTCATATTTAAGTTTGACAGTGCCACTGTTAAATGACTAACATTTTTTGAGGGCTTAATTTTTCATCCCTCTCATGAGTATCTAACACAGAGTTCTGATATATTCTTTGTTTTTAGTGGCTTGAGAGTTATAGAACAAAATAACAGGAAGTCGGCTTGTATAGTGATGGATATTGATGAGGAATGGCCATGAGGATAAGACCTTTCTAACTAGAACAGAAATGCCCCTTGATCAAGCTTGCAGTCGGTGAAGACAATCCTCACCGTGCCATATTGGCAGCCCACCCATCAGAGGAAGGGGATTAACATCCAACAAAAACACGAGGGCCTTAAATAAAATATTGTACACATTTTACCTAACATTCACTTTTCAAGCTTGATCAGGAATGAGAAATGTTTTTTTTTTTTTTCCCCCCCAGCTATTTACCAAAATCAACTCACTTTTTAAATTCCTTGTTTTAGTGCAAAATAAAAAATACACTTTGCCAGATGCCTTATCTGAGAAGTGAAAATGTTTAAACACCAGTGAGAATTATTGAGACTTTAGTTCAACAAATACAAAAAGAAATTTTAGCTCTTTCCTGGATGATCCCTTTGTTTCCTTCTTTACAAGAAAAAATGAGTGAGGCAGAGAAGTAGTGAAAGGCAGCCATGCTTGCTCTGTGAATTGCTCACTGTGAAGCCAAATGCAGAACTTTTGCATTGAACTTTGGGAGCTTTTACTTCCTTGGTAATTCAGACAGTAAAGAATCTGCCTGCATTGTGGGAGACCTGAGTTTGATCCCTGGGTTGGGAAGATCTTCTGGAGAAGGGAATGGCTACCCACTCCTGTATTCTTACCTGGAGAATTCCATGGACAGAGGAGCCTGGCAGGTTACAGCCCATGGGGTCCCAAAGGATTGGACAGGACTGAGCTACTTTCACTTTCACTTTGGGAGCTTTCAGTAACTTTGAATTCGATTCTTATTTTTTGATACAATCTTCTCACTAAGAATAGAATTGCCATGTTATTACGTGGTGGTCACCTTCGAACTTCAAGTCTTGTCCACTTCCTGAGTACTTTGATCATTTACAAGAAGATAGACAAAATGATTACACTTGGCTTGTTTGCGTCTGTTCAGATAATATACCATTAGTACCTTGGATCAGATATATCTTAGAAGAAATGTACAAGGACCTTGGAATTTATTAAAACTTGACTAGAAATCTTTCTCCCTCAAAGTCTGTGGTTAGAGTCAAATTGTTCCACATCTCTGTACCTCAGTTTCTTCATCTGGAAAATCAGAAAATCATTTGTAACCAATGTATGCTGAAGTATAGTACAGTTGTCTCTTGGTATCCAAGGGAATTTGTTCCAAGACCCTACTAGGCTTTAACAAAGTTCACAGATTCTTAAGTCTCTTGTATAAAATGACTTAGTATTTGCGTATAACTTCCACACATCCTCCCATTTACTTTAAGTCATTTCTATATTACTTATAATTCTTAATAAAATGTACATGCTGCATAAATCATTGTCACCACAAGACAAATTCAAGTTTGGCTCTTTTCAACTTCTGGGAAGTTTTTTTTTTCCCAAATATTTTTGACCCATGGTTGATGGAAGCCAAGGAAGGTTGAGTCTGAGGCTGATTGAATCCCTTGGTAGGGAATTTATAAATACAGAGAACTGATTGATATAGTATATGCAGAATGTGTAGTGTACGGTGGCTGCTAAAAATAGAAATGATTACTATCCTTATTTATCCAGAAGATACTTGCATTATTTTTCTTGTTCAACATTACAACTCTTGCAATGTCATCAGTCACCCAAAGAAATCAATGAGTATAAGTTATTCTTGTCCAATAAATCTTTAATAGTACTGAAGCCACTTATATTTGTTGTCTTGTTTTAATCATTATTTTCTTCATTCATTAATGCATAAATAGTATTATCACAAGAATACAATTTCCTTAGGTTTATATATCAGCCCTAGTGCATAATGATGTTGTGCATCTTTTCAAAGTCATCTGTATGTCTTCTTTGGGGGAAAAATGTCTATATTATCTGCACATTTCTTCCTTATTGTTTTTTTTTTTCTTTTTGGATATTGAGTGGTATAAGTTCTTTGTGTATTTGGATATTAAACCCTTATCAGATATATCATCTACAGATACCTTCTTCCATTCAATAGGTGGCATTTTCTGTTTGTTGACAGTTTTCTTCACTGTTTTAGTTTGATGTAGTCCCATTTGTTTATTTTTGCTTTTGTTTCCCTTGTCTGAAGAGAGATATCCAAAAAATATTGCTGAGACAATTAGTATACTGCCTGTATTTTCTTCTAGGAATTTTTAGTTTCAGCTTTTACTTTTAAGTCTGTAATCCATTTTTAATTTATTTTTATATAGGTGTGACAAAGTAGTCCAGTTTGATTCCCTTGCATATAGTTGTACAGTTTTCCTAACATCACTTGTCATAAAGAATGTCTTTCTGCATTGTATATACTTGCCTCCTTTGTCATAGATTAATTGACTGTATAACTGTGGGTTCATTTCTGGGCTCTCTCTTCTGTTTCATATATCTATGTGTTTGTTTTTGTGCTAGAACCATATTGCTTTAATTACTGTAGTTTTGTATATAGTTCTGAAATGAAGGAGTGTGACGCCTCTAGCAATGTTCTTCCTTGAGATTGTTTTTACTACTCTGGGCCTTTTGCCAAATTTTCAGATGACCTTTTGAGTTATTTGTTTTCGTTTTGTGAAAAAATGCCATTGGTGTTTGATAAAGATTACATTGACTCTATAGATTGCCTTACAAAGAATAGTCATTCCAACAATATTATTTTTTCCAACTCATGAACAAGGTGTATATTTCCATTGGTGTCATCTTCAGTTTTTTCAGTGTCTTACACTTTTCTGAGTACAGGTGTTTGAATATTTTGCCTCCTTAGGTAGATTTATTTATTGGTATTTTGATTGTTTTTTATTTGATTATAAATGTGATTGATATATTAATTGCTCTTTTTGATTGTTCATTGTTACTGTGGATTTCTATGTATTAACATATCCTGCAACTTTACTAAAATCACTTATTAGGTATAGTATTTTCCTGGTGTCATCTTTAGAGTTTGCTATATATAGTATGTCATCTGCAGATAGATTAAACTATCAACATACTTGGGAATATAAAATGGACAATATTTGTACTGATTGTGTTTGATTGTTGTTTTGTGTATATGGATTTTTATGGGTGTTTGTTGCTACCTTCAAGCTTTCTGTCATTGTGGTGAACAGGCTTCTCGTCGCGGTGGATTCTCTTGTGGAGCACAGGCTCTACATGTACAGCTCTCCGTGGTTGTGGCACATGGCCTCTGGAGTGCACAGGCTTCAGTTGTGGTGGCGTGTGGCTTAGTTAATCCAAGGCTTGTGGGATCTTCCCAGACCAGGGGTCGAACCCATGTCCCCTGCATGCCCGAAGGATTCTTAACCACTGGACCACCAGGGAAGTCGCTGCATGTATGTTTAAGGATACTTTCTTAACTAAATTGCTCTTGGGGGCCTCTCTGACTATATTTTTAATATTATTTGCATAAACAGTTTTGTCAAAGCCAACATAATCATAGCAGTTTTTGCTTCTTTGTCCCTCTTTTTCTGTCTCTTCCCTCTCTCCTACTCCTCTGACATTCTGTCACCTCTTGAAAAATGACCTATATAAGCTACTTTGAAAACTCTACATTTTTAGAATTATGTTTGCCCTCACTGTCAATTACAGTATTTGGAAGCAATAGGGAAAAGAAGGTCTACAGATTTGTTACCAGGTAATATAGTAAGGAGCTTCCTGGACTCAGTAAGCATGTTATCCTCTAATATTCCATTAGCCCTGAGCATCCTCTCTTGAGGAAGAAGAATGGAATGCATCATAAACATTTCTCTTGTTAGAGCACTGCAGCCTGCCTATAGTAAACAAAATCTCTACTATGAATAATGAATTCCTATATTTTATTGTTCCATCTCTATTTTAAAATTTATTTAAATTATTTATTTGTTTGTTTATTCATTTATATATACTGGCTGCTTGTAGTTTATTTTCCACATGGTGCAAAGCCAACAGTTATGGGGTGTCTGGAAAGTGATTTGGATGATAAAGAGTGGGATTCTCTCAACTTCCTTTTTGATGTTTTCCACTCTTAATGTTGAAGAATCCAAACTATACATTATTTTATTTTTCCTCAGGCATTTGTATTCATTCCTCAGTTTTATGTTTTAAAAGTGGAAAATTGTAAGAAAAAGATCTAATGACACTCCGGAATCTCTAATCATAGCATGTGTTTGGAATTTGTGTGACAGTTATTAGACTGTTGCTGATTCATTTACATTAACTGTAGGTATTGTCGTCTTGCTTAAAGGTATCTAAGAGTGTAATATTAGTGTATTTAGCATACATATTTTGTGAAACTATCAATTGAAGCAGTAATCATCTTTGAATATTTTTTAATTTTCTCAAAGCAATTTGCATTATATACCCTTGAAACTGAAGTCTTGTATAAACAACTCATGATTTGAGCCTAGAGCAGTATTAGCCTGGGTTGTAAATATGCTAAAGAAAAAAAAAAAATGTTACTTTCATAGTTAAATACATTTAGTATTATACATCTAGTATTTTAATACATTATAATACACAATTCCCATCTTCACCTACCTGTCCACCAGTATTAAGAAGCCAATAGAAATGATATATAAGATGGGGATTGATCAGGGTTACATCTGTTACAGCCAGAGTGTAGTATCTTCTTAGAAGTTGTTCAGTATTCAAATAATAAATGATTGAAATATTCAGCTCAGAATAGTGTCACACTAATTGTGCTCACATGTTTTAACTTCCTTAATATACAATTTTTAAAAATGTAAACACACTTTTATAATTACATTTAATGCTCAATACATACTCCCATTGCTATTTTATTTTATTTTATTTTTATTTTATTTTTTTCCCATTGCTATTTTAAACTTCCTTGATAATATGTTCAGTGAACTGATTTTTTTATATATATATGTATATATTTCTATTTTATTCTTATTAATAGTTATAATCTAGCATAATATCACCCAAAGGAGTGGTTACATTTTTTTCTTCTTGTCACCTTAAGATAACATCAGGTTTTACAAGTCACTTAGAGTTTTGAAATAATATGTTTATTTCTGGAAAAAATATTTTCAACTAAGATTACTTAGAATTGTGCTCACTAGCCTCTTTTTGTTCCTTTAAATCTACTCTCTGTCTTCTTCACAGGGACTCTCTTGGCCTCTGCCTTCTGTTGAGTTTAGCCAGAGGGAGTGCTAGCTGGAGTTAGGAAGGAGGGAGAAGAGTGGGGTCAGTATTTATTTCTCTAACTCCCTCCTATTATTGTCCCTCTGGGTCTGCTTTTTCCCATGACCACCTTTATAGCTATAGTCACATAATATTGTCCAGTCAGCTGTCTCATTCTGTTGTGGGCCAGCTCGCATTTTTCACTTTTAAGCCTGAGGATGGTAATGGACAACCTCCCACTTACTAATTCCTGTAGCTCCCTGGCACCACCCCCTTTGTTGTTTCTACACCCTGCCCAGACCTGTGCAGTAGGCTCTTTATTAAATTCTTTTCAAGTAACCAAAGTGGAACATACCATCTGTTTTTTGCCTGTGTGCTGACCAAGTGTCAATAAACAATAGCTCCTTATTCTAACTGTAAGTCATATGTGTATTAATTGCTTATGTGAAAAAAATTTTAATTGCATTTATTATTAGCATCAGATAAAAAGTCACTAAAATTATTTACTGACCTAACACTGTTCAATTCACACTCTGTACCTACAACCTGCAAGTTGTTTTCAGACTGACTAAATTATCAAACCTGCAACTCATTTACATAGTGTACATAGAACCAAGTTGTATCTAATTTAATATGTATCTAATTTTATGTATCTAATATGTATCTAATTTGAATAAAGTCCCTGTGTGTGTGTGTGTTTGTGAAATTAGTATGGAGAGCATCTAAGAATTGTCTCCTGTAGAGAAGCCTTTCTTCACATTATTATGATTTTTTTTTTTTTTTTTGCTAATCCCTAAGAAGTGAAGGATCTGAGTGGGCTTGCCTGAGGAGTATGTGGATTTGGAGAAAAAGGAGAAGAAAGGAAATTTCCAGTATTCATAAAGAATCAAGAGCCAAGGTAACCTTAAAGTAAATTGGTTAAGGAAGAAAGGCCCAAGTACAGCTTGATGCTTAGAGGGAACAACTTAGAAAAGGTATACTTGAAAGAATAGTGACACTAATAATGCTACTATATTTTTATGCCTCTATTGACTGAGCTCTGACCATTTGCCAGCAACTTTGCACATGACTGTCTCTGTTCTCATTTTATACTTGAGGAAAGTGAAATAAATAAAGTAAAGCAGAGGTTTTTTAAGACTAGTTTTCACTGATCCCATCCCTTAGGATCCAGATTCAGGCTGTTCTTTAAGTGAAAATGCAACAGTGCAAGTAGGAGACAACTGTCTGCAAATTATCAAATATGTGGTCAGCCCATCTTTAATGGGATGTCAGAAAGCTCAACAGGGGGTGACTGTTCTGTTCAGATTCTGTAACATGACTGGGACAAAACCAACTTGCACTGGATGACTCTAAGAAGTAGAACTAAGTCCTGTAAGAAGGAGCTGGGGAATCTTAGCCATTAGTTTCTAGAGTTCATGGAGAGTCTTAAAGCCTCTTCGTGTAAGGGTAGTAGGGGAGGATTTAATCATGAGGCTCATGATTACATTAGACCATCCTCCAGATTTTCCTCATGCTTATATACCCATTTGCTACTGACAGCTGGGTTGTATTTTTTCCCATAAAAACTCATTTGATTGAGTGGATGCAAGTGAATTATGCTTTTCCTTAATAGAAATATGTCTGGAGCCTCCTTAGTACCTTGCTTTAAATCAGTTCCTAGGAAAACAACATAAATACAGTTCTGTGATTAGATAGTTTTTCGCACACTGTACTTGTGGCTATAAACTTCCACTGCAAAGCTTGATGTTAAAATCATTTTACTTACTGGATGGTCATAAAGTAAATCTTTAAAAAAAAAACACCTAAACTAAATAGGTTAGTAAATTTGTGTGTATGTTTTATTTAAGGATATGTTTTTCATTAAAAAAATATTTCAAGATAGAGTATGGGTGAATACTTAAAACTATTTTGGGAGAAATAAATTTTAAGAAGTTCATTCTTTTGAAAACACATTTTTCAGTTGATCAAAGAATGCAATGATCACTGCAGATATTCACTGAATACAGTTCACTTTAATAATTCAAAACTGCTAGTCATTCCAAGACATATATCTCTTGCTACTTGTGTTTCTAACTGTATCTTTTTTATTTTTTGAACCAGTAACTGAACAGATCCAAGATATACACTCAGTCTCTCCTGGTTGTCTGAAATCAAAGGAATTTCCTCCTTTTTCTTTTCTTTATTCAAAACTTCTTTGCTATTTTGTCATCAGATACCTTGTAATTTTGCAAAATCTAGTCCTTAAGAGGCTCCACTATGATTTTATGTCTGCACAACTTTTTGGCCACATATGTGTCAGTCTAAGTTATATTTTAATGATTAAGTGTTGTTCAGAAAGGCTGTATGAAATATTTCACTTGGGAAAATGTGAAAATGGTGACTAAGAATCACAATGTTCAACTTCTTTCATGTGGCTATCCTAAGGAAAAATTGACTAATCCCTCTCTTTTCCATTACCGAGTTTAGCATTATTGTTTAAGCTCTGCTGTTTAATGTTGGTTTGAATTTTGAATTCATACGTCCTAAACTGAGGCCAAAGGTGATATCATTATCTCTTAAAATCCCAAATTTGAAACTTAATGAAATGGCTTTTGCAGAAACAAAATAATCAGAGGCATTTTTTTTTTTTTTACCCTTTTCAAACTCTTTGCAACTCCATGGACTATACAGTCCATGGCATTCTCTAGGCCAGATACTGGAGTGGATAGTCTTTCCCTTCTCCAGGGGATCTTCCCAACCCAGGTCTCCCACATTGCAGGTGGATTCTTTACCAGCTGAGCCACAGGGGAAGCCCAAGAATACTAGAGTGGGTAGCCAGTCGCTTCTCCAGCAGATCTTCCCAACCCAGGAATTGAACCAGGGTCTCCTGCATTGCAGGCAGATTCTTCACCAACTGAGCTATCAGGGAAGCTCTCACAATTTTATTTATATATACATAGAGAGAGAGAAAAAATGAAAGTTTTAGTTGCTCAGTCGTGTCTGACTCTTTGCGACCCCATGGACTGTAGCCCACCAAGCTCCTTTGTCCATGGAATTCTCCAGGTAAAAATACTGGATTGGGTAGTTTTTTACTTCTTCAGGGCATCTTCCTGACCCAGGAATCAAACCCGGGTCTCCTGCATTGCAGGAGGATTCTTTACCATCTGAGCCACCAAAGAAGCCCATGTATATGTACACACACACACACACACACACACACACACACACACACACACACACACACACACACACACACACACACACACACACACACACACACACACACACACACACACACACACACACACACACACACACACCCCCCCCCCCCCCCCCCCCATACTAAACAATGACATTGGATATCTTTTGAAAGAAATAAGAATAATAACTGATTAAACGGGGGTAGATTTAAAAAGAAACTTTTACTGGCAGTAAATACTTTGCTGTATTTTAGGACATTTCTTTTAGGATTTTTAGGACCATTGTTCCTTGTATTTTTAGGAAATGGAACTACTTTTCCAAAAGGAAAATGTATGCACTATAGCAAAGGTTACCTATTTGAGCAGACATCAATAAAAATCCTAAGATTCAGGATAGTGAATGTTCTTCCCCCCCTGTTGACAGGCTTGGGCAATATTACGTATTACTAATATGGCTGACTAATTCCTAATTAGGAACACATTAGCAGCTCTCAACTGTAGAGTATGATGGATTTGCAGCCAATCTTGAAAAAGGTCACAATAATGACCTCTGGCCTAAGGCTTTCCCATCTGCCTGTCATTCAATACCATTTATTTGAATGCTAGAAAATGTAATTATTCTGCTTCCCCTTGATAAAGTGCATGCAGTCCTTTCTCTTAAAAGATTATTGTATTCAATTATATATGATGTTAATAAATGCATTATAGACTTTTGCTTTTCTTTTAGGAAATTTCCATTCTCTACATCTCTTATTTTCCCCTTAGATAATGTTGGTTAAGGACAGGTATGAATGTGTCAGCTTGTGAGATATACATGTTAATTCAGAACATTAAGATAAACAAAAAAAAAAAATGACATTTTGGTGATCCCCATAGCAACTGTGGAATTGTACAACAAAGCACCTTCACTCTTCTAGGAGGAGCATTTTACATTAACAAAAGGTATATTATTAAAACAAATGTTTTAATTATTGCCATTCTTAAAAACCAGAGGAGGAAATCTGTTTCTTAGAGTGAAATATGCAGTACAAAGTAAATAATCTTATTTTAAAATTTAACAGTGGTACACTTAACATTTCAAATCATATTAAACTCAGTCATATTTAAAAATATAGAATGCAGTGTTTTCTTTTTTCCCCTTGTTTTATGTTTTTGTAGGTTTGCATGTATATAATTTAGAGAGAGTATGAAGTTCAATGGGGAAAACTTTTAAGTTCCCCCTGATGTCCTGAAAACTTTCCAGTGGCTGTAAGGAGATATATTTTCTACTTGCAAAAAAAGGTATAAAATGATAAACAGGAAGTTTTAAGCTTTTTCATTCTCTGTGTGGATTAGAGACAATAAGTTCTATGCAAAGCAAAAAAGAAACATGTGGTTCTAAGAACTGGAAAGTTCTGCTCTCCTCCAATCCTTTAACTTTAATACTTATTAAATTTGATGTGCAGAACTATAGAATCACATTATGAAGGTCTATATTTTCTGTTTGTTTTATATTTTGCTTTCACAATAGAACTTGATTTTTCTGCCTAATGGATTCTTCCGTGTCCATTAGATGCTAGTTCTTGATGGGACTGGGAACAGTGAAATATAAGCAAATGTGTCAGGGAATTCCCTTGTGGTTCAGAGATTGTATCTCTGCTTGGGGTCTGGGTTCAATCCCTGGACAGGGAGCTGGATCCCACATGCCCCAACAAAGATCCTACATGTAGTAATGAAGATCTTGTGTGCTGCAATTAAGACCTGGTGCAGCCAAAT
Source organism: Muntiacus reevesi (assembly GCF_963930625.1). Classification (NCBI taxonomy): domain Eukaryota; kingdom Metazoa; phylum Chordata; class Mammalia; order Artiodactyla; family Cervidae; genus Muntiacus; species Muntiacus reevesi. Next base: position 241,308,592 of record NC_089250.1, read on the forward strand.
AAATTTTAGAAAATAAATGAGTCAAATTTATATATAAAAAAAGTGCAAATGTGATCATTGTTCTTATAGAGAGAAAATCCAACATAGAGGACAGACATGCAATAAAAATACATTGAAAACTGGAGATCGAGATGGGAAATAACAGAGTGTTATGGATGAGTTGTTAAGGATAACATAAGCAAGTCTATGGGGCTTAGAAAAGCCTTCACCAATGAAGTGTTATTTAAGCTAAGCTTCATATGCTCTATACTAAATTTATAGGGTAATTTTTAAAACACAGATGGGGAGAAAAAAATAACAGTCTTCCAGTCCATAAGAAGCCAGAGGAGGCATTGGTATTAGGCAGGTTACAAACCTTTGCATTTGATGGCTTATTTGAAAGCTTATTTTGTTTAGTTTATTTCTGTATCTTTATGTATTTTTTGACCCTAGAAAGGAAGCTGTGATTTTTTTTTTAATGAGAAAGTCAAGAGAAACACTTACTATATATTTTGCCATAAAAATCACGCATATTTTATAGGCTATTATCCAATATAAATGGAGAGTTAGAAGTTAATTTAGGTATATTTTTGCCTAATTGACAGTGGAAATAAAAAGAAAAGAACTTTATGAAAGCCAGAGTTGCCTGGTCTCATGATAGGTGAGGCTCAAAAAAGAGTGAAAAGAGAGGTCGGAGCTGCCCAATTGAACATGTGACCTCATGAGACAGTGGACGACCATTACTGCAGTGGTGACACAGAAGCTAGAGTTCTCCAGATATATATGAGACAGAAAAAGATGAGAAAGACTGCTGGATGACAGGCTTCAACCAGACTTAGTTCTTCCTCTAGGTCACTGGGAGCCAGGGACAGCCAATGAGCAGGAGCAGGGTGCGGACCATGAAGCAGGCATACAGGCTTAGGCAGCAGGCCTGGAGGAAAGAAAATGCAGTTAATAGAGGACCAGACAGCAGCAGTTGGTATGGGAAATATTCAGCCAAGGAAAAGTAGCATATTTGAATGAACATTGCCTAGTGCCACACTATTTAAACCCTGGTGCTTGCAGTTTAAGATATTGCTCCTAAATTGTTTAACCTGTTTATCTTATCTCCATAAAGAGTGAAAAGCTACCTGGCAGACAGGGTCCACACCTCATAAGTATGGGGCAGCTTCAGGTTTATTTGAACAGTAACAATCTGAGAGCAGACATTCAGAAACTGCTCTTTCACCAATCCAGTAGAATTCAGGTATTAAGATGCTGCACTCATTGCCCTAAACTGACTGACATTTCATGTCTCTAACTTGAGATCATGTAGACACTGACTCTGATCAGCGTCACTCTGGATGTTCAGCCAATGCAGACATTGACAGCATTTAAATGAAGTGAGTCATTCCAGAGCTGTGGTCAAAATTATCCTGCTCAATCTTGAGAGCTTATTTAAAATGCCATTTCTTTAGAAAGCTTTCTCAGACCAGGTCATGGCACTGTGCTCTTTTATCAGGTAGTCTTTCTCTTATGTAAAATTTAATTAAATATAGTTAAATCACTGGTTATTAAATTAGTTGTTCAAAGTTCCCTTTCCTTATCAAAAAACAAGCATGAGAAGTAAAAGAAACATATTGGTCTAATTCACTAGTCTTTTTTCCAGGCCCTATTCATACTTTGATCATAACAAGAAATTAATACATATTTGTGAAATAATTAGCAACAATAATCACTGTAGCTTGAGGTTTGGGAACCTGGGTTCTCGCTCAGTTATGCTGCTATAAAGTAATGGGACTTTCCAAACTTGGTAACCACTTTGATACTCCTGAGTCATGAAGGTCACCATTTGTTATGGTGTTCAAATGAAACAGTGAGTACCAACTCAGGCTGTAATCACGCTTTGCTAAGTAGTTTGGGATGGTTACATGTTTGATCTAGGTAAGTTGACCTCTTCAGATTTCAGTTTCTTCATCTGTCAAGGAGGGTGTTGTGAAAATTAAAAAAAAAAAAAAAATCAGTATGACAAAAACCACTACATTATTGTAAAGTAATTAGCCTCCAACTAATAAAAATAAATGGAAAAAATATATTTAAAAAAAGCACATCAAGTGTTCAGAGTATTTCTGATTGTTAAATAAGTGTCTAAATGTAAATCCAAGCTTTGATCACACTAGATTTCACTTTAAATTCAGTATGGTGAGAGTCTTACAGGAGGACAGAATTTTGGAAGGTGGTTGAGTTTGCAGTCTGATTTTGCTATCCAGATGATAAATGGTGCGAGTGTGCATAAGAATAGTGGCAAAACAGGTGGAGAGAAATGGGGATAGTTAGGAGTTTCCCAGAGCACATAATCAACAGGGGATGCCACGTTATTAGAAATAGGGACTGAAGACAGAGAGGAGCATGATGTATGAGGTTTTGCTTTATCAATTGGATGAATGTTGATGCCACTCACTGAGATTAAAGACAGTGGAAATAGGTGAGTTCTGTTTGCATCTATTGAGTTAGAGCTTCCTCTAGGACATCCAAAGAGAGCTTTCCACTAGAGTATGGTATATGGGGCTCAAATCAAAGCAAGAGATCTGGAGTGAAGAATGAACTGTAACTGAAAAATAGGATAATAGTGGAAGGAAGTATGAAATATCAGGAGTGGGGAATAAAGTTGGAGAGTCCTGAGTATGTTCATATGCAGGTGAGACAGCCAGGGGATAGGAATATATTTTAAGTTGAAGAACAATCAGGATTTCTAAGAAGTAAGAGGTGGGATCCAAAGCATAGATCTAGGCAAAGGAATGAAAACTCTGCCACTAACATAAAGAAAGGTGCAAAGAAAAGGCATATATATTTGGATATTTGGGGTGAAATAAAAATTGTTCTTTCTGGTGGTATATTAGTTTTCTATTGCTGTAAAACAAATAATTACAAACTCTGGCTTCAAACAATACCTGTTTATCATCTCACATTGTAGTTGTAGGTCTCTTGATTCCTTGCAGACTGCAAACCAAGATCCACTCTGTTACCAGAGGTTCCCTCACTCCTTCTTTCATGCCCCCCTCTCCATTTTCTAGCCAGTGGTGGTATATCAAATCCCCCCATGCTTCCTCTTCCCTCATATCAACCTGGCTTTCTCTTCTGCTTTTAAAGCTCATGATTATGTTTAGCCTATGCAGATAATCCAGGATTATTTCTTTAGTTTAAGGTCAACTAATCAGCAAACTTAATTATATCTACAGAGTCTCTTTACTATGTGAGGTAACATATTCACAGGTATTATATATCTCTTCTCATCATACTCACAGTTTGAGTAACTAGGCCATGAAATATTCTTGGGGGGCAATATTCTACTTCAGAAATGTCATTTTCCCCCTTGCAGAGTAGGAGGAAAAGTCAAGTGTTAACAAGGAGGGAGGAAGAGCTGAAATGATAGGTTATAGCTACAGGGGTAGTTTTGTTCCCCCCGCCCGCCCCCCACAAGTGGTATTTAAACATATTTATGTTATTAAAAAATACAAAGTGAAATTCCCTCTTTACCTTCCTACCAATGGCTCCCAACATCACTTTTTTCCAAAAATTACATGCAACTGAGCTGGTGTATTAAATAAGTATGTATTTATTCAGAAATATGTTTTATTTCTTTTTCATAAGTCATAATCAAATATATATTATTTAAATTTATTTTTTTCTAAATATCTCCTGGATATCACTTCATAGCAACCTTTATTAATTAGTCTCATGTTTAGTGCTACTCTTTATGCATAGAAATTTAAATATAATATGCTGCTGTTTAGTTGCTAAGTCATGTCCAACTCTGCATCCCTGTGGTTGTAGCCTGCCAGGCTCCTCTCTCCTCTGTCCATGGTATTTCCCAGGAAAGAATATTGGAGTGGGTTGCTATTTCTTTCTCCAGGGAATCTCCTCACTCAGGGATCGAACGTTTGTCTCCTGCTTGGCAGGCAGATTCTTAACCACTGAGCCACCTGGAAAGCCCTAACTGTAACACAAATATAAATAAATTTAAACTATCAATGGCTTATTTCCAATTTTTTTATTGCTATGTTACTTGTATATATCTTAAAGTGTATATACAAATTTGTTCTTAAGATATGCACTAAAAATAGAGTTTCTGAATAAAATGACCTATACAGTTGATACTATTCCCCATATCCCTGCAAAAATTTGTACTGGTGTACTTTTGTATTTGTCACTCAGAGACAGATATCCTGGAATGTGAAGTCAAGTGGCCCTTAGGAAGCATCACTGTGAACAAAGCTAGTCGAGGTGATGGAATACCAGTTGAACTATTCCAAATCCTGAAAGATGATGCTGTAAAAGTGCTGCACTCAATATGCCAGCAAATTTGGAAAACTCATCAGTGGCCACAGCACTGGAAAAGGTCAGTTTCCATTCCAATCCCAAAGAAAGGCAATGCCAAAAAATGCTCAAACTACAGCACAATTGTACTTATCTCACACATGAGCAAAGTAATGCTCAAAATTCTCCAAGCCAGCCTTCAGCAATACCTGAACTGTGAACTTCCAGATGTTCAAGCTGGTTTTAGAAAAGACAGAGGAACCAGAGATCAAATTGCCAACATCCACTGGATCATTGAAAAAGTGAGAGTTCCAGAAAAACATCTATTTCTGCTTTATTGACTATGCCAAAGTCTTTGACTGTGTGGATCACAATAAACTGTGGGAAATTCTGAAGGAGATGGGAATACCAGACCTCCTAACCTGCCTCTTGAGAAACCTGTATGCAGGTCAAATGCAACAGTTAGAACTGGACATGGAACAACAGACTGATTCCAAATAGGAAAAGGAGTACGTCAAGGCTATATATTATCACCCTGCTTATTTAACTTATATGCAGACTACATCATGAGAAACGCTGGGCTGGAGGAAGCACAAGCTGGAATCAGGATTGCCGGGAGAAATACCATAAGCGTGCAGATGACAGCACTCTTATGACACAAAGTGAAGAAGAACTAAAGATCCTCTTGATGAAAGTGAAAGAGGAGAGTGAAAAAGTTGGCTTAAAGCTCAACATTCAGAAAACTAAGATCATGGCATCCGGTCCCGTCATTTCATGACAAATATATGGGGAAACAGTGGACACAGTGGCTGACTATTTTTCTGGGCTCCAAAATCACTGCAGAGGGTGATTGCAGCCATGAAATTAAAAGATGCTTACTCCTTGGAAGGAAAGTTGTGACCAACCTAGACAGCATATTGAAAAGCAAAGACATTACTTTGCCAGCAAAGGTCCGTCTAGTCAAGGCTATTGTTTTTCCAGTGGTCATATATGGATGTGAGAGTTGGACTATAAAGAAAGCTGAGCACCGAAGAATTGATGCTTTTGAACTGTGGTGTTGGAGAAGACTCTTGAGAGTCCCTTGGACTGCAAGGAGATCCAACCAGTCCATTGTAAAGGATGAACACCCAGTACTGGGTATTCATTGGAAGGGCTGATTTTGAAGCTGAAACTCCAATACTTTGGCCACCTGATGCGAAGAGCTGACTCATTGGAAAAGACCCTGATGCTGGGAAAGGTGGAGGGCAGGAGGAGAAGGGTACAGCAGAGGATGAGATGGTCCATCACCGACTTGATGGACATGGGTTTGGGTGAACTCTGGGAGTTGGTGATTGACAGGGAGGCCTGGCGTGCTGCAGTTCATGGGGCTGCAAGGAGTCGGACATGACTGAGCAACTGAACTGAACTGTACTTTTGTGTTAAGATTATTAGGCTATCCATTTTATTCCAAAACTTTACATTATTATCCATTGTGAGGTCTACAAGTCTGATAATAGTGAAAAATAGTATGTATGTTGTTGATTTTTTTATTTAATTTTTATTTAAGAACATGAATATCTTAACATCCTTTGAAATTTTTTTCTAATGGGTTACCTGTTAAGAAATTGTAGATTGGTTTAATAGTTTTGATTTCAGTACTTTCTGCTATTTAGTTTGCAAATGTGTGTGTCTTTATATGTTCATAACCATTCTATTAATATTTTCTCTTTTTGATGTTCAATTTTATGTTTTATGTAATAAGTCCTTTGTTTAATATAGGATATAAAAGATATAACCAGATTATGCTATATTTTCCTCTCTGTGTATCTTCATAATTATATATATCTCTGTCTATAAAGACAGAAACACCCCAAAATGAGGTGTAGGTGGAAGTACACTGAATAATTATACATATAGTTAATAATGTATTATCTGTAACTATTCAATGTACTTACATCTGTACCTTATGATTGTATATAAAATGCACTTTGTGCATATTATATATATAAAATATATTCTGTATGATTACATACAATTATTTAATGTGTTCCCATTTGTACTTTATTTTTGGAGATTTTGTGCTATAGGAAATAAACGTCTGTCTTTATTATTTCATAAATATATCACTAATTATTTCAGATTTCTATTTTTTATTGCATTTCCCCCCCAATCACTTAAGATGCCATATTTAATTATTCTGTTTCTTTAACTACGTAAGTATATTAAGTGCTATCTATCATTAAAATGCCCTAATATTTTAATTACTGTAGCTAAAAATATCAATATCTGGTAGCATATGTCTGATAGTTTATAATATTTTTTCAAAATTTGTTCACAATTTTTGTAAACTAGTAGTTTAATATTAATTATGAAGTCAAAATATTATCTCTTTTAGAAATCTTAATGGAATTTTGGTTGGGCTTTAATTAAAAATATTGATTAATTTGAGTAAATTTGACGTACCTGTCCTATAGAGTTTTTTCATCCATCAGCATATCATTTCAGTTATTCAAGATTTTTATTATGGACTTTAGAGATTTTTATTATTATCTCTACAAAGATTCTCCATTTATATATGTAAGCATAATTTATTGACTTTTCATGTGATACTATACTGTGTCTACTGCAGGTTATTTGGGGGTAAAGGTTAGGGAAGTAGGATAAATCTTTTAAATTTAAGTGCTTCTAATGAGAGAGTCATTTCCTAGGCAGGTTGATAAGAAGTCTAGGGGTCCCCAAGGAGAGAGAGGTCTGGGATGTTCAAGGAGGAATAAAAGACAAACTTTTTTACTTTTTCTCCTCTACATTCCTTAGGATTATATAACAATGATGTATCCTGCCTGAGGACAGTCTCTGGATTAAACCCTCTGGCTAATTCTGTTATCTTAAAACATAAATTATGGGAGTAGGTCTGGTCTTTACAAGGATGTATCCTGCCTGAGGACAATCTTTGGATTAAACCTTCTGGCCAACTCTGTTATCTTAAAATGTAAATTATGGGAGTGGGTCTGGTGAGGTCTTTGCAGCCTCCAGACATTCTTTGGATTCATTGGAGAGTATATAACTCCATTGCTACTACTAGCAAAGGGGTACTCTTTTGCCCCCTTCTGATGCCTATGTCAGAAGCTTTCTCTATCTCCTTTATACTTTAATAAAACTTTATTACACAAAAGCTCTGAGCGATCCAGCCTCGTCTCTGGCCCTGGATTGAACTCATCTCCTCCGGAGGCCAAGAATCCCACGTCTCATCGTTCAACAACAACCTTTCACTAATAGCTCTGAATTTGACAGCCATAGTTAGGATTCCATCCTTAAAATTTGTACTTCATGCTTAATTGTTGCCATGAGGGCAGACGCTCCTGTCGCTAACACTGGGTCCCAAAATAAGTCACAGAGCTCTGCTGAAGCTGGTTACCAAACAGTGCCCTTTAACTAAACATTATGTTAGTTGGTTCGTTGGTTTGCTTTTTATCAAGCACCCATTCTGTCCAGCCATGAAGTTTTTGGAGGTACTTCTAGTATTCACAGCTTTACCTTGAAATAATTTGGGGGTTGCTTCTGTCCTCTTTCCATCTCTGAGCTCTTTCTTATAGTTCAGTCCTACAAATGTTCCCTTTTAATGCCCTTAATGGTTTGAACTTACATGTGCCTTTTTATACTTTGTGCTATTTTACTGAATTGGTGGTAGGTGGAAGAGATTATAGTATTAAGTATACATCTTGAAAGGAAATTGAAATAGTTTAAAAATGAGCAACATTCCAACAGTGTCAGGCAATTACAGTGAAAAAGATAGACTTAAAATTTTCTATTAATTTAGAAATATTTTTGCTTTATTATCTATAACATGTATGGAAATATAATTTTATTACCTGTCAAGCACGTTAAATTATGCTTAATACTCTTGTGTTTCAAATTAATTTTTTGTTAAATGGTATTTGAAATCCATTAAACTATTTAAGCTGTTCCAACTTGCAAATAGAGATCAGTATTTTCTATCTTTATTAAAACTATTCATGGGAAGAATTTGAACCACTATGTTAAGCAATATTCAGTGGGAAAGTAAATTAAATATTAGTTAAAACTAAAGTGTCATTTATTTAGAAATTGCATTAACAGAAATTATTATAATTTACAATTTTTGAAATTCAATTTACTTAAAAATGATAGTATATAAATTTTAAATCATTTAAAGTTCTGTTAAACTTTCACTATTATATTCATGTTATATCTGCATCATAATTAATCATTTTCACATTTATATTTCATATAAATTTTAGCAGTCATATAAACTTTCATTTTGAAAGTAAGAGAAATGCTTCCCTTTCCAATCTGCCATAACACGAAAACAAAAACCAACTTTATCTTTTGATAAATGAAATATTTTTTAATATTCTCTATTATGTTGGTTTATAGTGCTAGTTATATACACACAGTTTGTATGAGTCCCCAGGATTTATAAAATCTTCAAAATTTGGATATCTCACAGAACTTTCCCTGGTGGCTCAGACAGTAAAGAGTCTGCCTGCAATGTGGGAGACCTGAGTTTGATCCCTGGACTGGGAAGACCTCCTGGAGAAAGGCATGGCTACTCACTCCAGTATTCTTGCCTGGAGAATTCCATGGACAAAGGAGACTGGCAGGCTACAGTCCATGGGATCCCAAAGAGTTGGACACAATTGAGCGACTAACACTTTGACGGAACATTAAGACGTTTTAGTCAATATGACTCCCATGCACAAGGACATGTTCACAATTCACACTTACAATACTGTTAATAGATAAAATGTATCAGTATACTATACAACAAAAAGTGCTATTGAATAAAATAGTGTCCTATCATAATTTGTTGAGGAAAATGATCACAACTGGTCTTTCTATGTTTTGGGTTGTTAAGGGCAGGCAAGATATTTTCATTTCCAATGAGAAATTGAAAGAATAAAATGAACTCAAACAGTAGGTATTTAATTCACCAAGAATAGTCATTTAGGCTCTATTCTAGGCTCTAAGCTAAACCTCTCAAGGCCCTCTGCCCGGGTTTAAGGTAGATTTAAACCATGCTAGGTTAGGTGAGAGACACACAGAGCTGCTGGTAGCCATGTGTCATCACAATGAATACCTGATTTCTTCGAGGACATGGGGAGTCAATAGTGCAAGGTTACATGCTGGATATAAATAAAGGGCTGAGGATAGAGAACAAGTGTATGTGTCTGCAGATGGTAAGATGATAAATAGATAATGTAGTTGAGTGCACACATATCAGGGCAAGAGGTTCTCAGCAGAATTGGTAAGTAATGTAAGGTTATGAGAAGCTAGTGTCTTTGAAGTAGAGAGTTCGCCATCTTTATCATGCCAGGTCATGGGAAGTCAAAGGCTGTGTAGATAAAGAATGAATCATGCTTGTCCTTGAAGACAATATGTTACTAATGAACATGGAGAAGTGAAGAGAACATAATCAAGTTCCAAAAAATAAAGACTAGCAAATCTTTGGATTTGTTGTCAGACTCAAACTCTGGTAGCTTATTGACTCTCTACAAGATAGTGGAGATTGTACACAAAGAGATTTAATTAAAAAAAAAAATACTAGTTATTAAGAAGTGGGGCTTCCCTGGTGGCTCAGTTGTAGGAATTCACCTGCCAATGCAGGAAACACAGATTCAGTCTCTGGTCAGTAAGATCTCATGGAGAAGGAAATGGCAACCTACTTCAGTATTCTTTTTTTTTTTCTTCCATTTATTTTTATGGTGCACTGGGTAGAGGGTGGGAGGGGGGATCGGGATGGGGAATACATGTAAATCCATGGCTGATTCATGTCAATGTATGGCAAAAACAACTTCAGTATTCTTGCCTGCAAAATCCTATGGACAGAGGAGCCTGGCAGATTATAGTCCATGGGGTCTCAAATGAGTGAGATGAATTTAGCGACTAAACAATAACAACAAACTGAGAAGTGACTGTTTTGTATGTTTTCTAGGAATTAATAGTTTATGATTTTTATGTTCATTTCATAATGTACAGAAAACTCACAGTTTATAATAAAATTGTAAGTTAACTCTGCATTAAAATATGCATTTTCAGTTGAATTTATACATTTAGGCTTTGAAAAATATCCAAAAGGATGACTAGAACTTCCTTTCTTTCTTTGTAGTGTTTCTTTTTTGTTTGTTTCATGTTTGGAGGTTGCTGTTGTTGTTTTTTTAGATATTTGATTTTATTTCTTCTGACATTCAGTACTATTTGAATCATTGAAATGATAGACCTGCATCTAGTGATAATAAATATCTGGGAGATTTGAAAAGTCAAACAGTAGTATGTTAGCTAAATCACATATTTTGTTTGTAGTTTTTGTTTCTTTCTCATTGTGTTAACCAGAAGACTGTATCCCCTCTAGAATCGTAAATCAGAGAATCTTGGGCTGCAGATAGAAGCATTAAGAATATCTTGGCTGTCCTAAGCAGTAACTCAGTTCTGTGAAATTATATCCACTGGGATCTATGGGGTGCTTCAGACAGCTTTATTTCTCGAATTTATTACATTCCTTCACAGCTACTTTTAAAAATTTCATAAACTCACAATGAAAAGTGATCACTTAAAATCAGACTCAACATGTAGTAGAGGTAATCACGCTTGCCTTTCTTCATGCCGTAGATGAATAGCAAGAGCATTACCTAATGATAAAGACACCTGTTGACTAGGGAGGACAAGTCTCAGGTAGTTCTCTGTCTTAAGATCTTGCCTGGAGGATTTTTCTGGGTCATTTAACAGGACAACTCTCTGTAACAATTGAGCTTAATTTTTATAGAAGAACAATTTGTGAATTTCAAAAAATGGGGCATTTTCAGACTCTTTGCTATTTGACCTATTTCCAGGTTGCTGTGAAAAATTTACATTGTTTTAATACAGAAGCAGTAGATGTGATTTAGGGTAGAAAATAATGACTCACATTTTTATTCTTTCATGGTTTTATTCTGACTTTACATTTTGGGGGTTGAGATGTCTTTTTGCTTGTTTGTAATGTTTTAATAAGTACATTTGACTTAAGACCCTAGAATGAGCTGAATTCAAAAGGTTAAAAAAAAAGTACAAGTATATGGTGCAGTGTTTAGCAAATTAGAGTGTTTTGCTCTAACAAACTGTGGTGGTGGTGGTGGTTTAGTCGCTAAGTCATGTCCGACTCTTGCGACTTCATGGACTGTATCCTGCCATGCTATTTTGTCTATGGGATTCTCCAGGCAAGAATACTGAAGTGGGTTGCCATTTCCTTCTCCAGAAGGAAACTTCTAACAAACTGTAAATGATAAGAAAAATAACACTTGGTATGGTTACAAACTAATTTGAGTCGAGGATATTCAGTTCAGTCACTCAGTTGTGTCTGACTCTTTGCAACCCCGTGGACTGCAGCATGACAGGCCTCCCTGTCCATCACCAACTCCTAGAGCCTGCTCAAACATGTCCATTGAGTCAATGATGCCATCCAAGCTTCTCATCCTCTGTCATCCCTTTCTTCTCCTGCCTTGAATCTTTCCCAGCATCAGGGTCTTTTCCAATTAGTCAGTTCTGCATATCAGGTGGCCAAACTATTGGAGTTTCAGATTCAGCATCAGTCCTTCCAGTGACTATTCAGGACTGATCTCCTTTAGGAAGGACTGGTCAGATCTCCTTGCAGTCCAAGGGACTCTCAAGAGTCTTCTCTAACACCACAGTTCCAAAGCATCAATTCTTCAGCGCTCAGCTTTCTTTATAGTCCAACTCTCACATCCATACATGACCACTGGAAAAACCATAGCTTTGACTAGATGGACCTTTGTTGGCAAAGTGTCTCTGCTTTTTAATATGCTGTCTAGGTTGATCATAGCTTTTCTTCCAAAGAGCAAGTGTCTTTTAATTTCATGGCTGCAGTCACCATCTGCAGTAATTTTGGAGCCCATAATCAGACTAAAGAGCAACGCAGCAGTGGAGCCTCAATGGTCTTTGACGCCTAACCTGGAAAATGTCAGGGGAGAAGGAAATGCGCTCATCTTCTCCTGTGAGAACTCCAAAACTACAACTCAGAGCTGAACAACCATCTACTGGAGAATGTTGTAGGATATTAACACAGTAATATTTAAAATAATGTTTCTTCTAAATATCACTTGGTAGATTTCAAAAGTATATTTATGACACTTTTATCCAACATTAAAGAAAACATGGTAAATGTTAATACTAGGAAATCTTAAAAAGATTATGTGATCATCAGTTCAAAATGATGAGTTGAGATAATCCAAGACCCACAAGATATTTTCCCTTTTCAAAGAAAGCACAGCAAATTTGATTTCTTTCTGGTACTGTATGCCTCAGTATTACTAGCTTGAGATAATTCTGTGCTTCAACATTAAATCAGGTTACATTGCTTTGATAGTATCATTATCTTTAACAATTTAGATTTTTCTTTCGTTGTGATTAATGATGCTAACAGCAAAAATAAAATGTCAGAAATCTATGTCGAACAATTAATGAGTGGTGGTATCTGGTTTCTAGAGTTGAGAAGATACGTGGGGCTTTTCATGCATAGTATATCAGTGGTAATTGTGGTTTTTAAAAGTGAGGTAAAATTTTTTAATATAATTTATTATTACTTTTTTCAAATGACTATTAAGTTTTAGGATGTAAATGCTTATTATATAATTTGGAAATCTCAGTACTTGTAAGTATTTGTTTTGGTCTGGGGTAAGGTCAGAAAATACTGAAACTCTGAAGGTATTATGAAACTAGAAAATTTCAGAACCCCTTGCATAGGAAAAGGTTGTATAATTTTTTGCAAAGTTTATTAACTTAAAAAACCAAAAAATTTTAAAAACAAACTGCATTATTTGAATTATAAAGAGTTAGATCAGGAATAGTTCTTTCTAGTTCTAATCTGCAAAGAGATTTTATAATCCACAGATATTGACTTAGAAAATGATTTTAATTTCATTTCATTTTGTTCTTTTATTTGCTTTTTATCTTGCTTCCTCTCATCTATTAAATAGACTTTATTTTCAGAAACAAGATTACATTTGCAGCAAAACTAGGCAGCAAGTATTGAAAAAATAATCCCTAGCCCCCAAATGGCACAGTGTCCTCTGCTATCAACACTCCAGAGTGATGAAATTGTTGTGGTTGACGAACCTGTGTTGACATATCATTCTCATCGAAAGTGCATGGAGCTTCACTCTTGTACATTCTAGGTTTTGACAGATGTATGATGACGTGTATACTTCTTTACAGTGTCATACAGTGTTTTCACCACCCTAGGAATTCTCTGTGCTCTGTTTATTGTAAATAAGTCCTTCCACTGTAACACTCACTGAACTCTTTCCTGTCTCCGCAGTTTTGCCTATACCGGAATGAATGTCACATGGCTGGCATCATAACGTACATAGCCTTTTCAGATTGGCTTCTTTTACTTAGTAACATGGATTTATGTTTCCTCCAATTTTTCAATGCTTGATTTTACATGTGTTTTTAGTTGTGAATAATATTCCATTGTTTAAATATCCCACAGTTTAATTATTGATTTACTACTGAAGGCTGTCTTAATTGCTTCCAACTTATGGCAATTTAAAAAAAATTATCAAAGTATAGTTGATTTACAGTGTTGTGTGTTTTAGCAGTTGTTAATAAGACTGCTAAAAACAACTTGTTTATATGTTGATATAAAGTTTCAGCTCATTTAGGTGAATACCAAGGAGCATGACTGTTGGATCTTCTTGTATAAGTGTGCTTAGTTTTGCAAGAAACTGCCAAATTGTTTTCCAAAGTGACTGCACCATTTTGCATTCCCACCACCAAAATATAATAGTTCCTATTCCTCCAAATTGTTACCAAGATTCTATGTCAGCAATGATTTGGATTTTGCCCATTTTAATAGTCATATAGTGCTATCTCATTGTTTAATTTGCATTTCCCTAATGATACATGATATGGGACATTTTTTTATATGCTTATTTGCCATCTCCAAATCTTCTTTGCTAAAGTATCTTTTAGGTCTTTTGGCTACTTTTTAAAATCATGTTTCCTTTTTCTTTCAAGGGTTTTTTGTGTACCTTGGATAACTTTCCTTAACCTGATATGTCTTGCAAACATTTTCTCCCCATCTGTGGCTTGTAGTCTCATTCTCCTGACAGTGTCTTTTGCAGAATTTTTTTTTAATTTTAATGATGTCTACTTATCAATTATTTATTTTATGAATCATGCCTTAGTGTTGTATCTAAAAAGCCATCATCATGAGACGGTTACCTGGGTTTTCTCCTTTGTTATCTTCGGGGTGTTTTTTTAATTTTACATTTAAGTCTGTTATCCATTTGCATTAGTTTTTATGGAAGGTGTAATATCTGTTTCTAGATACATTATTTTGCATGTGGATGTCCATTTGTTTTAACACCATTTGTTGAAAACACTGTCTTTTCATCACTGAATTTTCTGTGCTTCTTTTTTTAAAAGAATGACTATAATTACTTGAGTCTCTTTTCTTGGCTCTCTATTCCATTGATCTGTCCTTTCACAAAGATCATACTGTCTTGATTACTGTAACCTTATTAAAATCTGAAGTCAGTTTCTGTCAAACTTTTGATTTTGTTTTTCTTCTGTAATTTGCTGGCTATTCTGGGTCTTTTTTTTTTTTTCCTCTCCATATAAACAGTAACTTGCTGGGCTTTTCATTGGGATTTTTTACTTCTAACTCTAAAGATCAAACTAGAAAGAATTGATATCCTGCCCATACTGAGTCTTCCTATCCATAAACATAGAGAGTATCTCTCTATTTAGCCTTTGTTTGATATCTTTTATCAAAATTTTATAATATCAGTTTTGTAGTTTTCCTCATATAGATCTATATATTTTGATATATTATTCTATTTTTGGAGTACCAATGTAAATGGTATTGCATATAATTTCCAATTTGCTTGCCCTTTGCTGGTATATAGAAAAACCTATTGACTTTTAAAAAGTTAATTAATCAATTAATTTTTTAAAAGTAGGGTTTTTTTTTTAAAGTCATGTGCCAAGTCTTAGTTGTGGCACATGGGATCTTCAGTCTTCATGCTAGCATTCTTTACTTTTGGGATGCAAATCCTCAGTTGTGACTTGTGGGTTTGTCTTACCAGGGATTGAAACCTGGCCGCCTGCACTGGGAGCATGGAGTCCTAGCCACTGGACCATCTACGTATTAACCTTTTATCCTGCAATCTTGCTGTGATTACTAGCTCAGGAGTATTTCTTGTTGATTTTTTATTATGTCTGTAGACAATCATGTCATCTGTGAAAATAGTTTTGTTTCTGCTCAACCTATATACTTTCTGTTTCTTCTTATCTTATTGCAATGGTTGAAACTGTCATATGATGTTGAAAAGGAATAGTAAGAGGGAACATAATTTTCTTGTTCTTGATAGCAAGTGATTTTTAAAATAAAGTATTTCTGTTTTATTATGTTACTGTGATGAATTACACTAACTAATTTTAAAATACCAAATTTGGTATTAATTTGAGTATATTTGTGAGTATACACACACACACACATAATTTTACCATTTATCACCAGAATCTTCCTAAAGAGCAAAACACAGAGCATATTTAAAAGGCTGAATCTTTGTAAAGAGCTTCTGTGTAGACTTAATCAGTTTACTATTCTGAGTTTTAAGCTTAGAATTTAGATATTTATCTAAATATCTAATATTTTAGATATTTATCCATTTTTACTTTAATAAAATTATATCTCACAAGCTTAATTCATTTTAGCATGACTCAGTCTCGGCCTCAAGTTTAGCAAATATGTCATCCAGCCTTAAATGAGGTAACTTGAATATTGGCTGGCTTGTGTAGGTGAATTTAGGTGAATTTAGATTTCCATTGTTCAAAGACAGAATATTCCAGATAGCTAGAATTTTTAAGGCTTGTTTTTGGGGTCTTGAAGTTAGAACATCCTGTGTTGGCAATCTAGTAGCGTTGCATATGCTCAACTGGAGAACAAAAGAAATATTTTTTGAGAATTTTTTTGTTGTTGTTGCTTCAACTAATTCTCTAAAAAGTTTCACATATAGGTAATACCGACACACTGTTGTTGGCAGCAGAAAACAATACATTTCTCAGTTTCAAGAAAGATGAGTCAAATTCCTCTCATCCTGTTTATGCCTCTTTTCATTGTTACTGACATCTAATTTACAGAAATTTATGATGATTGGTTTTGTGTTTGAGAACCTACTGAGTTGAAAGCTTTAAATTATGTGCTGTATGTACCAATGATAATTTACTCCATCATGATTTCATTTTTCAGTAACCTGAAGATACTCTTTTTGCTAAAAATCCTTAGAGTAGTCACTGCTTTTCCCACTTCTTTAGTTATGTAGTAGGAATTTGAAATGGGATATAGTAGATTTTGGCTGTATAAACTGGAAATTAAGTGATTTACAAACATGGTTTTATTAGTTAACAGAACAAAATCACTAACCTTGAAGGAACAATAAAAAATGCCTTCCTCACTATGGTAACATTAGATCCTATGCTGTCTGGTAGTCACTCTTTTGAAAAACAGGTGCTTCAAATGTCTATTAGTTTGCACTTAAAGTAAACAGGACCCCAATCTCAATCAAATGTTGGCAGAGCCTGTACTAATTTAAAGCAATTGTTTGAGTTGGTGTAACTGTAACAAAATTTGCAGTGAATAGTCATGGAAAATGAAGAGTCTGTTTTATTAACCACTTACTCAAGGAGTTTTCACTGCTTTGGCATAAATTACAAAAATAACTTTTCACCCAAATGTGAGATGACCTAGATCTCAACGCTTCGTTTAAATTGCAAAATGTGACATATATACAGAAAGATAGATTATTGTTAAAGGTGAAATAAATTGTATACATATTGTCAAATGTTCCTCATTGAAAATTGAATCAAATTGCTCTCCTGCAGAAATGTATGGAAGTGCCAGTGTCCTAAAATTTTGCATACTCCTTGTCCCAAATTTCACTTCTAGTCATGTATTCTTGGGAAATAAGCGAAGAAGTATTTGTTTTAGGATGTTCTTTGCTGTCTTTAATATAGAGATAAAAACATTGGGATTTGCCTAACTCTTCAGAAATGTGGCATTATTAAAATAAATTCTGAGACACCCTTGAAAACTAATGTAGCTAATCAAAATAATATTTTCAACTTCTTTTTCTCTTATTTAATTATGACATAGAAGGTACTCAATCAATACAACTTGAATTAATATAAAGTAAATATATTCTCCATTTGTGTTTTCACTGTTTCTTTCCTCAAACCATACTCAATGCTCTTTGAGTAAACTCAGGATTGTGAGGCAGAAGCTATAGAAGAGAAAAATATGAGCAATTTTTGTGTGACAAACCACTATTATTTAAACCCAAATAGTTTGACAATGTAATTGCCCTACTAAAGATTGTTGACAGATACAAATCTAGAACCCATATATATCCTTGTGATTTCACCAAAATAGTATCTCTTTTCAACTCTAAAATTAAGGAGAAAAAGATCCTTTCAGCTCTAACAAAATGATGTACCATTAAAATCAGGGGTTGTGCCTGTGTGCTCAGTCACTTTAGAGGCTGTCTGTATGTAAACGATGGTCTAACCCCTCCTGGCATTGAGCTGATGGGAAAGATTTTGCTTCGTCCATAATTTGTTTAGTACTCCTGAGCCCTCTGTTTTTCTTTCCCAATTGAAGGGGAGAAGATAATTCCTATTTTGCACATCTTTATTAATCAAGCAAAACTGGGGAACAGATGTGGGATTCTACAAGCAGATATGGGGATAGACAGAAGGAGAGCCATAATTTTTAGGCTTGTCGCTTTAAATGATGCCCATGAGACATAGCCTCAGAGACAGAGCCATTGAGATGCAGAATCCAAATGGCAACTGTATATTTTAAAGGAAAAGTAAATAAGTTGTACTTCTCTGCTGATGTGCATTCATTATGAAATAATGTATGTACATAGCACTGTTGGTTGTTGGCTAGAAGCCAAAGGAACTTACTTAAAAGTTCTTCAGATTTTCTGTTCCAATGGAGGGTACAGTAAACATATACTTTAGTTGAAGGAAACTATCCTGATAGGTATTTTTAAACAACTAGTATTAGGCTAATATGGATCTAGAATTTGGATAGTCAGGACTAATTTGCCTCCAGAGCACATTTAAGTATATGGTACATTGATTCCTCAGATATCAAATTTTGTTTTGTTTTATAATAATAGTTTTAAACCAATTGTCTTATAAGTATAATTGTAGTTAACAACAGCAACCTCAATCTTCAATACTTAAATTTTCAAATATTGAACTATTTAATTTATGGAGTGCCTTGAAAATTTTTTGTTATTCTCAATCATTATATTTAGGCTAAGAAATTTTTTTGTACTATCAGCTCAGCTGGTAAAGAATTCACCTGCAATGCAGGAGATCCCGGTTCGATTCTGGGTCAGGAAGATCTGCTAGAGGAGGGATAGGCTGCCCACTCCAGTATTCTTAGGCTTCCCTGGTGGCTCAGCTGGTAAGGAATCTGCCTGCAATGTGGGAGACCTGGGTTCAGTCCCTGAGTTGGGAAGGTCCTCTGGAGAAGGGAACAGCTACTCACCCTGGTGGCTCAGATGGTAAGGAGTCTGCCTGCAGGGTGGGAGACCGGGGTTCCATCCCTGGGTCCAGAAGATCCACTAGAGAAGGACATGGCAACCCACTCCAATATTCTTGCCTGGAAAATCCCAAGGACGGAGGAGCCTGGCAGGTTACGGTCCATGGGGTCACAAAGAGTTGGACATGACTGGGTGACTTCAACTTCAATTTCACCCACTCCAGTATTCTGACCTGGAGAATTCCATGGACTGTATAGACCATGGGATCACAAAGAGTTGGACATGACTGAGCGACTTTCACTCAATAAGAAATGCGTCTGTTATGTCAATTACTGAATGAAGCATATATTTTGTATTTTGTAGGGGACAAAAATCAAATAGTATATTTCATTTTAGGCTTCTGCTTTTATGGAATCTGAAATATTTACTTTAAACAAAATGACTTAACTCCCTTTTTATTTAATGTAAATCCCCAACCCCAGTATATTAAGTATATCACATCTCAATTCTAAATCAAGATATAATAAGCACTTGTAAATTAACAGTATTTAAACTACTACTTCATTTGGAAATCAGCATTAAGTGTTACTATTATCTATTATATATGTCTTTATAATTCAAAGTCAAGATTCTAGTCCCAGACATTTCTACTACCAAACATTCTTTTTATTAAGTTTCATTATATTGAATATTTATAAAGAGCCTATTGACTTATTTTTAGATTATTTGCTTTGACTTTATTATTCCAAAACTACTGGTGGTGAAAACTATAAACAGTTACCAGTGTAATGTAATAGTCTTACTATGTAACTCACAATGCCTTGGTCCTGGGATTGCTCCTAAATAAAACAGTTTTCATGTTCTCTAAAGTTTCTGATCTAGTCATTATGCCCCAAAATGCCGTACTGCAGGGTAATTCTGAGAGTATTTTGACTTTATAATTATTTTATTATAAACCACACTCAAATTTGAACAGACAGGTTAGTGATCTCTTCATGTCTGTTTCTCATATGAAATATCCAAGGAGCTCATCTTCTTTCTAAAATAGCAATAGTTTTAACAGACTTAAAATTAGTAAGAAGCGTTCTTTACTGTTTTGGGGGGGTAATTAAAATAACACATTTAAAAAAATTTGGAGTCACTAATCAAATATATAGGATTTCTGACATTAATAAATCACAAAACAGCAAAAATAGTAACAAATACACTCAGTCTTTCCTAAGTGGTGGGTGTATATGTTTTAAAGTTATAATTTGCCTTAAAAGTTTTGGAAAAAATGTGTAACTTACAAATAGCTTTTAAATTTATTTATGCATTATTTTATATAAGATATAATAAGTAAAATATGTTAGAAACTATAAAATAATAACAGAAGAAAAAATAAAAGTATCTCTTAATTCCTCTACATGAACAGAGCCACTGTTAACATTTAGGTAAATTAAATGATTTTCCTTATTGCTGATTTTATTATAATATATGATATGTACATGGGTAGTCTTTATTTTTAATCTATTATATCATGACTTTGTTTCATTTAGCCATGTTACAATAATAATTATAAACCAGTTAAAGTAAAACCATTTCAAGAATTTAACAGGCTAAAGATTATTTTATATTACAGTATTTGTGAACATGTGATTAATAGAACTGTCTTACTGTTGAAACTCAGCCTCTATTCACTGTTGCCAAATAGAAGTGCAGAGAGAGTTTAGGGTGAAGTAGAAAGGTGCCGCTATGGGCTGATGCCCTCAGCATTGTGTGACCCACTCTAAGGGGTCTTGTAGTATTAAAGGAACAGGGAGTGATCAGCTCATGGACATTCTTCTGATTGGTTGGTGGTGAGGTAATCAGGAATCAGCACCATCAACCTTTAGGTCCCAACTGGTCTGGGGGTCTATGTCTTTGTTGGCAGTATACAGTTAACTTCTACCTGGTGGGGTTTCAGTATTTGCAAAAAAGCTTAAAGGACACGGCTCAGAATATTATCTGTAGTCCTTGAGGATGAACTAAAGGTCCTTAACTTTGTTTCATGGCTGAAGTGTTATTATTTTGTCTTGCTTCACTGCTTTTCTTTCTTTCTTCATTGTCTTACTTCTTTGAATAAATTTATTCTTTGCCTAAAGTTTTTCTACAGACAAAAGGCAGGTGGAGTACATGGGTAGATGTCTATTCTGGGAGGGCCTCAGAGGGTCCCACTGGTTACATTGCCATAGTTGAAACCAAAGAACAGAGAAATTTAAAAAAAATTAGGTTCATTTAAATATATTAAATAAATATCCTAAATTATGTAGTTGGGGTTGGTGAATATGTGCTTGTGTAGCATGTATGGAATATGTGCAGGTTTACTATCCTGTAAAGTATGTAATTTGTTACATATGAGATTTCCTGGGGTAGACTGTGCAGCACCTTAGAAAGGAGGCAGTGCTTCTTCTGAAGAGGGAGGACTGAACTCACGAGCTCCTTATGAACGCTGATCAGAGAGAGGAGTACCATAGTCAATAAGTCACCATAGAAAGAGAAGAGAAAGGCAGCTGCTTAAAATGATTGTTTCTGCTTGTCATTCAGCCATTTTTCATGGGAGTATTTCTACATAAAATAATCTAACCTAGTAGGAGCCAAACTTTTCCTTTAATATGCTTAATATGTGCTTATAGTAATAGTAGCTATAATGAGAGCTGACATTTGAGTATTATAATCTAGCTTATATTTGCATGAATTAGCTCATTTAACACTGGTAACCTGTGAGATAGAAAATGTTTTAATTTGCATAATCATATATATGGTATGTGTATATGTTATGTGAATGGAATTTATATAGGTGTGTGTGTATATGCATACACTTACATATACATACCATTACATATATGTGTGTTTGTGTGTTTAACATATATATATGGTGTGTGGGTGTATGTGTGTGTAACAACAGAAGTAATCACTTTGATTTCCAAGCTAAAATTAATAGAGCTAAGATCAAATAATAAACAATTCACATTATTTCAACTTTATACCATTTATAAAGTTGTACATACTCTCTTATTTGCTTGGCTATTCTTGAATTTTTCTCCCATATTTATATGTTCACACAATTAGTCATGTTTTAGTTCACACAATTAGTCATTTTTTAGTTCACACAATTAGTCATTGTGTTCACACAATTAGTTTCCAGATTATTTTCATTCTGTCTCTCTCATGCCATCAGTGTTTTGTAATTTAGTTTTAAATACGTAAAGTATTGTTGTTGTTCAGATGCTAAGTTATGTCCGATTCGTCGCAATCCATGGACGGCAGCACGCCAGGTCCCCCGTCCCTCACTCTCTCCCATAGTTTGCCCAAGTTCATGTCTGTTGAGTCAGTGATGCCATCCAATGATTTCATCCTCTGTCACCCTCTTCTGCCTTTAATCTTTGTCAGCATCAGGGTCTTTTCCAATGAGTCAGCGGTTCGCATCAGGTGGTTAAAGTACTGGATCTTCAGCTTCAGCATCAGTCCTTCCAGTGAGTATTCAGGGTTGATTTCATTTCACACCATATAAAATTCAAAAGATTCTAGGGATGTGCTATGAAAAATAATTTTTCATCTCACAATTACCTTCCAGTCTCATTTACCCTTCTCAGCAACTCCCACAGTTGCCAGTTCTGTTTCAAACATTGATGTATGGCTGTTAAGTGGAGCAAGAGAAACTATTCAGCTCAGGTTTCTAGCAGTCATTGTAAATAATTTTGAGCAAGTCTAAGATCATCCAGAGAGGAAGTGAAAGACCCGCTGTTTGAACCCAGGTCTTATGATTTTGTACACTGTTAATGTTAACTGATCCTCCACCTGGCTCTTTTATAAGGTACTAAAAACCCATGACATGAAGAAAAACCCTCAACAAAATAGAATTTCAAAATGCACATAATTATTATAAAATAAAATAATTGTGTCCTTAATCATTCATTATCTAGGGAACTGGGATCAAGTTCTTAGAATCAGTAGTGCTCTATTTAAAATTCAAAACAAACAAAAAAAAACAAACAAAAAAAAATAAAATTCAAAACACAGGAACACATTTTGTAACTTCTCCCTCTGTTTTGGAAAATTGCCTTAAAATGTGCCTTAAAACTTTTAAAAAAGTATTTCATTTACCAATATGGCAAATGCATTTATATTTATTTTACATAGCAGATCCAGGTACATTATTGAAAACTGGAAAAAGACACAAAAAGGGTAAAAGAGAAAATCATCAGAATTCCTTCACCCAAATATAACCACTGTTAATATTTAGATGCTTTTATTATTTAAAGGCATATAATTTACATATTGACATACATGTCTGGCATATTTTTAAGTAAATGCATTTAAATATTATGCTAATTTTAAATTTTAATTAAAAAAATTTTAAATTTTGTAGTGTGTACTTACACGCTAACTTAAAGATAGTTTCCAGTCACTAAGTATAGATTTTCATAGTTATCTTAATGACTACCCTAATCCATTGTATGAATGTGTATATATATATATATATGTATAAATATAAACACCTAAGTTTATGGTTTAGTTTGGCCCAGAATTTTTCTTTTAAGTTGTGCCCAGTTTTGATCTTGTGTTCAAACATACATTGCTTTCATACAAGGAATTAGTGTTTTCTCCTTATTTCCTTGAAGGATTTGCATAGCATTTGCATATTTTTCTTAAATGTTTTTATAATATTTTTATATTAAGTTATCTAATCCTACTAGTGCCAGAAAACACAGGCCTTTTAGAGCCTCCTTTCTCACTGATTGCAACTGAAATTTCTAGACAAAACATGACTACTTGAAAATTCTAAAGCAGGCATGCTTGGAAGGAAAGTCAAAATTTGGAGAAGCTCATGTAGATATCCCATTTGCTTTTTTTTTTCTTAATGTCTTTCTTTCAGTCCTTTGATCAGAGGTTGATCGTTAGAGTGCTATTAGGCAACCTGGTCATCAATAATTCTGAGAAAAATCTCTCCATTTTTCTTTCCAGAGGACCAGGAAAGTGGGCCTTTGAAAGAGGGAGACTGTAAAGGAAATCTGTTTTTCTTCCTATAATTTTATCCTTCTGTTATCTCTCCTGCCTGTGCCCTGAAGATAGAATCCAGGCCTAGGACTGTGGCAGAGGCAGCAGGCAACTGAAACTCCAAGAAAAAACTCATCATTCTTGCCTGAAGAAATGTCACAAAAGGCCCCTGTGGACAAAATTATATTGAGAGAATTCCCATTATTTTTTCTTTCTGTCTCATAAAATTGATGAAAGTGCTAACACTATTTAAGTTACAAATGTGGCATTGTATAAGAAATCCTAGACAATTTAATAAAATGGTAACAGTTATAGATTTTGCTAAGTAAAACTTTAAAACTGTATATCCAAAAATGAAATGATTTTTTTAACATAGGAAATCTTAAGGAATCTGTGAAAAAATTCTTACAAATAGTGAATTTAGCATGGTTGGTTGTAAGATACATTGTCAATATACACTAATCAATTTTATTGAACAACTGAAGAGGATTTTTATATAAAATAACATTTATAATAGGCTCAAAGAAGCAAAATATATGTGAATCTAAAACAATGTGTGTGATTTATACTAAAAGTTATGAAGTAATAGCTGAAATAATCAAATTTTCTAAGTAAAGGAAGGAATATAATATGCACTTGAACTGGACGGCTCAATAATATTAAGATGTCATGTCTCTCTGACTGATCTGTAGATAAAGTATGAGAGACCCCATATCTGAGGTTTCACTTTCCATGGTTTCAGCTGCCTAAAGTCATCTGAATCGTTATACGAAAATATTAGACAGAAAATTCCAAAAATGAACAATTTATAATTTTTAAATTATGCACCATTCTAAGTAACGTGATGAAATATTATGCCTTTAGGCTCCATCCCACCTAGAATTTGAGTCATTTCTTTATCCGGTGTATCCCACCCTTTAGTCAAAGACTTGTTTTAAATTTATAGCTCTTTGTTCCATAAAAATTATGGTAGATTAGTCTTTGAAATTGAGACAACAGCCAAAACCTTGTTTAAACTCCAGTATACTTGAAGTGCTGTTATAGCAATAGCATTATTTCAGGAATTTCTAACTGCTGTTTTAAAATGGCTTCCATTTGGAATTGTATTTTGAGTTACATATCAAGAAGCCAGAAGTGTCATGCAGTTTGTTTAATTTAAGAACTAAGAAAGCACTCCACATCAAAATTTGTGAAATATCACAAAAGCAGTACGTGGGAAAGTGTAAAACCTTGCCTGCAATTATAAGAATATAAGGATGAGTGATATATATATATGGACTCATTTGAAAAGACTGTGATGCTGGGAAAGATTGAGGGCAGGAAGAGAAGGGGATGACAGAGGATGAGATGGTTGGATGGCATCACTGACACAATGGACATGGGTTTGGGTGAACTCTGGGAGTTGGTGATGGACAGGGAGGCCTGGCATGCTGTGGTTCATGGGCTCGCAAAGAGTTGGACATGACTGAGCAACTGAACTGAACTGAACATTCAATGAATTCCCACAACAACATGTGGTTGGTCAAAACATGAATAATATAGGACTCTCCCTCTTTTAGGGATAATGACCAGAGAGAATAGGAAGTCCTCTAATAAGTTAAGAAATTTGTTATAACAAAGTGCAAATTTTGTTTTTTAACTTTCTGTCTCAGTGGACCTCAATCATTAATAGGTATACACATCATGTAAAGATGAGTATAGACTCCTCAGCTCTAATCTCTGGAGATACTGAATCTGTTTAAGTTTGGTCTGTAATACTACATTTTAGTAATCTACCTACATGATTTGGACACAAATTTTAAGCAATGGTGTCTTTACATATATTACCATCTATATTCATTGACTATCATTTCTGTGATGCTCTGAACATATTCCAGAAGCTGGAATAGTTGGTAAGGTTTTTCATCACAAAGCAAGATGTACATTTTGGTTTATTCCTAAACTGAATATATTTTAGGTAGAAACTGCTTGCTATTGAGTTTTTAATGCTTGTGGTTTTGACTTCCCAGGACTTAGATGAAACAGATTCAGTAGATTTTTCAGAATATGTATGCCATTTTGTACCTCATCTAGACAACCTGATAATGAGAAAGCATTAAGATAACAGACAGTTCTACCAGCCCCTTTTCCAACAATTGTTAACATTAAGGATTAATGAAAGATCAATCCTGCTTTTCATCACATAGCTACATTTCATCCAAATTCATATATATTGATTCACCAAGTAATATTTCTCAAAGTAGGAGTTTCAGTCATTTTGAATTGTTACCTCAGGGATAATGTTAGCAGAAAAAAGGCACATATCCTCATTACATCTAAATGCGAAGTGAGTTTTCTATTTTGAATGTAAAAAATCTTTTAGACACTCATTTGAAAAAATAACACAAAGATTTTGGAAAGACTTAATTTTATCTCTGAAGCCCAAAGAATGGGTAATTGGGCTCAATTCTAAAGAGCTTTCATTCCATATAAACAACTAACATTGTCACAGGGTGAAAATTTTTTCCTAACGTGGCATTATACAATAAAATTCTAACTCTCAAGCTAGAGGCATGTAACTAAACATTAGATCCAAAATTATTAATAGCCTACCATTCATTTAAAAAAATTCTTTTTTTAAACTGCACTTCTGTAAGACATATCTATACGACAGCAACTAAAATTGCTGCTTCTTGGAACATAAATGAGAATGTCTTCCTTGTGGTCCTGTCTTTAAGAATATACAGTGCAGTAGGCTTTTGGAAGTATTTCATTTGAATGTGGGTACTGTTAGGAGATTATAAATTCTTAGTAATACAAATTGAAGTTGGGGAAGTTTTTTAGATCTTCCTGATGAACTGAACATTCCACTTCAAAGTGCAACAAATATTAAAGAAAGGTCTTAGATTACTTTTCTATCTTGGAAAGACAGTTTTAAAGGGGTATGACACTTGGTGATACTCCAGAGTATGTATAGACCACACAGCATCTTAACCTCAAGAAACTTAACTCCTACCATTTTCCCTAACCATCAAGTGCAAACTCAAACTTCTATTTATCTGACTTGGACTCCTTTGTTTTCCAAATATTCTAAAATAAGTTTCATGTCTTACAATGGATTTTCATAGTTTTAATGAGATAATGTTGACTCTTGGAAATCATTTTTTGGTATTCTTGATATGCAATACCTCAACAATTATAACCAGATTTTTCTCTTCAAGTGTAACAGTCAGATCCCATGAATGGCAAACAGTTTCCTATGTGGTTATTTCTCTGGTCAAAGATAATTTGATTGTAGTTACTAGACTCAAGCTAATGATGTTTACTAATCTCTTTGCTGCTAGTGATAAACCAAAGGAAATAATGCTGACAGACAGATACCAGCACAAATGATGAGAAGGCAGTGTACCATACAGTCCAGGGTTAGCTATTTTTCTTCCTTCTTAGTAGTGGAGGGGAATGCACTAATACATAGAAAGCTACAGTTGATCTTTGAACATACAGAGCTTTAGTTCACCACGCATCATGCACATTATATCAGATAACATTTATTGCCACTTCTGGGGGTGGATTAGTATTTACACATGAATTAACAATTAGAATTGGAGGAGGAGAAATTGAGTCTGAGACTAGCTTTCTGAGAACTACTTAACAGATAAGCTTTGCTGTACATTTCTTAGTCATCCAGAAATATTGAGCTATAACAAGCACAATATTATGCTCTCCTCCTCTCCAATTACTTTTGGCCTTTTTTGGTTTAACTCATTTAAAAAAGGCTCAAATTAGCATTATGAATTTTACACTGTTTATCATATCATATTAAACTTAATACATGTGTTGGCAACCATAGGGGAAATGGACATTAGTTTACCTATAACTAGTTTCTAAAAATAAATAAATAAAAATAGATCTTCACATATTATAATACTGTACAAAAATAGGCAATAATTAAGTTCACTACCAAACATGAAAATGACTTTTCAGATACAAGCTTTGGAATTTAATTTATTCTTCCATTTTGGGAATGGAAGATACCTCTATGATTATTAAGATTTAGATTATATTTGAGGCAGTAAAAACACGCATAGTCATGCAGCAATATTAGATTTATTTCTTTAGTTTTGTCCTACCTAAAACTTGGTACCTGATTTCACAGCAGAAATCTTTCTCCCAAAAGATGCTAGACCCATACGCTTGTGATTAAAATGTGGCTTTGCTAACCTGTCATATCACCTGGTTCAAATGACGTGGATTTTTACAAACTCATACTCTGGTGAGTGCCCATTTCCTTATCTTTTTCATATTTCTCATGGCAAATTAAGGGCAATATCATGTACCTTACATCTTTACTATCTTGATACATCTAATTTTTAAATGGTTAGCATCATGCCTAATATTATACATAGAAGATACCTATTCATGACAATTTCTTCAATATTCTTCTGTACTCCCTTCTCTGTTAAAATTTGGCCTCCAAAAATAAGTCAGAATTGGCTCTTAGACTTAGTTTATTTATAATATCTTTAAAGTATTTTTTCTATTTCCCTAATAGGATCTTCTTTCACCAAAATAGGAGCTATTCATAAATTGCTAAATGGTTAATTATCCATACTTTTGTCATTTTAACAACTATAGAATGTCATACAATGTTATGTTACAGTGAATGTTATGTTAAAATGAAGCTTTCCATTCAGTAGTGTAAGAACAATCATATATCTAGAGAGGATTTTATTTCCCTGAATCTTAAGATCATATGAAAATTCTTAAATCTAGCTATAGATATATGGTAAAAATAATATAGCAATACTTGCAATCAAAGTCTTTGTTTATGGAGACTAAATAATGTATAATATGAGGATTAATAAAATAACATAGCATATATTGATACAGAATGTATTTATAGTAACATTGGTGTGGATGTTATGAAGAGAATATGATCAATTCATTGGCTCAGTGTCTATAATTTGTTGGTGCTATGGTAGAGTCTCAGAATATCTATTGCTTGATTCTCACAATTATCCTATACGTTGGCATTCCATCAGTTTTAAAAATGAGGAGTGAGTTTTGGCAAGTTTATTTGACTTACAGGGAAGTTAGAATAGATGAAGAGGACAGGGATAAAAGGCAAGTCCTGTTTCATCCTGTTGGACATGCTCTTTACACTGAGCCGCACGGGCTTCTGTTGACAGAAGGACTGTGCTTGACTTAACTCTTTAAACAAAGCGGGCTGTGTTTACTGCTGTTACCTTCCCAGAACTTAGCACAGATTCAAGTATGTATTAGATGTGTTCACTCTCTTGTTGTTGGATGAATGAGTAACTGAATGCACGATTTTATCTCTTGTATTTAGCATAAGATCTTGTCTCAAATGATCAGTAACTATGCTCTGAAATTTTAATCATAATGAAAATAAGTTCTTGATTCAGAATCAGTTGTTAAGATGTGGGTAGAAGTCAGATGACAGGGGAATTCCCTGGTGGTCCAGTGTGGTTAAGTCTCCATGATTCCAGTGCAGAGGTACCATCCCTGATCTGGAAACTAGATCCCACATGCCACAACTAAGAGTTCGTGTATTGCAACTAAAAAGATCCTGCCATGTATAAAATAAATAATTAGTGGGAAGCTGCTGTGCTTTGTGATGACTTAGAGGGGTGGGATGCCGGAGATGGGAGGGAGGCTCAAGAGGGAAGGGCTATAGTGTATACTATATATAGTATATATATATACTATATATAGTGTATACTATATATAGCTAATTCACTTTGTTGTTTAGCAGAAACTAGCAAAACGCTGTAAAGCAAATACACTCCATCCCCCTCCAAAAAAGATCTTGCATGCCACAACAGAGGTCAAAGATCCTGTGTGCTGCAACTAAGACCCAGCACAGCCAAATAAGTCAATAAAAAAAAAATTTTTTTTAAGTACTCGTATGACAATATTCATGGAAAAGCTTACTGGCCAAATGCTGGTCCAATTTCCTTCCCCTTGCATACATGTCCCTCCACCATCCATGGCAGGTGGAAGTGTCAACCAGAACCTACCCGAAAGCACAATGACAAGGAGCATGCTGCCTTCTGATTCTGAAGTCAAGGGTTTCCTCCTATTTGGAATATTGCTGTGATGTATATTTCAATAATTAATCATCATAATATCTCCTACTGAACTTATGAAAAGTCCCATTTTTATTGCATTAAATGTTATGCAATAATTGTATTTATATTTGTGCTTCACATTTACTAACTATTTCATAATTGTGTACCAGTAAAAACTTATAGTTCAACTCACACTGAAATACTTCAGTGTCTGTCTTGGCATATTTTGCATTTTTAATAATGTGAGTTTAGTAAAAATGTGCCAAAGGACCTAAATTAATTTGAGTAGAATAGATCTGTAGACAACCACCAACTTAGAAGCACAGCAAACGTTTCTGCCATCCCTCCTTTTCAGTTTTTGATGATCATTACTTAGGGCAAATACTTACAATAAAAATTAATTTTGAATAATATGCCATAGAATGTAGATTCTTTTTCAACATACCATTTTGTGGAGCAGTCACCAACTTCTAAATCATCATAAAATGAAATTGAAGGATAATAAGAATATATAATTTTTTAAAATGCATCTGTGTTATGGAAAATTCACAAGACATGGCATATCTATTTAAATGTTTCAAACTTTAATATTTAACTTCAGCGTTTATTGAGTTCTATCTATATTACAGAGACTGCTAAATGATGGAAATTTGAGCAGGTGTGAAATAATACAACTCTTGCTTTCAAAAATCTCAGTCTCTCTTGGTAAACACTTCTAAGCACATCGCAGGAGTATCAGGAGAGGGCTGTAATAGTGTGTGTTAAAGGAAGGTGGGACTGTCTGCCCTGTTTATAAGTTATCTTGAAATTTGTTAATAATAGCATTATCAGCATTAAGATTATTCAGTAATTTTATGAAATGTTATGTGTTCCTTCTTCATTTCTCTCTTTGGTTTCATTTGAAGTCCATAGGTTTTCTCTGTCATATATTTTCTCTTTCATGTCTTCCATACCTTTTATTTCCCCAGAATTCTCTCTTTCATAACCACCTTTTTCTGCATTGTCTACCATATTTCTTATCATTCTTTCTCTAACATGTTTCTTTCATTTGCAAGGATATCATTGCTTCTATAAAATTGCTATAGTTATATAAAATGATAATCTTTGTTCATAGCACACAGAACAAAACAGTAAGAAAGCAAGTGAGAATTAAGTAAGAGACTTGCTAAATATCAGATGCCATGCTAAAAGCTTTGCTAATATCACCTCATTTCAACCGCAATTAGACAGAAGTAGAAATGATTGCTGCCCACATTTTTCAGATGAGGACCCCGAAGCACAGACGTAGCATGTCTGACTATGCTCTGTGTAATCCTGGGAAATGTCACATGCATAGACTAGCATGCACAGTAAGATGGCTCTGGCTGTTTTTCAGTTCTCCTTCCCGGGCAGAGATGACCATCAACCTAAGTGTAAAGCACATTAAAGTGCCTGGGAGCAGTCTGTGAGGCAGAGTTTGCTTAGATTCAGATCCTGGCTTTACCACTTTCAAAGTGTGGGCCATGGAGATTGAGGGATCAAACAATTTGTCCTAGATTCCTCATCTGTACAATGACATCATAGTAACAGCTACTCCACAAACTTGCTGATATCTAATTAAATCATTTGATATGAGTTAATCGCTTACAGTAGGCTTCCCAGGTCACACAGTGGTAAAGAATGCACCTGCCAATGCAGGAGGCACAGGAGACTCAGGGACACGACTGAGTGACTGAGCGCACACACAAGCACTTACAACATTGTCACACAATAAATATCTTATCAGTCAGCTCAGCCGCTCAGTCATGTCTGACTCTTTGCGATACCATGGACTACAGCATGCCAGGTCTCCCTGTCCATCACCAACTTCTGGAGTTTACTCAATCTCATGTCCATTGAGTTGGTGATGCCATCCAACCATCTCATCCTCTGCATCCCCCTCTCCTCCCGCCTTCAATCTTTCCCAGCATCAGGGTCTCCTCAAATGGGTCAATTCTTCGCATCAGATTTCAGCTTCAACATCAGCCCTCCCAATGAATATTTCATCCTTTAGGATGGACTGGTTGGATCTCCTTGCTGTCCAAGGGACTCACAAGAGTCTTCTCCAACACCACAGTTCAGAAGCATCAATTCTTCGGTGCTCAGCTTTCTTTATAGTTTAACTCTCACATCCAGACATGACTACTGGAAAAACCATAGCTTTGACTAGATGGACCTTTGTTGGCAAAATAATGTCTCTGCTTTTTAATATGCTATCTAGGTTGGTCATAACGTTTCTTCCAAGGAGTAAGTGTCTTTGAATTTCATGGCTGCAGTCACCATCTGCAGTGATTTTGGAGTTCCCCAAAATAACATCTGCCACTGTTTCCATTGCTTCTCCATCTATTTGCCATGAAGTGCTGGGACCAGATGCCATGATCTTAGTTTTCTGAATGTTGAGCTTAAAGCCAACTTTTTCACTCTCCTGTTTCACTTTCATCAAGGGGCTCTTTAGTTCTTCTTCACTTTCTGCCATAAGGGTGGTGTCATCTGCATATTTGAGGACATTGGTGTTTCTCCCGGCAATCTTGATTCCAGCCTGTGCTTCATCCAGCCCAGCATTTTTCATGGTGTTCTCTGCATATAAGTTTAATAAGCAGGGTGACAATATACAGCCTTGATGTACTCCTTTCCTGATTTGGAACCAGCCTGTTGTTCCATGTCCAGTTCTAACTGTTGCTTCCTGACCTGCATACAGATTTTTCAGGAGGCAGATCAGGTGGTCCAGTATACCCATTTCTTTCAGAGTTTTCCACAGTTTGTTGTGATCCACAGTCAAAGGCTTTGGCGTAGTCAATAAAGCAGAGGTAGATGTTTTTCTGGAGCTCTCTTGCTTTTTTGATTATCCAAGGGATATTGGCAGTTTGATCTCTGGTTCCTCTGCCTTTTCTAAATCCAGCCTTAACATCTACTCTTTGTGACTCTATGGACTGTAGCCAGCCAGGCTCCTCTGTCCATGGAATTTCCCCAGCAATTATCCTGGAGTGGGTTGCCATTTCCTCCTCCATGGGATCTTCCTGATCCAGGGATTGAACCTGCATCTGCTGCGTTGCAGGCAGATTCTTTACCTGCTGAGCCACCGGGGAAGTCTTCAAACATCTTATAGTGGTGTGCTAATAAATGTTTAATAACTGGCTCTAGGGGGCAGGATGGAGAGGGGTTTGATTTGTAGTATTTGTTACAAATAACCCCACTATGATCAATTTCAAGCTTCAGTGTGGCATCACTAAATGTCAGAAAGAATTTCACAGTAGCATTTGGAACACAAATTTCCACTATACAGATATAATAGATGTAAATGACCTCAAGAGCATAGATATTATTGAAATGTAGTAAAAAAAACAGGAGGCAATAAATTTTGGAATTTCCTTATATTTTAAAAAATATAATTGTACATGTATATTATTTATTTTTATAATATTTATTTATTTATTTGTGCCTTCCCTGGTGGCTGAGACAGTAAAGCGTCTGCCTATAATGTGGGAGACCTGGGTTTGATCCCTGGGTTGGGAAGAAACCCTGGAGAAGAAAATGGCAACCTACTCCACCAGTACTCTTGCCTGGAAAATCCCATGGATGGGAGAGCCTGGTGGGCACAAAGAGTTGGACACGACTGAGCGACTTCATTTTCTTCTTTCTTTTTCTTTACCTTAGTGGTGGCATGTGGGAACTTTAGCTGCAGCCCATGGGATCGTTATTTGTGGCATGTGGGATCTAGTTCTCCGACCAGGGACTGAGCCCAGGGGTCCCTGAGTTGGGAGCCCACAGTCTTAGCCACTGAACCACCAGGGAAGTCCTCATTATTTATTTTTTAAATAAATAGTCTACTAAGGATACTTGTGTTTAACAACCAGTTCACACAAATTCTAATTATATAATAACTGGCTCTTGTGGGCACACCTCATTTTATTGCACTTCCCTTAATTGTGCTTTCACAATTTGAAGTTTTGTTGTGACCCTGCCGTGAGCAAGTTTATCAGCACATCTGCACTCACTCCCTTTGTGTCACCGTGTCACATTTTGGTGAGTTTCATAGTATTTCAAACATTTCTTTATCATTCCATTTATTATGATGATCTGAGATCAGTGATCCTCGGTATTGCTTTTGTGACTAACTGAAAGCTCAGGTGGTAGTCAGCAATTGTTAGCAATGAAATATTTTAAAATTAAGGTATGTTCATTGTTTTTTAGACATAATGCTATTGCACAGTTAAAAGACTATACTATATTCTAAACATAATTTTGTGCACACAAGAAACTAAAAAAGAAATGTGTGACTCGCTCTTTTGTGAGGTTTGCTTTATTGCAGTAGTCTGGAACCTAACCTGTGTTATCTCTGAGGTTCGCCTTTGCAAGTCAGCTTCAACAATCCGCTGGTAGTATAAGAGTATTTCCTGAAGAAAGAAAAAAGCTAAGCTGTAGATTCAGAATGCTTCTTAATAAAGCACTCCTAATTACCAATAGATCAAATTTTCAAATAAGATGAAAAAGTACTTTTTATCATTTTCTATGGAGTTATCAGTGACTTATGTAAGCTATTTAACTTAAACTTATTAACCTTATGAGGGAAGATGA
Organism: Muntiacus reevesi; assembly: GCF_963930625.1. Lineage (NCBI taxonomy): Eukaryota > Metazoa > Chordata > Mammalia > Artiodactyla > Cervidae > Muntiacus > Muntiacus reevesi. Next base: position 241,343,120 of record NC_089250.1, read on the forward strand.
AAATGTAATAATGACAGAGATTTGGTAAATACCATATAGCTAGTTAGTGAGAGGTTCTTCTTTTTAACCTGAGTTTCCCTTATCCTTTATTTCAAGGACTATAGTTTTTTTTTTAATCCTATACTACCTCAAGACATAAGAATAAGGACATGAATATTTACTTAGATTCAGGAGACATTTTCTAAAATACAAAATTAACTGTGGCACAGTTAGCTGTAAAAGCATGACATAATTAGATATGAAGTAAGCTATGACTTTTCTAAGGTCTTTCCAGCCACAAACACAACCTCAATTCTTCAGTGGTTTTAAAATAAAGATAATGTACGTTGACTCATTAATTTTCAGAAAACATACTACCCCTCTGGTGAAGTAGATGGATGGTTAGAGAGGAGGGGAAGCTAATAATAAATTTTTGTTTTCTCTCAGAGCTTAACATAGTTTAAAAGAGTAAATAGGTTTCCACTTCAGATCCTATTGCATTCCTTTCCTTGCAGCTAAATAAGCAAAGTTTGTTCATCAACGTCTTTGCCAAATATCCTTTCTTCACATCCCCAGGGAGTCACAGTTGGACTCCTGGGAGAGCTAACTCTAAGATAGTCTATAATTTGTAGAAAGTTTATATTAAGGAAAACTTGGAATCCGTATCTCTGGAAGAGAGGAGAGAGCAGGAGTGGACAGAGGGGTCAAAATGTGATGGATTTGTAATAGTACCTGTGCCCAGCTTCTTGGCAAATTCCAGAACTAGAATGGCCCTTCAGAATCATCCCAAATTAAGGCAAGATGTTCAGATGATCAGATTTATGTTCCCACATTGATCTTTTTGGTATGTGTGACTTTGATCAAGGTGGCTTTCTGCAGCAGAGGTAATTGCTGAAAGAGCTGAAAGCTGAAAGATGCCTGCTGACAGACTGCCAGCAGTGGGATCAACAGGTCTCAAGAATGGAGGGATCAGGGTGACATATCAGAGTGTCTGCTATCCATCATCATAGTCCAGAAGTCTTACATTGGCGTTCATGGCCAAATATGTTTTCTATTTTTCCTCAAACTAAACTCTTTCTCTACCCTGGGGATCTTCTTTTCACTGTCCCCTCATTTCTCCAGTCTTTCTTCCTCTGCCCAACCTTTTTTCATCTTACTTTTTGACCAAATACTAATCTCAAGACATGTGAAATGCGTCTGGCCCATTTTGATTTCTGAATCATCTCTTCCAAATCGCATTCCATAGTTTCAGAGATAATCTCAATTGCAAGTAATTGTACCTTTTCCCCCCATGAAAATGTATTTTATTAAATAGATAGCAATACAATCTAATTTGCATTTTCTTGTGAAAATTTTTATATGTATCAAATCATAAATGAGAGAGTACTTTTAAGTCTGTTTCATTGATTTTGCCACTATAAAATATGGCTGTTATAGTTCATACAATACTACTGATAAATAAACATTCATATTCAGAACTAAGATTTTCACAGCTACTGTCAGGTGAGCCTAGATTATAAACCATTCTTAGGAAAATAAGACATCATTCTATACCTCCTTTGTGTCGTAAATTGCTCCTAAAACAATACTAGCTTCACAAAAATAATTAAAACACTATTTTGTTCAATGTATAAGTTTCTATTAGGACACACAAAGTGTGTGTTTTAGAAACATGTGTTTCTAAAGGGACACTCAGCTGAGATTCTGTTCACGAGAGTGGACACCCAACCTGCAGAATCTCTAGGCGTGATTTTCTGATTGTTTGCATTCAGGAAAAATCACCACCTGGGCCACCTTCTGACTATTGTCAGAAACGAGTATTTCTCAGAGAGTGTCAAGATGCATTTCATATATATTAGTGCAGAATCTTTTGAGAATAGACTTGTACTCTGGTGAATCCTACACCTAGTGACAGCTTATTATGTTAGCAAGGGATTAAATGGCACTTTGCCCTGGCAAGTGTCCTTGGTGTATTTCAATACGTAGCACATCCCCAACCAAGAAGGTTTTAGGAAGATAACAATGCTCTGCAGTAAGCTGACTCTCCTGCCTTCTTTTAACCCAGAACACATTCTGAAAAAAAAGGTGAAGAGAAAGGAAAGAGTCCTAAGAGTTTGTTCAACTCCAGAGATGAAGCGATCTAATACTTCTATTATTTTCCTGACAAACCTGGGATGTGGATGTTTACAAAGTTGTTCATTGTGATGAAGATGCACCCACAGTAGCCTCTCTTCTTAAGATGAAATATTAGGAAAACATAAAATACTCTATTTCTGATAGAAACTGCAATACCATGTTAAAAAGATCTCTTTATGTCATGTATTAAAAACAAGAATTCTATATACTTTAAAATACTTTAAAATATTTTCCAGTTTATTCTTCCTTCTTATGGTTTGTTTGCTTAATGTTTATCTTTAATATTCTTCCTGAGGGTTGAAGTTGAGCACATATGCAAACTGAACTTTTGAATGTTATGACTCTTCCTTTTTTAAGGCATTTAAAAGTTGGTTTGTGCTTAAAAAATTGTGGTAAGAATTAAAACTCTTTTTCTTTGGGTTTTCTTGCCATGTCTTAAAAAATTTCAAATGTACCCTGGAACTGCCCTGGAAAGTGAATATTTCATGTGAAAGAACAAAACAAAAAGATTAAAATTAAAAACTTCCCAAAGTCCCAAGTTGCAATTTCAGCTGCAATTCAATATGATAAACATGCATCTATATTGCAATACTTTTCTTCCCTCTATAGAATCTTGAATTAGTATCTTTGAGAAACACTGGTGGAGAATGCACTTTTATTTAAATATATTGTGCTTAATGCATTTTGCTAGTCATCTACATTCAAAAGGAGTTGTTCTGTTGTAGGATAAATTATAATTCAGATGATACATTTTTGGAGTTCTTGTTTTTATGACACCTAAATTATGCATATTTTTGTCAATACAATCCATCACAGAGTGATATGTAAGAAATAATGTTGCAATATATAGGAAAAAATGTGTTCTGTCCAATTTGATTATACAAGGAACTTATGATTCTTAGGGGAACATTTTTCACTATCAACTCAATAGTTTACTATTTAGTGCTGAATTTGAAAGGTTTTATAGAAATTAAGAAACAAGCATTTGTGTGCATGTGTGTGTGTGTTTAACCCTAATTCAGTGGACAGTTGGTCAAGTTTATAATGTACAGACTAAATTTGGAGCAAGTTAGGATCACTTTCACCACCTGATGTGAAGTACTGACTCATCTGAAAAGACCCTGATGCTGGGAAAGATTGAAGGTGGGAGGAGAAGGGGATGGCAGAGGATGAGATGGTTGGATGACATCACGGACTCAATGGACATGAGTTTGAGTAAACTCTGGGAGTTGATGATGGTCAGGGAGGCCTGGCATACTGAAGTCCATGGGGTCGCAAAGTGTCAGACATGACTGAGCGACTGAACTGAACTGAAGGATTATTAAAGTGGAGAAAATATTTTCCTTAACATAAATGTAAGAAATGCATATGAAGAATAAGTAAGCCTAATTGGATTACAGATTCTGCCCTTTCAAGGAGAACAGCAAAATGTTGTTTAAAAATGTAGATTCTATTTTTGTTGTCGTTGATTGTGTGTTACCACAAATTAATGGTTTGAATGATTCATTTGAATCACTGAAGTAAATTCATAATTTAGAACTCCATTTCTTTCTTTGCTCAGAGGATTTAGAGAACAGAAATATGGGAAACCACACAAGATAGTTTGGAAATATTTAAGTTTTTATTTGTTTGAGGCAAACAAAAGCAACCCAGAGTTTTCCAGGTATTTGCATCAAGTTTTCTGAAATCCAAAAGAAAGTGAAAGTGCAATCACTGAGTCATGTCTGACTCTTTGTGACCCCATGGACTGTAGCCTACCAGGTTCCTCCATCCATGGGATTTTCCAGGCAAGAATACTGGAGTGGGGTGCCATTTCCTTCTCCAGGAGATCTTCCCAACCCAAGGATTGAACCGGGTCTCCTGCATTATAGGCAGATGCTTAACCATCTGAATCACCAGGGAATTGTAACCCTATGGACTATACAGTCTGTGGAACTCTGCAGGCCAGAATACTGGAGTGGGTAACCTTCCCCTTCTCCAGGGGATCTTTCCAACCCAGGGATTGGAGAACCCAGGTCTCCCACATTGCAGGCGGATTCTTTACCAGCTGAGCCACAAGGGAAGCTCTCTGAAATCCAAAGATTCCTATATTTTATTTTCATTGATTAATCTATTAAGCCTTTGCCATTTATTAATGGCAAACAGTTACTGTTGTTGGACACTGAATAGTTTTGGTTGCAAAAAGCATAAAGTGAAAAGCATATTATCAGAGGCTATTAAATTTTTTCAGAATTTTTGTAATGCCCTAAAAGTCAGATTTGGAAGCTATAAACAAAAACAAAAAACTACAAGCAAGGGATTCTGGAAAGGAGTTTAATGATGAGGCTGAACTACAGCTTAACCACTCTTAGACAGTGTGTTGCCCTATATGCATACTTCTGCTGTGGTGACTGATCTAGTAATAACATAGAAGAATGGAGCTCTTTTTAAGGGGAAAAAAATCAAAATTTGTTTAGACATAGATTCCAAGTCTCAGATATTTCAATATCAGACACATGTCTGTTTATTGGATTCCCAAGTTTAGATATGTGTGATTCTTTCCACAAATATAAATATAAATAAATAACATTTGACAAGTCTTATTAATTCTCAAAATATACTTTTAAAGTAATAATTATTATAGTAATGTCAATAGTGCAAACTACCAGTTACTGACTACTTACTATATACCATTTGTTCTTGGTTGATCTGTGTGTCAGTATTTAGTATTAGGTAACAGTGTAAAATGAGAAAGGTGATTTTAGCTTAAAATAGAACATGTTTAATGAAATACACATAGTGAAAGTGAAAGTGAAGTCGCTCAGTCGTGTTGGACTCTTTGCGACCCCGTGGACCATAGCCCACCAGGCTCCCCCGTCCATGGGATTCTCCAGGCAGGAATACTGGAGTGGGTTGCCATGTCCTTCTCCAGAGGATCTTCCCGACCCAGGGATCGAACCTAGGTCTCCTGCATTGCAGGCAGACATTTTAACCTCTGAGCCACCAGGGAAGCCCCATAGTTCTTGCTCTAGTGCCATTTAATTGCTCCAGTGATTTTTAGCTGTGAAACTAAGTAAATCATTGTTATTATACTGAACTTCAGTTTTCACAACTAATAAGGGAAACAGTACCTGTCATGTAGGAATTTTGTGTTTCTATAGAATTTAACATAAGTCCTCAAAAAATAGTAATACAGTGGTAGAAATATTTATCATTAGTTATCATTAGCATTATTCCAGAAGCAGGGCCAGTGATTACAGCAGGAGAAAATGTCCAATATTAATCCAATAAAATGTAGACAGGTTTCCCTGTCTAAATTATGGTAATGAAATTAATATGCCTGTCTTTATAGTGATTTTTGAGGTAGTTTTTCTATGCAGAACAGTAGGGAAAGAACAAAATAAATAAAAGGCATATTCTATGTTAATCTGTGCTCAGATAGATTGGTATGTATTTAATATTTTGATAAGAAAGGCATGACTGGAAAAGCTGTAGGATTTAAATCCCCAGGTGTTTTTGAGTAAGAATAAAAATAAGAGAGATGGATAGATTATAGTTAGTGTACAGACAGATGAAGAATCAGAGGCTTAGAAGATACTAATTGACTTTATCAAAGTCATATAACTAATACATGGAGGAACTTTGGCTAAGACTCCAGTCTAAGTAATTTACCAACCAAACTCCTCACCTAACTGTATTGGTCAAAGAACCTAAGGATGAGCTCGAAGGCAAGTGTCCCCAAACTCCATACCACAGACCAGCTCCTGTCAGATCAGTGGTGCCACTGGATTAGAAATAACATATATAATAAATGTACTGCACCTAAATCATCCTGAAATTACCCCCCTCCCCTGGTCCATGGAAAAATTGTTTTCCACAAAACTGGTCCCTGGTGCCAAAATGTTGGGGACCACTGCAAAGAATAAAGGTGCCCCCCTCCCCTTTGCAACATACTGAATGCAAATCAAAGTCCTATATTAGCTTTGTCTTATGTTGGAATCTTCCAGAGTCAGATTGTAGGACAAAGATGTAAATTTAAATAATATATCTGCAAGATATTTCCAGGAAGCCCCCACATGGAAATAGAGAAGTTAGGGGAATATAGAAAGCCTGTAAAGTTGTATTAGCAGACGATTACCACTGTGGATAGCTGAGGCTTAATCCAGTGGGGAACCCTGCATGATAGTATAAAACATACCTCAGAGTCCTACCACTCAAAGATGGGTTTATCTGCTATAGCTTTGATGTAAGATGTGTTCTTCACTTGATAATAGTTGATACATTTTTGATGAAAACTAAGACACATTTCTAAAAATATACTCTGAAAAATATTGACATAACTATGATCAGAACAGGGTATTCATACACTAGGAACTAAATGTTAATAAAGTTAATGAATTTGCTTGTGTTATAATCAAAGGGAATGTAGAAACCAAACTGACCCCTGAGTCAACTGATGTTTTGTTGTGCTCAGGTTGGTCCAGAACTTGTTTCTGGCTTCTGAACTCAACCAGCTGTTGGCTCTGACTTTTAGTTCTGTCCCATCCTAATGCCTGCTACAAGTATTCTAGAGGACGCTGGGTTGAACTGGGAAGGTGTAAACTGATTAGGTAGAGAGAGAGTTGGCAGACTCCTCAAATCCATGATATCCTAAAGTAGGAATGTCCTCAAGCGGGACTTGGAGAAGGAAATGGCAACCCACTTCAGTATTCTTGCCTAGAGAATCCTGTGAACAGAGGAGCCTGGTGGCCTGCTGTCCATAGGGTCGCACAGAGTCAGACACAACTGAAGCAACTTAGCATGCATGCATGCAGGCTGGACTATAACCTCAAGGAGAGTGTTGGAGCAGTTGGTAGAGTGTTGTGCGTGTTTGATATCTGTAAGCATTTCCTTTGATATCTTTCTTCTCTGCTCCCTTGGCACCAAATTTCTCCCCATTTGCTCAGATAGCATATTTTTCAAGGAGTAATGGGCAGAAAATAGGTAATCAATTCCAGGGTCCTTTCAGAATTGACAGTTGGACTGAGTTTGGGGGACTGACCTTTAGGAGTTGCAGGACTTGAGAGGGCTGGACTCAGTTCACAAGCTACTTCAGGTCCAGCTGAGACTGGCTCAACCCCTACCAGGTCCCTTGATATAAGTTGCTGGTGACAGAGCCAAGGCCAAAGAAAGTCAAACATTACAAAACTGTTTTCTGGGTCAGAACCCGGGATCATGGTCAGTAAATCAAGTGGGTGGGAATCTGCCTGCTCCAGTAGCTCTCGATGTCTTTGGTTGATCTTGGACGGCATTGAGGCCTCACAGTCTCCAGCTCTTATCCTTCAAGCTCCCCTAGTACGCCTTTGTTTTTTGCACCAATGCCAAATTATCCTTGTTGATCGGGGGTGGAGGGAGGGGATATGAGCAAGGGATGTCTCCATTCATCTTACTGACTTCATTTCTCTCACATAAATTCCAATTGTTCCTATAAAGGAACAAGTTTACTCCCAGCCCAAAGTCTTTAAATTTTCCCCCTTTCTCTTTCTTCTTCCTGAAGCACTTCTCCTGAGATATCTGTAAAGAGGGTGTCCTCACTTCATTCAGGCCTCTGCCCAACTGTTTATCAGAAAGAAGTTCTGGATTAATCAATACATGTGAAAGAGTACTCTGTCACGTTCTATGCCTTTATGCTACTTTTTCTTCATATAATTTACTTATTTAATATTAATTTGTTGAGTTTCTTCCTATATAAAAATGTAAAGCCTATGAGAATGGGAAATCCGTATCTCATTTTCTGCCATATTCTGCACATTAAATGCATGGAATTGTGTGTGTGAAGATTAAATAATAATCATGTAAAAATATTACCATGGTGCCACTTATTCCATTCAATTTTTTTTTCAGTTTTTTTTTTTTAAAACAGGGGTCCATCTTATGGCTCTTGGGCAAAATATGGCTCCTCAGTTTTTCTTTCTTTTTGTTTTGGTGAATAAAGTTATTGTATCAGAATCACATCTATTTGTTTATGTTCTGTCTATAGCTACTTTCCTGTTAAAATGATATAACTGAATTATTGTGACAAAGATTATGTAGCCTACAAAGCGGAAGATGTTTATTTATCTGCCCCTCTGAAATGAGGTAATAAGATACTTATTATCTGCCCCTTTAGAGAAAATGTTGGGTTTTTAGCCAGCAGAAATGAAATGCAGGAGTAGATCGAATGAATAAAGTAAAAATGAAGCAATGAATGAATGGATAAGTGATTAGGCTTGCATGGATAATGATGACAGGTATCAACGTAAATCCCACTTTGTCTTTGGAATTGAGTACTAAGTGAGCAAATGTCCCAATTTTAACAAAATGTGAAACTTTATCCCTTGCATATTTAAAAATAAGATGTTTGGACGAGTTGAATTTTCAAACTCAGAAGCTGAGAATTTACCAAATGTCACCAAACAGGTCAGGTGCAGAACTGAGGTGAGGCCCAGGGTCTCTCCATATTTAGCCCATGTCTTTCTGAAATATATATCTGGTATTGCTGACAAAAACTAAGCCATTTCAGCACTTTAACTTAAAGTTGATTAAAACTTTCAAGGCTATTATTGTCAAAGTGTTGTTGCAATTCTCTTTTCAATTGGTAAAGACATATTTTAAAGAGAAGCTTCATTTTTAAATGGTTTCTTTGATGAGGTAAATGTGCTTCCATGACTAAGCTCCAGTAAATGAGAGTGATATTTTTGTGTCTCTTTGATAAATTGTACACACTGGAAAGAATTCCCCACCCCTCTCTTTGAGTAGACTAATGTTTGGGTAATGTTTGTAACTTCTAGGCAAAAGAATGCAGTTTTTAATCTGTCTTCCCAAGTTTGAAAATGGGTGGTACTGTATGAAAGAAAACCAGTGTTACTGTTTAAAAGAAATAGGTTTTTATTTAAGAAGGAGCATTGTCAGGGGAGTAAGGAAGCTGGATTCTATTCCTGGCTTATCTTTGGTGTTTAAACAACTATCAAATTTTAAAATAATTACCATATTTGTTTTCATTTTCAATCAACAGACAGCATAATCCTTGGTACATAGTTGATATTTATAAATACTGGCTGAGAGAGTAAATGAATAAATAGAAAATATAGAGTTTATGTTTCAGTTCAGATCAGTTCAGTTGCTCAGTCGTGTCTGACTCTTTGCGACCCTATGAATTGCAGCATACCAGGCCTCCCATTGGAAAAGAAAAAAATTGGGAAAATTTTACATATAAAATAGAAACTTGCAGATTTAAGAAGACATTAATAAGCCTTATAGAACACATCAAATATGTTTTGTTGTTGCAGTGTTTTGTTATGTTTTTAGGTTTTAAAGGCATCCAGGTGGAGCTAGAGTCATCTACCTTTGCTTACTGGGAAAAAGGATCAGGGCACATTGATGGGAACATATGGAAAATTCTCCATTATTTAAACCATGGTAAAGTGAAAAGTGAAAGTTACTCAGTCATGTCCAACTCTTTGCGACTGCATGGACTGTACAATCCATGGAATCCTCTAGGCCAGAATGCTGGAATGGGTAACCTTTCCCTTCTCCAGGGGATCCTCACAACCCAAGGATAGAACCCAGGTCTTCCACATTGCAGGTGGATTCCTGACCAGCTGAGCCACAGGGAAGCCCAAACCATGGTAAAGAAGAGGTTAAATATTACACCTGACATCTAATGTAAAAATTACTCAAGTTACTATGCATCTAAAACACCCCTATTATATTCTCTGAAGTGATCAATGTGATTGGAGTGATTCTGTAGAGTTTAGGGGAGAGTGACTATGCTGGTCAAAATTCTTATGGTTGCTAGTGAGAGAAATCCAATTCACAGTAAAATAATTTGGAAGATGTGGGTCTGGGTTGAAGTGTACTGGCTTATGGAACTGAAAAAAATATATGTAGATTTTTCTTGTGTTCACAACTGGATAAGCCCAGGTGCTCAAATAATTTGTTTAGGAAGCCCTATCATTTCCATAGCTCAGATCTACTTTACTTTGGGTTGACTTTTATGGTCAGTTTTCTCTGTGGAGTGGTTCCTGGCTAATCACCTTATGGTTCATTTAGCCAAGGAGAACATGTGACACTCTCTTGGCCAGTCATTCTCCCAGATGTGAGTGTCTGGCCAAGGCAGAGGTAGAACAGATGCCTCTGTTTTCTTTGGGAATGAAAAAGCAACATTCTCTGTGAAGGCTAACCCTCTTAGTTAATGAGATGATTCCTCTGGATATGTGTAACAAATTTTGATGAAAATGTTCAGGACTTCCAATTTCTGTTTGTTTTTTTTTTTTTTTAATTGAATTATAGTTGCTTTACAATGTTGTATTGATTTCTGCTGTACAGTGAAATGAGTCAGCTGTAGTATGCATATATTCCCTCCCTCTTGGACCTCCCTCCCACCCTTCACCCCATCCCGCCATCTATGTCACCACAAAACACTGGTGGTTCAGTGTGTAAGATTAGAAGCATAGACAAGAATGCCTCTCACTACAGCCAGTAGCTCAATTCTTTCAAAGCTACAGCCATATGATCGGAATGAAAAAAAAAAAAAGTTGGAAAATAAATGAGCTTTCTTTCCATTGGAGATTGAGCATGTATTTCCCCAATCTGCATTAATCTCTTTTTATTTTATTTTGAAAACCAAGATCCTTTAAAACATGTCTTGTACTAAATTGAGGGCTTTCTTGGTGGCTCAGTGGTTTAAAAAAAAGTCTGCCTGCAGTGTGGGAGACGTGAGTTCAGTCCCTGAGTCAGAAAGATCCCCTGGAGGAGGAAATGGCAACCCACTCCAGTATTCTTTCCTGCAAAATTCCATGGACAGAGGAGCCTAATGGGCTATAGTCCATGGGGTTGCAACGAGTTGGACATATTTGAGGGACTGAGCGTTCATCACACTAAGTTGAACAGTCTGAGTAAAATTCAGTAGGCATGAAAAAATTTCCCTAAATCTGAGGATAGAGAATTCAAACTGACTGAGGCTTTTATCACATTCGTTAATTATCAGTGTGTTGAGCAACATTTTCAACTGTTGCTTCTCTTGACTGTTCTTAAAAGTAGCATCATCTATAATTAAGATGATTGACCTGAATTGATATTTTTATATGTTTCATTAACATCTAACATAGCCCAGGAATAAGTAGCATAAACATGGTAAGATTTCTGCCTTAATCTCTTATTTTCCTTCTGTTTTGAAATTGTTTTAATTTCCTCTTCACAGACTGCATTAGTAGGTATGGGTTAATTCTGTTGTATTTTTCCTTGTCAATCAAATCATATCCAAGATTTTTCCACAGGATAAAAGAAAGCACTGGCTTGCAATTTGGATTTTATAAAACACACACAGACACATACGCTAATTCCACATGCAATGGAAGGTGGCCTGGGGATCTAGCAGGCTGTATTGTTGTTCTTGATAGGTTTAGCAAATTTTCAGATAACACACAGAATGCCATAATAAGATGATCACATTTTTCAGGTGATCAGGAAATGAGAGAAGTAACTATGTTGAATGATATAAATAAGATTCAAATACTTGAATATAACCTGGAATGATGTGCCATATTTATGAATTTTATTTACATTTTAACTATTTAAGGCAGTGACAGTAAGTCCAGAAAAATAAAGGTAAGTAGAGAATGGGAGAGAGATCCTTTAAGAGGTGAGCTAGTAAAGAAATTTGAATGTGTATCAGTGATTTGGTGTGGCTACCAGGGAAACTGAGTGTGTCTTAGACCACCATTTTTAGATAGTTTGGCTCTGATCAGAATGGAAAAATATCTGACCTATTGGGTTTAGCTCCAAGATTAATTCCTTAAACAATAATCTGATAGAATAAAAGCATCAGCAAAGGAAGTACATTAATTAGTGAAGGAACTCGAAAATAACTTTCTTGGGTTTTAAAAAATTTGTTGAGAGAGAGGACTCAGCAATAAGACTGCCTGTGTTCAATTCCCAGATCAATTCCTTGAGCAGTTTAATTAATGTGTTGTAATATACAAGAATCTCGGTGCTTAAGGTAACTCACATACTCAATTTTCCTCATCTGTGAAGGAGGAGGTTACATTCCCCAGAGAGTGTTTGTTGGATGAAACATGGAAATGTGTTGCACGTACCTAACAAGTTTCAGATAGTGTAGATTAGATCCTTTTATGTTTTTTATTTTCATTGTAATATTTAGTGAAGAAAGTTAGGGAAAATGATTCTCAAAAATATAAACAGCCTCAGAAAGATATATGCCCCTCAAAAAATAATTTCAGTCCTTGATATTGTTCACAGCAGTCAAGAGCAGCTACACCAGTGTCAACTTTTAACCCAATATGCTACTACTTATATATAATTTTTCCCCATTTATTTTTATTAGTTGGAGGCTAATTACTTTACAGTATTGTAGTGGTTTTTGCCATACATTGACATGAATCAGCCATGGATTTGCATGTGTTCCCCTTCCCGATCCCCCCTCCCGCCTCCCTCTCCATCCCATCCCTCTGGGTTTTCCCAGTGCACCAGGCCTGAGCACTTGTCTCATGCATCCAACATGGGCTGGTGATCTGTTTCACCCTTGATAGTATACTTGTTTCAATGCTATTCTTTCATATATAATTTTTTATGTATACTTTGACATGAAAGGCTTTGAGAAACATTTTGAAGATAAGAAAAAATGGTGAAATAAATTATTTTGAAATAACACTCTAGCATTTGTTTAAGGAATGATTTAGTTGAGGGTGATAAGAGCAACATGGGTTAGGAAGACGAGTTCTTAATATAATTTCATGTCAGTATTGTATTATTCAAAGTGGTGGTAAAGGGGATAGATACAGTAGGTTTGAGATTCCATTGGTGGTGCTTGCGTTATTCCACTACAACTTTTAAAAAGTGGTCATCAGTTCATCCAAAACAGGTTAAAAAAAAAAAACATGTAACCTAGGATTAGGTATTTCAGCAGTTTCTTAACTCTCAAAAATAGTTATCTAAGGCACATTCAAATATAGAAAATGCCCATAATAGGTAAAATCAGTCAACTTCCACTGAGTTTACTTATTCCCTCTTTTTTTTTTTTCCAGAGTATGTGATCTTGTAGTCACTATATCTAGCATACCAGCCCCATATTTAAGCAATTTAATGAGAGGGAGGAACTTACAATGTCTCACTGCCGTGTACTAGGCACTTTAGATGTGTTGTCTGATTCAAGAATCACAACTGAGAAATCAAACCTCTACTATAGTGTGTTACTAACGCAAGGATCCCCCAGTGAGATGAGTAAGGATTCAGATCCAGGGCTGTGTGAGTCCAAACCACATGGTCTTTTCCTTTAACCGTGCTGTAATGTATGTTAAGTAAAATTTTATAGCTTTAAACTTTGTCATCCACTGTGCAATAACAATTTTCCTGTGGATCACACGTGTATAACGTAGCTAACAGCAGAGGCAGGTGCTTGTGTGTGCCTGTGAATGTGACTTTGTGTATGATTGTGTGCGTGTTTTGTGTGTTGAGTGTGCAGTGAATCTGATAGAATGGAGGGCTCAATGAAATTCTTGAAATTATATCACCAAAGAAGCCACATCTTACAAAGGCAGCATCAGAGAAATCCCTACAGAGAATACCAATTAGCACTTTTTCAAATAGTCTGATTAGTGCAAAAAACCTATTTCACTAGCAGCCAAAATCAGGGTTTTCATTTTAACCCCTTATTAATAGTCCTGTTTTATAAACACAGTCCCTCAAGATCATTTCAAACTTAGGTGGAAATCAAAAAATTGAAATATTCATGATTCATTGAAACAGCCTCAGATGTTTAACCTTTCTAAAAGTTATTTCTAACATTCACCACCCAGCAACTGCAGCTGAGTGATAAGGAAACAAGGTAAAAACCGGAGAAAAGGAGATTATCAAGTATGAACAGTTAATTTGAGTACTTCTGTCAAACTCAGTAGTCAACATAGTTTGAGTCTACTGTCTTATACTTAAAAGCCAAAAGAAAATTTTTGAAAGGAAGAGTGTAGCCATCTCAAATTATTCTTCTCCTATAAATATATTGATTTTTTAAAAATACTTACTTAAAATTAAGAAAATCTAAACTGGAAGCACCCTAGTCTCCATGCTCATTTTTTAAATGGAATTCAAGTTAACTCTCATTGGTCTCTGATATCATGGTACCAGTGATGGTCAGTCCCTTACCATACTGGCTGGCTGCATAATGGTCTCAATGCTGTTCTCTTCCATAGACTCATTCATGAGGTACACCTCTGAGAACACGCGGTTCAGCAGACTTTGAAGAGCAGACTTTGAAATGTAGATGGGTCTACATTTGCATGACCTGAGACTTCAGTTTGGGTGGTAGTAGGAAGTACTTTGAGCTTTTTCAGGAAAGAAGCAATCTTCCTCGTTCTGTTATGTGCAGAATCTAGGACTAGTTTGTGCAATTGGGTGAGCTTTCAAGGTCTACTGCTTTAGAAGATCTTACTTGAACACCTTGAACTAGACCTCTCAAAATTCTGAGACAACGTAGACTCCTTTTCCAGTAGGACTAAGGCTGGTGTTTTGTGGTGGGGGTGGTAAATCTGTATCTTTTGTCCACTCAGCTGCTCTGGCCTTTTCCCTGTTTCTCACCTCTAATGGCTCCCTAGAAAGCTAAGGACCAGGAGAAAGATGATGTTGGGATCAACTTATCCTCTCCAGTTCCATGGTGATGGAAATGTCTTTGGGGAGTTCTTTTTCCTTCCTTCTTTGGGGGGTGGAGGGGGGATTCAGTATTGGGTTGGAAGACCATCTGGCTTTCATCCTGTTCACCCATATAAACATCTGTCTGCAAACTAGGGTTGAGGAATTCTACTCCAGAAACTTTAGCTGTTTTTCTACAACAGACTTGCCCGTTGCTTGCTTGTTGCTCACAGGTGAGAGATTGGAAGTTTCGGTTGACATGCTTGAAGTATCTTCTGAGGGCAAGAATGTGTTTGTAGTATTTGCAAAGTACATGATAAGACTTTCTGAGAATGTATCAGAAACACCTTGCCTGGCCATGCTGCTTCTACTTCCGGCTGAGTCCATGAAGGCTGCTCCTGCCAATTCTCTGTTTATTTGTCCTGAGTCTACATATTGGGTTTCTTCCTCCACCAGCATTACCAAAATTGATGCTCCTAAATGGGGACCACGTGAAGGCTCCTGATGTTGACCTGATCTTGATTTCCTTCTCTGTGAAGTTCCATAGCTTGGGCTGAGTGGGAGGAAAGCAAACAAAGGAGAGAAGCAAGTGAAACCAAAAAGATCTGCTCCTCTTTCCTCTGTAGTTGAAAAACTCCAAAGCTTAACAGTTAGAAGAACTGTTGAGATTATCAAGTGTAGTCTCTTGTTTGGTGCAGAGAATTCTTTGGATGGTCACGATACTCTCTAGCGTAACAACATTAGAGGAACTCACATCTAAGTAATCTCTGGAGTTCAACCTTGAGAAACACTTTGGAGAAGTTCAAATAGTCTCTTTTATGGCAAGTGCTCCAAATGGTGGTTCACATATCCCTGAACCCTTCTGTATACAAACCATTTTCTAGGGGAGTCTTAAGAGAAAACCATAGGCTTTGCAAGGCCAGCTTTTAGCTGCTCTCCCAAAGCTCCTTAGCCCCGTCTTCTAGAATCTCAGCAAAGACTAACTGTTGGGCTCTTGGCCTCTGTCTCAAACACAAGCTTATCTGTTATGTCTGCAACTGGCATGGCCTGGGTGCTATAACCCTACAATGACAGTATCAGAGATAAATGAGGGGACTTTTCCAGTAAACAAAAAGATCTTCTGTATCTGAAGTGGATACTGCTAAAAGGCAAAAAAGAAAAAAAAGAAAACCAGTTTTCTGCTGCTTTCCAATATCATGGACAAATGTTTTACAAACTTCAAGAGAGTCAACCTGATTAGCTCTATATTCTTGTTAAGCTTGTCACCTCTTGCCTGCATGTCACAGCCACGTCTGGCATATTCTTCACAGCTTGCAGCTAATTCAGTCAGCACCATGGAAATAAGTTGTGCCTTCTCCAGCTGTACAAGATAAAGCTTTGATGCCCACTGCCACTATGAGGGCATGGCTGGGGAGACTGATCACATCTCTGTTGCTGATCTTGGTTGCATTTACTCTCAAAGATTGGTATGTTCTTTTTTTTTTTTTTAATATTTATTTATGGCTGCACTGGGTCTTCATTGCTGCATGCCAGCTTTCTCTTGTTATGGCCAATGGGACTACTCTTCCTTACTGTGTGCAGACTTCTCATTGTGATGGCGTCTCTTGTTGCAGAGCACAGGTTCTAGGCACATGTGCTTCAGTAGTTGTGGTGCACAGGTTTGGTTGCCCCATGCCATGTGGGTTCTTCCTGGACCAGGGATGGAATCAGTGTCCCTTGAATTAGCAGGTGGATTCTTAACCTCTGAAACATCAGAGAAGTCTGGTGTATTCTTGAATATAGTATATTCTCTTGTTCAGTTGTCGCTGCAGTTTTCCTGTGGGGGTATTAAGCGTGTGCACTGCAGGGCGCATCACAGCTTTGTGATATGGTAACATATTACACTTTCCTTTACACCTCCCCTACACTTTCCTCATCACACCCCGAGTGGCTCCCGTGGGCCCTGTTTCTTCTGTCAGGTAGGGGAGCAACATCCTCTGCTGTAGCTTTCAACCAAAGCTCTCTGGGGGGAGGCTCCTGAGTGGCTGAGGATGGTGTGACACCTTTCTGCCTTGGACCTAGACCATGCTCCTAGGCCTTAAAGAGACATAGGCATGTAGAAGTGGAGTTTATTGTGGACGTGGAGACAGCAAGCACGAGACGGATAGATGTTCAGTATCCAGGTGAGTGACAGCTTATCAGTCATGTCACGTGCTGTGACGTTACCCCCGAATACCATGGGCTTCTCATTTCCCAGTATTTATAATGCAGAAATATCTCCCAATGGTAAGTGCTTCCTTTTGGTTATTTTGATTGCTCTTCAAGACATTTATGTCATTTTTTTTCTCCTTGTGAAATATGTATGTTATACTTTACATGAGTTTACATGACTTAAGGACCTTAAAATTGTGTGTGTGTATGTATATATATATTTAACACTTCATAAAATTTGATGTTAATGAACTCAAATATAGCTACTGTTTACTTCACAGTAGAACACTGCGTGTTAAAATATAAAAATGATGTCTTTCTTTCATTTTCTGCTACTGTTTACATTTTCCTGAACTACTCCCATCAAGTGATTTTGAGCAAACAATTGTCAGTCCAAGAACCACAGTTTAAAGCAGACATACAGTATATCTGGTGGTCTTCCTCTCACCTTGATCAACTCCATCGCATCGCCTACTCATCAGAGCAAGATGCTGAGGCAGCCTGTACGCAAACCTCAGTTCTTTCCCTCCTACCTGTGAGGTGCTGGGCAAGTTTCTTAAACTTTGAGAGCTGTGTTTTCTTACCTGGAATGTTGGGATAATGGCATTTGCTTCATGGGAATTTAATAAGCTAATGCAGAGATAGCTTTTTGTTTAGGAATTGAAGTTTAATATGCTCTTACTAATGAGTTTTAAGTATACCTTATACCTAGCCATAATCTAGATAAGAAAGCAAAAGTTTCTAATTGCACAGCTATTTCAGTCTATTTAGGGCATCGGTTTCTCATCACTTGCCTTGTGTAGATATAGGTAACGTATACAGAGGTATTGCCAAAAACTCCATTCTCCCATGCTCCACTTTATCTGGGAAATATGTAGCTTTTTCTCTACTTAGTTTGCACTGACCTGTGTGGCAGGCAATCTGTTGCTTCACTCTTAGTATTTCTGCCCACGTCTGGCTGAGGAGAGGATAGAACAGAGCAGGTATTTTTATAAAAGTCCAAGGGAGAGGTTTTAGAAGGAGGAGAAACAGTTGCTGAACTGGATAGCGAAGAATCAAAGCATAGAGTACATTTCTAACTGAGCTTTCAGTTACATTCACAGGAGGGAATCAACAATTAGAGATGAGAAAATGAGGCTGAACTTCCTGTGAGCTCTTAGGACCTTTGGAGCTTTGCCATGCTGTTATTTGTCTTATCACATCAGCATCTTTTGAATCCTTACTATGTATTGGGTCAGTTGTTGCAAAATGGGAATAGAAACATAAAATAAAAATATATAATTGTTTCAAGACATTCATAGGGATTGGGTAGAGGTAGACAACTAGTGTACAATGGTGGATGATAAAGTCATCTGAGAGTGATTTACACTAATTGATATAGCTTCTCTGGTGGCTTAGCTGGTAAAGAATCTGCCTTCAATGCAGGAGAACTGCGTTTGATCCCTGGGTTGGGAAGATCCCCTGGAGAAGGGAAAGGCTACCCCTCCAGTACTGTGGCCTAGAGAATTTCCATGGACTGTATAGTCCATGGGGTCATGAAGAGTCAGACATGGTTGAGCTACTTTCACTTCACTTCACTTCGTACAGAAGTTCAGCAAACAGATATCCTGGGAAGTCACTCAGGGTAGGAGGAAATTTAGGTTGAAGATAGCCTCGTAGTAACTCAGGCAAAGGGGGGACATGATGGTGGTTTCAGACAAGGGAACAACTTGTGCAAAGGTCAATGGCAAGATTGACAGTTCAGAGACTGTTCTGTAGTTCATGTGAGATTGGCATAGAGTAAGTAATAAAACTTATAAAAAATAAGTCTGGAGAAGAAAGCAGAATGGAGATCATTGAGGACTCTAAAGGTCTTGTTAAAGAGTTTGAATTCATTCTGAGTACCATGAGGTATTGAAAGGAGATGAGTAACTCCATCTGAGTGTAGTGCTATGGAAGATGAACTCTTGCTTCACTGAGTGGACTGGGGCAGATAACAGTTAAAGGAGGGAGAGGATTTTAGTGTCTGGAAAACTGGTAAAACACTGCGCAGTAACCAGAGCCTGAAGAAAGAAAGGTAAAATGGGTTTTTGAAAGATGAGAGTGATGATGATCCAGTAACTGTGAAATTTGATCCTTTTATTATACGAGTACCTCCCAAGATTTTGAATGTTGGAAAAAACAAACTCAATCCTTCATTCATTTATTTGTTCTTCCATCAAATCAGTATTCAATAAGCACTTTCTATTGCAGAACCTTTGCTAAGGGTGGCAAATATAGAAATTGCATCAAACGTTGTGGCTTGAAACATCTCATTTTATTTTTAGTATTGAAATACACATATTATATCACAGGGCTATGTAGCTAGGGCTATAAAAGAGGTGTGCTCAAAAGATGTTATTCTGATGGTTTCATCTTGAATGATGCCAGTGGAATTGGATGGTCTCATTTCCATTACTGTAAAGAATCTAATCATCTAATTGAATCTTTACAAAAACAGAACTTGGCAAGCAGTCAGACTCAGGTTCAGCTGCTCACTGCTCAAAAGCCAGTATTTGAAAGGCAAATGTTGGTTTAAAAAAAAAAAAAAGTTACTTTCATCAGAAAAGCCAGAAACCTGGGAAGAAGATGGACTGATGTCCCAAGACCAACTCCAAAGATTCTGCTCAACCTTGACAGTCTTTAAAGGAAAAAAAAAAAAAAAAAAAAAGCGGGGGGGGGGGGGGGCAGGGGAGAGAATCTCAGTGAATCAAGGTAGCAGGTTGGATCCTGCATCATTCTCCAATGCATACAGACTGGCTGATTCTTTCTTCAGGTGTTACCTTGCCCACATGTAATTTATCTTAGCCCTGTGGTAGAGAGCCAGTCATTCTTTAATTACTTAATTCTTCATGTTCCTTTTAATCTAGGTAAATAATCAATGGGTTAGGCAAGGCATGGTGTGCATTCAAGAGAGCATTAAGTCAGGAGTTAGGTTAAGTTCCCTAGTTAACCTCATTCCTGTAATTAGGTTCTTTTAAGGTTTGAGGGGAACAACAGCGGGCAAACAGGAAGGACAAAAGAGCTGCTTTCACAAAAGCAGATTAAAAAAAAAAAAACACCTCAAAAAACAACATCAAAAAGGAATATAGGAAAAGAAAAACAACAACAAAGGGGTCAATTGAAATAAATGACAGTAAGAACAAAGGACGATTTTCCTGCTGAGTACTTCACTCCATCTTTTCCTTTCTCTTTCTTGTCTTTCCTGTTCCTTTCTTCTCTTTAGTTTCCCTTCTTTTTATTTTCCTTTATTGTTCTTCTTCTCCCCTATATATTTTAAATATCCTCAGATTTTTCTGACACATTTGTAAGAAATCTATCAAAAACTGCTTCTTGTGTTTGCCTGAATATCTTATCACCTCAGTAATTTGTGGTTAATTTTGCATGAAATACAGTTCAAGTTACATAGGGTTTAGTTTTAAGGAAACAGTGGCACATGAGTACCCAAATTATTTATGGTATGTTAATACCATCATAATTTTTGTGTATCATCAATGATATAAAAGAGTATAATTAATTTCCAGTTCCTTATTGGCTAGAATCTAAGTCATCCCCATGGTTATTTAAATGGGAGAACTTCTCACTCTTTCTAACCCACCCAACAAAAAGTGTGTGTGTGTTAGTTGGTCAGTCGTGTCTGACTTTGCGACCCCATGGACTGTAGCCTACCAGGCTCCTCCATCCATGAGATTTTCCTGGAGATATAATTGCAGTTAGGTAGCATAAACTTTCAAAAATGAAACAAAACAGACAGAGGTTTGAGTCATATCTCTAACATAACCATTGGTATAAACTTGTGATCTTGTATATTTTGCATGACATTTCTGAACTTCAAACCCCTTCCTTCTAAGGAAAAATGAGAACTGGTAGCTCACAAGGGTATAAGGAAAATTTCATATATTATAGTTCATATAGTACAAAGCATAGGTTCTGGCATATAATAATTGCTCAGTAAATAGTAGCTATCATTATTTAATAATTCAGGCTGGTTTTTCCCCAGGAAGTTTATCTGATAAAATGATTATAGGCTATAAAAATATTTCAAGATTTTCTAAGAAAATTATTTCCATTCCTACAAATAATTTTAAGTGAAAACATCTTTGAAGTTTTACAAACTTACCTCTGTTATATTATCTGCAGGTTAATGCTATTGAACAGAGAGAAAAATAATAACTTTAGGTTTATCAAGCTCCCTAGTGACATAAAATCAATCAGCTAGTTCGTTGTATATCATTTTTCTCCTGCTCATTATACATATCAGTGGAGTGAGAGAGCTATTAAAATCTAACCTGATATTCTCCTGTAAACTGAACAACATGTCCAGAATGAAAGCTAAAGAATATTTAAGAAAAAGTTCAGTAGAGTTCAGATGGTCAGTTTCCTCAGGTTTACTCATTCTCACCAGGAGAGATTTCTTTCTTTGACATGTTAAGCAGTGCCTCCAGGAGGGAAATGGTTTAATTGCAACTTCCTCAGCAAAAGGCATATTCTAAGTCTGAAACTCCTCAATGTGGTTTAGGTTTAAATGTTCCTTAGGGTAAAGTCCTCCAATTAAAATAAGTTGTTTAGAGAGTTCATCTGAAGCATTAAAAAAAAAAAAAAAAAAAAAAAAATTGCCCAGTAGCAAGGACCTTCTGGGATTCTCAGATGGAATTTGAAGAAATAGATTTTTAAAAAGAGCTTATTACTGGTGAGCTGTGCACTAATATAACTGTTAAATTTGTAGATTTTTACCCATTTTCATTACCAACCGCCATATTCTTCTTAGTCCTGACATAAGTGTGATTTTATGATAGATCATAATACAACAGTTTGTTTTGTATGATACCTTTACTTCAAACTTAATTCAGAACTGTTCTGTGATGTCAGGCAATAAAGTCATGGTGATAAATAATAGAGAGTAGAGTAGGAGAGGAATAGAGAGAGATAATCAGGGAAATAAGAATAAATTTTCATTTGGAAATTGGTGGGCCTTGAAGTGCTGAAACACATACAGGGAGACAGGTATTTCTGATAATGATAGCGGTGGAAAATAAAACCTTATCCTCACCATGATAAAATAGCAGAGAGGATCAGAAAGAAAGACTTCTGTGTGCTGGGAAGAAGTGTAGGAGGTAGTCTGTAGGAAGTCTGTCCATACTTTCAATTAGTTTCCCAAACAGTCAAGTGTGTATTAGAATCAAAGTAGTTTTTCTACTGCTTAGCAAAAAAAGAAAAAAAAATCCCTAAAATTACTAAACACTCATGAATGAATTTTGTGGACACCATGCTTAACCACCCCCGCCCCCCAAAAAAACATAAGAAGATATGTGCTTTGATTTCATTGGTATGATTTTCAAGAATAGACAAAACACTTAATGATGATACAAGTCAGAATATTAGTTACCTTTTTGGGGACAAGGTTTGATGTACCTATTGGAAAGATGTGGACTAGAGCCTTCTGGGCAGGTGGAAACTTAAAAAATCTTGATCTGCTAGTAGATATTTAATGATTGTAGATCTATGTAGAAATCCATAGAGAGGTACATAGAGCTGTTCACTTTATTCTATGTAAGATATATCCAAATTAGTGGAAAAAGAAGAATAAAATTATAGATTTAAAAAATAAATTTCTTTATTTCGATAAACATATTTTCTGCTTTGAGTGTTCTTAGCACAGATATAGTCTTTCAGTTTGATGCTTGCAACAAACTATGTGAATGTTCTATGACTGCATAGAATCATATGTGTGTCAGTGTGTTTGTCATTTGTGAAGTTAAAGGAGAAAAATAGGTGAAAGAGTCGATTTATAGTCAAGCAATTTATATTTATTATCTCTTAATCAGCATAACTACCCTATAAAGTTTCTGAGAGACTAACCTATACTCAGAATGAGTGAGTTTAAGAAAGCAAAGCCAGAAAAATCATACAGAACAATCTAAATCCAGACTGAAACCCACAATTTCTTGCCTGTGTGGGTGTTATCAGCCAAATAGTTTAATAATAGTTTCAGTCTATGCATTTGTTGTTGTTTAGTCACTAAGTCGTGTCCAACTCTTTGTGATCCCAAGGACTGTAGCCAGCCAGGCTCCTCTCTCCATGGGATTTCCCAGGCAAGAATAGTGGAGTGGGTTTCCATACTCTCCTCCACGGGATCTTCCTGATCTAGGGATGGAACCTGCGTCTCCTGCTTTGCAGGCGGATTCTTTACTACTTGAGCCACCAAGGAAGTCTTTACATGGAGAGGAAATTTAATTTTGTTTTCTTCACAGATGGAAATATTACAGGATTCTAAAAGTTGATATGTTTGCTCATTATTTGTTTACTTCATTTAAAAAAAAAAGAATTTTTGAGGCAAGCAGGGATCTTAAGAGGCTTGGTTTGGTTGGTTAGCCCCCTTTGATTGGTTAGCATGGGGTTGGTAAAATGGTTCTTTTTTGGGGGGGAGGGTCAATATTATTAATGTCTCTCATTAGTTACATTTAGCTTCTTGCTAAAACTCTTAAATAATTTTCAGCCTGGTGGGCATAGAAGCTCAAAGGCATGAAAGCCTGCATTTTTAGGGAAGATTATACAAATTTCAATGTGTACTTGCTTTGTTTAAGTTTGGTGAGGGGGAGGGGAGGAAATAATTTTACTCAAATATTTGATAGAAGCCTTGATTAATGTAAAAGAGAGACTAGGGGGTGATAGACAAGTCAGAATGGAATAAAAAACGTTCCTCTGACAGACATCTCTTCCATTTTGAACAGAATATGTTTTAACTTTATAACTTCTGCCTTCTGGGCCTCATTCCACTTTCTGAAGTCACCCAAAACAAGCCACATTAATACTCCTCAAGAGAGCTTTTTTCTTTTTCCTTGAAGCCCTAGAAAAACAGGGTGGTTTGTACCATCAGGGTTAATGATGCTGGGTACTCAGTTACCAGTGGTCTTAGAGCAGAGACTAGGGAATCCTTCTGCAGTGATTGTCCAGCAGAGATTGAAGCTACTTGTGTAATTTGGGTTAAAAACAAAAAACACCTAGTGTGATGTGTTACCTTCTAAGATCTTATAAGGAATAGTAAGGAAGCAAAAATCTCATGTTTTAGTATTCTAATCCTTTCTGCAACAATGTTTGAATGTTTCTTGGTAAAAATGGAGGTCCCTGGGTAAAGATAAAGAGCACGCTAAAGATGTGTGCATGCATTTTCCAGATTTACTCACACATAGCCATATATTTCTTTTTTTTTTTTTAATTTTTTTTATTAGTTGGAGGCTAATTACTTCACAACATTTCAGTGGGTTTTGTCATACATTGACACGAATCAGCCATAGAGTTACACGTATTCCCCATCCCGATCCCCCCCTCCCACCTCCCTCTCCACCCGACTCCTCTGGGTCTTCCCAGCCCACCAGGCCCGAGCACTTGTCTCATGCATCGCACCTGGGCTGGTGATCTGTTTCACCATAGATAATATACATGCTGTTCTTTTGAAACATCCCACCCTCACCTTTTCCCACAGAGTTCAAAAGTCTGTTCTGTACTTCTGTGTCTCTTTTTCTGTTTTGCATATAGGGTTATCACCACCATCTATCTAAATTCCGTATATATGTGTTAGTATACTGTAATGTTCTTTATCTTTCTGGCTTACTTCACTCTGTATAATGGGCTCCAGTTTCATCCATCTCATTAGAACTGATTCAAATGAATTCTTTTTAACAGCTGAGTAATATTCCATGGTGTATACATACCACAGCTTCCTTATCCATTCATCTGCTGATGGGCATCTAGGTTGCTTCCATGTCCTGGCTATTATAAACAGTGCTGTGATGAACACTGGGGTGCACGTGTCTCTTTCAGATCTGGTTTCCTCAGTGTGTATACCCAGAAGTGGTATTGCTGGGTCATATGGCAGTTCTATTTCCAGTTTTTTAAGAAATCTCCACACTGTTTTCCATAGTGGCTGTGCTAGTTTGCATTCCCAGGAATTGAAGCTATTGGTACCATCCTTCACTGATGCAATGAGACACTAAATTTGAAGTTGATCTCATTTATTTCTTTCTTCCACAATTGCCCCTGATTCTGCAACACCACGATTAACCTTGTAACATTGTATGTACCCTTTTCTATTATGCAAAACATTCTTGCAATAGTTAGCACACTTTATCTTTTCTTCCCACCTTTCCTTTAGGGCTTCCCTGGTGGCTCAGATGGTAAAGTGTCTGCCTGCAATGTGGGAGACCTGGGTTCAATCCCTGGGTCGGTCAAGATTCCCTGGAGAAGGAAATGGCAACCCACTCCAGTACTCTTGCCTGGAAAATTCTGTGGACAGAGAAGCCTTGTAGGCTATAGTCCATGGGGTCACAAAGAGTCGGATACGACTGAGCGACTTCACTTCAGTTCTTCCCTTAGTATGTAGCATTTATGCAAAATTATGTTATTTGATTTGAACATGGTAGACACATGGGAAGGAGCGGTCATGTGAGACCTGGTGCCAATATATCATGATAAATGTC
This sequence comes from Muntiacus reevesi, assembly GCF_963930625.1. Lineage (NCBI taxonomy): Eukaryota > Metazoa > Chordata > Mammalia > Artiodactyla > Cervidae > Muntiacus > Muntiacus reevesi. The sequence goes on from NC_089250.1 coordinate 241,368,559, forward strand.
ACAAGAACACTCATTACGTGAAGATAAGAAATATCCAAAATTATTTGCATGAACTAAAAATAAAGATGGCAATATTTAAAATAACCTTTATCTTCCCCATGATGATTTGTGCTACTATGAATATGGGGATGGGTGTTCTTAAAGTAGAGGCCTCATTAAAATATCACAATACCTAACACTGTTTTCTCTTTGTTATATTAGCCTTATTCAGAATGTACACTTTTTAGATAGGCTTGGGATATCCATATTAAATTCCTATGAGGTTCAGACAGCATGGTATCAATAAAACCTTGTAAAATTTTGCAAATCTTATCACTCTATTATCACAGGGTTTTGTATAAAGGATAGAAGATGTTGGTATTGACAGTAAAATGGAAATTGATTTTGATTTCTAATATACAGTAACATAACATTATTTAGAAGCAATATAGGGGAAGTATAAGCATTAAGTATAAAATAGTACATGACAATAAGAGCAATACTAATATCAAAATGATACCTCTTGATGCTGAGTTTTAGATAATCTGGATATTGTCATAATTATCATTATGTTTGTGAAAATTACATTTTCTTGGCAAAAGAATTAAAATAAGTCATTTGTGCATTCAGTTAATTTCAACCATCCGACCTCCCTCATACACTGGGTGATGTGCTTCAAAGGAAATAAAAATCGGGAAAAAAATGGCTTGGCATCACTGAGCTCACATAGCTACAGCTGTTCTTTGAAAAGACAAATTATTTTACACTGAATATTCTCACAGTTTGTATGCATGTGTTGGTATCTCTAGCACAAGGTATCAACAAGCACTGACCTTATTTATTCTCTGTCAAAATTAAAAATCTGTATTCTGTCACATGAGTGTAAACATTTTTAACACACAGTGTTATTTAAAAAAAAATAATCAGTGAGATCAACAAAAGAAGCTTCTTGTTCATTTAAAAATGATACTAGGGACTGAGGAATCAAAAGGGACCGCTGGGCTGTGGGCTGTGGACTGCTTCTGGTCCACGTCCTGGTTTATTCTTCCCTGTCTCTGGGGAGAGCCCACTCTCTACCTAGACCACAAAACCGGTTTGCAGGAGAGTCTGTGCCTGGAACCAGTTGGCTGGGTTTCTTTTCTCTGGAGATAGAGAAGTTGGGAGAAGCCTCCTTTGACCTACTTCAGGATACTACGCAACCTTGAATAAGCTTTCAGCGGGATTCAGAGCTGTTGCCTAAAATTCACTTCATCATTGCTCATGACCCGTGGTCAGGATTGAGTTCTAATAAGGAAAAGAATATCATATCCAGTGTCTGAAGGACTTTATACTTGTTGATTGCCTTTGGCTTCTGAATTGTAAACTTACTGTGGAAAACACAGTTGAATCTGCATGGAAGCGCTGAAAGCACTTTAATGAAGGCGAGGGTGTAGTATGCTTGCTCTTCCTTTTAGTCCAATGGATCGGGGAAGGGGAAGAGTATTTAATTTAAAACTTCGATGTTTGCATATGTTATATGTAACTACCATAAGCAGAGATTGGTGACAGCAGTGATCGTGGTCTTTTTATCAGCATCCATGCTTCTCTCAAGGTTTTTTTTTTCAAGATGCTTTTGGATCTGTGCTGCTTATTTCATTCATACTTTCCTGGACTGAGATTGACTCATGGATTTCAAAAGCTTGACACAAGAAACTGAAGAGAATAGATCCCTGATGGTTCAGCAATGCTTCAGGGAGAATAAAACCTACACAACCTGTTAGCCTTTAGGGTGGGTGACTTCGTTCTCCACCTGATCTTGAAGGAGGCTTCAAAGAAGAAATTAACAGAACACTAAGAGTTACAGGTGTTATTTTTGCTGGATGTGAAAACTCTCAAATGAAATCATTGAAAGTAAGACAAAGGTCTGGGGAAGTTATCTGTTGAAAAAAGAGAAAATTTTGAAAAAGGAAAATAAAAGTGTTTCTAGGGACATATCTACAAGAAGACTTTGTCCTAAATGACTTAATTGTAACGGCATCTACAACAGAGGCCAGCACGCTCTTTTCATAACAAGCCAGTTAGCATGGATTTTAGTCTTGTGTACCCATCAAACTGTCAGCACTGCTGAACACTGATGTTTGAATGTGAAAACCATCATAGTATGCAGATGGATAGGTGTGGCTGTGCACCAATAAAACCTTATTTATAAAAACAAAACTTAAATTTCATAAAATTTGAATTTTCACATATAAAATAATCTTTAAAATATTTTGCATCTAGTTAAAAAATAGACGCTTCTTGGAAGAAAATCTATGACAAACCTAGACAGCATATTAAAAAGCAGAGACATTACTTTGCTGACCAAGCTCTGTCTAGTCAAAGCAATGGTTTCTCCAGTAGTCATGTATAGATGTGAGATTTGGACCATAAGGAAAGCTGAGTGCCGAAGAGTTGATGCTTTTGAATTGTGGTGTTGGAGAAGACTCTTGAGAGTCCCTTGGACAGCAAGGAGATCCAACCAGTCCATCCTAAAGGAAATCAATCCTGAATATTCTTTAGAAGGACCGATGCTGAAGCTGAAACTCCAGTAGTTTGGCCACCTGATGTAAAGAGCAGACTCATTAGAAAAGACCCTGATGCTGGGAAAGATTGAAGGCAGGAGAAAAAGGGGGTGACAGAGGATGAGATGGTTGGATGGCATCACCAACTCAATTGGCATGAGTTTGAGCAAGCTCTGGGAGTTGGTGATGGGCAGGGAAGCCTGGCATGCTGAAGTCCATGGGGTTGCAAAGAGTCAGACATGACTAAGCGACTGAACTGAACTGAGTTAAAAAATACATAAAAAGCATGCTTAGGTCATTGACTAAGACAGATGATAGGCCGGATTTGTCCCATTGGCTCTAGTAAAGTAAGGTTCCATAAAGACTCATTTGGAATGTTTTCAGTATTTATACTTTTCTGCATTAAAGCCAGTATATTTACAACTCCATAAATTGAATCCTTAATCTATGCCAGACATTGTGCTTGGAGTGGACATAGAGAAGTAAGCACATATATTTTCTGTCTTTGTAAAAAAGTTTTTATTTCATAATGGAGTAGCCATTTAACAATGTTGTGTTAGTTTCAGATGTACAGCAAAATGATTCAGTCGTACATATACACATATGTATTATTTTTCAGATACAAATCTGGCCTGTCAACTGTCTTAATCCGTGAACTAAGAATGCTTTTTATGTGTTTTTTAACTCAGTTCAGTTCAGTTGCTCAGTCATGTCCCACTCTTTGCGACCCTATGGACTACAATACACCAGGCTTCCCTGTCTGTCCATCACCAACTCCCAGAGTTTGCCCAAACTCATGTCCATCGAGTCGGTGATGCCATCCAACCATCTCATCCCCTTCCTCCTGCCTTCAATCTTTTCTGGCATGCTGCATGCAGTCCATGGGGTCACAAAGAATCAGACACGACTGAGTGACTAAACTGAACTGATTCTTTTTCAAATTCTTTTCTCATTTTAAGTTGTTACAGAATATTGAACAAAGTTTCCTGTGTTATATGTAGATTCTTGGTGGTTATCTTTTTAAAATATAGCAGTGTGTACATGTCAGTCCCAAACATGTGAGAACCTATTTGCTGTCTTAAAAGAGCTTATCTGCACACCTGTGTGCATACTCAGTTTTGTCTGACTGTGACCTGATGGACTGTAGCCTGTTAGTCTTCTCTGCCCATGAAATTTTTCCAGGCAAGAATACTGGACTGGGTTGCCTACTTCAGGGGATCTTTCTGACCCAGAGATCGAACCCCAATCTCCTGTGTTGGCAGGTGAGCCCAAGAGAGTTTATACAAGTTCATTTTGGTGTATTGCATCCCTAATTCCAATTATTCAGTGACTTTCAGCTGTTTCAAGTCTAAAATTCCTGATATGACTTGCATTCCTCTTTCAAACCTGTCCCCTGCCCTTCTTTTCAGGTAAACCTTAGGCTACTGCTTATAGTTCAATTTGTAGGAGGCTTTTTTCTCAGTTTATTAAACACAATATTCTCCTTTTCTGCCAGGAATCTTTCAGTCTGCCTCCTTCTAACTGCAATGTACCTCATTTGGCTACCAGTAATTAATCCTAAAGTCACAGTTCAAGTATTCAAGAGGACTTCTGTAACCTCTAGATAAGATTAAATCTCCCCTCTGTATGTTCCTATAGCACATCTATACCTTCTCTTTCAGTGCCCATTTGTAATTAATGAGTTAGTATGTGTCTTCTTGGTCTCCCTGTTAGTCCAACGTAACAGAACAAGGACCTTGTCTATTTCGCTCAGGATTTTAGCCTTGAAATAGGACCCAACATAGTTCAGGAAGATGAGAACTGCTCAAAGGTGTTTGTTGAATTGTGTTCAATTAAAGACAACCCCTCAGTTTAATGGTACAGACCGCTGAGTAAACAAAGCATATCCCTAGAAACAAGATACGAACTGTGCAGTCTGCAGTGTGGAAACCAGTCTTTAAATCATACTGCAACTCAGGGTATTGATAAGACTTGGTCAAAAATCAGTGTTAACTAATTTTACTGCCTTAAATAATGTCATAAGAAAAATCATTTCAAATTATAAAATATTTGAAAATTCTGAATTTTGTAAAATTACTTACCTCTGACCAACATTTCAGATACCAATGCCAATTCTACATAGCTCAGTTGGTAAAGAATTTGCCTTCAATGCAGGAGATCATGGTTTGACTCCTCAGTTGGGAAGATCCCCTAGAGAAGGAAATAGCAACCCATTCTAGTAGTCTTGCCTGGAGAATCCCATGGACAGAGGAACCTGGTGGGATACAGTCCATGGGGTTGCAACAGTTGGACACAAGTTAGCAATTAAACCACCACCATACATTGTTAAGATTTTCTTGTGTATCATTACAGAGAAGTTTCTGTGCATTTAGGAAGCTATATAAAAAGTTGATAAGAGTCAATTACTCTTCCTTTTAAGATGATGTCCATTTTAAGATAGAGAAATTCTTATCACATTCACTACTTTTTGTTTTATGTTGGTATTCAACCTAAAAAGTTTCTGGCATGAGGATTGACTAGTTAGAAGAAATTCAGAAGTTGAAAATAATTGCATTTGTATGAATTACAGATTTGGGAGGAAGGGACTAAAATTGCATACTTTGTTTTACAGTTTCAAATATGATAGGCCTTTAAAAATCTAAAATCATTCTTTTGGAAACATCTTTAGAAAAAGTACCATTTTGAATATATTTATAGTGCCTTTAAATAGTACATAGATTTCATGTAGTTTTCTTCATATGTGTAGGTTAAGAAAATGATTAGTATAGTTGCTGTATGGTGTCTTGCTTCCTACCATTCAGTAATATTAAAAAATAAACTAAAAATCATATTGATGTTGTATAGATTTTATTCATTTTAAGCCATTTACTTGATGCTACAATTTTTTTGTTTTGCTTATTTGTTTAGTTTTATTATTTACTCTTTGATTAAGAAAGCTGATGACTTTAAATAAACGTGAGTGCATATAAACCCACTTACTCAAGAGATGTCATATATATACAAGTGAGGTTTGAGCAAATAAAAAATAGTTTTGATTATGCCAATAAAATTGCATTTAACATAGGATGATTTTAAATTGAAGACACTTGTATCAGTATGCCCTCATCAAGAGTATTTAGCAGTTATAAAGAATGTGAGGAAATTGACTTGTTTACTTACAGAATTTCTAAAGTCAAAAGACTAATAAATGAAACCTCAGAATCTTCAAGATAGCATTACTGGTAACTAATCATTATAGGTAGAATTCTGTTTTTTATCCTGATTAAGTATTAACTAGATGTCCATTTATTTCCCTTTTATTTAAAAACAATTTTTTTGTTCTCATTAGTACCTTATAATAGTAATCTGTTAAACTATTAAAACTTGCAAAACTAGGATTAACAGGTTTAAAAGTTTTCAAAAAACAAAAATAGAATAGTAACAAATTACCTAATATGTGGATATAAATCACAATGAAGTGGAAAGTGAGTATTCCAGAGGGAGATACTTAGTTAGATACTTAGTTAGTTAGATACTTCGTTATACTTAGATACTTAGTTATGGAGCAATTCTCACTAAACTTCAGCCTTCATGGTTCAGTATGCTTTGGTTTTTGCTTCTGTTTGTAAACACATTACATGAAGGAAACTATATTATGCTAATATTTCAGAATTTGATAAGCCCCAAATATCACTAGATAAATAGACTTCTGGTATTCATTTTTTTTTGGGGGGTGGGGGGAAACAAACAGCTATTTTAATTGCTTCCTTGATGAGAATACTGACACACCATGCTTTAGTAATTTTCCCAAAAATACAAGTAGATGTAAGGGATAGCTAAGCTATTTTGGCTTTCTTCCTAACTTCATATCCTCTTCCTAGTATCTGACCCTGATCTTTGGGCACAAGTTTAGGCATGGGGAAGAGCCTTGAGTAATCACAATGTACCATACTCCCAGCAACAGTGATTGATAAACGGGTAGGTAGGCACATCACCCAAGCATGGATAATTACTGTTCTGCCTTAAGGGCAATACCTAGATACTAAGAAAGAGTTTTTCTATATCACTGGATTTTTTAAATTGTTTTGTTCTCTACTTCCTGCTGCTGCTGCTAAGTTGTGTCAGTCGTGTCCGACTCTGTGTGACCCCATAGATGGCAGCCCACCAGGCTCCTCCATCCCTGGGATTCTCAAGGCAAGAATACTAGAGTGGATTGCCATTTCCTTCTCCATTTAGGTCTTCTTTACTCTAGACTAGAGATCTCTTCAAGAAAATTAGAGACACCAAGGGAAATTTTCATGCTAAGATGGGCAAAATAAAGGACAGAAGTGGTATGGACCTAACACAAGTAGAAGGTATTAAGAAGAGGTGGTAAGAATACACAGAAGAACTATACAAAAAAGACTTTCATGACCCACATAATCACAAGGGTGTGTTCACTCCCCTAGAGCCAAACATCTTGGAATGTGAAGTCAAGTGGGCCTTTGGAAGCATCACTATGAACAAAACTAGTGGAGGTGATGGAATTCCAGTTGAGCTATTTCAAATCCTAAAAGATGATGCTGTGAAAGTGTTGCACTCATTATGTCAGCAAATTTGGAGAACTCAGCAGTGGCCATAGGACTGAAAAAAGGCAGTTTTCATTCCAATCCCAAAGAAAGGCAATGCCAAAGAATGATCAAATGACTGTACAATTGCATTCATCTCACACACTAGTAAAGTAATGCTCAAAATTCTCCAAGTCAGGCTTCAGCAATACGTGAACTGTGAACTTCCAGATGTTCAAGCTGGTTTTAGAAAAGGCAGAGGAACCAGAGATCAAATTGCCAACATCCACTGGATCATTGAAAAAGCAAGAGAGTTCCAGAAAAACATCTACTTCTGCTTTATTGACTATGCCAAAGTCTTTGATGGTGTGGTTCACAATAAACTGGAAAATTTTTCAAGAGATGAAAATATGAGACCACCTGACCTGCCTCTTGAGAAATCTCTATGCAGGTCAGGAAGTAACAGTTAGAACAGACTGGTTCCAAATCAGGAAAGGAGTACATCAAGGCTGTATATTGTCACCCTGCTTATTTAACTTATATGCAGAATACAACATGAAAAATGCTGGGCTGGATGAAGCACAAGCTGGAATCAAGATTGCCAGGAGAAATATCAATAACCTCAACATATGCAGATGACACCACCCTTATGGCAGAAAGTGAAGAAGAACTAAAGAGCCTCTTGATGAAAGTGAAAAAAGAAAGTGAAAAGTTGGCTTCAATCTCAACATTCAGAAAACTGAGATCATAGCATCTGGCCCCTTCACTTCATGGCAAATAGATGGAAAAGCAATGGAAACAGTGGCAGACTTTATTTTGGGGGGCTCAAAAATCACTGCAGATGGTGATTGCAGCCATGAAATTACAAGATGTTTGCTGCTTGAAAGGAAAGTTATGACCAACCTAGACAGCGTATTAAAAAGCAAAGACATTACTTTGTCAACAGAGGTCCATCTAGTCAAAGCTATGGTTTTTCCAGTGTTCATGTATGGATGTGAGAGTTGGACTATAAAGACAGCTGAGCACCGAAGAATTGATGCTTTTTAACTGTGGTGTTGGAGAAGGCTCTTGAGAGTCCCTTGCACTGCAAGGAGATCCAACCTTTCCATCCTAAAGGAAATCAGTCCTGAATATTCATTGGAAGGACTGATGCTGAAGCTGAAACTCCAATACTTTAGCCATGTGATGTGAAGAAATGATTCATTTGAAAAAACCCTGATCTTGGGAAAGACTGAAGGTGGGAGGAGAATGGGATGCAGAGGATGAGATGGTTGGATGGCATCACCGACTTGATGGATATGAGTTTGATCAAGCTCCGGGAGTTGGTGATGGACAGGGAAGTCTGGTGTGCTGCTGTCCATGGGGTCGCAAAGAGTCAGACACGACTGAGAGACTGAAATGACTGACTGATGTCCTATTTTTCTCCATCTGGAGAGAATTTATAGAAAAGAATTAGACCATCACTCAAAGAAAAGGAGCGACTCGTGTAGTAGAAACATGGTAATGAAGGAGATACATCTTTACCTGTATGTTTTAAGTCTTTGATTACTGTCCCTGAGACTTTGAGTCCCATCTGTTTTTCTTGGATTTGTGTAAGCTCTTCTTATGATATTGCTGGTTAATTAAGCCAGAAAATTCTTTGCAAGATTCAAGTAAGGTTTGCTGCTGCTGCTGCTGCTAAGTCACTTCAGTTGTGTCTGACTCTGTGCGACTCCATAGACAGCAGCCCACCAGGCTCCCCCCTCCCTGGGATTCTCCAGGCAAGAACACTGGAGTGGGTTGCCATGTCCTTCTCCAATGCATGAAAGTGAAAAGTGAAAGTGAAGTCAGTCAGTCGTGTCTGACTCGTCGAGACCCCATGGACTGCAGCCTACCAGGCTCCTTCGTCCATGGGATGTTCCAGGCAAGAGTACTGGAGTGGGGTGTCACTGCCTTCTCTGCAAGTGAGGTTTACGTGCACCTAATTCTTAGGGCCATGTTCTTTAGAATTTATATATATATATATATATATATATATATATATATATATATATAATTTTTAAAGGTTTTATTTTTTAGAGCAGTTTTATATTGACATAGAAGTTAGGCAGAATGTAGTTTTCCCATATATCTCCTCCCTTCACATCCTCAGCCTCCCCATGATCAACACCAGCATTCTTTTATACATTATAGGCTTTAGTTTTTATTTAAAAATTAGTAAGTTTTTTCAGCCATAAACATAAGCCAATTTAATTCAAATCGGCCTTGTTCCTTTTTAGAAATTTCCCTCTATACAATTACTGCCTCTCAATTCTAGAAAATAAAGAGAAATTTGAATGCATTAAACATTACTTCAAAGCTTTCGGTGGATATTAGATCGTGCTTACAGAGCAGGGCAGGGCAAATAGTCTAGTATTGGAGAATAAGAGGCACAAAGCTTAAGACATTGTTGAGATTCCTTTGTAGCCAAGGAGGGGATGAATAAATTATAAAGGAGATGTAAAAGAAAGGCTTGAAAAATTAATGGAAGTGTAAGTGATCAAACTAGCTGTGATCTGATGTGGAGTCATTTAATTCTGATTATATCAGAGAAGCAGAAACCATTTATGTCACCAAAAGGTGCCAGGAAGCAGTTTTTTATGGTAACACCACTTCAAAGCACCATTATTTATGGCATGTTTTGCAACTGTATGTTGAATATATGAACATATACAAGGTACATAAAAAAGAAAAAGCTTCTAGCTCATTAGTTTGATTAATTATAAAATGACTTTCTCCCCACTAAATTTATAACCTCCTGATATTTTTAGTACCAAAAAAAAAAAAAAAAAACACAGTGAAAAATACCCAGTAAAAATAAGTAAATGGAAATTTATAGATCTTCAGTGTTTGGTGATTCAAACAAAGCTCAGTATTAATCTTGATGTTTTTCAAGGAGAGCTCACGTAGGTTAGATGATGCGTTGGTATTGGTGTTCCCCTCATTTCTGCCTCCTCCAACAAATAAGTCAATGAAATGAGCATTGAATTTTTATTTTAGCGAAGCAGAATGTCGATGCCATTTACGTAAGGATCCAATAAATATCTTGAGTTTCCAGAATATGGTGCTGGTATTTTGGATGCTTGCAGTAAGCCAATAAATGGTCAAAAGTTCTGATTCCAGCCTTGCTGAAACATGCATAAAATCTCATTTGCTCAGTGGCCTCTGAGCTCCATTTTAGAAAGGTCTCTTAGCAATACCAACTATATTTTGACATTGCTTTCACACAGAGGTCTAGTATTAGGGAGGACATGAATAAGAAAGGTTAGCTGGTTGTGGATCAGAATTCAGACAGCCATGCACAATTTGCTTCATGTCTCAGAAAGATTAAAAACCATGATATACAAGTCATATTCAGCAATGGAGAGTATGTAATATTTTATGATTAGTTGTTTTGGGGAAGGGGATGTGCAATAGATAAAGTGAGTCTACAATTGAATCTGTAATTCTGCTATAACAATATGAATAAAAAAGAAGAGCAGGTCAGCTTCATCAGCTTCTTTTGATTTTACTCTGTTCTGAACACTGCCTCAGGAATGAAAAGTGCACAATTGTTTCCTTGCCCAAACATTCTATCAGTTCTGATCATACTTTGAAGTTGAAACTAAGTAAGTCCAATCCATTTGTTTCTCTCATCTGTCTCTTGATGTCTAACTATTCCCTTCCTGAGATGTCTGAAATGAGAATTAATTGTTGCTGTGCTTTCTTGTAGACTGGGGAGAGAATGTCTTCATGCAAATAATTTCTACATTTTTTTCAAAGTTCAGATATTGTTGCTTCTTAGCACTCCTTTGGCACTTGAGTCTTTGAAGGGAGGAAGGAAGGGATGTTACAGAACAGGTGCTAAGCATCAAGCAGGTAGAACTCTGGGTTATTGTGTCTTCTTCTTTAGGGAAGGAAGAAAGAGCTGATTTTAGGTCTCTTGGTAAGATCAGGTGAGAATTTTTTTCCCCTTTCCTCAGTTCCCAGTCCCAGAGAATGTGGGGACTCTATAAAAAACATCCAAAAGAAAGCTCAATTAGTCCAGGTAAAGAATAATTCATCTTTGTTTAATCTTGAAAGCAGGTTTTGCTGAAAAGTTTGAGGAAGAGTGCAATACTTTCTTTCTCAGATAAAATAAATAAATAAAAAGTATTTCCTGATGCTCATGTAAACTGTATCAATAACAGAACATTAAACAGGGAACATGAAATGTAATAGGTACCACCTTATCTGTTTATATAGATTAAGTGGGTCAGATGAGATAATGAGGATGAAAGCTTATATACAGCCTCCTATATAACGAGATTGGTGTCATTACCCTTCAGGTGACTCAGTTTCTTTATCAGTCAAAGAGGGATAAAAGGCTTATGCAGAGTCACATCTCTAACATATTAGCAATTTAGGTGATGAAAAATAATTTTTCCTTCTACCCATCTAGATTCTTGACTGAGACACATTTGTAATAAAAAAGATGCATTAACTAAAGGAAAAAAAAAAAAAACCCCACAAAACAGAAGTTTAATGTGTATACTTCTTTATACATGGGAGATATTCAGGCAAACTGAGCAACTCCTAGAAGTGGCCCAAGCCACCACCTTAAATACCATCTTCAGCTAAAGATAGAAGAAGGTGCTGGGGGCAGGGGGAGCCAGTTACAGGAGGTGATCAGGAAACAAGGGTATTATTGTTATGTAGAGGTAAGTCCCTGCCTTCTTGGGAATTCCCTGGCCATACAGTGGTTAGGACTTGATGCTCTCACTGCCAGGGCCCAGGGTTTGACCCCTGTTCAGGGGCTTCCCAGGTAGCTTAGCTGGTAAAGAACCCGCTTGCAATGCAGGAGATCCTGGTTTGATTCCTGGGTTGGGAAGTTCCCCTGGAGAAGGGATAAGGCTACTCACTCCAGTATTCTTGGACTTCCCTGATGGCTCAGATGGTAAACAACATGCCTGCAATGTGGGAGGCCTGGATTCGATCCCTGGGCTGGGAAGATCCCCTGGAGGAGGGCGTGGCAACCCACTCCAGTATTCTTGCCTGGAGAATCCCCATGGATAGAGCCTGGTGGGCTGCAGTCCAAGAGTTGCAAAGAGTAAGACTATTGAGCAACTAAGTATAGCACATAGGGAACTGAGATCTACATGCTGCATGGCACATACAGTTTTATTTTTATATTTTTAAATAGTTCCTTCCCCATTGATACGAGTTTCTTGCTATTTAGAGTCATCCTGGTCTTCCTGGGGGGGGGAAAAAAAAAAAAGAGAATACACTTACAAATGGAGAATTCCTTTATAAATGTAAATTTACAGTAAAAAAAGGTAAATTTTATTTGGTTTTTAGAGCTTCTGTGTCTGCCGTTTCTTAAAAATAATAAGCTCAATATAATTCTTAGTAGTAGTATGAGTCATTCAATCATGTCCAACTCTTTGCAGCCCCATGGACTGTAGCCTGCAGGCTTCTCTGTCCATGGAATTCCACAGACAAGAATACTGGAGTGAGTTGCCACTCCCTTTTCCAGGGGATCTTCCTGACTCAGGGATCAAACCCAGGCCTCCTGTATTACAGGCGTTTTCTTTACTATCTGAGCCACTGGGGAGCCCCAGAATAATCCTGAGGTCAGAGCACATTTGGCTTCCAGTTTTCCTCCCCTTCAGCAAAAGAAGAAGAGGGCGGCAGGGAATGAGATGGTTTGATAATGTCACTGACTCAATGGACGTGAATCTGAGCAGACTCTGGGAGACGATGAAGGACAGGGAAGCGTGGCGTGCTGCAGTCCCTGGCGCCACAGAGAGTCAGAAATGACCTAATGATGAAACAACAAATCAACAGCGTTTGGACTAGAGCATATGGATTTTAACTCCCATTTCCATGCCTTTTGTCTGTGTGCCACTCAGAGAGAGTGCTGTGTGTCAGAGAGCAAGGCAAATACAGAACATATTTGTAACGGAGAGTGGTAGTGCCTAAGGAGAGCAAGTCAGAAACGAACACATCAAGAAGGTAGACTCTGTCCAGTAGGTGACTGTCAGTGATGATCTTTGAAGCAAAGGTCTGGCATAATAGATATGTATTTTAGAAAGACCACCACCCCCATCCTCATGTGCCCATAAAGGAGAGGATAACTTATCTCAGGAGTCAGTGGAATAAACTCCCTAGCCAGCATCTTATACTTAGAGGGTCATCTATCTGTACTAAAGTGGTGGCATAGGGCAGAAAATATATTCTGGAGGAAAAAAGAGGAGGATGGAAGTGCATGTCTCTTTTTCTTCACCTTTGAGGGGTTAACGTCCTCTGAAGGCAGTAGCCAAAGAAAAGGAGCTTCAACAGTGTACCTGCGAGGACAGTGAGGGGAGGGAGCGTGTCACCTGTTCACAGCTGAACTGAGAGGTGGGTTCTGAGTTGATTCTCTGAAGCAGGCTTCTTAAAGTGTGACCCTGGACCAACAGCATCAGCCTCGCTGGGAGCTTTGCAAATTACTAGAGCTGTGGCTCTCAGTTGGGGGCAGTTTTGCTCTTTAAAGATTATTCAACAATGTCTGGAAATGTTTTTAAACTATTTTCTCTCTCTCATGCATGTGCGTGCACACACACACAAGCCCAAAACTGTATGTGCATATAATTTTATATCATTTATCATCCAGTTTTATAAATGAGAGTATCAAGGCACAGTAATGTTTATTATCTCTCCAAAGTGGTTATTTGAACCTGGATTCCATGACTTATTTTTAAATTCCTAGATGGTAAATTTCCTTTTTCTCTCTTTTCAAACTTCTTTCCCTCTCAAAATTCTAGTGTTAATTTCAGTGTCTGTTTGTATTTTACTTAGGCTTTATGATACAAAGATGGATGTTACCAGATGATTTCTGTTAGGAATTTAATTGTGCCTTGGATTATGCATTGTATTCTTTATTTTTGTGTGTGTGTGTGCACTAGTTGCAGTGAACATTGCAGTTGTGTACAACTATTGTGGGAAATGTTATCTAAAAAGCTTTAGTAGGAGAAGGAAATTGAGGGATTTCAGAAGTCTTCACAAAAGGTAATACATTTCATATTGCCAAGAAAATGGTCTAGGAAGCAAGAAGTAACAGACAAAACTGTGAAACAACTGGAGTTTTTTTTTTTTTTTTTTTTTTTTTTAATCTTATTCCTTAATCTTTAAACTCCCACAGTAACCCATCAAAATGAATTTTTAAAAATTTACAAATAAAGAAACCAAGACTGGGAAAGACACAGTTCAAAAGGATCAATTCTTCAGCACTCAGCTTTCTTTATGGTCCAACTCTCACATCCATACATGCCTATTGGAAAAACCATAGCTTTGACTAGACACACCTTCATTGGCAAAGTGATGTCTCTGCTTTTTAAAATGCTGTCTAGGTTGTTCATAACTTTTCTTCCAAGGGGCTAGTGTCTTTAAATTTCATGGCTGCAGTCACCATCTGCAGTGATTTTGGAGCCCAAGGAAATAGTCTGTCACAGTATCCATTGCTTCCCCATCTATTTACCATGAATTAATGGGACCGGCTGCCATGATCTTAGTTTTTGAATGCTGAATTTTAAGTCAGCTTTTTCACTTTCCTCTTTCATTTTTATCAAGAGGCTACTCAGTTCCTCTTCACTTTCTGCCATAAGGGTGGTGTCAGCTGCATATCTGAGGTTATTGATATTTCTCCCTGCAATCTTGATTCCAGCTTGTGCTTCATCCAGCATGGCATTTTGCATGCTGTATGCTCTGCATATAAATTGAGTAAGCAGGGTGACAATATACAGCCTTGACATACTCCTTTCCCAATTTGGAACCATTCTGTTGTTCTGTATCTGGTTTTAACTGTTGCTTCTTGACCTGCATACAGATTTCTCAGGAGGCAGGTAAGATTAGATCCAGTCAATGTATCACTCTTTCAAGATAGTTATGCACATATCTGAATTCTTAGCCCTAATTTTTATACTTAACCGTATCATAAATTGGTAACAGGACTGGCACTAATTTTGCATCAAACTTGATTAACCCAGCCCTAACATACTGATAATCTATGCCACCTGAATAACACCCATATGAGGTTAGGCACTTTGGGATCTTATTTTAGTTCTGTGTTATATCTTGTTGGGCTTCCCTCATAGCTCAGTTGGTAAAGAATCCACCTACAATGCAGGAGACCCTGGTTCAATTCCTGGGTCAGGAAGATCCCCTGGAGAAGGGTTAGGCTTACCCACTGCAGTGTTCTTGGGCTTCCCTTGTGGTTCAGCTAGTAAAGAATCCGCCTGCAATGTGGGAGACCTGGGTTCGATCCCTGGGTTGGGAAGATCCCCTGGAGAAGGGGAAGGTTACCCACTCCAGTATTCTGGTCTGGAAAATTCCATGGACTGTAAGAGTCCATGGGGTCGCAAAGAGTCAGACATGACTGAGAGACTTTCACTTCACTTTATCCTGTTAATCCCTCTGTATAAAACTTAACAGTTAAATTTAAAATACATTTATTGAATATTAACTCTGTTCATATCATGGAAAGACAACCATTCTCTTGATGGTAGTCTTTCCTATTCCAGGTCCATTTAATGGCAGGAAATATACACATTCCTAATAACATAGTATTTTAAGGATGATGGATTATTTTGGAATATAGATGATGGATCAGGAGTGAATGGGTATTAGGAAATGCTTCCAGATAAAGTATTTTTTAATAAATGGATAGACCCAATATTTTGAATTCCAGTTCTCTCCCTACTTCTGTCCTTTGCATAGCACACAGTCTAACTGAAGGTGAGTTATCAATAAAAAGGAATGATTGCATTGATTTTTTACTGTAAAATGATCAGTTTTATGTTATGGGAATTTTACCTTAACAACAAAAAGAATGAATATAGAATAAAAAAATAAATGTTTCCTACAAAAGCATGTTTTCCTCAGAGTCAAAGTCAAATTGTAGCAAGCAATTTCTCTAGATAGGTGACTTACCAAAAAAAAAAAAAATCATTGACTAAAAACATGCATAAAAATCCAGATCAACATTTGCTGTTAATATTCACAGAATTATTTTTCCAAAGACACTTTACTTTGCCTCTAGATGTGTGACTACTTCTTTGAAGGACTTCTCTACTTATAGCAACAAAAAATAGACTTTAATAATAGATATTTCCTCATGATTTAATGTAAATAATGAAAAATAAATCTTTCTCAGAGTATAAAATAGTGTATGGAATATTCTGTGTAAAATCAGGTGAATCAAGAGAAGAAAAACAACTGAAATGTTTTCACTCTTACTTTCAAAATTCATATTAATAGAGAAATACATTTAAAAGTATGTAAATGTATATACAATTTTGTTATTCCACATATTATAAATTATATATATATATGTATACACATACACACACACACATATATATACAGATGTAAAAAAACTGAACAGGAGGAAGAAACTTTTTGATAGTAATCAGGAAAGGTGATCTTCAGCTATTTAATTAATTGAAAGGAATATCAAGTGATTTTAGAACTGTGACTTTCATTCAATTATAAGAGCAGATTCTGCACAAATTTTAAAGACACTCTACATATAGTTGTGCAGAATCTGCTCTTATAATTTTATTTTAAATTAAAATTTATTTTAAAATAATTTTATTTTAAAGACACTCTACATATATAAAACCAAAACAACTAAATCATAATGTTATATATATGAGGATTATTATATGATATGGTTAAATGTTTCTAGATTGGATGAAAGATAAGGGCATGAAGATCTCTTTTTACTCTGCAATTATTGTAATTTTAAATTTTGCCTCAGATGTGTGAAAAATCTATTTTAAATCCATGGCTGATTCATGTCAATGTATGACAGAAACCACTACAATATTGTAAAGTAATTAGCCTTCAACTAATAAAAATAAATGAAAAAAAAAATAGGTTAATATAATGAAGAAGAGCGTGAATGGAGCTTAGGGGTCACTAGTTCTGAGAATGACTCTGGACCCTACTATTACCTCTATAATTGCAAGTCTTTAAAAAGATACAGAGTAGGCAACTGAGAAACCAGCAACAGTGAAAATGTTGTGATGTAGAAAAGGATGAGGATGTGGCAAATGTTCCTGGAGGCTGTTGAACGGGCCATTTCGGTGCAGCTCAATTAAGACACTTGAAACTGCTTTGTTGCACTTTCCTTCATCACCCTCTTATGATGGAATGAATTACCACCCTGGTTAAATTGAAAACTTCACCCATGCATATTGCAGCTTCACAACTACAGATGGCTCAACTGAAACAAGTCATGTTGACTCTTTCCCCTTCACATCCCTCATCCCGGCCCCCTGTGGGCTTCCTGGCAGTCTTTTCCCTAATCCATTCATTACTCCACTATCCAAGACAAGTGTTTTACATCCTTTCCTCTTTACTCAATCTTTAATCCTTACTCTCAATTTATGACCTGGGCTCCTGTTTCCCTAGACAAGTCATACAATTTGAAGATAGCTTCCACATACTGGCAACTCCATAGTTGCTAACCCTGTACATCTCTAACAGTATACCCTGTTTTTATTTCTTCTTCCTGTTCCTGTGAATAAAATCCTCATTGTTCTCAGGCCAGCCCCTTCACTTCATGCACAAATTCCCATCTCCTTCATTATTCAAGAACATAAATAAGTCACCCCAGCAATTGTTGTGTCAATCTTTCAATTATCAGTCCCTCCCCCTTTACTAGGTGATTCTCAGTGGCATACAGAGGAGCTATAATTTCTTCATTCTAAAATGAAAAATAATCTCTGTGTACTTTATCTCCTTCCACCTACTACACTATTTATCTTCTCTTTTTAAATTTAAAACCATTAAAAATGCTTAGCTTCTGATGTTAACTCCTTTCTTCCAATCATCTCTTAAACACACTTCAGTAAGGCATTTGGCATTCACCTCCATGAATGCCAAATCCTAAAGGAAATCAGTCCTGAATATTCATTGGAAAGACTGATGCTGAAGCTGAAACTCCAATACTTTGGCCACCTGATGCAAAGAATTGACTAATTGGAAAATACCCTGATGCTGGGAAGGATTGAAGGCAGGAGGGAAGGTGATGACAGAGGATGAGATGGTTGGACGGCATCACCAACTTGATGGACATGAGTTTGAGCAAGCTCTGGATGTTAGCGATGGACAGGGAAGCCTGGCGTGCTGCAATCCATGGGGTTGCAAATAGTCAGACACAACTGAGTGACTGAACTGATTCATCTCCATAGTTTCATTGAGAAACATCTTATAATAAGCATGTTATCACTTACAAAGATCAATTTAAATTTATTTATTATTTAATATATAATCAGCAGACAATCTGTCTGTACACTTTTTTTTTTTTTTCAATTGACTTCTTGTACAGAACTCTCTTGGCTGTTCTTCTAACTAGCTGTAGCTACTCTTTATCTTTTGTTGGATCTTCCAAATAGATACTTGAACATTATAGTGTGAAGGATTGAGGCATTGGGTCTCTTTTTCTACCTATAACTAATAAGTTCCACATCTAGTCTCATACTTTAAAAAATCTTACATCCACTGACAGCTTACAATATATATCCAACATTGATGTTTCTCAGGACTATGTATACAACTACTTTCTATAATCTCCACTTAGATTGCTAATAGATATTTCAAAAATAACATATTAAAATCCCATATTTAGATTTTTCCCCCAAGCATAATCCTGCTCCATGCAATGCCATGTCAGTAAAATGGCAATTCTGCCTTTCAGGACATCATATCCTTAGAACTTGAAAATATCATTGGTGTGTTTTTAGCTTTCACACAATGCATCTAATCCATTAGGACCTTCTGCTTGTTATGCTATTAAAAAATACCTTCAGTTTTACTACTATCTCATCCTTATTGCTATTATCCTTCTCTAATCCATCATCAGTGATATCTGACTCATTTCAGTCTTCATCTTAGTTAGTATCCTTGCTTTTGGCCCCCCAGGGTATGGGGTTGCATTTTAGCTTTTACTAAGATCATTATGACTCTGATAACTTTTTTTTCATGTTTTCAGAGATTTATGTTATGTACTGTATGTATGTTATGTAAGTCAGCATATCAAATGTTTAAGAGACAGTACCAAAATGAAGACTACCCAAAGGTCGTTGGGTGGGGAACGTTTTGAACCTGTGACATATAAGAAGCCACTGAATGAAAAATTATACTCAGACTGAAGATAGGATTTATAGAGGAAAATGTCAATAGTTTCAATATGAACCAAGTCATGAAGAGTAATTCAACTTATTCTAAATAGCAAAATTAGATCATTTACCCATGAGTGGGATTAAAATTTTTTCTTTATTTTGATGTATGGCTACTTCCTGACTTATAATTTCCATGGTGGTTTCCTAAACACTAACCATATTCCATAGATGATGACTTTTCAACCACTGGAGATATTCTCAAACACTGAAATAGCAGGAATTTCATGTGAGATTTAAGTGTTAATATTAGGTCAGAAAGCATGCTAATTTCCTTATAGTCAAAACTTAATACTTAATTTATGGTCACTGTGGAAACAAGTTGTCTGTCCCAGTTTACTTTCTAGAAGCTAACAATCTGGTTGTCAGATCAATGAAGATGTTATAATACAATAAACACTGTGATTATGTATTAATTTTCCATTACTTCCATAACAAGTACCAACATACTTAACAACACAAGCAGAACAAATTTCTTTTCTTATAACTCTACAGGTCAGAAATTTGCCATAAATCTCACTAGGTTGAAACTAAGGTAATAAGAAGACTATATTCCTTACTGAAGGATCTAGGGGAGAATACAATAATATTAGCATGGGGAAAATATGACTCATTACCCCATAGAAATATCCTAAGGATATTGGCAGCAATTATGTATGGAACTTTAATAAAGATACCACTATGTTGTTTGTTTTATAGACTACAATAAGACCTTCAGTGTAATTTAGTACATTCTTAATATTTTCAATGACTAGGGAAAGAATTATCAACCATAACTATGATCTCTGCCATCAGTTGGATTATAGAACAGAGGAAAAAATAAGCCATTAAACAAAGACCATTATAGAGTAAGATGCTAGGGGAACACACTTCAAGAAAAAATGAAAGACTGGACTGAGTTTCAAAAAAAAAAAAAAAATTAGGTCAAGGGAAGGAAAATGATACTCCAGATAGTGGAGGAGGATCTGTGAAGTGTGGGAGGTGACAAAGTTACTGTATTTCTCCAAATGGAAATGAATAGTGAGTGTGGAAACTGCTTGATAGGAGGAGGAGCATGTCACTAAATGTTAAGAAGTAGATTAAGGATAAATTAGTGTTAGGATGAAAATTTAGATATATTATTTTGCCAAACACAAATAAGCTCTAAGCAACATTTATCAGCATGATCATTTTGCTGAAACATGGCCTATGTTTCTTGTTGATTCCACTTCTGGGCTACTAAAGTCACTTAGTTCAGTACCAACAATATAAGATATAATTATACACACTATAGAGCAAATTAAAATATTACTTTTTTCTTCAGTCTAAATGGAACTTATAGTTAAATCAGATATTAATAGAGTTAATGGCCTCACCTACTGACCTGGGGAGTTCATCTTTCAGTGTCTTTCTGTCTTTTCTTACTATTCATGGGGTTCTCAAGGCAAGAATACTGAAGTTGTTTGCCATTTCCTTCTTCAGTGGACCACGTTTTATCAGAAGTCTCCACCATGACCTGTTCATCTTAGGTGGCCCTACATGGCATGACTCATGGTTTCATTGAGTTAGACAAGGCTGTGGTCCATGTGATCAGATTTGTTAGTTTCTGTGACTGTGGTTTTCATCCTGTCTGCCCTCTAATGGAAAAGGATAAGAGGTTTATGGAAGCTTCCTGATGGGAGAGACTGACTGAGGGGGAAACTGGATCTTGTTCTGATGGGTGGGGCTGCTCAGTAAATCTTTAATCCAATTTTCTGTTGAAGGGCAGGGCTGTGTTCCCTCCCTGTTATTTGACCTGAGACCAAACTATGGTGGAGGTAATGAAGATAATGGTGACCTCCTTCAAAAGGTCTCATGCATGCACTGCTACACTCAGTGCCCCCAATCCTGCAGCAGGCCACCACCGACTCATGCCTCCACCTAGACTCCTGGACACTCACAGGCAAGTCTGGGTCAGTCTCTTGTGGGGTCACTGCTCCTTTTTCTTGGGTCCTGGCATGTACAAGCTTTTGTTTGTGCCCTCCAAGAGTCTTTCCCCAGTCCTGTGTAAGTCCGCGTCTCTGTGGTGGGGTTAATGGTGACCTCCTCCAAGAGGGCTTATGCCATACCCAAGTCTGTTGCACCCAGAGCCCCCGTCCCTGCAGCAGTCCACTGCTGACCTGTACCACAGGAGACACTCAAATACAGCTCTGGCTCAGTCTCTGTGGGGTCTCTGAGTCCTGATGGGCATAAGGTATGTTTCAGCCCTCTGAGAGTCTCTGGAGGGCATGGGTTTGATTCTAAGTGCGATTTCCCCCTCCTACCCTCTTGCTGGGGCAGCACTGTGCAGCTATCACTCCACCACTGCACTGTCAGGAGCAATATTGCATAGGAATCTGTAAAGACCCGTCCAAGAATCAAGGCGATTTGGAAGTGGTCAAACAGGAGATGGTAAGCGTGAGCACTGAGATTTTATGAATCGGAGAACTAAAATATACTGGAAAGGGTGAATTTAACTCAGATGACCATTATATCTACTACCATGGGCAAGAATCCCTTAGAAAAAATGGAGTAGTGATCATAGTCAACAAAAAAGTCCAAAATGCAGTGTCAAAAACGAGAGAATGATCTCTGTTCATTTCCAAGGGAAATCATTCAGTATCACAATAATCCATGTCTATGCCCCAACCAGTAATGCTGAAGAGCTGAAGTTGAACGGTTCTGTGAAGACCTATAAGGTCTTCTAGAACTAACACCCAAAAGAGATGTCCTTTTCATTGTATGGGACAGGAATGCAAAAGTAGGAAGTCAAGAGACACCTGGAGTTAACAGGCGAATTTGGCCTTGCAGTACAGAATGAAGCTGGGCAAAGGCTAACAGATTTTTGCCAAGAGAATGCACTGGTCATAGCAAGTACCCTCTTCCAAGAACACAAGAGGCAACTACACATGGACATCACCAGATAGTCAATACTGAAATCAGATTATTGTATTCTTTGCAGTTGACGGTGGAGAAGCACTATACAGTCAGGAAAAACAAAACCAGGAACTGACTGTGGCTCAGATATAAACTCCTTGTTGCCAAATTCTGACTTAAATTGAAGAAAGTAGGGAAAACCACTAGACCATTCAGGTATGACCTAAATCATTCCCTTACGATTACACAGTGGAAGTGACAGTTGATTCAAGGGAATAGATCTGATAAACATAGTACCTGAAGAACTATGGATGGAGATTCATGGCATTGTACAGGAGGCAGTGATCAAGATCATCCCCAAGAAAAAGAAATACAAAAGGCAAAATGGTTTTCTGAGGAGGCCTTAAAAATAGCTGAGAAAAGAAGAGAAGTGAAAAGCAAAGGAGAAAAGGAAAGATATACTCATTTAAATGCAGAGTTTCAAAGAATAGCAAGGAGAGATAAGAAAGCCTTCCTCACTGATCAATGCAAAGAAATAGAGGAAAACAATAGATGGGAAAGACTAGAGATCTCTTCAAGAAAATTAGAGACACCAAGGGAAATTTTCATGCAAAGATGGGCAAAATAAAGGACAGAAATGGTATGGACCTAACAGAAGCAGAAGATGTTAAGAAGAGGTGGCAAGAATACACAGAAGAACTATACAAAAAATATCTTCAAAACCCAGATAACCATGATGGTGTGATCACTCACCTAGAGACAGAAATCCTGGAATGCAAAGGTAAGTGGGCCTTAGGAAGCATCACTAGTGTTTCCTTAGGAAACTCCACTAGAACAAAGCTAGTGGAGGTGATGGAATTCCAGTTGAGCTATTTCAAATCCTAAAAGATGATGCTGTGAAAGTGCTGCATTCAATATGCCAGCAAATTTGGAAAACTCAGCAGTGGCCACAGGACTGGAAAAGGTCAGTTTTCATTCCAATCTCAAAGAAAAGCAATGCTAAAGAATACTCAAGCAACCACGCAATTTTACTCATCTCACACACTAGCAAAGTGATGCCCAAAATTCTCCTAGCTAGGTGTCAACAGCACGTGAACTGTGACCATCCAGATGTTCAAGCTGAATTTAGAAAAGGCAGAGGAATGAGAGATCAAATTGGCAACATCTGTTGGATCATTGAAAAAGCAAGAGAGCTCCAAAAAAATATCTATTTTTGCTTTATTGACTATGCGAACGCCTTTGACTGTGCGGATCACCACAAACTGTGGAAAATTCTTCAAGAGACAGGAATACCAGACCACTTGACCTGACTCCTGAGAAATCTGTATGCAGGTCAGGAAGTAACAGTTAGAGCTGAACATGGTACAACAGACTGGCTCCAAATCAAGAAAGGAGTACATCAAGGTTGTATATTGTCACCCTGCTTATTTAACTTATATGCAGAGTACATCATGAGAAACGGTGGGCTGGATGAAGCACAAGCTGGAATCAAGATTGCTGGGAGAAATATTAATAACCTCAGATATGCAGATGACACCACCCTTATGGCAGAAAGCGAAGAACTAAAGAGCCTCTTGATGAATGTGAAAGAGTAGAGTGAAAACGTTGGCTTAAAGCTCAACATTCAGAAAACTAAGATCATGGCATCTGGTCCCATCACTTCATGGCAAATAGATGGGGAAACAGTGACACAGTTTTTTTTTTTTTTTTTTTTATTTGGGAGGGGGGGCTCCAAAATCACTGCATATCCTGACTGTAGCCATGAAATTAAAAGACTCTTGGAAGAAAAGTTATGACCTACCTAGACAGGATATTAAAAAGCAGAGACATTACTTTGTCAACAAAGGTCCATCTAGTCAAAGCTATGGTTTTTGCATTAGTCATGTATGGATGTGAGAGGTGGACTATAAAGAAAGCTGAGCACCGAAGAATTGATGCTTTTGAACTGTGGTGTTGGAGAAGACTTGAGAGTTTCTTGGACAGCTAGGAGATCCAACCAGTCCATCCTAAGGGAAATCACTCCTGAATGTTCATGGAAGGACTGATGCTTAAGCTGAAACTCTAATACTTTGGCCACTTAATAGAGAGAACTGACTTGTTTGAGAAGACCCAGATGCTGGGGAAGATTGAAGGCGGGAGGAGAAGGGGACCACACAGGATGAGATAGTTGGATAGCATCACCGACTTGATGGACGTGAGTTTGAGTAAACTCCAGGAGTGGTGATGGACAGGGATTCTTGGTGTGCTGCAGTCCATGGGGTCACACAAAATCAGACATGACTGAGCGATTGAACTGAACTGAACTGAGTGGCTTCACCTCTATCATCTATTAATTCCTTCATCCACTTTTTTTCAGATAGGCAAAGATGTTAAAATAATTAGAGATACTATCTTTCTCACCTCCCTTGGGGATATGATATGTCAAATAGCCTACCAGAGGGGTAGCAATAAGAAAATTCATGTTAAGTCTTTAGCACAGAGCTTGACTCACAGTGATCCAATTTTTTTTTCTTATAGCTTAAGAGAAATGGTTGATTTTTTGCTCATTTGCAGATGTAGAATGGAACTAAATTTTAGAAATCTAAGAAACATGGATTTAAATTGGGATACTAGATCATCCTTTTGTTTCTGTATGACCTTGGCCAATTCTGGCATCCCTTTTAAATGGAGATAATTATATTGATTTTGCACAACTGATTTGAGATTTATAATTTAGATATACATGTAGTAAAATGCATTATTCCATAAATTCATTTCAATTCAAATGTCAAAATATGGCAATGTTAAAAAAAAAAAAAAACTTGACCGTCTAGCAAATTTAAATTTATTTCTTCTTAATTCTTTTCAGTTCAGTCATCAGCAGTATCAAAATTAATCATTTAAATGAATGATAGGCAAGACTTTATAAGAAGTTATTGCAGTCTTTTCAGATGCTTGCTTTCATAATGATGGATTATCACTATATAGAGGTTAAAATGAATGATGCAAGAAAGTTGGCTCCCTGTGGGAGTTTCCAAGAAGCTGTAAGAATATATCCAAGACTGGCTTCATTCAATACTAAAGATGCATTAATACCTGTTAATGTATCTTCTTTTTTCCCCATTTGATGGACCATTTATTTCATATAGGTTTTCATTTACTCATTAAAGTAGTATGCACCATTAGCTTGGACTTCTAAATAGATAGCAACATAATAAGCTACCTGCAGACAGTCTCTGGGGCCCTCCCACACATACCCAGAATTCAGCCAGCAGAATTTCATATTCAGTATGGGGTCTTTTGATTATGCACAAGTTATATTATTGTATCTGGTTCTAATAGTCTCTGTTAACAATCAGGATGAAAGGAAATCTTGATGAAAAACATGCAAGAATAGTTTGTTCAATTATATGTGCTTATTTGGCCTCAAAACATTCTATTGATAGTCTTTGTATTTAAAATCATAAAATGTTCTGTGAAAATTCCACAGAATGACATTTTTACAATAGATTTATGAAACATTTTTAAATAAGAAAAATAATGTGAGTCCATTTGAGGACTTTTGAAAATGCAAAAGTATTTAAAAACAAAATAGTTCTCATTCTTTTTTTCCCACTTGTATCACTGTGTATTATTAAATAATTTACTCTTTGTTATTTTATTTTTAAATAGTTTTATATTATGGATATGTACTACTATAATTTTACAATCCACTTTTTTTTTTTTTTTAGCAGCATATATGTTGCTATGGTAAGACAAAACAAAACCAACAAGCACACAAAACAATAGCACACCAGCAAACCCTTTTGGATAATACCTTCGTACAGTCCGTCCCTGTCAAAGAAGACCAGGGCCAGACAGATATTACCGTTATGAAGACAGATTTTATTCAAGACTCTTGAATTAAGGGAAAAGAAACACCAGAGTATTCCTGTGCTCCATTCCCAATATAACAAAGGAGTGCTAGTATGCAGCCAAGGAGAAGATGGTTCTTTGTATGAAAACTTACTAAAAAGAAACATCACCATCACGTCTTGGGGAATTCTGGCTAAACTGACTGAACAGGATTCCTGCTGAAGAGCAGACCAGAGTGATCAGATACCATCTGTAGGAAGTGAGGAATTTTGATCAGAAATGAGGGGGGAGGATGTCATATGTCAAAGGTGGGAGATTCTTGCCAAACTGGATTTGACAGGGTGGAGGGCTGTGGGGGTGAGGGGGGAGGATTTCTTGTTAAGACTGAATTTTACAAGGACGTGAATGGAAGGATGTAGGAGGTTTGTCAGAAGTTTGGTCAAGCCAAGAGTCTTTTCACCCCAAAGAGATCAAAGTCAAAGTAAAATGCAATGCAAATAAAATGTTGCAATTGTCTATTGCAGTCTTTTACTACTATTCTGATATTTTTTTTTTTAGTGTTATGTGTGAATTACAGGCTTCTCTAATAGCTCGGTTGGTAAAGAATCCACCTGCAATGCAGGAGACCCCAGTTCAATTCTTCAGTCAGGAAGATCTGCTGGAGAAGGGATAGGCTACCCACTCCAGTATTCTTGGACTTCCCTTGTGGCTCAGCTGGTGAAGAATCCACCCATGATGCAGGAGACCTGGGTTCGATTCCTGGATTGGCAAGATCCCATGGAGAAGGGAAAGGCTACCCACCCCAGTATTCTGACTTGGAGAATTCCATGGACTGTGTAGTCCAAAGATAGAGTCACAGAGATACTCTATATTTAAGTACCTGATTGAAATATCTTGTTTTATTCTTCAATCAGTTCTGTGTATTCAGATGTATTATAGTATATCTTTCCTATTTTTCACCAAGGAAACTGTATTGAGACATAATTTCCCTATCAATGCTCAGCTAGTAGGGACAGTATGACTTCAGACTTCAGAGTCAATTGCTACAAGATCATGCTTACTTTATTGGGTAATTAAAATCATTACAGAAAAAAATGATGACCATTTCTCAGGTTCTCCTCAATAATGAAACCTTTCCTGACAAATGGCAACCAAATGTACTGAAGTTGAGGTAATATCAGTTTGGGAGCTTGTGAGGTAAGTTGTTGACTTTCCTTGTGACTGGCTCATATTGTAGTGTAGTTTGGTGAAGGACTGGACTAATGATACAGAAAACAGAGGCCCAGGGGAAGTAATAAGAGTAAAGTGCAGGAAAGGGTACTCTGACTTTCATTTGTCATTTCTCAGAAATCTATTTTGAGCTGAGTGCTCTGTTAATCATCTTTTTGTTATAATCCTTTACATTTGGGAAGAATCTTCATATTCATGACCTGATTTAATCACTATAGCAAACCTCTAAAGAACATATAATGCTCCTCAAATTACTAATAAGAAAGTGGATGGTCAGAAAATGAAATCACATTGTCTACAGTCACAGTAAGGAAACTTTAATTTATCCAGCAGTTATTTAATTTAGAACCAGCTAAGTGCCAGACTCTTTGTTAATATGCTAAAGGAATTCCTGTTAAACTGAGAACTTACAGTGTTAGAGTCCTGGGAATACCACTCCAATAATTTAACAATTACCTGTGTTCTGTTTTTATTTTGCAGACCTATTTATAACCATTGTCATTTCAGTTAAATTGTGACATGACTGCCATGCCCCCCCCCCCCGCCCCCCACAAAGACTTCATGCAGGATGTACATTCCTGAGGTTTAGAGGGAGAAAAAAAGAAAAACTGATGACATTAGCCGAGCATTACATTTCAGAGATGATCTGACTTTGAACTGAGAGCTATTAGAGGTATATATATGTATGTGTGTGTGTGTGTATAATACTTTTAAGTATTAAGTACTACCATAATAATAAACTCTGGATTTTCTTTTTAGGCTGTTTGTGGCCTGAGTTGTATAGCTTAGAAGCCACAATAATATCAATACCTAGAATTTTTCATATGTAAGTGGTTATTAATTAGTTCAGTTCAGTTCAGTCACTCAGTCATGTCCGACTCTTTGCAACCCCATGAACTACAGCATGCCAGGCCTCCCTGTCCATCACCAAGTCCTGGAGTCCACCCAAACCCATGTCCATTGTGTTGGTGATGCCATCCATCCATCTCATCCTCTGTAGTCCGCTTCTCCTCCTGCCCTCAATCTTTCCCAGCATCAGGGTCTTTTCAAATGAGTCAGCTCTCCACATCAGGTGGCCAAAGTATTGGAGTTTCAGCTTCAACATCAGTCCTTCCAATGAACACCCAGGACTGATCTCCTTTAGGATGGACTGGTTGGATCTCCTTGCAGTCCAAGGGACTGTCAAGAGTCTTCTCCAACACCACAATTCAAAAGCATCAATTCTTTTGCACTCAGCTTTCTTTATAGTCCAACTCTCACTTCCATATATGACCACTGGAAAAACCATGGCCTGACTAGGTTCTTAATAATAGTGGCTGAATACAAATTAAGGACTTCATAGCACCCGGATTTTTTAAGTCAAAAGTAGTATAGGTCTTTGGGTCTGAATTTCATCATCTGAAAATGGGAGTCAAGCATCAGCTGGATATATCTAAGAATGCATAGATAAATCAGTGCAGATACTGAATGCATCATCTTTCTTCACCTCTCTAGTCATCTTTTCTACTCCTGCTTCAAATAAAGTGTACTATTCATCATCAATCTTGTTCTCTCTCCAAAACTACATTTCATAAGGCTTCCTTTTTGTTTGGTCCATTGCAAGCCTGGGCAGAAAATCAGATGGAGGTAGGAGATTCATGTTGGGTTACTGTTGTATAATAAATAATTTGCCTGATCTTCACCTGGAGTTCCTAGGGGCAGACTTCTGAAACCATGAACTATTTATGGTAGGCCCTTGTGACCACACCTGAGTTTATGCCAATAGACTGACTCATGATGGGCCCCTAGAAAGGTGGATTTCTAGATAGTCAGGATGTGGGGTGGCCTCACTGGGAAGATCAACCATCTAATTCAAGGGTTGGATCTTTGAGCTGAGTAATATCAGCCTGGTCCCCCATCCTCCCTGAAGGCAAGGAAGATTGGAGATTAAATTCAATTGTAAGGCCAGTGATTCAAAGACAAATAAAACCCTGGCCATGTGAAGTGAGGGAGAGCTTCCATCTGAAGTTGGAGGGCTTCCTGGAACATATGTTTGGGGGCTGATGAGTCTTGGATCCACAGGGATAGGACATGATGTTTAGGACCCTCTCAGAGATGACCCCCCCATTTTTTTTTTTTTTTAGTATGGCTCTCATTTGGATCTTTCATAATAACACTATAATCATAATGGAGAACTTCCTGAATCTTTGAGTTATCTCAGTGCATTGTCAAAGCTGACTGTTTAGTGGGATCCTCCTAATTTTCAGCCTACTGGTCAGAGTATCGATGGCCTGGGAACAACAGAACACATGGCTGGTTCTCATGTGAAGGCACTGTGTTTTCACCTTGCAGAGTCTGTCCTAAGTCTGGGTACTTAGTGTTACAATTACAGTGCAGAATGGCAGATACTTAACTTATTCTTTGTCCATATATTCACGTGTTCTTGCACTGCTGTGTGTGTCTATCCCCAGCTTATGTGTGCTTTGACTCTTAATGGATAGCATCTATAACTTTTCATGGAGGACTATCCTAAGAATAATACAGTTACTTTGACTAATATGATAGGCCAATTATAACCCCCAAAATTCATATATGGGAGCTCTAACCCGTAGTACCTTAGAATGTGACTGTATCTTGATAAAGCACCTTTGAAGAGGTGATTAAGTTAAAATGAGGCTGCCAATATTGGTCTTAATTCAATCTGAATGGTGTTCTCACAGTAAGGGAAAATTTGGACAGGCAAAGAAACACTAGGGATGCTCACACACAGAGGTACGACTATGTAAGGACAGAGGAAGAAAGTGGCCTTCTGCAAGCCAAGGAGAGTGGTCTCAGAAAACAAACAGACAGACAAAAAACAAACCTGCAAACACCTTACTCTTGGAATTTAGCTTCTGAAATTATGAGAAAATGCACTACTGTAATTTGAGTCTCCCAGTCTGCCCTGGGAAGCTCATACAACCATATATGCCAAAAAGTGGGGAAAGCTTACAAATGCAGGTGCTTATGGTTGATGCCTAATTAATGTTCAACTACTGCAGAAATTGGAAAGCCCAATTATTTTGTCCTGAGACAGTACAAACTCTGAGGCATAGTTTATACACCATACTTCCCTACCAGATCTGCTGAAGCTTTAACTTTGCTTGAAGTAGTACTCTTGTTTGACTTCTTTTCCCCACATTATTGCTTTATTCTGGAGGCATTTTGTAAATAAATCACTTAAATATGAATTTTACTTTCAGTATCTAACTTTTGGGTAATCCATTTTAAGAGAAATTATTTATTCTGCTGTCAGCTTTCATATGGTTTCATAGTAAGCAAGCTGGCCCTTAGTCTATAATATGGCCCTTCTCAAAGTAGTCACATTGTGTAACTCTTTCCTTCTAGGTGTATTAGCCTCTCCTTATAGCCATCCCTCTGAACCTTGAAGAGGTAACAGTTTTCTTGATGCAAGTTCTACAGTGCAGCTCTATCCTCTGTGCTTTCCCTACACTGAGTTCACATCATGTCAAATAGAAAAGTGGAAGATTAGGGACCTGCCTGGTGGTCCAGGAGCTAAGACTCCATGCTCCCAATGCAGGGGGCCCAGGTTCAATCTTTGGTCAGGGAGCTAGATTCCATATGCTACAACCAAGAATTTGCATGCTAAAGATCTCACATGTCATAACAAAGATGGAAGATCCTCCCTGCTGCAACTAAGACCTGGGACAGTCAAATAAGTGAAAATAAATACATTTTTAAGACAGGAAAGCTAAGGTGCATAGGAAAATCTTGGTGTTTATAACCATCAACTCTAACTACAGAGCCTTACTTTTAAAATTTTTATTTTTGCTATGTTTATGTCTTAGTGAGGAGTAGCATAGCAGTAAAGTGCGTGCTTGGTGCTAAGTCATGTCCAATTCTTTGTGACCCCAGGGCTGTAGCCCTCCAGGCTCCCCCGTCCATGGGATTCTCCAGGAAAGAATACTGGAGAGGGTTGCCCTGCTCTCCTCCAGGGTATCTTCCCAACCCAGGGATGAACCCGCATCTCTCATGTTTTCTGCATTGACAAGCGGATTCTGTGTCTCTAGCACCACCTGGGAAGTCCAGTCATAAAGTAGATAAGTACAACATAAAGATTCCAAAGATTTGCAACCTTATAGGTAAATGACCAGGGATAAGTGTGAGATATTTTGCACTCTGTATATCAAAATCTTCATCTACAAGATGGAGATTATAATACTATCTATTTCATTTTTTTCTTAAATTGAGTTAATATATATTCAAAATATTCACACTGGTAAGTGTTCAATAACTTATAACTTCTTTTGTTCATTATTGTCTATTGAAAGACTCTATTCTAAGAGTATCAGAATATGTTTAGTATTTTTTAATAGAGTATTTTAGAGTATTAAAGTATTTTTAGAGTATTTTTGAGAGCAGTGGTAAGAAAGGCCCTTGCTTCCTTCTAAACTTCTTTCTCTGTCCCAGAAAGTGAAAGCATGCATCTTCTGCCTTCTTACTTCCAGAAGGTATCCATGATTGATAAAATCTAGGAAAATAAATCCCATAACAAAAGTCTCAGAATAAGGTCAGGAGATAGACTTTACAGTATTCTTCTTCCAGAGTATACTCTAGTATTTAGTTCTTTAGAAACTTGCATTTATTCAGTACTTACTCCGTGCACTGTGTTGGTATAGGCTCTAGGAATATACCAGTAAACAAGACAGATAAAGTCTGGGACAGTCATAACACACGATACAAAGAAGCAATGCAAGGGTTGTATGACCGTCACTTTTTCATTTGAGAAAGTGACTGGGCTGGGAATTGTGGATTCTCTTCATGTGAGAAGTCAGCAAAGGCCTCCAGGAATAAGCAGCACTTGAGAAAGGCCTTGACATCTAAAGAAAAGTCAGTCATGAAAAGGGCCAGGGTGAAGGACTTTCTAGGTAGAGAAAATAGCAATTCCTGTGACCCTGATGTAGGGGAGAATGTGTCTCATGAGGAAAATAAGTAAATAAAGTAACAAAATGATAAGAAAGCAATAAACCTTCAGAGTTTCCTAACCCACATAAAAGAGTTCTCTTGACATATTCCTTATATACAAGTAAAGCAGTTCACTTTTTGTTTGGACAACAGCAAAAAGACATCCTATCATAAACTATTTGAAAATTTCCTCCTATACTCTCTGTGTAAAATGGGCTGATCTGATTACTGACAGGGAGAGCTAGCCTCATAAGTTGCAACACATTTATTTATAAATACCTAGAATTTCAGATTTTGGACATATCTATTTAGAATAATGCTGAGTTCTCAGGAAGATCAGAGAGGCACAAAGAAGCCAAAAAGAGAAATGTCAAATAACTGCTCACATTCGCCCTAAAATAACTCCTTGATGGTAATTTTTGAAATGTATAGCAGCACCTTCAAATCCACATTTCTTGTCAAATCTGTGTTATTCTCCAGTTTTGTACAGATGAATTTAAAATTTTCCCAGATAGGATTTGGCTCTGAGCTTCTAAATGTTCATCAAAGATAACTTTGAAAAATTCAATTATGCTACCTTTTTTTCCTTCCAAAAGGAAGAAAACCTTGCCATAATCAGTGGAGCTATTTTTAAATTGCAGGAGGGCAGAAACGAAGGTACAAATTAATGAGCTGATGTCATATTAATGTAGTCTTTTTGATCTTGTAATCATGAGCTCTTTACAAATCATGTTTGGTTTCAAGATTGTGATTTGAGACTCCTGGTTGCAGACATATAATTTAAATACCATTAAAGGAAGCTCCAGATGTTTCAGGGGAAACATTTCTTATTATATTTAAGAATGAAACCACAGAGGACAATTTTGTCTAACTAGCTGTGTGCCTATGGACAATTTGTTTTACCTCTCAAGACCTTAGATGGTTTATTTGGATTGATTGATTCCTAAGGCTCTCTCAGTTTTGGTATTATATGAAAATTGTCCATGACTAATACATTTAAGAAAATAAATCTTTAAACAAAAGTCTCAGAGTGTCAGGTGGTAGACTTTGAAGTATTACTTTTAAAAAAAATCAGAAAGTCTAGGTTATACAATTTCTGTTGCTGTTGTTGTTGAGGGGGAATGATGTCTTGTCTTTCTACTTTAAGATTCTTGTTGCTTACATGCTAATATGTCCACAGAAACCAAACCTTAAAATGTAGGTCACACTATTTTGTGATAAGGGTTCATGGGAAGTAGACCTTTGTTAGTTTTATGACAACTCTTTCTAAATCTTCAGGATCCCTTGACTAGTTAGGAAAGCTTTTATAACAAAAACATTTTTGCTAAATGTAGAGAAGAAAAAAAAGGTGCAACAAGAAAAACAACCCAACAACAAAAATCTTGACATTTAAAAGTGATTTGAAAGCAAAATAAAAATCTGAATTATAAGGAAGTCAGATCAAAATGATTGTGCAGTCAGAAACAGTTCCTAAGAGAGAAGACAAAATAGCATTTTCAGTTTTTCAGAAATGAATGTTTTTGTTCTTTCCTGAATATTCTTCGTTAGGTAGAAGCTGTTTATTTATTGAAGGTCAGGAATTTTAGCGTAAATGCTGGAACAATTGGATGGAACATGTAGTGTGATTTCTTCAAGGACCACTCAAGGAATTGTTCCTCCTTTGCGGTTTAAACACTTTCGGTGGTGCTTTTTTTGACAGATGTGTGGTTATGAATATTTATAGTATTGCCAAACATGAAAAATAAAATGGTTTTTCTCAGCCCTAGAATGAAATGTATATGATGCTTTTGGAAGAAATAGGGAGAAATAGTAAAGAACTATTTATCTTTGAAATTGAATTTGAAGTCTGAATTATTTTTGCCATATACAACATTGCCATTGAATGATTTCATAGTAGGTTTATTAGTTAGTTTTTAAAATTTACACTACTTCCCTTTTTCTTGATAAAAGTTATCTCCAGTAACAGAGTCCATTGTTTCACAATTAATTTAATGAAAAATTTTAGGTTTTCTCTTAAAACAGAATTCTTCAGTGTCCAAAAAGCTGAACAGACCACAGGTAGCTGGATATAAAGTATAAAACATCAAATAAGATCTTAAACCAGAGCATGCCTTTGTTGTTGTTTAGTTGCCCAGTCATGTCTGTCTCTTTTGTGATCCTATAGATGGGATTATCTAGGGGAGAATTCTGGAGTAGATTGCCATTTCCTCCTCCAAGGGATCTTTCTGACCCAGGAATTGAACACGCGTCTCCTGCCCTTGTCCCCTACATTGCAGGCAGATTCTTTACCACCAAGCCACTCTGATGCTGAGTGTCTTTCACATGTATTAGTACTATCACAGTTTTACTGACAAGAGATCATATACTTTTCAACAGCCAGCCTCAGTTATAAACCCCTTAAAGGACCAATACATAATATTAATTATTATCTTATCTCTTGCATACAGCACTTGGTTACAGATACATGTCCACTTTATAGAGAGCAATATTTTTGTTTCAGGTTCTCATTTCTGGGGATTCAAGGCTGAGCTGTAAGTGATGCTTTTAAGAGAAATGCAGTTTCATCTCAGGAAGGAGGTACAAAACTAATGATGAAAGGAAAAGTCAACATAAGTTTTTGTAATAATGCTGGTTCTCTAAGTAGGACAGATTGCTGCATCTCATGGATTATTCTACTAGTAAGGAGGAGAGATGGGGGGAGAATGAATAAAGTAGCATTTATCTTCCATCTGTCAGTGATTCAACCACAGAACATTAACTCCTGCCTCGGCTTCTGGGTTTTGTATATGTGGGAGTGAAATGAGCTTCCTCTGTGCCCCACACACCAGCATCAAGAAAGGAAGACTCAGGGTACAGGGTGATAGGCACATGGGACCAGCATTCAGGTTTTGTTTTTCTGGATCTAGTTGGAGCCTACATAGAACAGGCTCCAGAAGCAGTAGCTAGAACAAGTAACAGGTTGGTGTTGAGTGTGTTATTTGATTATATGCAGTAAACTCTGGCATTTAAAAATCCATATAAGAAGAAAGTGGTATGGTATGTGTTTTATTTCTAATCTTATTCCCTTTGAAACTGTTCAAATATAGCAATCCTTTCTCAACTGTGGATTTCTAGGTCACATACATAAACTGCTTATACTTCTGCAACAGCAAGAGTCCTGAATTAGTTGTGCACAAGCAATTAAAGTGTATGTGTTCACAATGCCATCCGTGATCATGCGTTCTCATACGTAACATTTTGAGGTTGTGAACTTTTGAGTCTCTCACACCCATCTTCTAATTTTTGCCTACTGCTCCCCATGAGATCAGTCTTACTCATAAGTAATTCTGCAACAAATGTGTATATATAATAGCACCATATAATTGTTCAGCTCTTAAACATGACCACTAAATAATATGCCCATTCAGCAATGATAAGATGCTATTTCCAATTTAATATGTGAAAAATAACATGTTATTTAATCAGTTTAACGCAAAAACCTCTATTTAAGGTGGCATGTAAATGTCAAAAATTAAAATAGTTGAAAAGAAAGGCTAAAGAATTGGGAGGAAGGGAATTAGAGTCAGAAAATAGGAAGCCAAAAGAATATTAGTATGAAAATTCCTGTCTTCTTTTTCCTCTTCCTTCATTTCCTCCTTCTCCTTTATTTTCTTTTAGATAGATATGAATAACATCCTTTATTATTTTGATTATCACATTTCAAATATACTTTGATGGTAAGATATAGAAGTTTTCATGAGTAAATATGCAATAGAATCATTCCTGGCTATAAAAAACAAACTCCAAAGTTTTTATTCAGTTAGCCTTGAATTTATGATGTAAAAGGTGTTGTAGGAATAACCCTGACTCAAAATACTCTGTTCACAACTGAAGATCCTGATCACACAGCTGAAAATGTTATCTAAGATAAGGCAGAGAACAGTGTTTACCTATATTTATCTGAATGACTTCCGAAGAAGTTAAAATTAGCCATTGTGAGAATTTCAGTAGGGAAGTTTGGTTACCCAGTAGGAAATATTTTTAGCAATCTGGGGTAGGCGGAGAGTGGTTATAATATTAGTTATGACTGATTTTTACCACTGGCACACTTATTTTCCTTAAAGTGAAATTCGATGGGAAAAAATAGGGAAATGGAGGATTCCTGCTATTATTTAGAATGATAACTAAGAAAACCACAACACTGTCAATTCTTCTTAAAGTCTTGGCAAGGAGTTGCATAATGACTGAGATCTGGGCCAGGAGACCCTATTATACATGTTGCATGCCTTCAGTCTAATCCCTACATCACTGGAAAAGTATCTAACATCTTCTAATAGTATTTGGTTTCAGCAGTCTTAAACTATACTCTGGGCTTCCCATGGGGCTCAGTGGTAGAGAGTCCACCTGACAAGCAGGAGATACAGGAGGTGCAGGTTTGGCCCCTTGGTCAGGAAGACAGACTGAAGGAGGAAGTGGCAGCCCACTCCAGCATTCTTCCCTGAAGAAAGTCCCCCTGACAGAGGAGACTCTGGGGGCCATAGCCCATGGGGTTGCAAGAGTAGGAAGGGCTGAGCACGCACACAGACCTTACTCCCGCTGTGCTGCGCTCAGTCACTCAGCTTTGTCCCGCTCTCTGTGACCCCATCAACTGTAGCCCGCCAGGCTCCACTGTCCATGGGGCTCTCCAGGCAAGGGTGCTGGAGTGGGTTGCCATGCCTTCCTCTAGGGAATCTGCCCAACCCAGGAACTCAGGTGTCCCACATTGCAGGTGGATTCTTCACTGTCTGAGCCACCAGGGAAGTCCAGGAATACTGGAGTGGGTAGCCTGTCCCTTCTCCAGGGGATCTTCCTGACTTGCGAAACAAACCAGGGTCTCCTGCATTGCAGGCAGATTCCTTACAAGCTGAGCTACCAGACAAGCCCTGTTATTCGAATAAAATTTTGAAATAGTTGAAATCTACCCAAATTTTTTCTTATGTTACTTTGACTCAAATAAACATGAACTTTTTTTTTTTAACCCTCCCAGATTACTTTTAAGAAAATTTAAATAGCATAGATGGGGTTCAGGACAAACTATGCCAAAATATGGCATTTTGACATTAAATATTTTAAGCTAAGTTTGAGAAAGTAGCAGAAGCAAGTTCAGTTTGACCTTCCTGTCCTTCTCCTCTGAAATAGGTCGTAAAATCTCTTGGGAGAGAACCCCTTTCTATGCCCACACCTCTCTATACCTCTGTATGGCCAACTTTCAATTGCTTCATACTCCTTAGCCTATCACATTCTTCCAGGACTTCCTGCTCTGAAGACACTCAGGTCTGTTTGATGCAGTCTTTATTTCTTTAGGAAGGAATATAAGTAAATTTGTATTCTTTTCTTCTGTTAATCTGTCTTTGTCAGTATAATTTTCAGACCCACTCAGATACCCTAAGAGTGTTGAGGGAAATTTTTTCTTCCCATTCAGCATCAATAAAATAATATTTTTGTGAAACCAATGGTTGGCTATGTAAAAAGATTTAATACAGTACTCAGTCATCAGCGGGGTGACACATGAACCTTAATATAACACCTATAGGTCACAGTCACTCTAAAACCATAAGTTTTGGTATGACTTTTAAATATTACTGCTGGACCACAGAGCCTAGCCTGGGAAATTTACATTAATCTTTCATGTGAATAAGTCTGAAGTTCATGTAACTTGTAAATCTGATTTGCTTTAGCTTCTAAATCCCCAAATATCTATTCTTACATAGTATAATCATTTACCCCCTACTAAAATATTAGAAGAGAGGAATTGTTCCTTTATTTTGTTTTTTACAAGAAACCTAAACTGAATTTTTAGGAGCAATCTTTTGTCTAAATATTTATATCTCATTTAACTCAGAACATGGAAAATATATGATTTTGATTGTTCAAAACCTGGTGGCCATTTTATTGATTTTCATATCCATTTATTTCTGCTACCCTTAATTTTAAAATAAAGTTTCTTTTACTTCAAACACTTTTACTATTATTTTCTTCTTAAATTTCCAAATATTAAAGTTTTATTACTTCATTTCATGTGTCAAAAAATAAAGTCTACTCAGATTTCACTTGAAATTGAAAATATTTTTTATTTATTATTTTGTCAAATATCTAGAGTCAAAAGAATTATTTTAATTCTTAAGCCTTTTTTCTTAAGGGAAAATGGATTAATTGGCTTCCTGGTTTGTTTCTATGTAGATTATTTACAAAAACCACCCAATCATTCTCCTCTCTGTATTTGCTCCTTTTTGTTCTGTGACCTTGAAGCTCCTCCTCTAGAGAAGGAGAGTGTATTTCTTCACCCCCTGAATCTGTTCTCTCCTCCTTACTTGTTACTTATTTTGATCAGATTGTACTGTGTGTGTTAGGCACATTGTGACAATTGTGAATTCAGTGGATTATCCAGTTAAGGTCAGTAGAACCAAGTACCGTTCATATAAACTATTGCAAACACTAATTTAGCATTTTAAAATTTTCTGGGAAGATTGTTATAAAGAAGATGCATTCTTTTTTCTCAATAAATAATTGTATATTGCTTAATACTTCAGGGAAATAGGAAAGTTATTGCTTCTTAAGCCAATAAGCAAATATCATAACAAAATATATTTCCTTAACTCATTTGGTGTAAGTTGTTGGGAGAAATGAGAGAGAGAGAGAGAGGGAGATTCTTCTTCTCCTAGCCAATAGAGCTGCTCTTAATCCCTTAAGAAAATGTGAGTGATGAAAACACTGGTTTTCACAGTTGTTCCTTTCACCTAGATAAGGGCCAACCTTGGTTTCTCATGACAAAAGGCAAAGTTTAGATCTCAAGGGGAAAAAAAAATTGATGAAACCCTCTTTGTAAGGTTTTTCCTATGCAGATAATCCACAGTGTTCTATAGAAATTAAGATTCTGAAGTGCATTCAAATTAAGACCAGATAATGCACCTGCATTTGAATTTTAAATCTGCACATGGTCGTCTGCATTTATTACTAAGTTTTAGCTATAAAAGAGCAGATGGCTCCCTCTGCTCCAGATCAAATACTGTCAACTACTTATTTGATCATCTGCATTGGGTTTTTGATTTAAATAATTGAGATTTTGCAGTCAGTGCTTCTGAAATCTGACCTGCTTCTTCTGGCTTTTCCGATTGTGGAGTCTGTTTTTGGCTTTGGACCAAGGCCGGTTTACACCAACTTTTTGAATGTAGTTAATTCATGAATCGGAATTTAAAAGAAAGTCCTTCAAAACATAGTCTTCCATACTCTGTTTCAAATAAACAGCTAGAAAACTCTGTGCTTGATTTAGTAGGCCATTATCCACAAAAAAGGGAAAATGGATTAATTGGTTTCCTGGTTTGCTTCTGTGTAGATCAATTACAAAAACCTCCCAATAATTCTCCTCTCTGTATTCACTCTCTTTTGCTCTGTGACCTTGAAGCTCCTCCTCTAGAGAAGGAGAGTGTATTTCCTCACCCCCTGAATCTGTTCTGTTCTCCTTAGTTGTTACTTGTTTTGATCAGATTGTACTGTGTGTGTTAGGAACATTGTGGCAATTGTGAGTTCAGTGGTTTATCCAGTTAAGATCAGTAGAATCAAGTACCTGATCACAGACATTTGTGGGAACCCTCCATAAGAGGGTTGAGTAGCTATGTGTGGTCCACAAAAAAAGAAAAAAAAGAAGAAAGAAAGAAAGGAAACGAAATAAATTGTTGTTACTTTAAGTCATTAAGCTTTGGTGCTATTATATAGCAGTAGCTAACTGATAAAATTATTATTTTATTTTTCACTGAGCATTTTTTTCCCCATATGTCTTAGGAATTCAGTCATGGGATTAAAACCTAGCAGATCTTTACAATTTAACTTGACAATTATTTTTTAACCCTTTTGTGCCTCCACTCATTCATTCAGTGAATAGATATTTAAATAAGCTTCTCCTATATTCCAATCACTGGGCAAGGCACAGATGGAGTGGTGACTAAGGAGAAAACCTATTAATTATGGCATTTTAATTCTAGAAAGAGATATCCATGTCTTCTGATTGCTACAAGAAGTAAAGTAGGAGATGAATATATAACACTTAAGCATGAGGATGCCAGGTGTACCAAGCCCTATCACTTTCCAATCTATTTTCAGTAGAAGAAGCACATTCCCTAAGGAATGATCTTTGACACAGCTTTACAAAGAACTGTCATTTACCTGAAACGAACAGAATCAGAATTCAGTGGGACTGAAATCTTGATTCTACCATTATCATCTGTTATTTAATCTCTCTAAATTCTGTTTGCTATCCAACAAAACAGAGCCAATACTTCTAAATGTGTTTGTTAGTATAAGTCTGAACTCTTGTCCTCAATTTATTAGCCTTAACCTTTCATATTGACTCTGAATCTCTACAACCACTCTCATTTCTAATTAATATTCAAATAAACTAATAAAAAACATAGAATCTTGATTAAGTTGTTCTTGACGTATTTTTCTTCAAGATGCCTAAAAACTTGTGACATGGACCCCTTTTTTGGAACTCTAGTTGCCTCTGTGAGAACTCTTATGGAGCCAATCCCCACGTGAATTTCACAGATTGCTTAGTTGAACTGAGAATATGATCAGAACATCCAGGAACTTCAGATCATTAGTCATTTCATGGGGGTGAAGCAGATGGCTTCCCTAGTAGAGGGGTTTTCACCTCCCACAGAATTTGGACACCCTTGCAGAAGTAGGCCTAATTGTTTAGAGAAGCATGTTTGAATTACTCAACCAGAATTTGTAATTCTCCCTTTTCTCATGAAAGGACTCCCCAGATAAGGGGAACTCTCACAATTATTCAAGCCAGTTATCATATATATTTGGTAAGAGTACAACAGTATAAAGAGTGTCTAAACATGTCTGTTCTCTGGAAGTATTCTAAAAAAATTATGTATCACATACACAAACCATATAAAGTATTTTTTTATCCTTGGAACTATTGATGTATGGGGCTGAATAATTGTTGTGAGGACTGTCTTATACATTGCAAGGTGTTTTACAGAGCCCCTAATCTCTAACTACTAGTTGTTAGTAACCCCCTCCACCAACTGTAATGATCAAAAATGTCTCCAGACCTTCCAGGTGTCCACTAATTGCCCTTAGTTAAACAAGTATCAAAGTATCATAAAGAGAAAAGAGATGCATCCATGTTCAGCATGACCAAATTGGGAGGGGGGGTGATAAAAGACATGATGTCCAATTTCATTTTCTATATATTATTACAGAATTGTTGTTCATTTAACCGTTCATTTATCTGTTTCTGTATATGAGGCAGAGAGCTAGAGGCAATGAGGATAAGCAAAATCCTGGTCATTTTCTCCCTCTGAGAATAAAATCTCAAAAATAAATTGTCAAAAATAATTCTAATATGTTTGGCAGTGTACCACCACCAATAAAAAGTGATACAGAAAACAGTTCAGTCACTCTGTCATGTCCAACTCTTTGCAACTCCATGAATCGCAGCATGCCAGGTCCCCCTGTCCATCACCAACTCCTGGACTTCACTCAAACTCATGTCCATCGACTCCATGATGCCATCCAACCATCTCATCCTCTGTTGTCCCCTTCTCCTCCTGCCTTCAGTCTTTCCCAGCATCAGGGTCTTTTCCAATGAGTCAGCTCTTCACATGAGGTGGCCAAAGTATTGGAGTTTCAGTTTCAGCATCAGTCCTTCCAATGAACACCCAGGACTGATTTTCTTTAGGATGGACTGGTTGGATCTCCTTGCAGTCCAAGGGACCCTCAAGAGTCTTCTCCAACACCACAATTCAAAAGCATCAATTCTTCGGTGCTCAGCTTTCTTTATAGTCCAACTCTCACATCCATATATGACTACTGGAAAAACCAGAGCCTTGACTAGACAGACCTTTATTGGCAAAGTAATGTCTCTGCTTTTTAATATGCTATCTAGGTTGGTCATAACTTTCCTTCCAAGCAGTAAGCGTCTTTTAATTTCATGGCTGCAATCACCATCTGCAGTGATTTTGGAGCCCCAAAAAATAAAGTCTGACACTGTTTCCACTGTTTCCCTATCTATTTCCCATTAAGTGATGGGGCCAGATGCCGTGATCTTAGATTTCTGAATGTTGAGCTTTAAGTCAACTTTTTCACTCTCCTCTTTCACTTTCGTCAAGAGGCTCTTTAGTTGTTTTTAGTTCCTCTTCACTTTCTGCCATAAGGGTGGT
Source organism: Muntiacus reevesi (assembly GCF_963930625.1). Classification (NCBI taxonomy): domain Eukaryota; kingdom Metazoa; phylum Chordata; class Mammalia; order Artiodactyla; family Cervidae; genus Muntiacus; species Muntiacus reevesi. The sequence goes on from NC_089250.1 coordinate 241,410,876, forward strand.
GTCATCTACATATCTGAGGTTATTGATATTTCTCCTGGCAATCTTGATTCCAGCTGTGCTTCCTCCGGCCCAGTGTTTCTCATGATGTACTCTGCATATAAGTTAAATAAGCAGGGTGACAATATACAGCCTTGACGTACTCCTTTTCCTATTTGGAACCAGTCTGTTGTTCCATGTCCAGTTATAACTGTTGCTTCCTGACTTGCATATAGGTTTCTCAAGATTCGGGTCAGGTGGTCTGGTATTCCCATCTCTTTCAGAATTTTCCACAGTTTATTGTGATGCACACAGTCAAAGGCTTTGGAATAGTCAATAAATCAGAAATAGATGTTTTTTGGAGCTCTCTTGCTTTTTCGATGATCCAGCAGATGTCGGCAATTTGATCTCTGGTTCTTCTGCCTTTTCTAAAACCTGCTTGAGTAGGGGGGTTTAAATGAGTGTGAAATCTGAGTCTTAAGGTGGTATAAAAATGGAATCAGGAAATTGATTATGTAGATTTTATATCCTGGTGTTTATCACTGCTACCAATGTGTATTTTTAAAAAATTTATGCTACTTGTTAGTTTATTATAAAGTCCCACAGATAGGGTGATTAAAAAATATACTTTTATTTTCCCATATTCTGGAAGTTTTAAGTCTGAAATTACACCCATCAGGGTGGGTTTCTTCTGAGACTTCTCTCCTTGACTTATAGAAAGTGGTCTTCTTCCTTTATTTTCCATCATTAGCTTTCATTTTTGTCTCCATGTCCTAATTTTCTTTTCTTAAGAGGTTGCTGGTCATATTGGATTAGAACCCACCTAATGACCTTACTGCCTCTGAAGAGCCCATCTGTGAGTATGGTCACATTCTGAGGGACTGAGGTTTAGAACTTCAGCATGAATTTGGAGGGAACAGAATTCTGCCCTTAACGTTACCACTCTAAGTTTCCATTTCCTTATTTGTAACATTTGGAATATAATATGTGTTTCATAGTTGATTGCTATGCAGAGTAAATGAAAATAAACAAGGTACATTTTATATATTACACTTGGCATAGTGTCTAAAATATGAGAAGTCTACAACATAGTTAATTATTAAAATGTAATTTTATTTTATTCTGGCTAAACAAAAATTACTGTGAAGGAGCATTTGAGTAGAGTTGGAAAAGCAGATGCAGAGGGAGGAGCATGTAATTCAAGGAGGAAGACAATAAAAGCAATGTACAAAGGCACAGACGTCCATTTCAGAATTGAACAGTATGTCCTTGATTCTAATATTCACACTTTTTTTAGTATTATTGAGAACAATCGTTTTGCTTCTTTTTATTTTTTATTCAAGTATAGCCAGTTAACAATGTTGTGATACTTTCTGGTGGACAGCAAAGGGACTCAGTCATACATGTACATATATCCCTTTTCCCCCAAACTCCCCTCCCATCCAGACTGCCATGTAACATTGATCAGAGTTCTCTGTACTATACAGTAGGTAGTTGTTGGTTATCTGTTTTAAAAATAGCAGTGTGTATGTGTCAGTTCCATACTCCTTAACTCTCCTTTCCCCCCATCCTTCTGCCTGGCAACCATAAGTTCAAGAGCAATTTTTAAAGGTATATTTTACACTTGGCATCTTGATTAACCTTGTTTCTTTAAATTCCCCTCACTTCCAATCTGTTATTAAGACTGTTTTCTTCTATGACATGCCATATAAGTCAAGTGTTAAGATGACTGCATTTCACCTGGAATAAGGCAGGAATCTGTAGCAGTGATTATGGAAGTAGGCAGAAGCTTAATGGATGAAGATTCTTCTGTTCTTCATCATGTTTAATGGATGCCTGATGTTTCATGGAGACTGAATATGAAAGGACAGATGTAAACAATTGGACAAAGCTAAGACAGGAGAAGGATTTAGGTTTGGGGAGCTTCGTATCAGCCAGGCTAAGTTGGTTAGTTAGATCATGTGCAGGAGAGTTTGTGTTGTTGACTCTAGTCCCTCACCCTACTCCTAGGAAAACAAAAATTGTAGTTGTTAAAAATATAATAAGAATGTACTGCTGTTTCCTGTCCCTGATCTTGTTAACCAATAGCAAGATGGTATAAAAAGAATACTCATATGAGGAAGACTTGCTTAAGTAATTGATCCCAAAGAGCTTGAAATTTTATAGTTAAAATTCATCTCTATATAGAGATAAAATTCATCATCTATAAAAACATTCCTACATGCATGCATATATGCATATATATAGTCTTATATTTTTCAATCATAATACCAAATTAAATGAATGTGTAAGTCAATATCTAGAATATAGCAAAATGAAACTTTATATTATATTTGTACATGGATAACTTATTCATTAATTATTATACAGAGAAAATATTTTTATGGATTACTAGTCAACATTCAATTTGATTTCTTAAAACTCAGAGACAAAGGGACATTATTTTCTCTAACAGACTAAAATCCTTTTCTTTGTAAGTCCTATTTTATTGTCCCTATAACCTCTATGCTTTTAAAAAGTTTAGTGATGTTGATTGAGTCAATATAATTCTTCAATTTAGATATACCTAATATTGAATGCTAGTCACAGCTGTTCAGATACTTATATTACTTAAATTTCCTGATTCTTAGTGTGTCTTTTCTTCTGTTCAAAGATGACAACATTTGGCCTCAAAGGTTCATTGTAAGGATTAAATTAAATATTAAGTACATGAAGAATACCTAGTGAAATATCAGCTTCATAATAGGTGCAAAACACATGGTTCTCCCTATCGTCTTTATCTTTGTTGAATAGGGAAATATAAATCAATGTCTAATGACATGTAGGAATAGAGAAAATCACATTTTCACATAGCAAGTTTCCAATAATTTATTATAACTTAGGGACAATTCTGTTATGGAAACACATTTCAAATTATAATTTGACTTCATATAGCCTAGAAACACTAAACACATCATAAAGCACAAAAACAAATGTTTACAAAGACAGAGGCACAAGAGCATTTCTATTACTACCGCGTTTCCCCAGGGGACTCACCTGACCTGGAAAGGTTTCTATACGTTTCTAAAATGAAATAAAATATGTGAATTCCCTTCAGAAGATATCAGAGAAAACATTTCCAAAATGCTTCAATACAAGAGATAGAATCTAGTCCTTTGATGCTTGAGGGTATATACCGTGTTGTGGTGAGGCCAATTTGTAGACACACAGACTTACTTCTCACTTACATAGAGAACTCGGAGTCATTTATAGAGTGAAACCTAATAAGTAGTTGGAACAAACCAATTGCAAATTTCAGCTTTTGCCTCACTGTATTTTGACATTTCTGTTTTCTCATATTTGTCTAATTTTGCCTCTTTTAATTGAGCACCTCTATGTGCATGACACAACATACTACCTTTCCCTAGTTTCTTTTATGTCTGTCTCAATTAGTAGGGCTAACACTTTCTGACAGATTTAGGGAATATTTTCAGACTACGTTTTTGGCCATTTTGTCCTTACAATGTCTAAAATGTAGCAATCAAATGTCTACATAATAACCATCACTATATTATTCTATAAATCCTTACTGAAAACACACAATGACCAAAAAATGTAGCTATTATTAGCACCATTTCAGAGTTGTAGAGAAGGGAAAATGAGGTTTCAAGAAGCCAAATAATCTTCTCAAATTCACAATATGGGTAAGAGAAGGTGTGCTTGACTCCAATGTCTCCACAATCTTTCCACCATTTGTAGCTTAGTAAGAAAAAGATCAAAGCAAGCAAAACCTGATGGATAGAGCCTACAACTGAATCCAGAAAGTGAAGCTTTTCTGGCTGAGAATTCCAGGTTCCATTCCAAATGATGAAGAAGAAGTGCCTTTAAATTTCTATCAAGTTTAAAATCTATATGTACAGCTGCATGGCAACAGCAATCTTCATTTTATTTGCTTTTACTTAGGTCCGTCTCAAAGGATTTTGACATGAAAATAAATTATCTAAAATTAAGCTGAGACAGAGTATTGAAATATAAATGAAGACACTTTGGAAAAGAAATGAAAGTATGGAATTGATTTGGGCAATTCTGTCTTTGATTTTCCCTCATTAATTGTTCTGTCTACTCGTGTTTTTCATGGTATGCCCCACACCAAAAGCTTTTCAGAATGTACTTTGACAAAGATGGCACTTTTAGTACAGACCTATTTAGTTCATAATAATGTGTCTCAAAATCAAACCTGGGGGAAGAGGATTGTGGAGGGATGCAGTCTAATGAAGGTACTTTCTGGCTGATGGGAGAACTCAATAAACAGAAACACAACAAAACAGGTGCATTCAGCATCAGGACAATGAATCAATGTGAAACAGACAGATCCTGTGGTCTTAAACACAGTATTGTACGTGAGTAAGTCCAATTCAGTACTAGAAGCCATAATCAAAAAGAGAACCTGGAAAATGTGAGCTGAATGCTAGTGAAAAATGTGAGTGTGGAGTGAAAGAGATACCAATAAGGTGCAGTCTAATAAATTCTCTAGAAACTACAAGTATAATCATGCTCTTTCAAGTTTACATGTCTTTGTTGGAGTACCAATAACAACTTGCAATTGAGATGCTTTCAACATTGCTGACAGTATATTTGTGATCCTCCCATTGTTTACCTCTCTGGACTCAGTTCTAACACAATTCTTTTACTTTATGCTGCAGCAAAATTTATCTGCTTAAAGTTTCCCAGTGGATTTTTCTTATGATGTTTGCATATGCTATTTTTTCTGCCTCAAATGCATGTCTCCTACCTATCCTGGCTCTGCCTTCCAGAGTTAGTCAAAGTTTCCTCAACTAGGAAAACTTACTGAGGCTAAATCAGGCAAATATAAAGACTTCTTTTCTGTGCTTCTAAGATATTTTGTGTTGACTTTCCATATAGCAGAGATGACATTACATTGTATCTGATTATAATATGATTGTGTTTCCTCTATACCTGCCATATTCCTGCCACAAAAGCATCATATTCTCTTGAAATAAGTCTTTACCTGTTAGACAAACATTATAGTTTAGTGTCAGCTGACATTACTTCGACACTCTTCTCCCTTTTCCTGTGACAGACATCACTAATCTATCTAAGCAGGTTTCTACTGATACAAGAAACATGGTTTCTTAATCTTTCTAGCACTCAAGACATACCTATTAATCATAGTTGAAGATTCTAACAGTCATTATAAATGTCCTACCAGTTAGGGCCCAAACTACACTTTTAATGTATATGTTTACTATGTCATTATGTTATTTGGTAAAACTAGCCTAGAAAAATGCCAAGCACAATCTGTGTTTGATTGATTATCTCATGTGGTTGATTAAGATCAATACCTAATTAGTGTATCTTTCCTGAAGTTCCTTTTATAATTTCTCTTCTTCTTGTCCCATAAGCACATTGATTCTTAAACAGTCAAGTCTTAAAGACACTCTCCACCACCTCCAAAATGGAAAGTTGCAAATATGTTTTAGACATGAGGCATTACATTTTTCAATATTAATTTACTTATTAGATATCTGGAATCTTTCTTCTAAGACCAGTGGGAAGACCTTGGAGTTTCCAGAACATCAGAGCAATAAAGAACCTTTTAAGGCCACAGAGTTGTGTTCAGCTGACAGATTTCCTCCTCTCTTTGAATATTGTATATTCCTAGATGGGCTTCCCTTGTGGCTCAGTGGTAAAGAACTTGCCTGCCGATGTGAGAGACATGGGTTTCATCCCTGCGTCGGGAAGTTCCCCTGGAGAAGGAAATGGCAACCCACTCCAGTATTATTGCCTTCAGAATTTCATGGACAGAGGAGCCTATGGGCTACAGTCCATGGGGTTGCAAAGAGTCAGACACGATTTAGTGACGAAACAACAATAATCCCAGAGGATAATCAAAACTCTGATCCACCCTCATGTCTGTTCTGCTTAGTTAGACTTAAGATGACATCTCTGAAGTTGTATGTTTTGGGGTAGGTAGGTAAGTGATGTATGTTATCTGTGAAAAGGGTTCCCCTGCTTATGTACAGTCTTAATGTGGGATAGGAATTCATTATCCCTGGACCGTGTGATTTTTCTTATTTCCACTCTAGGAGTGAATTTGTCCACAACTCCATGTTTGTCCTATTTTATGATGGCTAACAGATAGTTAAGAAATTCATTTATGCTCAAACAGTGTCCACCAATAAGAGTCATTCAGAGAACTGATTTTGAGTATAATGTAGGTCCATTGCTCGTACTAATTAGTGAACTAGTGATTCCTGTAGTTCTCTCTGGTGTTTAAAGACAAGGAAGAAAGTTTATGTTTTGCAAAATGGAGATTTGTATTCTTTTTCTTTAAAATAAAGTGTGTGTGTGTGTGAGCGTGTGTGTGTTTGTAAAGTAGTTGTTGTTCATTGTTTAATCACATCTCCTGCTTGGCAGGTAGATTTTTTACCACTGTGCCACCAGGGAAATCCCAATATGCATATATTTAATCTGGATTAATAAAATTACCTATCTCTACTGGGTAAAATCACTAGATAATTATCTAACATATTATTCCAAATAGTTTGTATTTTAGCTAAAAAATATGTAAAATGATTTTATAAATAAAGAAGATGCAATGTGGAAACAGATCATATAAATTTCTGAAAATTTGAACTGAGTAACTGAATTTCATCTATACTTCAGAGTGAGTGTGAATATGTTCTTTGTAAAGCAAGATTTTACTTTGGCCCATTGTGATTATCTTTTCCATTGACGTGCTCTGTGAAACTATTTATGTAGTCAGTCGTCAGAAGGTATATCCTGTTGCCTGTGGGGGAAATGTATTAGGCAATACTGCAAACACACAATTCAGAATACAATGTAAAAAAGGTTTTTTCCCCTCATTGGATCCGCAGTAGGATTATTCAGACACCAACTCATATAATCCTTACAGATTCTGTTTTGCCAGGACTATCTCCCTTGTTTCTTCCAAGTTTCTTTCTGCTCCATTCAACACATACTTCTTGGTTTTTCTCACCGTACCCCCTTTAATACAAGTTATTTTCAGCCACTTGGTTCTTTCTGGTTTTTCTCTTGATGGAACTGAGAAGATTTTCTGTTCTTAGTTTCCTCCAGCATTATCTTTTTATAAGAAAAAATTTTTTTCTTTTGCTAATGTCCAGCTCTTCTTATGGTATAAATCTGGTACAAGCACTCCTGTGATCCAGGCTATATATGATCTCAAAATTGGGGTGATAGGAGAGATAAGACAGGGATAAATACCTCAGAAAAATAGAAAACAACCCTAAACTTTTCCATCATAAAGTTTAGTAATAGTACTTACCACATGCCATGCATTCACTGTGATTAAGAAACTTTAGAACAATTGTTTCTCCTTTATATCAATAATAGTATATTAGTGTTTCTATGATTACAATATTATTATTTCAACTACTTGAGAGTATAGTAATATTCAGTTTCAAGGTGCTTCAATATTCTTTGTGATAAAACCAGCAATTTGAAAGCAGATAGTGTCCAACAGGCACCTCCCAAACCTTCTGACACAGGAGTTAAGCTGATTGAATGTCTTCACTTGGCAGCAGGAATGGAACATTGACTCTGAATTTACCTCTCTCCCTGCTCTTTAGAGTTGTCTAGTGCTCAGGAATAAAGAAGGTGGACATTTGGAAGCTTGGAGAGTGGGAAACAATATATTTCCTAGAGAAAAATAAACATTTCTTTTATCATTTTCTCAACAGTCATTAAGCCAAACTAGAGAAGTACTTAAATAAAAAGCTAAAATAATAATATCTTTATTATTAGATACAATAGTATCTAAAGATATAAAGAAATAAATTATAAACCATGTACTAGTCTATTTTTTTAAACGAAATAGAAGGGACACAGAGATTCACCTTATTTACATGGATAAGGAAAGTCAACTTAAAAACAAAGAAACAAACTCACTGTTAGCTCAATCTGTATATATATTTATGTCAACTGGGTATACAAAGCAATGGAAGATGGAAACATTTGCTAATTACAATTAATGGAGATAAAATAGGTTCCAAGTTACAGACTTGACAAACATCAATTTGTACTATGTGAATTCCAGATTATTTGAAAGGGAAGTAAGGAATGAACAACAGGTGGAAGTATGACAAGATGTGTTGATGGGAGAAATATCAATAACCTAAGATATGCCAATGACACCACACCTATGGCAGAAAGTGAAGAAGAACTGAAGAGGCTCTTGATGAAAGTGAAAGAGGAGAGTGAAAATCTTGGCTTAAAACTCAACATTCAGAAAACTAAGATCATGCCATCTGGTCCCATCACTTCACGGCAAATAGATGGGGAAACAATGGAAACAGTGACAGACTTTATTTTGGGGGACTTCAAAATCACTGCAGATGATGACTGTAGCCGTGAAATAAAAAGATGCTTGCTCCTTGGAAGAAAAGTCATGACCAACCTAGACAGCATATTAAAAAACAGAGACATTACTTTCCTGACAAAGGTCCATCTAGTCAAAGCTATGGTTTTTCTAGTAGTCATGTATGGATGTGAGAGTTGGACTATAAAGAAAGTTGAGCACTGAGAAACTGATGCTTTTGAACTGTGGTGTTGGAGAAGACTCTTGAGAGTCCCTTGGACGGCAAGGAGATCCAACCAGTCAATACTAAAGGAGATCAGTCCTGAGTATTCATTGGAAGGACTGAGGCTGAAGCTGAAACCCCAATACTTTGACCACCTGATGTAAAGAGCTGACTCATTTGCAAAGACCCTGATGCTGGGAAAGATTGAAGGTGGGAGAAGGGATGACAGAGGATGGATGGTTAGATGGTATCACTGACTCAATGGGCATGAGGTTGAGCAAACTCTGGGAGTTGGTGAAGGACAGGGAGGCCTGGCATGCTGCAGTCCATGCAGTGGCAAAGAGTTGGACGCGACTGAGCGACTGAACTGAGCTGAACTGATGATGTGAGACAGAGACCGAGAGAATATGGAAATCAGACAGGAGTCAGAGCAGTATAGACTTTGAGCTTTATTCCTTATACTTTTGTTGATGGTGGTGATCATCACTGGAGGCTATAGAATTATTTGCCTAAAGAAGTTCTTCGTGTAGAATTCACACACAGGAGCTGCTGTGATTGATGTTGAATGGAAACTGTTGCCTCTCTTTCCTTAGACTTAACTGGTTCCTTCCTCTTCCAATATCACCACCTCACAAGATCTCCCACTGACTATCCCAAAAGCATTTCTTCAGTTATGTTAAATTTTTGTAGGTACAGTTTAAGGCACTCTAGAGAGTAAAAACATGTTCAGATTCTTTTTCAACTCACTAGGGGAAATGAGTTGGGGAAGAAGAGAGAGACTAGAGGAATGTAAGCACACTTATTTTGTTAGAGAAGCCCCAAGGAAAGTTATGGATAATCTAAACAATAAAACCATCGTGTCAGAGGTAGAAAGAATGAATAATAAGCCATATGCATGGGTTTTGTGATTTTTTTCTCTAGTTAGATTTTGGCAGTGGTGGACAAGAATTAAATAGAAGAATAGAGGCTGTCTCTGAGGTTCCTGATTTCAAGTGAATGATAGTATTACTAACTTATTTGTTTGCCCTGTAAGAGCTGAACATTTCCTTTTGTTATTTTCCTGCCAAGAAAAATAAAAAACCATTTTACTGAATGCTACAAATTTTGCATATTGATTTATTTTATTTTATTGGAATGCATTAAAAGGTTTCTTTTTATTGAGCAGAAGCTGTTGTTCACTATAGATTCTGAAAAGATTGCCAGGAGGCATTTGTGTATTTAATGTTCCTTCAGTTCAAATATACTTAATCATAATTAAACTCAGTTGAATGGCTTTTAAAAGAAGTTAGCTGTTAATGTGATTGGCAGTTTTCTGTGCCTTTGACAGCATCTAATGAAATATGCCTGGGTGGCATGCAACACTGACTAATGCCAAAATTTATCTTCTATGATCTCTAACTAATGTAATGTGATTATGTTGAATCCTCTGTTTTCAAGAAGGCATGTTATTACTTCCCATTATCTAAATAAGAATGATAAATGTTCAAGGTTTTCATTAAATATAAACAATCTTGAAATTAGTATTCTTCAAATACTTTTGTTAAAAATGAGAGTGAATATTGTTTTGTAGGAGAAAATAAACAGGCAGGCATAATAGATCATTTTTTCTTCAAAAGTAGTATTAAGTCATCTTACATTAATACTGTTTAAAATTCATAAAGAGGAGAAAGAAGATAGTGAGAAAGTGATACTGCAGACATTACTTTGGGGTCACAAGCCTACAGCTTTCTTGCCACCACTAGATGACAACCTTGCATATTTGGTAGTCACTAGCTCTCTAGTTCTTTCCTGGTGGGACTTGGTATGATTTACTATATTTTCCAGCATTTCAAAAAATTATGAAAGTATAAATATCTTTGAAAAAAACTTGCATCATGGTTGTTGATTGTTCTCCATTGCCAATGGCATTACTGGTAATATTTAGAAATATTTGTTCAAAATATTAGTACAAATAGAGTTTTAATGTTCTCTATGATTTTGAACACTTTGGTTTAATTTCTGATTTTTATGTCTCTCAACAAATTTGTTATGAACTTCCATGTAATTGCTTTTATAACAATAGGTGAGGTCAGTTTCCATGATGTTTTCATTTTCAAATTTAATACTACCTAGCTCATACAGCCACAGCAGGTTCCTTTCTGCTCTGGGGAAAGAAAGATGGTCAACAAGGTGTTACTGGTCCTGTGTAGCCATGTCTCTTACTTTGCCTTGAATTTGAATGATGGCTAGTAACAAATTATGGAAATAATTACATTGTTTTCTTATAATACACAACATAAAATTTGACTTTAGGCTTTTTTTCCCCCATGCATCAAGTTAATTAGGCTTTGGATAAAAGAGAATTTAGAGGCAAATATAAGGAGCACGTGGCCAGGTTCTTTCTTTGTAGAAGGAATAAGAGCACACATTTTGATTTATGAATTCATCTATTTAGGAAGCCATTTTTCGGCAGTAGCAAAAAAAAATTTTTTTTAAAGTCCTTCTGTATCAGTAGTCCTCAACTGGTGAGAATTTGACCTCCTCCCCCCAAATCAAGGACATTTTTTGATCATCACAATTGGAGGAGGATGGCAGCTAGTAGAAAGTCTGAGGAGGCTGCTGAAAATCCTACAGTGCACAGAACAACCTCCCACAACAATTAATTAAGCAACCCAAAATGTCAGTAGAGCCATGACTGAGAATCTGGTTCTATATGTCTCAATGTTTCATTCCCAAAGAAGGAACTGCAGTGTCAATGAAAAATAGGGACTCTGGAGTGTGGCATAGTTAACACAGTATATGATGTACTTCTATATTTATTTGTGTGATTCCATATTTGATATAACTCTCTTCCTCCCTTTAAATGGGAAGTCCCAATATTTTAGAGGCATTCTTATTTTTCTTCACATTTTTGTCCTAAATATCTAGCACACTTGTTCTATTATTGCAGGTACCTAATACATATTTGGTGAATTTGAGTGTTGGTAAATCAATGAGGCGATAAATAACAGAAACCATAAAATATGAGAAAGAAGGAAAGTTGAAAGGGGAAGGAGATGAGGGAGCAGGACCATAGAAAGATAAATGAATTAATAATAAATATATGTTAAACATTTAGGTAGTGTAAGAATGACTCTGGTCTTGGAATCTGGAGACTTGGATTCTAGTTCCAGTTTAGATCTGTAATAAGTTCATGAATGTGAAAAGAAGTGTTCATCACTCGGTTGTGTCCAACTCTGACCTCATGGACCCGCCAGTCTCCTTTGTCCATGGATTTCTCCAAGCAAGAATACTGGAGTGGGTAGCCATTCTCTTCTCCAGGGGAGTCTTCCAGACCGAGGGATTGAACCTGGGTCTGCCTGCATTGCAGGCAAACTCTTTACCATCGGAGATACCAGGGAAGCCCCGTAAGTTCATGAGTGATGGCAAATTTCATAACATCTAATATTCAACTTGCCCATACTGAAGTTTGCAAACTAAGCCCTGATCTTTTTGAGAATCAAATAATGGAGTAGATAGAAGAGTTTTTGGACCTGCATGTAAGGAGTTTATAAATCACCACTCTGTCCTAAGACAAGTGAAAAGCTGAACAAACTGAAAAATCAACAACTAATCTGAGATCTGTAAGAGAGAGGAAGACAGAGCCAACTGTGGTCCCCAAGACTGGAGAGAGACAGAAGCTGCTGCAGGGAGTCCTGCTTTCCCAGGGCAGAGATTCACAAGCAAAACAACACTGCAGAAACCTGTGTTCGAGCAGGAAAACCTGATATGTAATCAACAAATCGCTGGAGGCTCAGAGTGGAAAAGTCTGAGAGTTAAAAACAACAGGAGTACCTAATCATAGTGGGTACTCCAACAATATTGTGAGATTCGCCTCTAGGAGCTCAACCAGTTTGGAGAAAACTAGAGAAAAAAACCTGGTGCTTCCAGCAGGAGGATGTGGAAAGGAGCCATTCTGAAATGCAACAGGATACTCTTCTTTTTTTAAAATTTAGTTTTAATTGAAAAGGATAATTGCTTTACAATACTGTGTTGGTTTCTGTTGTACAACACCGTGAATCAGCCATAAGTATACACAGTCCCCCTCTTTCTCAAGCCTCCTTCACACCCCCCTGCTATCCCGCCCTCTGGGTTGTCTCAGAGTGCCAGGTTGCGCTCCCTGTGTTACACAACAGCTTCCTACTAGCTGTCTGTTTACACATGGTAGTGTACATACCTCAGTGCTACTCTCTCAGTCCACCCCAACCTCTCCTTCCCCAGCTGTGTCCACACGTCTTTTCTTTATGTCTGCATCTCTATTCCTGCCATGCAAATAGGTTCATCAGTACCATGCTTCTAAATCCCATACATATACATTAATATACAGTATTTCTCTTTTGGACTTACTTCACACTGGATAACAGGATGTAGTTTCATCCACTTCACTTCAACTTACTCAAATTCATTGTTTTCTATGGTTGAGTAGTATTCCATTGCCTGTATGTTCCACATCTTGATGCATTCATTTGTCAAAGGCCTGCCCTCAAGGGAAGCTAGTAATCAGAGTCTTAGCTGCTACAGTATTATTGATACTTAACTGACCTGGAAGAAGAGAAATACCCAACTTCTGCCCTCTTGAACCATCCTGTCTTACCTAAGAGGAAAGAAAAAGCTTAGAAATTCTGGTGGAATTCAGCATCCAAAGGTATAGGTTTAGTATGTATGGCTTATTCATTGCTTAAAAAACCAATAGGATAATTCATCATATAAACAGGGTAAAGAAGAAAAACCACTTAATCATATCAATAGATGCAGAAAAAGTATGTGACAAAAGCCAACTCCTATTTATTAAAAACAAAATAAAAAACTCTCAGTGCATTAGGAATGGAGAAGAATTTTGTTACCTTGATGAATACCTACAGCTAATACCGTATTAATATTTAGTAGTGAGAACCTAAGCTTTCCCTCTAAGATTAGTTAATAGGCAAGGATAACCCTCTCAACGTGGTAGTGGAATATCTAGGTATGGCAATCAGTTCAGAAAAGGAAGTAAAGGTATGTAGATTGTGGGGGAAGAAGTGAAATCACCTTATTTCACAGACAACATGATTTTCTGTGAAGAAAATCTGAAAAAAACTGACAATTCCTGGAATTAATGTAGGTCTATTGCTTGTACTAATTAGTGAACTAGTGATTCTTGTAATTCTGTCAGGTGTTTTAGGATTGATTCGTTGCTGTCCATGGGACTCTCAAATAGTCTTCTCCAGCATAATTCAAAAGCATCAGTTCTTTAGCACTCAGAATTTTTTAATGTTCCAACTCATATCCATACATGGCTACTGGAAAAACCATAGCTTTGATTACACAGATCTTTGTCTCTGCTTTTTAATATGCTGTCTAGGTTGGTCATAGCTTTTCTTCCAAGGAGCAAATGTCTTTTAAGTTTATGGCTGCAGCCACCATCTGCAGTGATTTTGGAGCCCAAGAAAATAAAATCTGCCACTGCTTCACTTTTTTTGTTCACCATTTAATAAAGGGACCATATGCCATGACCTTAGGTTTTTGAATGTTGGGTTTTAAGCCAGCTTTCTCACTCTTCTCTTTCACCCTCAACAAGAGGCTCTTTAGTTTCTCTTCACCTTCTGCCTTTAGAGTGGAATCATCTACATATCTGAGGTTAATATTTCTCCTGGAAATCTTGATTTCAGTGTGTAGTCATCCAGCCCAACATTTTGCATGATGTACTCTGCATTTAAATTAAATAAGCAGGGTAACAATATACAGCCTTGTCGTACTCCTTTCTCAAATTTTAACCGATCTGTCATTCCATGTCTGGTTCTAACTGTTGCTTCTTGACCTGCATACAGGTTTCTCAAGAGATAAGTAAGGTGGTCTGGTATTATTATCTCTTTAAGAATTTTCCAGTTTATCATGATCTGCACAGTCAAAGGCTTTTGCATAGACAATGAAGATTCAACGCCAAAGCTTCTATTCCAAAGCCTTTGACTGTGGATCACAATAAACTGTGGAGAATTCTTAAAGAGATGATAAAATACCAGTCCACAATAAACTTTGGAAAATTCTTAGAGAGACTCAGAGTAGCCAATACAATATTAAAGGAGAAAAATAAAGTTGGTAGACTGACACTGTCTGAGAGGATGGTTGACTATCAGGCTGTAGTAATCAAGACACTGTAATACTGATGAAAGAGTAGACCAATAGGTCAATGGAATGAAATAGAGAGCCCAAAAATAGATCCACAAAGCTATAATCAATTGTTCTTTGACAAAGGAGCACAGACAATATAATGGAACAAACATAGTCTTTTCAATAAATGGTCTGGAAAATTGGACGTCCACTTGCAAAGATAAGAATCTAGATACAAACTTTATATCTTTTACAAAGTAACTCAAAATCATAGATCTAAATGTGATATGCAAAACCAGGAAACTCCTAGATAATTTAGATGACTTTGGGGGTATGACAGTGGCTTTTGTAAACAGTACGAAAGGCATAATTCATTAAATTATTGACCGGCTGAACTTCATCAGAATTTAAAATATCTGCTCTGCAAAAGAACATTACAAGAGATTGAGTAGACAAACTACAAACTGAAAGAAAATGCTTGCAAAAGTCACATCTGAAAAAGGGCTGTTACTGAAAATACATGAATAACTCTTAAAACTCAGCAATTAGAAAACAAACAATATGATATAAAAAAGAACAAAGATCTTAGCAGATATTTATCAAAGAAGCTAATCAGATGGCAAATAAGTTTATCAGAAGATGTGCTACATCATATGTCACTAAGCAGATTAAAAAACAAAGATACCATTGGGAGAAAATAATAACAAATGAGGAAACAGACAAAGGATTAATCTCAAAAATATACAAGCAACTCCTGAAGCTCAATTCCAGAAAAATAAACGACCCAATCAAAAAATGGGCCAAAGAACTAAACAGACATTTCTCCAAAGAAGACATACAGATGGCTAACAAACACATGAAAAGATGCTCAACATCACTCATCATCAGAGAAATGCAAATCAAAACCACAATGAGGTACCATTACACGCCAGTCAGGATGGCTGCTATCCAAAAGTCTACAAGCAATAAATGCTGGAGAGGGTGTGGAGAAAAGGGAACCCTCTTACACTGTTGGTGGGAATGCAAACTAGTACAGCCACTATGGAAAACAGTGTGGAGATTTCTTAAAAAACTGGAAATAGAACTGCCATATGACCCAGCAATACCACTTCTGGGCATACACACTGAGGAAACCAGATCTGAAAGAGACACGTGCACCCCAATGTTCATCGCAGCACTGTTTATAATAGCCAGGACATGGAAGCAACCTAGATGCCCATCAGCAGATGAATGGATAAGGAAGCTGTGGTACATATACACCATGGAATATTACTCAGCCGTTAAAAAGAATTCATTTGAATCAGTTCTAATGAGATGGATGAAACTGGAGCCCATTATACAGAGTGAAGTAAGTCAGAAAGATAAAGAACATTACAGTATACTAACACATATATACGGAATTTAGATAGATGGTGGCGATAACCCTATATGCAAAACAGAAAAAGAGACACAGAAATACAGAACAGACTTTTGAACTCTGGGGGAGAACGTGAGGGTGGGATGTTTTGAAAGAACAGCATGTATATTATCTATGGTGAAACGGACCACCAGCCCAGGTGGGATACATGAGTCAGGTGCTCGGGCCTGGTGCACTGGGAGGACCCTGAGGAGTCGGGTGGGGAGGGAGGTGGGAGGGGGGATCGGGATGGGGAATACATGTAACTATATGGCTGATTCATGTCAATGTATGACAAAACCCACTGAAATGTTGTAAAGTGATTGGCCTCCAACTAATAAAATAATATTAAAAAAAAAAAAAAAAACCAAAGATACCACTGTAAACCTAATAGAATAGCTAAAATTCCAAACAATGACAACAGCAAATATTACTGAGGATCTGGAACCAAAAAAACGTATCTTTGACTATTGATGTATTACTTAAAAATAATATTAATAGTTGATAGAATAAGATGCCCACAATATTTTGCAGCTTTTGAATCAAGAATTGGAATCTATTTCCCCATGCCTTGAATATGAACTTGTCTTAGGACTTGCTTTGCCCAATAGAGTATGGTAGATTGATCTAGTTAGACTTTCAGAGCTAGAACTGAAGATGCCTTGCAGCTGTGGCTTTCTGTCTCTTTGAACTGTGACCTAATGCTGCAAATAAAACTGGGATGAAACACAATGTGGAAAGGGAGGCTGAGTAATCTCTGCCATTCTGGCTGTCTCAGCTGAGATCCCAGACATGTGAGAGAGGTCAGCTCGGAACATTCAACTCTAGCCAAGCCACCAGCTGGCTGAATACACATGAATGGGTCCAGGTGAGATCAGCAAGAGATTTAATAATCAACTCACAGAATCATGAAAAATCATAAATTGTTGTTGTTTTAAAAGACAATTTGTTTTGAGATAAATTTTACACAACAAGAGAAAACTGAGATTATTTTAAAAATTAACATTTTTAGTAGATGAAATACTGAAAAATATGAACCAGATAGGATTCATGAAGGGTATTTTAGAAAGGTATTTTAAAGATAAAAATACCAATGACCCCTAATTTTTTAAGTTTCTTTCCTTATAAGATGGAAAAGAGAAAAAAATGCACACCATGAAAATGCAACTTGGGACAGGATTTTGACAGAAAGGCTTGGATTAAGAAAGAAGTGTACAATCACAGTACATATGCATATTTATAGGCTTGTCACAACATGAATACATATAGATAGCTACTTTCAAATATATATATGCTTATATATATATAGGCTGTTTTGACAGATGTGGCAGATATGTATACCTATATATCTATTGCTATTAGTCTTTTTAAAACTAATGTGATGGATGCTTATTTTCTGCATTTCATTATTTTTCAGTCATAGTATACCTGAAGAACAACTGCATCTTGTTTTTAAAGTAAGAAAACCATTTCACTTTCCTGTTAACCTCTGACAGCGCAAAGTAAAATGATTCATTAAATACATACTTTATGATTATTTATGAGATGCTAATTAGATGTGTGATGTGCTAATTATTAAGAAAATGCACATCGGAACATCTCCAGGTGTGTCCCTGCTGCCTCCTTTCCCCCCCAGGTGTAGTCACTCTCCCTCTGGAAGAATGTTAAGGTACTACAGCATTTCTTCACTGCATTAAAAGAAGTTGAAGAATAAATTTTTTTAAAAATTATGTTTTCATTAAAATAGATGGTAAAAAGATAAAGTAGAAATAAAATATGTATTTAATGTGATGGGGAATTAAATGTTCATAACATTTTTTTAAATTAAAAGTTTGTAATTTTTTTACACAATGCAAAGAATGTAATCATAATATTGTAAAAAGATAGAAGAAATAAATCTACAAAAATGTAAGATGATGATATAACAACACATACCTGTAGTGTGGCACTATTGTTTAAATTTTCTTTCTCGTTTGGTTACTTTTCCTAATTTAAACATAAATTGATGTGTTTAATTAAAATCATGACTAGTTTGTGAGTTGAGAAAAATGTAAAATAGATTTTTTAAAAAGTTTTGTACAAAATATGCATTACTTTAATATTGACATTAGCAACAGCTGAAACAGATAACATTAATCATTTACATATGCCTGTGATTTGTCTGAAATCTTTATTATCTTACATGGTAATCTGAATTCTCTGAGTTTGATGAACTGTTTTAATAATTTCCTAACCAATTCACCTACAATCACCCTTCACCCTCTCCAGTCATTTTCACATCTAAGTGATCTTTCTGATACAGTTCTAAATGTACCATTCCCTATCTTTGCTTAAAAAGTTTGTATTATGTAAATCTGTGTCTCTTTTTCTGTTTTGCATATAGGGTTATCATTGTATGACAAAAACCACTACAATATTGTAAAGTAATTAGCCTCCAACTAATAAAAATAAATGGGAAAAAAAAAGTTTGTATTGCTTCCCATTATTCTCAGAATCAAGGCAAAACCCCTGGAAGTAACTTGCAGAGTTGGATTTGGTCTAGCTACTTCATAGTTCCTCAGCCTTACCCTTTCCAGTGTCCTTGCTTTCTGCATTACAGACGTCCTGTTGTTCAGTTGCTAATTTGTGTCCAACTCTTTGTGACCCCGTGGACTGCAGCATGCAAGACTTCCCTGCCCTTCACTGTCTCCTGGAGTTTGCTCAGACTCATGTCCATTGAGTCAATGATGTGATCCAACCATCTTATCTTTTGTCTCCCCCTTCTCCTTCTGCCTTCAATCTTTCCCAGCATCAAGGTCTTTTCCAGTGAGCTGGCTCTTCGCATTAGGTTGCAAAGTATTGAAGCTTCAGCTTCAGCATCAGTCCTTTCACTGAATATTCAGGGTTGATTTCCTTTCTGATGAACTGATTTGATGCCCTTGCTGTCCAAGGGACTGTCAAGAGTCTTCGCCAGGACTGCAGTTCAAAAGCATTAATTCTTCAATGCTTAGTCTTCTTTATGGTCCAGCTCTGTCATCCATACATGACTACTGGAAAAACCATAGCTTTGATGCTTCGGGCCTTTGTAAGCAAAGTGATATCTCTGCTTTTTAATACACTGTCTAGGTTTATCATAGCTTTTCTTCCAAGGAGCAATTGTCTTTTAATTTCATGGCTGCAGTCACCATCTGCAGTGATTTTGGAGCCCAAGAGAATAAAATCTGCCACTGTTTCCACTTTTTCCTCATCTATTTGCCATGAAGTGATGGAACCAGATGCCATGATTTTCTTTTTTTTTTTGAATGTTGAGTTTTAAGCCAGCTTTTTCACCCTTTCACCCATATCAAGAGGCTCTTTAGTTCCTCTTCACTTTCTGCCATAAAGGTGGTGTAATCTGCTTATCTGAAGTTATTGATATTTCTCCTGGCAATCTTGATTCCAGCTTGTGCTTCATCCAGCCCGGCATTTCGCATGATGTACTCTGCATGTAAATTAAGTAAGCAGGTTGACAATGTACTTGATATACAGACTTGATATACTCTTTTCCCAATTTGCAACCAGTCCATTGTTTCATGTCTGGTTCTTCAATCCTTGAGGTCTGTCAGACATCCTCCTGTTCCACTGTATGCTTTCACCTATTTCCCTCCGCTGGAATTTCGCTTCTCTATCTTTGTCTAACTGACGCATTTTTGTCCTTCAGATTTCAACTAAAGTATCTTTTCCCCAAATGAGCAAACCTAGATTTTCCTTTCTTTCTTTTTTGATATTGATTGATTGATCCAGCTGTGCCTGGTCCCAGACACAACACGAGGGATTTTCCATCTTTGCTGTGGCATGTGGGATCTTTAGTTGCAGCATGTGGGATCTAGTTCCCTCACCAGGAGTGAAGCCCTGGCCCTCTGCCTTGGGAGCATGGAGTCTTAGTCACTGGACTACTGGGGAAGTCCCAGATTTTCCTTTCTTAAGCTCTTACTATGTACACTCTACACCTTATAGACCCTGACAATTCTATTTTTAATATTAATTTTAGAAATTTTAACTTTATTTCTTGATTACCTGATTAACTGTGTCCACTACAATTACAATAAGCTTCATGAAGCCAAGCCATTGTTTGCTTTTATTCATGATAGTCTCCCTAAGAGGAGAGACTATTAGGCTAGCAAAATATTTGAAATGTTATAAAGAATGAACCGTTATTTGTTGTGTGAATGCATACCTAAGTAAAAGAATGGATAACAAAATGAACACTTTTTATGGTTGGTTAGTAGTATATTTGAATCAAGTGTTATAAGTTTTATTACCCGATTTTTTTCTCAAAGTAGATTTTGAATAGTATCTAGTTGAAATTAATATCAACTAGAGATTTTTGGTTTTTTTTATAAAGATGGAGAAATTTTATAAAATGCTGATTTAGAAAGTTAGTAAGTGTCCTGGTAGAAACATAGACTACATATTCAGATTAAAACAAAAAAGGAATAGTCAGAATATGTTTTATGGATATTTTCTTGAATTTCAGGGGAACAAGAGCTTAGGTTTTTCTAGATAATGACACATAAAACAAAAGTCAAAATTTGAAGCAAGTGCTTAGCAACAGGTTTCATTGAAAAAATGCAGCACTTTGGAGTCAAGAATTTCTCATTTTCTGATAAATATGAGATATTGCCTAGTTAATATGGAACGGGAGTCCTACTAAGACTCTAAGAAAGAAATTGAAAACCAAAGTCATGGATAGGACTTAAAATACCAATATTTCTTATTTCTTGGATTCTCAGAATATTTTCATGAAGGCTTCCCTGGTGACTCAGATGGTAAAGAATATGGCTATAATGCAGGAGAGTTGGGTTTGATCCCTGAGCCCAGAAGTCTCACCTTTCTTTTCAGGAAAATAAAACAAATCACTGCACTGCCTATGACTGTGTTTATAAGTTTCCCTATTTCATTGGTTTGGTTGTCAGTAGCCAGCTGCTTGACTGAACCAACCCACTGTTTGATAGTATAGTCCTGTCAGTTTGGACTGATTGGACTGATTAGAGCATTTATTTCTGTAGCAGCTTATTTCCTGGCCAAAAAGGGCTAGAAAAGTCTGGGATAGAGAAAACACTGGAAGAGATTCACCACTGGCTTCAAAAAAGTAAAATCTAGGAAAAAGTAAATTTTTTTAAGCTTTTCATGCTTAATTTCCCCTTTGTCCTTCTTGGTCTTAGATAGGCTGCTTTCATGCTTTCCCACTCAAAGTTTAGGTCAACTCAGAAACAACAGAATAATAAGTGATATCTTTACCTAAGAGAGGGAGAAGGAAATGGCAACCCACTCCAGTATTCTTGCCTGGAGAATCCCAGGGATGGGGGAGCCTGGTGGGTTGCCATCTATGGGGTTACACAGAGTCGGACACGACTGAAGCGACTTAGCAATAGCAGTTACCTAAGAGAATATAGGCCCACCATGCATGGTATCCAGGAGAGAAGAAAGTGAGATTGTGAGATAATATGCTGGAAACGTGTAAGTCAATGGAGAGAACATCAGTATTTTAAAAATGGAAAACAAAACTAGGAATCAAGTCTAGTAGATAGAAAAGTATTTGCAAAAGTAAATAGTTGAAGATGCTATGGCTGATTCCCAAGGGACTACACATTTGCTGAGCATGAATGATTGACAGTTGCAGATAGGCACAGACTCTTAAGAGAAGGATGCCAAGTTATAGAAAAGACATGCATTTACACAGGGATAGGAAAAGTCAATATTTGGTAAACTTCATTGATCATAGATTGCCAGATAGATGAATTGATAGCGGTTCTCAGCTGGAATTTCACAGCGTGAAATGTAAGATCAGAATGTTGACTCAAGTTCCACTATTCTCTGTCCATATTGCCTTGGCATTTATTAAACCGCCTTTGCTTCAATTTCCTCATCTGTAAAATAGAGATGAGAGTATAGTAATGCATAGCTCTTAGAGTTCTTGCTAAGGATATATTAGATAATGTTTGTAAAGCATATACACATGCTTATCATAGTTTATGTCTGTAGCAGAAGGTGTTAAGTTTCATTCATCTACACTTGGCCTTTGCTATTCCAAGCACACCAATGTGCAGGAAACTCTACTGTCTTCCTCTTTTCCCAGGAAAATGACTGGCTCTGAGGACTAGTCCCCAGCTAATGACTTGATAGGAATTCGTGGTTAAGTACCCCATTGCATGGGGTAAATTAACTAGTAAACTTATGGCTCAGAGAAAGAGCTAATTTTTTATTGTCCTCATTCTCCACTAGACTTTGGGATATGACTCAGAATTAAACTAGTATGATATGCAGGCTTTATATTTTTTCTAAGAAATTTTTTTCTTAAATTGTTGTCATTGTTCCTGTGTTAGCCTGATATCCCACTAAAAAAGGGTTCTGAGCTGTTCTCAAGAGTTTTTGGTTATTTAACCACATAGACTATATTTTTCCTTTTTGAATGATCCTCATTAGGGCTTCCCTAGTGGCTCAGAGGGTTAAGCGTCTACCTGCAATGCGGGAGACCTGGGTTTGATCCCTGAGTCGGGAAGATCCTCTGGAGAAGGAAATGGCAACCCACTCTAGTACCCTTGCCTGGACAATCCCATGGATGGGGGAGCCCAGTAGGCTACAGTCCATGGGGTTGCAAAGTGTCGGACACGACTGAGCGACTTCACTTTTCACTTTACTGCAGTATTTAATAGACTTAAAAATTTCTCCAAATGAT
Organism: Muntiacus reevesi; assembly: GCF_963930625.1. Lineage (NCBI taxonomy): Eukaryota > Metazoa > Chordata > Mammalia > Artiodactyla > Cervidae > Muntiacus > Muntiacus reevesi. The sequence goes on from NC_089250.1 coordinate 241,433,611, forward strand.
TCGAATAAGTAAGACTCACTTGGAACACTCATTTATTTTTGAGTGCCTCTTGAGTCCCACCCATATTATGGGTGCCTCCTGAGTGCCTTTAAAGTTTGCAGAGTCAGAAATACATAATGACCAGGAAACCAAGCGTTATCATTTACCTGATTTCTTGTCTAAACAGGCAAACAGGAAATGTCTAATGTTGTTAAAAACTTTAGGAGTCTCCAAAGCAAAGAGCCTCTGAATAGGAGGTACAGAAGGAGCAGGGAAACTGAGTTTTAATGATTGAATAGAAATTTATCAAGTAGGGAAGTTTAAGAAATAAACTCCCAGAGTTGGTGATAGTATATACAAAAGGCCTGGGGTTTTGAAAGTTTGTGTAGAATCCAGTAAGACTAGAACATAAGCTCATGTGTTAAAGCAGAAAGAGATCAGCTTGGAAAGCTGGATAAATGTGTCCCAAGTTCATACTAAGGCAGTGACTCTCTAATGTTGACACACATCAGAAATACCACGTGGAAGGATGTCCTTTGATGATTAGTCTCAATGGCCTAGAAATGGAAACAAGCTAAGTGTTCATCTGAAGACACATGGGTAAAGAAAATTTTACACACACACACACAAACCTGAGTATTATTCATCTATAAAAAGGAAGGGAATCCTACCATTTGGGACAACATGGATGAACTTTGAGAGCATCGTGTGAAGTAATAAGTCATACAGAGAAAAACAAATACTGCAAAATTCCACTTACATTTGGAATTGAAATAAGTTGACTCAGAAACAGTGGATTTGTGGTTACCATAGGTTTGTTGGAGGCAGAGGGTGGAGAGAGATGATAAGTTTTTAATCAAAGGATACAGATTTCCCATTATAAGATAAATAAGTTCCAGGAAACTAATGCACAGCTTGGTGATGATAGTTGACAATACTATATCAGATACTTGAAAGTTGCTGAGAGTACATCTCAAACATTCTCACCAGTGCCAAAGAACAAAACAAAAAGTTAGTAACTATTGAGGTGATGGGTGTATTTACTAACCATATTGTAGTAGTCATTTTGTAATATATGCACCTGTATCCAGTTGTCATGTTGTACTTCTTAAAGTTACACAATATTATGTATCACTTATAGCTCAGTAAAGCCAGGAAAAATTTTTTTAAAGAGAGCAAGTCCTAGAGGGTTTATTAGAACACAGATTGCTGAGTTCCACCTCCAGAGCTTCTGATTCAAAACATTCATAATTTGCATTTTTAGCAAATCCCTGATTGATACTGATGCTCCTGATCCAGGGACAGCACTTTGAGAACCACAGTGCTGAAGCACTATTTGCATTTTATCCTGAAGATATTGATACTGACAGATGTTAATTTTAATCATGCTCTCCAGAAGCATATGGATTATTTCTAATCCCTCTTTTACCATATCTTCAAGATTTCAAAATTGTTTTTATATGACAGCTAAGTCCACTTTCATCCAGGATAAATTTAACTTGTTCCATGAAATATTGTTAGAACCCACAGCTATCAGAACACTTACTATCCTGAGAATGCCCTAGTTTGTTTTAAAATATGACTAAATATAGTGTCAAAAACATAATCTGCTATTTTGCATGTGATATGGCCAGGAAAGATTGTAAGGATATGAAGTTTGCCTTTAGAAAGACCATATGCTCTTACTGATGTTGCCTAAATGCGTATTATCTGATTTAGCAAGAAAAAACCTACTATTTAACATCGCACTTGTTTCCACAACATCCCTGGGGCTTTCCCTCCGCAGGAGAGTACTTGTTGACAATTAGGAGGTGAAAAAGTAGCTTTTATATTCATGATAACAAATTGTTTTGTTTACATCTATATTTCCAGCATCTAGAGAAATGCTTGGTGCTCAGGAAATATTTGCTCAGTGAGTTATTGAATGGATAACATCTTACACTTTTGCAAATTTCACCATGGCATTTAAATGGTATATCAAATTTAGATTTTTACCCCTAAATGTTGCCATAAGGAATGACTTCATTGACAGCCTCACTGCATCCTTACCCCTTCTTTCTCCTCCTCATACAGATGCTTGTACCAAGTATATTCAGAGATTCTGTCTCTTTCTTCTTAAATGATAATGTGAGAATCATAAAATAATAGAATATGGCTGCCATCTCAAGTATTCTGTTAAATATATTGAGATGTTGATGATTTAGGTTCAGTGATCTGGCTTCTCTATATCTTTCTCCTTGGTCCTGAAAACAAACCCTAAGTAAAATGAGTATAAGAAAGTAAAAGTTAAGGAATCAGCATTTTGTGTGTTTGTCTTATGTTAAGTATATTTAAACATTTTTATTTCTCACAAGAATGTGTTAAGAAGGTGTTTCTTGTCCCATAATAGATATTGTGTAGGTTAGTCATAGTGATATAACTATGAAGGAGAGGATTTGAGTTAAGGTTAAAGATACCTTCCTGTCATCTACGTCTTAACTGGTACGAATGATCCATCTATCTAACAGGTTATGAGTGACTATAAAAATACAGATGAAAGTAAGAATACTGCATTAAATAAATAAGCCTGTTGATGGAAGAACCTCTGTCTTTATTAGAAATGTACTATTTAAGTTGAGATAATTGTTAAAATTTGGGAAACAATATTTTGTAGACCTTATTACATTCTTGGTGTTCTACTAGAGACTCAGAAAAGGTAGATGTTGCAATGTGTTTAAATAGGTGAATGGAGGGACCTACACATAAAATAATTAGATGTAAATAGAAAGCAGAAATGAACCTGGAAGAGTTGTGGGGAAGAAGTAACAATTATAAATCTTAGAAATTAATTATTTTATATGCACTACATATGTAATATATGTGTTAGTTGTTCAGTCCTGTCTGACTCTCTGTAAGCCCAAGGACTGTAGCCCACCAGGCTCCTCTGTCCATGGAATTCTCCAGGTAAGAATACTGGAGTGTGTTGTCATTCCCTTCTCTGGAGGATCTTCCTAACCCAGGTATCAAACTTGGGTCTCCTGCATTGCAGGCAGATTCTTTACCATCTGAACCACCAGGGAAGTCCATATAATATATAATATACATAAATTTGATGATACACTTGTGTGTAATGAGTAATTCTGAATAGTTAATGAGGACATTAGTGATTTTAAAGAGCATAGTGAAGAATTTGTTCAGAACTCAACCTAAAAAAGGCAAAATACGTATATATTTTTAAAAGCTGAATGAGAAGTTTAGAGCAACGGAGGATAGCTTGCAAATTCAAAATGTATCAGGCGTTTCAGAAAGAGTAAACGGAGGCAAGTGTATAGAAGCAACATTTAAATGTGTGTTGCCTACAATTAAAGGAAGGTATTGGTCCTTAGCTCAGAGAAACTGACTGAATGCAGTGCAGCATGAATAAAATAAGTTATAGCCTAAACATGGCCTAGTGAAACCAAAGATTAGTGATAGTCTTAAAATCTACAGGAAATTTGAGGCAAATTATCATAAAGGTAAGTCGACTGAAAGCAAAGTTCTCATCAACAATGAAAGATGCAAGAAAGTAACATGGTCATATCTTTAGAACTGGGTAATAATAAGATATAGACTAGCTAATTTACCCTTAATTTTGAAAACAAATGCATTTTCAGAATTATGTAAAAGACATTCATCTAGAAATCCTCACAAAAAGAATATTAAATCATGCTTTTGAACAGTAATAAAAGGGGGTATAGAATAAAATAGAGAATATTGGATAGAGCTAAGTAGAGCTAGTGCATTAATTGTTTTATGTTTGAAAAGAGATTAAGCTGTAAAATAATAACAAGCTGGAAGTTTCCCAGTGATGAAAGTATGCTAAAATGAATGTCATAGTATAGTCAAGCTTAGAAATACTAAATGACTAGATTTGTTAGAAAGATTTATAAGTTTGTGTATATGTAATATTTAATGAAATTTAAGAAAATTAGAGATACCAAGGGAATATGTCATGCAAATATGGGCTCGATAAAGGACAGAAATGGTATGAACCTAACAGAAGCAAAAGATATTAAGAAGAGGTGGCAAGAATACACAGAACTGTACAAAAAAGATCTACATGATCCAGATTATTACAGTGGTGTGATCACTTACCTAGAGTCAGACATCCTGGAATGTGAAGTCAGGTGGGCCTTAGGAAGCATCACTATGAACAAAGCTAGTGGAGGTGATGGAATTCCAGTTGAGCTATTTCAAATCCTAAAAGATGATGCTGTGAAAGTGCTGCACTCAGTATGCCAGCAAGTTTGGAAAACTCAGCAGTGCCCATAGGACTGGAAAAGATCAGTTTTCATTCCACTCCCAAAGAAAAGCAATCCCAAAGAATGCTCAAACTACCGCACAATTGCACTCATCTCACACGCTCTCTTACTCATCTCACATGCTCAAAATTCTCCAAGCCAGCAATGGAGAATTCACATCTCTTCAGCAATATGTGAACCGTGAACTTCCAGATGTTCAAGCTGGTTTTAGAAAAGGCAGAAGAAACAGAGATCAAATTACCAACATCTGCTGGATCATCAAAAAAGCAAGAGAGTTCCAGAAAAATATCTATTTCTGCTTTATTCACTATGCCAAAGCCTTTGACTGTGTGGATCACAATAAACTGTGGAAAATTCTGAAAGAGATGGGAATACCAGACCACCTGACCCGCCTCTTGAGAAACCTACATGCAGGTCAGGAAACAACAGAACTGGACATGGAACAACAGACTGGTTCCAAATAGGAAAAGGAGTACATCAAGGCTGTATATTGTCACCCTGTTTATTTACCTTATATGCAGAGTACATCATGAGAAACGCTGGGCTGGAGGAAGCACAAGCTGGAATCAAGATTGCCGGGAGAAATATCAATAACCTCAGATATGCAGGTGGCACTACCCTTATGGCAGAAAGTGAAGAGGAACTAAAAAAACCTCTTGATGAAAGTGAAAGAGGAGAGTGAAAAAGCTGGCTTAAAGCTCAGCATTCAGAAATCTAAGATCATGGTATCTGGTTCCATCACTTCATGGCAAATAGATGGGAAACAGTGGAAACAGTGTCAGACTTTATTTTTTGGGGGAGTCCAAAATAACTGCAGATCGCGACTGCAGCCATGAAATTAAAAGATGCTTACTCCTTGGAAGGAAAGTTATGACCAACCTAGACAGCATATTAAAAAGCAGAGACATTACATTGCTAAAAAGGTCCATCTGGTTAAGGCTATAGTTTTTCCAGTGGTCATGTATGGATGTGAGAGTTGGACTGTGAAGAAAGCTGAGTGCCGAAAAATTGATGAGTTTGAATTGTGGTGTTGGAGAAGACTCTTGAGAGTCCCTTGGACTGCAAGGAGATCCAACCAGTCCATCCTAAAGGAGATCAGTCCTGGGTGTTCATTGGAAGGACTGATGCTGAAGCTGAAGCTCCAATACTTTGGCCACCTCATGTGAAGAGTTGACTCATTGGAAAGGACCCTGATGCTGGGAGGGACTGGGGGCAGGAGGAGAAGGGGACAACAGAGGATGGCATCACCGACTCGATGGGCATGAGTTTGAATAAACTCCGGGAGTTGGTGATGGACAGGGAGGCCTGGCATACCATGGTCCATGGGGTCACAAAGAGTCGGACACGACTTGAGCGACTGGACTGAACTGAATTATTTAATGTAAGTTATTCTTTAAAGAACAGAAATTTAAGCTTTACTTTTAGAATCTATAGCTGGAAATACATAAGGATACTAAATTTTAAATTAGCAAAAGATATAGGAGAAAAATTATGGCAAATAATAAAAATTTTAAGTCCAAAAGTTGCAGGAAAGGGGACCCCTTCCAGGGCCCGAAACTGGGCTCTTGTCTAACACTCAGAAATGAACTGTCTAAGGAGACACATGTCCTGACAAAGCAAGAGATTTTATTGGGAAAGGGCACCTGGGTGGAGAGCAGGAGGGTAAGGGAACCCAGGAAAAGAGCTCTGTCACATGGCTCGCAGTCTGGGTTTTCTGGTGATGGGATTAGTTTCCGGGTTGTCCTTAGCCAATCATTCTGACTCAGAGTCTTTCCTGGTGGTGCGTGCCTTGTTCAGCCAAGATGGATGTCAGAGAGAAGGATTCTGGGAGGTGATCAGACTCGTGGTGTCTCCTTTTGCCCTTTACTGAACTCTTCTGATTGGTGGAGGCTTATTAGTTCCCTGTTCCTTGCCAGGACCTCCTGTCATAAAAGAACTCATGCAAATGGTTACTATGGTGCCTGACCAGGGTGGGCAGTTTCAATCAGTGTGCTTCCCCTAACATAAATATGCAAGCGATTATAAATGTAACTAGCATAGTATCACTAATTAGAATCAGAGATTATCTGACTTGATTTTAAAAGTAACCAACTATTTTGTATTCATAAGAAACACAATACTGCACATTGTAAAAGAAGACCAAAAGTTTGGGGAAAATGTCTATGCAAACACTAAACAAACAAACAAAAAACTACTATGACAGTATTAATGTCATGATTGATTAAAAAAATTAATAGAAATGAAAGAGGTAAAACTGCCATGTTCACTAATGGTAAATTTATAAGGTGTTTTATATTTGTAATATAGAAATACTGTTAAGTATTTAAAATGTATAAAACATATCAATGTGGTTAATAATCCTATACAATGCTGTGCATTAAAAAAGGTAGCAAAATACTACACACAGTGTTTTATAAACTTTAAAGCATTCAAAATACCAATAGTATGTGTGTACATGCTTGAGAATGATAAATGCCAAATTTAGTACAATGGTTACCCTGCAAACAGGGACTCTTGTAAAAGTTCAATTACAAAGAATTAGAAAATGCTCTTAAGAAATCTTAGAAGTTAATAAATAGAAATAAAAGTCTAATAAAAGCAGATAGATAAAACAATAAAATCTGTTTTCGGAGCTATCACCTTGTGAATATGGGAGTGTGCATGTGTACCTGCTTGTGCATGTATATGTAGTGGATGGGGTAACGGGACATTTGCTGTTTGAATCTTCAGCTCTTTTTGTGCCTGAGAGGAGAACACCAAGCCATAATTAGCAATCCAGGCCACTAGGCAGAAGAATGAGGAAATCAATATGCGAAACTCTTTTCTTTAGAGGTTTCAACTCTCAGAGGCAATGACTTGAGCTTTGCCGGGCTTGTTCAGCCTTTCCTAACCCTCCTTCTGCTCTGATTATTCTCGGCAGCTCATTCCCATCAGTCACCCTCCACACGGAGTTCCCAGGCAATCACACAAACCCAGTTTGCATCTGTCAGGCACTGCCTGAAAAAGTCTGAATTCATGCAAATATCGCTTCTCAGCCTGTAAAACCCAGAGAGGGGCTCTCTCTCATTCAACAGATGGCCACAGGCAAATCGTGAGAGAAGTGGCCCTGGCCTTTTCCTGTTTCAGTAAAATGAAATATAAGTAATTCACTCTTATCTCGAAAAGCTTTTCTTTTTTAATTTTCAGTTTAGTATTGGCACTTACTAACTCATATGGTTTATAAATAGAACAATGGCAGCCTTATTCAGATGATGATATCAGTAGGGAAGTAACATTGTATGTTAGAAAAAGCTCAGACTTCATCATCGAATCTGGTTTTAAATCCTTAGTTACTTGACAGAGGATTTGGAGGAGATCGCTTATCTCCCAAGCAACAGGCTCTTCAGACCTTACTGGTCCTGCCCAGATTGGTTTTATTCTGCCCCCTAGACACATCTTGCTCCAGTCCCCATGCCCCACATTTTGTTTCCCAGTTACAATCGCTTACATTCTTTTTTTTTTTTTTTTTTTTGCCATTTCTTTCCACCATGTCTTTGCAAAGCTTGCTGCTCTACCTAGAATGAGTCCCGTCCTACATCCCACTTCACTCCATTGTGTTAATCCCTACTCTGTCTTCAGATTGCATTTAGTCATCACTTTTTCAGGGGTACATCACTAAAAAGATAAGTTCCCTCTGTAATATGTTCTCAGAGCAGAACATGCATTTAACTATATCAAAAAACTACTTTTATCTCTGTGCTTCTTTTATTAACATACCTGCCCAGTAACGATGTAAAGCTGAGAGTGTTGGACTACATTTATTTTGTGCTTCCAGCACCTCACTGCATTCAAGAACCTCTACCAAGAAGGACAGGAGAGGGTGGGTGGGAGGAATTTGTAGATTTAGATCGACACATATACACTATTGATACTATGCATAAGATAGATGACTAATGAGAACATACTGTATAAAACAGGGAACTCTACTTAATTCACTGTGGTGACCTAAATGGTAAGGAAATCCAAAAGAGAGGGAATCTATTAATATGGATATGTATGGCCGATTCTTTTCGCTCTACAGTAGAAACTAACGCACACTGTAAAGCAAGTATACTCCAATAAAAATTAGTTTAAAAAATGCCACTGTTCCTTGAAGCCCCAATTTACCATCTGACTTCTGCCAGTCCTGCCAGGCTGAGAGGATAGTAAAGGACTAAGAATAAAGAACCATCTGTTTCCAGGTACCAGAGTGACTCCACAGATAAACAATAGCTTTACAATTCTTTCTCTGTAGACATCCCTGATTATGTTTGTAAAATAAACTTAAAACAATTTTTAGAATTTTATTTTATTTTATTTTTCTTTGCTATGCTGGGTCTTTGTTGCTGTGCGGGCCTTTTCCTAGTTGCTGTGAAGGGGTCCTACCCTCCAGTTGCAATGCGAAGGCTCTGCCGCAGAACATGGGCTCCAGGGTGTGTGGTCTTCACTAGCTGTGGCTCCCAGCACAGGCTCATTAGATGTGATGCAAGGGTTTGCGCCACAGCATGTGAGAGCTTCCCGGATCAGGGATGGAATCCAACTCCCCTGCATTGGCAGGCGGATTCTCCTCTTCTGAGCCACCAGGGAAGCCCTAAGTAGTTTTAGATTTGTCTAAAAGTCACAAAGATATATAGAGTTCCCATTACCCTGCACCCAATTTATTCTGTTCTTAAAATCTCACAGTGGTACAGTCTGATTGTTATAGCTAATGAAACATTATTGACGTGTTGTTAGTTGAAGTCCATGCTTTGTTAATATTTTTTTAGTTTTTCTCTAGTGTCTCTTTTTTATTTGTTCTAGTATACCATCCAAGGTAACAGTCATTGTGCCTTCTAAGTATCCAGTAGCTGAGAATGTTTGTCAGTTTTTGTTTATGATAGCATTGATAGTTTTAAAGAGTAGTGGTTAGGAAGACCACAGAGATGAAGTGCATTATTACATTAAGGATACATGTTGTCAACATATCACTGGTGATGTTGACCCTGATCACCTGGCTGAGGTTTTCCTACTGTGCAGTTACTTTTTTCTCCCTGTTCTATACAGTAATTTTTAAAAGGAAGTCACTATGTGCAATCCACACTTAAGGGGTCAAAAATTAAGCTTCACCTACTTGCAAGTTGAATATATAAATCATTTGAAATTCTTCTCCGTGAAATATGTGTCTCATTTTCTTTGTTTTATTCAGTCATTTATTTATGTTGGTGTGGACTCATGCAATTTCATTTGTTTTCATCATGGGAAGCAAATTTAATTTTTTACTAAGCTCAAAAGAGTTAATAGGGACATCCTTACATGTACTCAAGACTAACATTCCAAATACCTCCCTGGTCCACAGTATCATAGCACCTTAACTCTGTTCAATATAACTTCACTCCACAGCACATGAGAACATACTTAGACATACTGACTTCAACTCACGAAATACATATACTTCATGTCTCTATACTGTAGAGAAGTTTTTAAGTCCCTTCTTTTCTTTTTCTTTGATTTTTCCATTGTTGAACAACAAACTTCCCCTAAACTTAGTGACATACATCAACCACTTATATGCTCCTGAATTCTGTAGATTTGGCATTTCAATGGGGACACAGAGGATATGAATTGTTCCTGCTCTCCTACACCTGTGATCTCAGTTGGATGATTCAAAGGCTGGGGAGTAGGGGGGTAACTCCATATCAGTGGGTTGGAATCACTTGAAGCCTTGTTCACTTACACATCTAACAATTTATGTTGATTGTTAATTGGGTACTAAACTGAGTCTGTCATTCAGAACAACTACATTTTGCATCTTTATGTAGTCTGGGATTTCTCATAATGGTGACTGGATTACAAAAATGAGATTATCACAGAGAGAGACAGGAGTGGTGCCACCTTTCATGACCTCGCCCTGGCTGTTGTTTGTCACTTCTTTCCCTGTGATGCCCTGCCAGTTGACACAGTATCAAATGTACACCCAGCGTCTAGAGGAGGAAACACCGATTTAATTTCTTGATGGACATGGAAAGGTCCTGGAGAAGCATGCTGGATAATTCATAGGTTTGTAGCCATTTTTGAAAAATAAAATCTACTACCCCTTTTTGTAAAAAAAAAAAACAAAAAAAAACCACAAAAGATATATATATATATATGTGTATATATATATATATATATATATATATATATGTGTATATATATATATATATATATATATATTTGATTGGAGGATAATTGCTTTACAATGCTGTGTTGGTTTCTGCCATACATCAACATGAATCAGCCATGGATATACATGCATCCCCTTCCTCTTGACCCTCCCACCCACCTCCCACCTCATCCCTCCCCTCTAGGTTGTCACAGAGCACTGACTTCAGCTTGCTGTGTCACACGGCAAATTCCCACTGGCTAATGTATATGTTTCAGTGTTATTCTCTGAATTTGTTCCTCCCTCTCCTTCTCCTGCTGTGTCCATGTCTTTTATCTATGTTTGCATCTCTGTTGCTTCCCTAGGTTCATCAGTACCATTTTTGTGGATTCCATATATTTGCATTAGTATATGTTATCTGTTGTTTTCTGTTTGACTTACTTCACCCTGTATAACAGGCTCTGAGTTCATCCATCTCACTAGAACTGACTCAAATTCTTTCTCTTGTATGGATGAGTAATATTCCATTGTATATATGTATTGTGGCTTCTTTATCTATTCATCTGTCGATAGACATCTAGGTTGCTTCTATGTCCTGGCTGTTGTAAATAATGCTGCGATGAACATTGGGGTACATGTGTCTTTAAAACTGTGATTTTCTCAGGGTATATGCCCGGTAGTGGAATTGCTGGGTCATATTGTAGTTTTATTCCTAGATTTTAAGGAAATCACCATACTGTTCTCCATAGTGCATACATGCGTGCTAAGTTGCTTCAGTGGTGTCCAACTCTGTGTGACCCTATGGACTATAGCCTGCCAGGCTCCTCTGTTCATGGGATTCTCCAGGCAAGAATATTGGAATAGACTGTCATCCTGTCCTCCAGGGAATCTTCCTGACCCAGGAATTGAACTCGCATCTCTTGTGTCTCCTGCATTGGCGGGCAGATACTTAACTACTAGCACCACGTGGGAAGCCCCATCCTCCCTAGTGGCTATGTCTATTTAGATTCCCACCAATTATGCAAGAAGGTTCCCTTTTCTCCACATCCTTTCCAGCATTTATTGTTTGTAGATTTTTTGATAATGGTCATTCTGACGGGTGTGAGGTGATACCTCATTATAGTTTTGATTTGCATTTCTCTAATAATAAATAATGTTGAGCAATTTTTCATGTGTTTATTAGGCATCAGTATGTCTTCTTTGGAAAAATGTCTATTTAGGTCTCCTGCCCATTGTTTGACTGGGTTATTTGTTTTTCTGATGTTGACCTACATGAGCTGCTTGTATGTTTTGGAGATTAATCCTCCATCAGTTGCTTCATTTGCAATTATTTTCACCCATTCTGAGGATTGTCTTTTTGTATTGTTTATGGTTTATTTTGCTGTGCTAAAGCTTCTGTTTAATTAGGTCACATTTGTTTATTTTTGTTTTCAATCTCTATTACTCTAGTAGGTGGTTTATACAGGATCTTGCTGTGATTTATGTCAAAGAATGTTCTGTTTTCCTCTAAGAATTTCATAGTTTATGGTCTTACATTTAAGTCTTTAATCCATTTGAGTTTATCTCTATGAATGGTGTTAGAAAGTATTCTAATTTTATTTTTTACACATAGCTGTCCAGTTTTCCCAACACCACTTACTGAAGAGATGATCTTTTCTCTATTGTATATTCTTGCCTCCTTTGGCAAAGTTAAGGTGCCTGTAGATGTGTGGGTTCATCTCTGGCTTCCTGTCTTTTTCCATTGATCTATATTTCTGTTTTCATACTGCTACCATACTGTCTTGATGACTTGTTACCTCCTCTCAAGATGGGACCACTTGGGATTACCAGGTGCTGTCATCCTGACTTTATGGTGGCTCTTGACAAAAATATCTCCAATTGCTTAACTCTCCTTAAAGAACTAGTCAGTAAATTTGGGTTATTTTGTTTAATCTACTACCATACATTACTAATCATGGCTCCTCCAAGCCTTCATTCACTTTTAATCTCTACTGCTCTGTTCTTGGACCTTGGAACTCTATAATTTCTTCTCTATAAACAACATTACAGCAAAAAAAAAAAAAAAAAAAAAGGCATTGCCAATTTTTAAAGATGGTCCAAAACAAATTGGAAAATGAAGTTTTTTCAAGTAGTTTTTAATTGGAAAAATACAGCCAATGAATGGAAAACAAATGTCTCTACTGACTGAACAGTAGATGTGTCAGACTGACCTGGTGGGCTACAGGCCACAGAGCGGCAGAGTCGCACATGACTGGGGGACTAAACAACAACAAAGAGAATTTATCTGACCTTCACCTAGAGAGTTCTACCGTGAGCAAATTAACTTATTGTCAAGAAAAAGAAAACCTTGATTCTACAATATTAATGATGGTGTGAAATAAAACTGGAGTGAGACCATGGACATATGTAATCCAGGCTTGTGAATCTATGCCAGTAAAAGGGTTAGAATGCCAATCACTGGTTTTCCCCCAAATCTCTAACAAATATAACCCAACCAGGACTTATTTCATATAGAGAATTAACAGTCAACTGCTTATATAAATCAGAAGAAATGTGCATCCTAAATCGCTTTAGTCATGTTCAACTCTTGGCGACCCTATGGACTGTAGCCCTCCAGGCTCCTCTGTGCATGGGATTCTCCAGTAAAGAATATTGGAGTGGGTTGTTATTTCTTACTCCAGGGGATCTTCCCAACCCAGGGATCAAACTTGCCTTCTCCTCTCTTATAAGAGATATCTCTTATGTCCCCTACATTGGCAGGCAGGTTCTTTACCACTAACGCCACCTGGGAAACTTTACAAATGGATATTAGTGCATGGATGTTCCTTTTGCTTCACAAATTCTCATTCCTTTGCTTCCAACTGATATTGGAAACGCATGAGGAACCATAAACTTCAGCAGTGATGTTCAGTGTTATTAATGTTTCTGTTAAAGTAAATTTTAAGAATTTCCAAATGCTAAATCTAAGAGCACTGCTTGAGTTAGTACACATACATGAATCAGAGATGGGCAGAGGTACCGCGTTGCACATTGAGTGTTGTCCTTCTTAGTTTAGAGTTACCTTACTTGCTTGAAACCACTTTACAACTGCTTTTCCTAGATATACATATTCTATATTTTTCTGAAAGTTCTCTGTATTTCCTCACAGCATTTACCAAAATTTTGAATTGTGTATTTAGGCTTTTATTAATTTGTTTTTTTTCAAAAGACTATAGCTTTAAAACTCCACCAGGGAAAACACACACAATATGTGCTTTTGTGTATAAATACATGATCTTAATATATGTATACATAGTATACATATGTATAAGTATTTGTGTTTGTGTGTGTGTGTGTGTGTGTGTGTATGAGAGAGAGAGAGAATGGATAGAGAAAGAGAAGAAGAAAGAGGAGTACCAGATAAAAAGAGTTTTTATGAGTATTTTGTTTTATAGTTCATAAAGACCATTCGCATTATAGGCATCTATATTGCCAACATATTGTTTAAGATTTTTTCCCCAGAATATAATATTTATTGCCTTATGTGGATAAAGAATCCATTTTAATAAAATGTCATCTTAAACCCCTTATAAATGAGGATAATATATAGAAATATGAGAAATTTCAAGTTTGGTTACAATAGTGTTGCAAAATTTTTGAATTATTTTCATATAATTGGTTTGAATTCATTGTTGGTATATTATCTCAGCTTATCCAACCAAAAGCATTTTATTTTGAAAATTCAGAGATCAGTTATTCCGGTATGCTTTATTCTATTACACTCTAAAACCTTATTATCTAGTGAATAAAATTCTTAAGTAACAATTTTAAAATCAGTACAGTCTATATTTTATTATCAAAGATATATTACTTTTAATATACTAAGATAATATCTAATTTCAAATTTACTCAGCTATATAAAACCAATCCACTTGTAGCTTTGTATTATAATAATATATGTTCATATTTTAAAACATACAGTGTATTAGTATATGTATTCTCTTTCACAATGGATTATGAAAGAAGTGTTTAGTTAGGACTGAAAATATCTAGTTACAACCAGCAGTATATTGCATTTGATATGTGCATTAATATAGAATATTTTAAAAATATTTAACCCTAAAATATTTTTATTAAAAAAAAAAATAAATGGAGCTTCTGAAAAGTTCCCAGTGTACTGAACATTTTGCATTCTCCAGGGGTCATTTTAATTTGATGTATTCAGAAAGTTTAGTCCCATGACAGTGACACAACATGAACAATTTTATTGAAATAGAAAACAAGGAACAAAAATATTCAATAATTGTTTTATTGATGTGAAGGGAATGAATTATTCATGACTTCAAAGTATCTGTGAATAATTCTAATTATCTGCTTTTAAAGGATATGAGGCCACTGAAAGTATATTAACAATTTTGATTGAACACCTGCTATCCAGTAGTATATGTTAGGCATCAGAACCAAAACTGTGTGTGTGTGTGTGTTTGTGTGTACTTCTGATCTCCTTGGTGATCATTATTTACAGTGCTTTATCAGCTTCTGATATAATGCTTTGATAGTTGTAAAAATAGATCATTCAAGGTGTTAAAGCCAGATTATCCCTAACTTGAATGAATTATGCATTTTCCAACAATCTCTATTCATTTGCAGCTTTGGGACACATTTTGAAACATGGCAAATGGTTACTAAGAAGGTTTTCTGGGATAAGGGCTCACTTATATACCTTTACATTCTCCTCAGTGACTGGTGGATAAAAGCAGTGTTATGTTGGCCACTTTACCAGCTGTTTAGACTCAGACTTTTTGGATTTACCATCCCCACCCCCATCTGCACCTGTGATTCAGCTACTCCTACAGTGAGAGTGCCACCATCTGCCCAGTTAATTGGCTAAACTAGCTCCGGAGTTTGAGTGTCAGACTTGACTTAAGGAAGCAGGCCACATCTAATCAGGCAGGAGTTCTGGCCTATTCTGTTGTCTTTATCTTTTTAAAAATTTCTCTTCTTCTTTCCTATCCCACTGCTACTTGGTTAATTTGTCAGCATTTTCACCTGGAATTTCACTAAAATTACAGCATGTCTATTTAATTATATTTCTATTCTATTGCCTCTTTTCATAGCATTTTCCATAACACATTTGAGGTAGTAAATTCCGTACATTGGATACTTACCATTCCACATTCCTTTCTGAATCCTTCACATTAAATACCACTGGGTTGAGGGAAAGTTCTTAATATGTCTTACAATATCTACATTTTTTTCTCTCATTTGGACTTTTTCTGTCTTTTCCCTCAAATTCTGTGACCCCATGAAGACTACAAATGTTGTTTGGTACAGAATGTATCCTCAAATAAATTTAACCAGAATATATGTCATGGCTAGTAATATATACCTTAGATTTTAAATGTGTGTTTAAAATGGTATCTATTAAGTTTAGGGATAAAAAGATATTAGATACTAGCTTGTGAAAAGAATTTATTTAACCAAATGGTAGCTGGTCTGTGCATTTGCATGCTACTCAACAAATCAAGTCAAATGAATACTATGCCAAATACAGAGTAGGCTAACTTTTGGTACAAGAAAAGCTTACCATTTTCATTTGTTTATAGTTGTTGAATTTTTTCAAATTATTTTTGTCTATTTTTAAAGCATAAGTGGATCTTTGAAAAGAAACCTTCTCACTCTGTTTGTTAGCATGACAGTATATCAGAATATAGTGAGACATAATGTCTACAATTCCAGAAGGAATCCTTGGTCATTGACCCTTAAAACAATAAGGGTCCAACATTTCTCTCTAG
The DNA here is from genome assembly GCF_963930625.1 of Muntiacus reevesi. NCBI lineage: Eukaryota > Metazoa > Chordata > Mammalia > Artiodactyla > Cervidae > Muntiacus > Muntiacus reevesi. The sequence continues at coordinate 241,449,783 of NC_089250.1, forward strand.
GATAAATCTAGAAAAGCATTTCTTATAGTTGATCAAAAAGACAGATTGGTCCGTAAGGAGAGGGGAAAAAAACGTGCTAGGGAAAAAAAGAATTTAAATTAAAAGTACCTTTGGTGACCATTCAAAGTTTAGTCTGTAAGTTAAAATGAAGCTTTTAAGGAACACGTCATGACACATTTTACTACATCTTTGGGGAAATGAAATACAGGTAATACTGCCCTCTTTCAGTGGTGAAGAAATATGCTTGGGAACTTTTCTCAGTAGTTCAACAAGAGTACTTCAAAAATAAATATCTATCCCAGCATTGGGCAAATATTTCATCTGTACAGATAATGTAGGCATTTTATATTTTTGTCTCTAATTTTTATAGCCATATGGCAATTAGGATTATATTATCTTTTCCAGTGGAGAGTCTGAGACTTCGTTTAAATAAGTCTCAATATCTAGGGTAGAACCTGGAAGTGGACACAATGAATTTGTTTTTTCCCTAATATTCTGCCCCACATTCTACTTAATTAATCATATTAAAATTATATATGTGTATCTGTGTACACATATGTATATATGCATATATGTATTATAATGTGTATATATGTACACACATATATGTATATATAAATATATTGCTTTTATATGATTTTAATTTATAATCCTGCCAAGGATGTGAATCATTCATTGTCCAGAATATCCTTCCCATTAGTCACTTCTTCATCTCTGTTATTAGAGCCAATGTCTAGGTATGACAGTGCTTCTGTTTAATCAACACTTATTTTAAGAAATGACCCCAAAGTGTAAGAATAGTGATGCTGGTAATCTTCCAGAAAGAATTAAATGAAAAGATCAAAGTTCTTAATAAGTAAAGAAATACAGTAAGAACAAGTCTTTTATGTGTGAAATTAAAAAGAAGGAAAAATTGTTGTGGTTGTTAAGTCATGTCTAACTCTTTGAAATGGACTACAGCATACCATGCTCCCCTGTCCTCCACTATCTTCCAGAGTTTGCTCAAATTCATGTCCTTCGAGCTAGTGATGCTATCTAACCATCTCATCCTCTGTCTCCAACTTCTCCTTTTGGCTTCGATCTTTACCAGTATCAGGGTCCTTTCCAATGAGTTGGCTCTTCATATCAGATGGCCAAAGTATTGGAGTTTCCAGTGAATATCCAATGAATATTCAGTGTTGATTTCTTTAGGATTGACTGATTTGATCTGCTTGCAGTTCAAGGGACTCTTGAGAGTCTTCTCCAGCACCACAAGTCAAAAGCATCAATTGTTTGGTGCTCAGCCTTCTTTATGGTCCAGCTCTCACATCTGTATGTGACAGCTGGAAAAATCATAGCTTTGTGTAAATGGACCTTTGTTGGCAAAGTGATATCTATGCTTCTTAATACACTGTCTAGTTGTGTCATAGCTTTCCTTCCAAGGAATAGGTCTCTTTAATTTCATGGCTGCAGTCATGGTCCATAATGATTTAGGAGCCCAAGAAAATAAAATCTGTCACTGCTTCTTTCTTATCTATTTGCCATGAAGTGATGAGACTGGATGCTGTGATCTTTGTTTTTTGAATACCATTTTAAGCCAGCCTTTTCACTCTCCTCTTTTACTCTCATCAAGAGGCTTTTTAGTTCCTGTTCACTTTCTGCCATTTGAGTGATATCATCTGCGTATCTGAGGCTGTTGATATTTCTACTGGAAAACTTGATTCCAGCTTGGGATTCATTCAACATGGCATTTCACATGATATGCTCTGCATATAAGTTAAATAAGCAGGGTGACAATATACAGCCTTGACATACCCCTTTCCAAATTTGGAACCAATGCATTGTTCCATGTCTGGTTCTAACTGTTGCTTCTTGAACTGCATGCAGGTTTCTTAGGAGATAGGAAAGCTGGTCTGGTATTTCCATCTCTTTAGGAATTTTCCACAGTTTATTGTGATCCACACAGTCAAAGCCATTTGTGGAGTTAGTGAAGCAGAAGTATGGTCCAAGGAATGTTGGCAATTTGATCTCTGGTTCTTCTGCCTTTTGTAAACTCAGCTTTCATATCTGGAAGTTCTTGGTTCACATAGTGCTGAAGCCTAGCTTGAAGGATTTTGAGTATCACCTTGCAAACATGTGAAATGAGCACAATTGTATGCTAGCTGGAACATTCTTTGGCATTGCCCTTTTTTGGGATTGAAATGAAAACTGAGCTTTTCCAGTCCTGTGTCCACTGCTGAGTTTTCCAAATTTGCTGACATACTGAATCCAGCACTTTAGCAGCATCTTCTTTGAGGATTTTAAATAGCTTAGCTAGAATTCCATCACCTCCACTAGCTTTATTTGTAGTAATGTTTCCTAAGGCCCACTTGACTTCACACTCCAGGATGTCTGGTTCTAGGTGAATGACCACACCATCATGTTTATCTGGATCTTTTAAACCTTTTTTGTACATTTTTTTCTGTGTATTCTTGACACCTCTTCTTAATCTCTTCTGCTTCTCCTAGGTCCTTACTGTTTCTGTTTTTTATTGTGCTGATCCTTGCATGAAATTTTTCCTTCATTACTCCAGTTTCCTTGAAGAGATCTCTAGCCATCTCCATTGTATTGTTTTACTCCGTTTCTTTGCATTGTTCATTTAAGAAGGCCTTCTTATTTTTCCTTGCTATTCTCTGGAACTCTGCATTCAGTTGGGTATATCTTTCCCTTTCTCCCTTGCCTTTCACTTCTCTCCTTTCCTCAGCTTTAATATTTGTAAAGCCTCCTCAGACAACCACTTTGTCTTCCTGCATTTTTTTTTTTCCTTTGGTATGGATAATTTTAGTCACTGTATTCTGACAGTGTTAGGAACCTTGTTTCATAGTTCTTCATGCACTCTGCCTTCCAGCTCTAATCCCTTAAATCTATTTATCGCTTCCACTGTATAATCATAAGGGATTTGATTTAGGTCATACCTTCATGGCCTAATGGTTTTCCCTGATTTTCTCAATTTAATCCTGAATTTTGCAATAAGGAGCTCATGATATGAACCACAGTCAACTGCAGGTCTTGTTTTTGCTTACTGTATAAAGCTTTGCCATCTTTAGCTGCAAAGAACATAATCAGTCTGATTTTGGTATTGACCATCTGGTGATGTCCCTTTGTAGAGTCATTCCTTGTGTTTTTGGAAAGGGGTGTTTGCTATGACCAATTTGTTCTCATGACAAGACTCTGTTAACTTTTGCTCTGCTTCATTTTGTACTCCAAGGCCAAACTTATCTATTGTTTGGGATGTTACTTGACTTCCTGCTTTGCATTACAACCTCTATGATGAAAAGGACATCTTTTTTTGTTGTTGTTAGTTCTAGAAGGGCTTGTAGGTCTTGAACTGGTCAACTTCAACTTCCTTGGCATTAGTGGTTGAGGCATAGATTTGGATTACTGTGAAATTGAATGATTTGTCTTAAAAGTGATCTTAGATCATTCTGTCATTATTGATCTTTCACCCAAGTACTCCATGTTGGACTCTTTTGTTATCTTTGAGGACTACTCTATTTCTTTTAAGAGTTTCTTGTCCACGGTAGTAGATAGAATGATCACCTAGATTGAATATAGCCATTTGAATGCAGAGTCCATTAAAATACCAAAGAGAGATAAGAAAGCTTTCCTCAGTGATCAATGCAAAGAAATAGAGGAAAACAATAGAATGGGAAAATCTAGAGGTCTCTTCAAGAAAATTAGAGATACCAAGGGGATTTTTCATGTGAAGATGGGCACAATAAAAGACAGAAATGGTATGGACCTAACATAAGCAGAAAATACTAGGAAGAGGTGACAAGAATACACAGAAGAACTATACAGAAAAGATCTTCATGACCCAGATAATTTCGATGATGTGATCACTCACATAGAGCCAGACATCCTGGAATGTGAAGTAAAGTGGGCCTTAGGAAGCATCACTACGAACAAAGCTATTGGAGGTGATGGAATTCCAGTTGAGATATTTCAAATCTTTTTACTTTTTTTTGAAATTTATTTTTTTATTTGAGATATTTCAAATCTTAAAAGATGATGCTGTGAAAGTGCTGCACTCAATATGCCAGCAAATTTGGAAAACTCAGCAGTGGCCACAGAACTGGAAAAGGTCAGTTTTCATTCTAATCCCAAAGAGAGGCAAGGCCAAAGAATGCTCAAACTACCACACAATTGCACTCATCTCACATGGTAGCAAAGTAATGCTCAAAATTCTCCAAGCCAGGCTTCAGCTGGACGTGAACCATGAACATCCAGATATTTAAGATGGATTTAAAATAGGCAGAGGAACCAGAGATCAAATTGCCAACATCCGTTGGATCATTGAAAAAGCAAGAGAGTTCCAGAAAGTCATCTACTTCTGCTTTATTGACTATACAAAAGCCTTTGACTATGTGGATCACAGCAAACTGTGCAAAATTCTTCAAGAGATGGGAATACCACACCACCTTACCTACCTCCTGAGAAATCTGTATACAGGTCAAGAAGCAAAAGTTAGTACTGGAAGTAAAACAGCAAACTGGTTCTAAATCAGGAAAGGAGTATGTCAAGGCTGTATATTGTCACCGTGCTTATTTAGCTTATATGCAGAGTACGTCATGAGAAATGCTGGGCTGGATGAAGCACAAGCTGGAATCAAGATTGCTGGGAAAAATATCAATAACCTCAGACATGCAAATGACACCACCCTTATGGCAGAAAGCGAAGAAGAACTAAAGAGCCCTATGATGAATGTGAAAGAGGAGAGTGAAAAAGTTGTGTTAAAACTCAACAATCAGAAAACTAAGATCATGGCATCTGGTGTCATCACTTCATGGCAAATAGATGGGGAAACAGTAGAAAGACTGGCTGACTTTTTTTTTTTTTTGGTCTCCAAAATCACTGCAGATGGTGACTGCAGTCACTAAATTAAAAGATGCTTGCTTCTTGGAAGAAAAGTTATGACCAACCTAGACAGCATATTTAAAAGCAGAGACATTACTTCGCCAACAAAGGTCCATCTAGTCAAGGCTATGGTTTTTCCAGTAGTCATGTATGGATGTGAGAGTTGGACTGTGAAGAAAACTGAGTGCTGAAAAATTGATGCTTTTGAACTGTGGTGTTGGATAAGACTCTTGAGAGTCCCTTGGACTGCAAGGAGATCCGACCAGTCCATCCTAAAGGAAATCAGTCCTGGATGTTCATTGGAAGGACTGATGCTGAAGCTGAAACTCCAATACTTTGACCACTTGATGCAAAGAGGTGACTCGTGTGAAAGGATGCTGAAGCTGGGAAAGATCGTAGGTGGCAGGAGAAGGGGACAACAGAGGATGAAATGGTTGCATCACCAGCTCAATGGACATGAGTTTGAGTAAACTCTGGGAGTTGGTGATGGACAGGGAGGCCTGGTGTGTTGCTGTCCATGGGGTCACAGAGGATGGGACACGACTGAGTGACAAACTGAACTGAACTGTCCATTTTAGTTCACTGATTCCTACGATGTCAGTGTTCAGTCTTTCCATCTCCTGGTTGACTACATCCAATTTACCTTGATTCATGCACCTAACATTTCAAGTTCCTGTGCAATGTTCTTACATCATTGGACTTTATTTTCACCACCTGGCATATCCATAGTTGAGTGTTGTTTCTGCTTTGACCCAGCCACTTCGTTCTTTCTGGAGCTATTTGTAATTGCCTTCTCTTCTCCAGTAGCATATTGGACACCTTCCAACCTGGGGGGCTCATCTGCTGGTGATAATATAGTTTTGCCTTTAAATACTGTTCATGGGGTTCTCACAGCAAGAATACTGGAGTGGTTTGCCCATCCCTCCTTCTGTGAACCACGTTTTGTCCGAACTCTTCACTGTGACCCGTACATCTTATGTGGCCCTGATGGCATGACTTTATGAATTTGTGCTTTTATTTTTTCTTTTGTACTTCAAACTGCAAAGTTATGGCCACAATGCGTGGTTAGTTAACATGCAAAAGGCATTATTGTTTCAAATTAATATATTTGTGGAAAGAGGTAGAGAGAGGTACTGCATTCACAAAATTTTATTGGGGTACATGAGTGTAATTTTCTATTTTATTTTCAGTTATTAATGTTAATTTCTTTCTGAGCCTAATCTATAAATTAAACAATCATAGGTATGTATGCATAGGAAAAAAAGCATAATGTATATAGTATTTGATACTGTCCATGGTCTCAGGTATCCCCTAAGTGTGTAGAAATATACTCCCCACAGATAAGAGGAGAACACTGTATGCAAAACTTGTGCTGAAAGATTCACAAGCAATAACTGTACATCAAAAATATCCCTTTGAAATAATATAGAATTGAAAAATGTAACAAATTATTTTTTCACCATATCCATTTTAATGTGTTATATGTCTGCCAGCCAATTAATTAAATAGTTATCAGATTTTAATAGTGGCAAGAATACACAGAAGAACTGTACAAAAAAGATCTTCATGACCCAGAAAATCACGATGGTGTGATCACTCACCTACAGCCCAGACATCCTGGAACGTGAAGTCAAAGTGGGCCTTGGGAAGCATCACTACAAACAAAGTCAGGTGTTTGAGGTGATGGAATTCCAGTTGAGTTATTTCAAATCTTAAAAGATGATGCTGTGAAAGTGCTACACTCAATATGCCAGCCAATTTGGAAAACTCAGCAGTGGCCACAGGATTGGAAAAGGTCAGTTTTCATTCCAATCCCAAAGAAAGGCAATACCAAAGAACACTCAAACTACTGCACAATTACACTCATTTCACACGCTAGTAAAGTAATACTCAAAATTCTCCAAGTCAGACTTGGAGAAATTGGAAAAGCGAGAGTTCCAGAAAAACATCTACTTCTGCTTTATTGACTATGCCAAAGCCTTTGACTGTGTGGATCACAGCAAACTGTGGAAAATTCTGAAAGAGATGGGAATAACAGACCACCTGACCTGCCCCTTGAGAAATCTGTATGCAGGTCAGGAAGCCCAATTAGAACCGGACATGGAAAAATAGGCTGGTTCTAAGTGGGAAAAGGAGTACATCAAGGCTGTATATTGTCACCCTGCTTATTTAATTTCTATGCAGAGTACATCATGAGAAACACTGGGCTGGATGAAGCACAAGCTGGAATCAAGATTGCCGGGAGAAATATCAATAACCTGAGATATGCAAATGACACCACTCTTATGGCAGAAAGTGAAGAGGAACTAAAAAGTCTCTTGATGAAAGTGAAAGAGGAGAGTGAAAAAGTTGACTTAAAATTCAACATTCAGAAAACTAAGATCATGACATCCAGTCCCATCACTTCATAGCAAACAGATGGGGAAACAGTGGAAACAGTGACTAACTTTATTTTTAGGGTGTCCAAAATCACTGCAGATGGTGACTGCAGCCATGAAATTAAAAGACACATGCTCCTTGGAAGAAAAACTGTGACCAACCTAGACTGCATATTAAAAAGTAGAGACATTGCTTTGCCAACAGAGGTCCATCTAGTCAAGGCTGTGGTTTTTCCAGTAGTCGTGTATGGGTGTGAGAGTTGGACCATAAAGAAAGCTGAGCACCGAAGAACTGATGCTTTTGAACTGTGTTGTTGGAAGACTCTTGAGAGTCCCTTGGACTGCAAGGAGATCCAACCAGTCCATCCTAAAGGAAATCAGTCCTAGCTTTCATTGGAAGGACTGATGTTGAACCTGAAACTCCAGTACCTTGGCCACCCGATGGAAAGAGCTGACTCTTTGGAAAAGACCCTGATGCTGGGAAAGATTGAAGGTAGGAGGAGAAGGGGACAACAGAGGATAAGATGGTTGGATGACATCACCGACTCGATGGAGATGAGTTTGAGTAAACTCTGGGAGATGGTGCTGGACAGGGAGGCCTGGTGTGGCATGGTTCATGGGGTTACAAAGAGTTGGACACAACTGAGTGACTGAACTGAATTGAATGAGTCTTTGGGTTCTTCTAATGTCAGATGACAGGTATTTGATTATTCAGTTGTTCTACTGATAGCTCTGTTCAGATTCATCAATATGGATGCATCTAGCTATTTCCTACATTTATTGTGGATTTACTGAACTAAATGACACTAAACTCTTGGCTAGGCAAGATTCAAGTCACATTTTATATGTTGTTATTGTTTAGTTGCTCAGCTTTATTTGACTCTTTGTGACCCTATGGACTGTAGCCATTAGGCTCCTCTATCCATGGGTTTCCTAGATAAGCATACTTAAGTGAGTTACCATTTTCTTCTTCAGGGTGTCTTTCTGACCTAGGGATTGAACCCATGTCTGCTGCATTCGCAGGTGGATTATTTACCACCAGGAAAGCCCCAAATTTAATATAGTCTAATAATAGAAAAGAACCCTGGACTTCTCTCAAAATATTAGAGTAAGATCACAGTTTCAGGAATTCATTTGTGTGACCATGTGTAAATAAACTTTTTAATCTCATTTTTTTAGCTTTTAAAATGAAAGGTTCTAAATAAGAGAATATTTAGGTAAATTATAGCCTACCTGTACATTAATATACTAAGTACATTTTGTACTTTTACTAATGAAATTTGTAGAAATTCTTAAGTATATAATATTATACTTAAAAACTAGATATATGCATACATTAATTGGCAAATAATATTACAAATTGTTAATTATTTTGTCTTTGAGTGATGGGCTTATAGATAATTTTTATTATTTTTTGTATTTTCAATGGAGAATATTTAGTAAATATTCTTTTTATGGTTGAGAGGTAATATTTCATTAATTAAATTTAAAAATGATATTAAAGATTTTCAATTAAGATTTGAAAGTATGAGAGCTTGATAAGAAAAATTTATTGTTCTATGATTGTGATTAGTCATAAAAGTTAATATTAACACAATTTTTATAGAAGAATATCTTTATCCATTTTATCATATCCATTGTAATTTCCTGAAATTCTAAGGTGCTTATGCAATATTTGGCCCTAAAGTTAAAACTCTTAGTCTTCACAATCCAGAACTTTTAGTAATGAGTATCAAGAAGGTCAGAGGAAGTCAAGGAGATCTTTTAATGAAAGTAATTAAAAACCCAGTTAATGAGCAGATATCTATTACAATAAAATAAGGATAAAAGGTGATATTGCCATTATATTTTCTTCATTCTATCTTATTGAAGCCAAAAAATAGTTAGAAAATGTGTTACTGATTTCCTAAGATCTGTGGAATATAGCTTGGTGAGGAGGAGATGGATAATATATAATAATTGTGCACAAATGATTAGAGTTTTCCTTTATTGACTTTTACAATAACATCTTTTCTATGTAGAATAGAATTCTAAGTATATAACAGACGTAATTTCATTTTAAATGTTTTACTTATAAAACATTTTTAAAAAGAAAGCATCTATAATGGTGATGACCAATAGGAATATCGTGCATATCATGTATGTGATTTCAGTTTCTGAGTCACATATTAAAAAGGATGAAAGAATCATGTGAAATTGTCTTAATGAAATATTTTATTGAATACAATATTCTAAAAATATCATTATTTAAAATATCATTGTAACATGTAATCAGTGTAGAATTTTTGAAGTATCTTACATGTATTGGAAATTTTGGTACAAAATCTTTGAAGTCCAGTGTACATTATATACATTGTCATTGTCTTTAGACTAGTGTCACTGTATGTACTCTATAGCAACATGTGGTTTAGGATTATCATATTAGACAACACAGAATGATAAATAACTCAGACTGATATGTCCATCATGGCGATTTAAAATATTTTGATTCTTTAAAGAAAATATGTGGAGGACAACGTAACAAAACATTAATACATTACATATAAATGAAGCCTCAGTCACCTCCTCCTGCCAGTCACAAGTTACCTTTTAATTTCAGCCTCTGTGGAGATAATCAGTACCTTGACATTCATGATCCTTTTATTCTTTTTATATTTATAGTTTTCATTTGCTTGTTTGTTTAAAATTTTAAGTGTTATTGGCATTATTTCTGTGGCTACACCAGTAAGAATGATTTCAGTTACAAAAATCAGAAACCTCACTTCCAGTTGGCTATGTCAATAAGAGAACTCTGCCCTAAAATAAGAAATAAATAAATAAATTGCTCATATAACTTGAAGTCATAAATATGACAAGGTTAAGTAGGTTCGTTTAGCAGCTCAGGTTTGTAATAAGGGCCAGATTGTTCTTACTTCATTGATGCCTAAAATGTTGACAAGTCTAAAATGTTGTTGGCTACAACCTGAGCACATCAAAGGGGTTGGTAGCAGCTGAGCCAACAGCGTTCCAACAGCAAAAGAGCTTCCTGGGACTTTGCCTGGCAGTGAACTCAAACTCTTCCAGAGCACTTCATCATGCTGTATCTGCCCTTTCCTTTGCCACAATTCGTCCACATCCTGTTCCTGAATATGTCATTGCTAAGGAGGAAGATTACACCCTTAGTCCAATGATCTCCTTTTTGAAGCTGAGTCAGTGGTTAAAACTGGGTTTCTGCCATTAACTTGGAGAGTGATGACAGTAATTTGAAGGAGTTAACCATGATGCCCACCACAATGTTTGTAATGAGAGCCTGGACTTTCTACTTGCCAGTCACTCCCACCCCAACAGTGGTCACACCATTCTCTAGTTATTGAAAATGAAACTCACTTAGTCGTGTGCGACTCTTTGTGACACCATGAACTGTAACATGCCAGGAATTCTCCAAGCTGAAATACTGGAGTAGGTGGCCATTCCCTTCTCCAGGGAATCTTCCCAACCCAGGGATAGAACCCAGGTCTCCTGCATTGTAGGCAGATTCTTTACCATCTGAGCCCCAGGGAAGCCCAATAATACTTGAATGGGTAGACCTCTCTTCTCCAGGGGATCCTCCCAACCCAGGATATCAAACAGGGTTCTCCTACATTGTAGGTGGATTTTTTGCCAACTGAGCTCAAACAGCAAAAATAAGCATTGTTTTTGGCTAACACTCAGAAAACACCAGTTCTCTGTAAATATGATCTGTAATTTTGAAGTAATCAGTGGTCCAGGTAGTAGCAATTTAATATTTTGGTTATCACATATGGTTAGGTTAAAAAAAAAAACATTTAAACTACACAGTCTTTCACAGTTTATCTTTTGAATCCTTTTGTCTATATCTATAAACTACCATCCCCATCCCTTTTTTCATATTGTTTTCCCTCGATATCCATTCCTGTTATGTTTTATCAAAATTCTTTAAGTATATTGAGATCTGGGTAAAATGACAGCTCTCCAATGAAGACTGTTTTCTGTTATAAACAATGACATCTTCCTAACGGAGTGCTTTATTAAAACCTCTTTCTATGAGGTCGCAAAGAGTTGGACATGACTGAGCGACTTTCACTTTCACTTTATAGTTCTTAGCTATAATTATTGGCAGAGTATGAATTTGGGCACTTGAACATCTATTTTTTCAAGTCACTGCCTGTGAATTATTTATTTTTTTGTCTCACACGTTTACTTTAAGGTGGTAAAATTCTACTAAATAATTTCCTTGTAAATAAGGTACAGCATGAAGATCATTGATGTTATGATCAATGCAAATATTAGTCTTATCTTTCTATCTCTGGTAAATGAGTGAGCAAGTTAAAGTCATGATGCCAACCCACACATGTTCTAAGAGTTATAGTTGCATTTGAATTTGGCAATGGTTCCTGTGGATTATTTTCAGGAATGACTGAAAATTATGAGATTGCAAAAAATGTGTAAATCAGGTAATAAAATAACTCAAGATTAGTTTCAAGAAGGCCTGTGAAGAATTTTTTTGTCTTTTATTTTTTGATTAAAAGATTAAGTATAATTACTTTATAATGTTGTGTTAATGACTGCTATACAGCAAAGTGATTCAGTTATGCATGTATATGTATGTCCGTCTTTATATTATTTTCCATTATGGTTTATCATAGGATATTGAATGTAGTTCTCTGTACTATACAGGAGGACTTTGTTGTTTATCCATTCCATATATAAAAGCTGACATCTGCTCACCACAACCCCCCACTCCATCCTTCCCTCAGTCCCCTCCCCCTTGGCAACCACCAGTCTGTTCTCTGTGTCCGTGATTCTGTTTCTGTTTCATAGGTGAGTTTGTTTGGATTATATTTTAAATCCACATATAAGAGCTATCACATGGTATTTGTAATTTCTCTTTCTGACTTCCTTTACTTGGTATGATAATCTCTAGTTGCAGCCATGTTGCTCTGAATGGCATTGTTTCATTTTTCTGGCTGAGTGATATTCCGCTGTGTGTGTGTGTGTGTGTGTGTGTGTGTGTGCACAGCGTCATCTTCATCCACTCACCTGTTGAGAATGCTCACAGTGTTTCCATGTATCTTTTTGAATTATAGCTTTGTCCAGATACATGCCCGGGAGTGGGACTGCTGGATCATAGGATAATTCTGTTTTCAGTTTTCTGAGGATCCCCCATACTTTTTATAGTGGTTTCACCAACTTACAATCCTACCAACAATGTAGAAGGGTTACTTTTCTCCTCACCCTCTGCAGCATTTGTTATTTGTAGACTTTTATATGATGGCTAATCTGACTGGCGTGAGGTAGCACCTCATTGTGGTTTTGATTTGCATTTTTCTAATAATTAGTGATGTTGCACATCTTTTCACTTGCCTGTTTGCCCTTGTATGTGTTCTTTGGAGAACTATTTAGATCTTCTGCCCATTTATTGATTTTTATTGTTGAGTTATAGGAGCTGTTTATATATTTTGGAAATTAAGCCATTGTTGGTCATGTCATTTGCAAATATTTTCTCCCATTCTGTACGTTATCTTTTCTGTGCATGATTTTTAAACTTGCTGAATGTGTGAGTGTGCTTTGGGAACCATTGGTAGAGTAGTGATAACTGTTTGAAAACCCAGCTTTGAAGTTGTCATTTATCATATTGTTCAAAAGGGCAAGCAATATAACTCAAGAAGAGAGTGATGTGTTACTACCCATTTTGAACCTAATGTGCTTTCAAAATGAATGTAAGAATGGTGTTATAAATACTCTTTTGCCTTGGCTTTTAATCCTCTGAAAATCCAATTTACATAAAGCATTTCATTCATTAAAACTGTGATAATAAAATTTGTTTGCATGCTTGCTTTTAAGTAACAGTATTGAATATAATCTAGTTCTCTGATTATAGAAGTTACAAGATAATATATAAAAGTACCTAGGTTATTTTTATTCTATCAGGTGATTATTATATAAAATATGAATTCACAGAAAAATGAATTTTGGTAATATAATTTAAAAAATGGTTATAGCATACTTTAAAGACTATGATGTACATTTTTGCAGTAATGCCTAGCCTTTGCATAGACTTACAGACAGAAAGACCAATGGGAAGTAGGTGAACAGTCTTGAACCTTCCTTTTGGTGTACTCCTCCTTAGACATGCATGCTATGCTAGGGCTTTTTATGAAGTAGTGAGCAGATATTAGTGGTGTCTATCTAAACCACTCTGTCTCTGTTCCTATTCTTTGCTTTCCTACCCCTCCTGTTATCAATATCCACTATTTTGTTGCCAGAGTCTGTGATTAGCATGTTCATTTGGACACCTGCTTGATGTTTTCTAGTGACCATCAGAAGCTCACCAGAATAATGAAAAGTTGTTTGTCTTTCCCCTGCCTGGATACAGCATAGTGAGTCCATGACTGGTCAAGGATAATGGTATCTTTGTGCAAATGAGAAAACAGACCTCTTTCTCCAGGTGAGCCTAGCCTTGCTTTAGACTCTGCTTGCCCCAATGCCAAGGGCCCTAGGGTAATCAGTAATCTGCATACCTGTATGGGGACAATACTACAACTTTCTGACCCTTATCTCTTTTCTCCTCACTTTACAACGTTGGTTTTGCCCCTTCTGCAAAGATGCTTCTGTTTGAAAAGTCTTCATGATTACTGCCCTGCTGTGGGTCAGATATGTACGCTTTGATTTTTTTTTCCTCAGCCATTTTCTCAAACTTGTCTCTGACATAGTCTCCTTTCCTTAACTACATTTTTATCATCTGCAAAACTTTAATACCTAAATTTTTTTTTGCAAAATTTACATTTATTTTGAGAACACAGAAGTTGGGAAGAAGGTGAGAAGAGTTGATATTGGAGAAGGAAGGAAGAAGTTAGATTTTAGAAGCCAGTATACTGAGTTTCCCACAGTAGGCCTCACATTATATATTTATATTTTATTAATTTATTTTTTATTGAAGTATAGTTGATTTATAATGTTATGTTAATTTTGACTGTATAGCACACTCACTCAGTTAAACACACATATATATATTCTTTTAATATTCTTTTCCATTGTGGTTTATTCAAGGATATTGAATATAGTTCCCTATGCTATACTGTAGGACCTTGTTGTTTACCCAGTCTGTGTGTAAGAATTTGCATCTAGTAACCCCAGACTCCCAATCCAGCCCTCTCTCATCTCTTTCCCCCTTGGAATCACCAGTCTGTTTTCTGTGTCTATTTCTATTTAATAGGTAGGTCCATATGTGCCATATTTTAGATTCCACATGTAAGTGATAACATATTTGTCTTTGTCTTTCTGACTTCACTTATTGTGATAATTTCTAGTTGCATTCATGTTGCTATAAATGGCATTGTTTTGCTCTTTTTTATGGTTGAGTAATATTCCATCATATACCTGTATGATATCTTCTTTATCCATTCTTCTGTTGACGGACATTTAGGGTTAAATTTCTATATTTGCCACATCCATTGGTTAGCTCAGAATATTTCTTATTGATGTCTTAATGCAGAGAAGAATAAAGCATAAAAACATTTATACTAAAATAATTAGTGTGACACTAGTTGACAATTTTTCTCCCATTTTGAGATTATTCTTTTTCAGTTTTTCTATTATGATCATGCATAAATTAGGTAATGCATTTATTAAAACAACTTCAGTTTCTCAGTAATAATTATTCTTTCTTTAATGCATACTGCTTTTTTTTACAGTTCAAACGAGATTTTTTAAAATTCATTTTGTTTTTCCTTTCTTAATTGTAAGATGACACAGTTTAAAGGTGAAGGGGTATACTTGTTAAAGTTATAGATATGTTCCCAAGGCATACCCACCTGGGCATAGAGTTGAAGTGTGTTATAGTGGAGGTGTGAAAAGGGAGGTTTAGAAACAAATCATAAATCCAACGAGAGGGAAGGAGTGAGGTAGCTTGACAAGATTCCCCCATTTCTCACACTCTGTGAAGGAATCCCTTTCCTTCACAGAGTTTCTTCTTCTACCTTAGTATTTTCCAGCCTCTTCCAGTTAGCTTTTACCCAGGATGTCAACATTTAATTTTAGGAGCTTTATCTATTTCCCTCTGTGTGTGTCTCCCTCATACTGCCTAAGTTTCCTTAAAATGTAAAAAACTCCTCAGTGGCTGTCTTCATGGCCTAATGTGTTTGGGTAATTTTTGTGAGAGTATATTTTCAGTTATGAAGCTAAATAGTTAATGTTTACCTAATGCCAAAAGCAAAAAATAGTCGATTATAAATTGAGGAGGAAGAAGAGAGAGAGGAAGAAGGAGAAGAAAATAATTTGCTTTTGTTTTTGGCAGAGAATATATATCTGCATAAGTACTGTCAATTATTCAAGCTTCCATTCTGGTCCTGCACTGTACAAAAGTTAGCTAAAGTAGTGTTCTGTGTTAGAAAATTTACCCTTTTATAACCTTAGGACTTACTCCTGTTCTTTTCCTTCCCTGGCTCCTAGAAATTAGAGATTAAAAGATAAAGAATCCTGAGAGATGGTTCTCATTTTTAGTCAGAGTGAAATCTTGGGAGTAGATTCAAATGAACTCTTTCATGATTAATTTGATGTAGCATGAAACTGCTTCATCTAAGACTTTATTACACTTAACATCATATAGTCTTCTACTTTAAAACACCGTTTTTGAGTATCTGTTGTTCTCTGATTAATAGGGTGAGCAAGATTTCTGGAGAACCTCATAGGATAGTGGAGAAGCACGTATGCAACTATGTCAATCATATCAAATGCAATAGACATCATGGCAAGAACTGGATAAGGCATGTTGGGGCTGCAGAGAACTGAAGTCTCAGTTCTTTCCTTCATACGCCTTAAGGACTCATGTGGAAGATGGGGATTAGACACATGAAAGCACAATCAACCTCTGCATCTTTTGAGCTGAGATTATACTGTGATGCCATTATTTCTTTGTATCTTCATCCAGAGGCTTGTGGCTAATTTATATGCTTGATTGAAAGGCAGTAAGAGCTTGTGCATGCATGCAGTGGATAAAAGCCTAGTCTTGCCAGAAACAAAACAAACAAACCAAATAAAATTTTAAAAAGAAAGAAATTAAGAAAGAAACCTGAGCCCTACATTGGGCACAATAGCTTAGCTCTGCAAGAATGTTAAACCCTATTTTATTTCTCTGCCACTGAATTTAAAATGAGATTCGAGTACTGTGAGTGTTGAGAGGAGTGAAGCAATTTCAAGTGACAGAGTTCAAAGGAGGTGGTTATGCATTTCTAAATGGGGACTGAATCTTCTTTAGAGATATTTTGCACTTAGAAATAAAGAGTTCAGTGGAGACCGTCACCTAACTTTCTGGAGAAAATGGCCTATGCAAATAGACTATATCTTTTACTGAAAGCCACAGTCATAGTAATTCTAGGCTTCATTCATCTGACATTCCACAAATATTTGTTCAATGCCTACAGTTTGCTAGGAGCTCGAGAAACAAAGCTTAATATTTTAAAGGAATCTGTGTGTACATTATAACCCCAAATAATCTTCAACTATAGGTCAAAAAGCTAATTCTGACTAAGGCTATAACTTGAAAACACAACAGATAAAAGAATAGCCATATGTCTTCATAAGTAATTATTGCTTAAAGGAAATAATGGCACAAATACATTGATGTTTATTAATAGAGGGGTATCTAAAGGGAAGTACACATTTTTTGCAGATACACTGAAGAGGTACTGCTCTCTACTCTGGCTTGATGAACTATGTAACAATAAATGTGAGAAATTTATACAAAAAATGTACCCTACCCATGGAAGTAGATTTGCAGAATAAACCTAAGACTGAGTTTTCAATCAGTAGTCTCATCAGTATTTTATCAGCTGCAGTATGTTAAGTTTTGCTTTCATTTCACTTAAAATATTATAGAAAATATGCAGAGTAAGCATTATTGTCAAAATTATACATAAATCCTGAGTTTGTGATGATATGAATAGGACGTGTGTATCATCATTTCTAACTAGCATCCCTGCCTCTTTGGACTGGTAAGAAAGTCCTCAGTTTTGCTTTGGGAATCATCCCTACATCTTTCCCTTCTTCTTTCCTTTCCCTCTTACATTATAGCCTTCCAAATTATGTGTCTGTGTTAGTTGCTCAGTTGTGTCTGACTCTTTGTGACCCATGGACTGTAGCCTGCCAGGCTCCTCTGTTCATGAAATTCTCCAGGCAAGAACACCGGAGTGCATAGCCATGCCCTTCTCCAGGGGATTTTCCTGACCCAGGGATTTAACCCAGGTTTCCTGCATTACAGGAGGATTCTTTATCATCTAAGCAACAGGGAAACCCATCTCTGTTAAATTATCTTGTGTCAGTTTCTGTCCCACCTCACTCCTTCCTTTGGTCATTTATTCAGTTGAATAGTTAGAATATTTCATCCTCTGCCAGTAATGACTGTGTCAGAGATGAACATGTAATGCTAATTGGACCTCTCACAATGTTCCATAACGTTTATTACAGGAAAGCTAAGAGGGCTTTTTTTTCCAAAGTTGCAAGCTCTAAGAACTAGATTAAGGCAAAAGCTGTCTGTAGAACACAGTATTTGCAAAGTGAATTTATATCAGCTGCAAATGACACACTGGTACTCTGAGACAGAGAGAGATACTTCTTGCAAGTGATCAGAACATCATATGGGAACCCACTTTTACACTCTTCATCCCTTACCTCTGCTCTTCTTTGTATTGGATTTATTGTCCATCACCTCCCCACCCTACCACTCCTTCCTTGGAGGCAAAATTCTGTCATCAACTCTGCCCTTTTATGCTGTTTCTTCAGCATCCTTAAAAGAAAGAGCATGCATCTTCTTTACAGTTTCCAGGTGGTTCTCATAGTTTAATCTCATACCCCTGTCTTGGGAAATATTTTCATTCCAGAATCAATCACAGTGGTTAGAGGGCTGGAAAAATACATAGATTAGCCCAATTTACATTATGTGTGCAGTTCTGACTTTAGGGCTTGAGATCAAGCTAATTCACATCACATGGATAAAGATCAGGGAAGTTGTATTTTCCTAAAGGTAAAGAAATTGCTCTTACCAGAAGGGGAAAAGGCATAATGTAGTGGCAAATAAACCTCAGCCCACGTTAGAGTCCAGCACAGAAAGAAAAAAAGCAGAGAGAGAGAATGAGATATCTGAAATCTAAGACCCTGGATCCAACTATGTTTGAAACTGTTTATCGGTATCAATTAATTTTATTTTATTTGAATTAGATTTTTATTCTGAAATTGGGAGTCTTGTTTGACAAAGGCTGAAAAGACACATGCTGATCCATTTTCTGAGGTTTAGAGAAATAACTTACTTGTTACAGAAGATCTGTGTGCTGATGTCTTAATTTTGCTATTTCCATGCAAGCTGAGTCAAGGTAGATGTGCATTATGCTGCCACTGTTAATTTCACTATTTTTGAATTAAAAAAAGAAATTTAATTGGAGGACAGTTGCTTTACAACATTGTGTTGATTTCTGCCATACACCAATGTGAATCAGCCGTAAGTGTGTATATATATATACACACTTCCCTCCCTGCTGAGCCTCCCTCCCACCCCCACCCTCACCTCACCCCTCTAGGTTGTCTCAAGCATCAGGCTGAGCTCCCTGTCCTGCGTAGCAGCTTCCCACTAGCTAGCTATTTCACACATAGCAGTGTAGATGCATCAACACTACTCTCTCAATTCATCCCACTCTCTCCTTCCCACTTGGTGTCCACAAATCCATTCTTTTTGCCTGCATCTCTCTTCCTGTCCTATGCCTAGGTTCATTACTACTGTTTTTCTAGATTCCATAAATATGTGTCAACTATTTTTATTTTTCAAATAACTTACTATTTTGTATACTCAGTTTTTAATGACATGCACTTTCAAGATTTACTCCTGTATTTTTCTTTTGGAATGGTATCAGAAGATGTCTATGCCAAAAAATTAACATTTCAATTTCCTCTGACTCATTTGGAAGAACCATTTAATATCAAATACTGAAAAAGGAGACGGTGGAAGAAAAGAGAAATTTTAATAAAACTCATTTACTACATCAGAATTGCTACTTGGGAAGAATTGTGTCTGTTTCTTATATATTCTTTTGATGAGTCTTAATAGGGTTCCCCAGAGGAAGACACTGAAATGATAATTACTGTTAAAGGGATTGGTTAAGAAAATACACCGTAGAAAGACAAAAAAAAAAAAAAAAAAAGGATGAAGCAGGGCAGGGAAGGAAAAGAAGTCGTAAAAGGATATAATTCAGGCAAAATCTTAGCCTTAACCGGATTCTTCTGGAAAGTTCAGAAGAGTAAGTTGCTTCTGGGTTACCCCCTGGTAACCCTCTACAACTGTCTTTTTGTATATTTGTAAGATGTAAGCATTTGTAATCTAGTCACTAGTCCCAGAGGAAGTGTGGGTGAAGGATGTTCTTAAATAAAGGCATTTTGATGACCTCAGTAAGTTCGGTGTTTTTGCCGAACTCAGCTATTAAGAGCTCCTTGGGTGGTTGTGGTCCCTGAGAGGTAGTCATGGGATATCTCTACTTCCTGCCTTTGGAAATTTAGAATACATCTTCCTCTGACTTCAAATTGGTTTCCTACTGAAGCATTCTTGCAATTCTTTTAGTCTCTCTATAAACCAAAATTAAATAAATAAATAAATGTAGATCTCTCTGCATGTAAAAATATAGAAATGTGACCTGGTATAGTTTTAGTGTTTTTCTAATTGTAATCTTCTCTCTAGAACCCATGTTCATCCTCTACCTTAGAGCTTCTTTTAATATTAAAATTATCTTCTAATCTCAGTTTGACATCTTTTCCTGTGAGAGCTTCTAAATTCTATGTGGTACTTTTAAAAATAATATATCATTTACATATATTTGCATAGTTTTCTATATTTTGTATATTTATTTAAAATGGAATCTTTTATAAACAGATAAATATTTGTTGTTCCCAAGACTGATATAAATGAGGAAAATGTATATCAAATTCAGACTTGTGGAAACAGAGGGGAGGAAACACTGGATAAAGGAGATGAACCTAGATATTTTGGCTTATTAGTAATCTGTGTACAAGGTAACCAGATTGAATTTTATTTGCAGGCACTCTGCGGTAATATTCCTTTTTCCACCCACATGCATGTTCCATCTCCCATATTGCCATCTCAGATCCCTAAAACCTAGGATTCATAGAATAGCTACAAATTTAGATTTAATATGATTAATGATGGGCTAAAAGTGGTCATGTATGCTTGAAAGAAAAATAGTTTTTAGTATATCTATTTAGCTTAGAAAAAAAATAGAAGTTGGCAGATATTGTAAACCAAAAATTTATCTGGGACGTGACACAATTACCTTGATATGTGATTTTTCCTGATTACTGTTTTTTTCCTTTTAAGAGAAATGAAATAAAATTAAAATGTAAGTGATTTTTTCTCTTTTATTTGAACAAAACCGTGATGGATTTGATCTTGATCATCTTACAAGGGAAAATTAGAGGTTGATGTCACTGCATTTGGCAGCAAGGCAGCATCTTTACCTAATAAACTACCTTTTAACATAGGTATGAATAATACAGTATTTTTCTAGCCTGAATCCTTGGCTTTGAAGAAAAACAGGCTTGAGTTCAGTGTAGAAAATTCAGAATTGGTCTCAGCTGCTCCACCCTAAGTCATTTTATCTCATAATGGGAATGGCATAATGGTAGAGGTGAATCAGAATGTAATTATTCACTATGAAGTGGTTTGTCCAGTGATTAAAATAAAGGCTTTACCCCAAAAACTTAGCAACAGCAAGCAATGTAGCCCAAATTGCAGAGTTTCTGTAAGGAAGGAGCTGATTTATACCCAATATCCAGGCAGTACAGTGACTTGCTCTATGAAGCCATATTTGGTCTAGAAATTTTGAGCAGTGTGTTTAAAAAATATTCATGATAGTAATTTCATCTATTGTTCAGTTTCTGCAGAATGTAAGGCACCATTTGAAACCATTGCCATTTATTGTTTCTTTTTTTTTTTTATTTTTTTAATTTTATTTTATTAGTTGGAGGCCAATTACTTCACAACATTTCAGTGGGTTTTGTCATACATTGACATGAATCAGCCATAGAGTTACACGCATTCCCCATCAATTATTTAAACTCTGTGGTGCTTCCAAGGTGGTACTAGTGATGAAGAACCCACCTGCCAATGCAGGAGACATAAGAGACTCGGGTTCAATCCCTGGGTCAGGAAGATCCCCTAGAGAAGGAAATGTCAACCCACTCTGTATTTTTGCCTGTAGAATCCCATGGTCAGGGGAGTCTGGTGGGCTACAGTCCATGGGGTCAAAAAGAGTCAGACGTGACTGAATCGACTGAACATGCAAGATAACTAAAGGTATTAAGTATAGATCATCAGACTTTCCAATCTTAGCTATATATTTACCCATGAGAAATGAAAACATTCTCACACAAAGACTTGTATGTAAATATCTGTAGTGATTTCACTAGTGCTAGAACCTGGGGCCGGTAGAGGGAACATAAGTGTCTGCTACTGCTGCTGCTGCTGCTAAGTCGCTTCAGTCGTGTCCAACTCTGTGCGACCCCATAAATGGCAGCCCACCAGGCTCCCCCATCCCTGGGATTCTCCAGGCAAGGACACTGGAGTGGGTTGCCATTTCCTTCTCCAATGCAAGAAAGTGAAAAGTGAAAGTGAAGTCGTTCAGTCATGTCCAACTCTTAGTGACCCCATGGACTGCAGCCTACCAGGCTCCTCTATCCATGGGATTTTCCAGGCAAGAGTACTGGAGTGGGGTGTCATTGCCTTCTCCACATAAGCCTGTATGAACAGATAAATGGAGAAACAAAATTAAGTATATCCTTAAAATGGTATACTACTCAACAATGAGAAGCAAAAATAGAAAACCGGAACTACTGACACAGACAAAATGTGAACAGGTTTTAAAATCCTTGTGCTGAGAGGAAGAAGCCAGGCACAAAACTTTCCACTTATGTAAACTATGAACCAATCCATGATAGCAGATGTCAACCAGTGGTTGCCTATGGCAGAAGGCAGCAGAGGCATGGGTTGCAAGGACATGAGAAACCATTGTTGGTACTGGAAATGTTTTGTATCTTGATTTTGATGGATGAAAGTCATTCACTTTACTGGGTACAGTTTACTATAAAGTAATGGCAGAAGCAAAATAGATGAAGAAACCAAGGTTTAAAGAAGTTTTTTTCCCTGAAGTCACAGTAGTACCAAGCAGCAGAGAAAGTAATAAGATTCTTTTTCAGTTCTTTCTGGCCCTAAATGTTAGTCTGTTTCTACCCCTTCAGATGTTAATAATACTTGAAGAAGCTTTCTTTTTTATGTTTCCAAAATTGTAAACATTTCATATGTTAGCATTTACTATGCTATTAATTTAATATTCAGAAGTATGTTAATAATACTTGAAGAAGCTTTCTTTTTTATGTTTCCAAAATTGTAAACATTTCATATGTTAGCATTTACTATGCTATTAATTTAAT
Organism: Muntiacus reevesi; assembly: GCF_963930625.1. Classification (NCBI taxonomy): domain Eukaryota; kingdom Metazoa; phylum Chordata; class Mammalia; order Artiodactyla; family Cervidae; genus Muntiacus; species Muntiacus reevesi. The sequence goes on from NC_089250.1 coordinate 241,472,516, forward strand.
ATTCAGAAGTATTTGAAGTTATAGTAGTATAACTTTTAGGTAGAAGATATAAAAATAAGATTTATTTTGATAATTCATCTGTGACAGGAAGTCTGGAAATTTTTTTTTTTTCATTTATTTTTATTAGTTGGAGGCTAGTTACTTTACAATATTGTAGTGGTTTTTGCCATACACTGACATGAATCAGCCATGGATTTACATGTGTTCCCCATCCTGATCCCCCCTCTCACCTCCCTCCCCTTCCCATTACTCTGGATCTTCCCAGTGTACCAGCCCCGAGCACTTGTCTCATGCATCCAACCTGGACTGGCGATCTGTTTCACACTTGATAATATACATGTTTCAATGCTATTCTCTCAGATCATCCCACCCTCGCCTTCTCCCACAGAGTCCAAAAGTCTGTTCTATACATCTGTGTCTCTTTTTCTGTCTTGCATATAGGGTTATCGTTATCATCTTTTTAAATTCCATATATATGTGTTAGTATACTGTATTGGTATTTATCTTTCTGGCTTACTTCACTCTGTATAATGGGCTCCAGTTTCCTCTGTCTTGTTAGAACTGATTCAAATGTATTCTTTTTAATGTCTGAGTAATATTCCATTGTGTATATGTACCACAACTTTCTTATCCATTTGTCTGCTGATGGGCAACTAGGTTGCTTCCTTGTCCTGGTTATTATAAACAGTGCTGTGATGAATATTGGGGTACACATGTCTCTTTCAAATCTGGTTTCCTCCGTGTGTATGTCCAGGAGTGGGATTGCTGGGTCATATGGCAGTTCTATTTCCAGTTTTTTAAGGAGTCTCCACACTGTTCTCCATAGTGGCTGTACTAGTTTGCATTCTCACCAACAGTGTAAGAGGGTTCCCTTTTCTCCACACCCTCTCCAGCATTTATTGCTTGTAGACTTTTGGATAGCAGCCATTCTGACTGTCATGTTGTGGTACCTCATTGTGGTTTTGATCTGAATTTCTCTGATAATGAGTGACCTTGGGCATCTTTTCATGTGTTTGTTAGCCATCTGTATGTCTTCTTTGGAGAAATGTCTGTTTAGTTCTTTGGCCCATTTTTTGATTGGGTCATTTATTTTTCTGGAATTGAGCTGCAGGAGTTGCTTGTATATTTTTGAGACTAATCCTTTGTCTGCTTCTTCATTTGCTATTATTTTCTCCCATTCTGAAGGCTGTCTTTTCACCTTGCTTATAGTTTCCTTTGTTGTGCAAAAGCTTTTAAGTTTCATTAGGTCCCATTTGTGTAGTTTTGCTTTTATTTCCAATATTCTGGGAGGTGGGTCATAGAGGATCTTGCTGTGATTTATGTTGGAGAGTGTTTTGCCTATGTTCTCCTCTAGGAGTTTCATAGTTTCTGGTCTTACATTTAGATCTTCAATCCATTTTGAGTTTATTTTTGTGTACGGTGTTAGAAAGTGTTCTAGTTTCGTTCTTTTACAAGTGGTTGACCAGTTTTCCCAGCACCACTTGTTCAAGAGGTTGTCTTTTTTCCATTGTGTATTCTTGCCTCCTTTGTCGAAGATAAGGTGTCCTTAGGTACGTGGACTTATCTCTGGGCTTTCTATTCTGTTCCATTGATCTATATTTCTGTCTTTGTGCCAGTACCATACTGTCTTGATGACTGTGGCTTTGTAGTAGAGTCTGAAGTCAGGCAGGTTGATTCCTCCAGTTCCATTTTTCTTTCTCAAGATTACTTTGGCTATTTGAGGTTTTTTGTATTTCCATATGAATTGTGAAATTATTGGTTCTAGTTCTGTGAAAAATACCATTGGTAGCTTGATAGGGATTGCATTGAATCTATAGATTGCTTTGGGTAGTATACTCATTTTCACAATATTGATTCCTCCAATCCATGAAGACGGTATATTTCTCCATCTATTTGTGACCTCTTTGATTTCTTTCATCAGTGTTTTATAGTTTTCTATATATAGGTCTTTTGTTTCTTTAGGTAGATATACTCCTAACTATTTTATTATTTTTGTTGCAATGGTGAATGGAATTGTTTCCTTAATTTCTTTTTCTGTTTTCTCATTGTTAGTGTATAGGAATGCAAGGGATTTCTGTGTGTTAATTTTATACACTGAAACTTTACTATATTCATTGATTAGCTCTAGTAATTTTCATGTACAGTCTTTAGGGTTTTCTATGTAGAGGATCATGTCGTCTGCAAACAGTGAGAGTTTTACTTCTTTTCCTATCTGCATTCCTTTTACTTCTCTTTCTGCTCTGATTGCTGTGGTCAACACTTCCAAAACCATGTTGAATAGTAGTGGTGAGAGTGGGCACCCCTGTCTTGTTCCTGACTTTAGAGGAAATGCCTTCAATTTTTCACCATTGAGGATAATGTTTGCTGTGGGTTTGTCATGTATAGCTTTTCTTATTTTGAGGTATTTTCCTTCTATTCCTGCTTTCTGGAGAGTTTTTTTTTTTTTTTTATCATAAATGCATGTTGAATTTTGTCAAAGGTTTTTTCTGCATCTATTGAGATAATCATATGGCTTTTATTTTTCAATTTGTTAATGTGTTGTATTACATTGATTGATTTGTAGATACTAAAGAATCCTTGCATTCCTGGGATAAAGCTCACTTGGTCATGTTGTATGATCTTTTTAATATGTTGTTGGATTCTGTTTGCTAGAATTTTGTTAAGGATTTTTGCATCTATGTTCATCAGTGATATTGGTCTGTAGTTTTCTTTTTTTGTGGCATCTTTGTCTGGTTTTGGAGTTAGGGTGATGGTGGCCTCATAGAATGAGTTTGGAAGTTTATTTTCTTCTGCAATTTTCTGGAAGAGTTTGAGTAAGATAGGTGTTAGCTCTTCTCTAAATTTTTGGTAGAATTCAGCTGTGAAGCCATCTGGTCCTGGGCTTTTGTTTGTTGGAAGATTTCTGGTTACAGTTTCGATTTCCTTGCTTGTGATGGCTCTGTTAAGACTTTCTATTTCTTCCTGGTTCAGTTTTGGAAAGTTATACTTTTCTAGGAATTTGTCCATTTCTTCCAAGTTATCCATTTTATTGGCATAGAGCTGCTGGTAGTAATCTCTTATTATCCTTTGTATTTCAGTGTTATCTGTTGTGATCTCTCCATTATCATTTTTAACTTTGTTGATTTGGTTCTTCTCCCTTTGTCTTTTAATGAGTCTTGCTAACGGTTTGCAATTTTGTTTATCTTTTCAAAAAATCAGCTTTTAGCTTTGTTGATTTTTGCTATGGTCTCTTTTGTGTCTTTTGCATTTATTTCTGCCCTAATTTTTAAGATTTCTTTCCTTCTACTAACCCTAGGGTTCTTCATTTCTTCCTTCTCCTGTTAGTGTAGAGGTGTAGAGTAGTGTTTAGGTGTAGAGTTAGGTTATTTATTTGACTTTTTTTCTTGTTTCTTGAGGTAAGCCTGTAATGCTATGAACCTTCCCCTTAGCACTGCTTTTACAGTGTCCCATAGGTTTTGGGTTGTTGTGTTTCCATTTTCATTCATTTCTATGCATATTTTGATTTCTTTTTTGATTTCTTCTATGATTTGTTGGTTATTCAGAAGCGTGTTTTTTAGCCTCCATATGTTTGAATTTTTAATAGTAGTTTTTTATTTTTGTTTTTTTCCTGCAATTGAGATCTAGTCTTACTGCATTGTGGTCAAAAAAGATGACTGGAATGATTTCAATTTTTTTTTTTTTAATATACCAAGGCTAGATTTATGGCCCAGGATGTTATCTATTCTGGAGAAGGTTCCGTGTGCACTTGAGAAAAAGGTGAAATTGATTGTTTTGGGGTGAAATGTCCTATAGATATCAATTAAGTCTAGCTGGACCATTGTATCATTTAAAGTTTGTGTTTCCTTGTTAATTTGCTGTTTAGTTGATCCATCCATAGGTGTGAGTAGGGTATTAAAGTCTCCCACTGTTCTTGCGTTATTGTTAATTTCCCCTTTGATACTTGTTAGCATTTGCTTTACATGTTGTGGTGCTCCCATGTTGGGTGCATATATATTTATAACTGTTATATCTTCTTCTTGGATTGAAACTTTGATCACTATGTAGTGTCCTTCTTTGTCTCTTTTCACAGCCTTTATTTGAAAGTCTATTTTTTCTGATATGAGTATTGCGACTCCTGCTTTCTTTTGGCCTCTGTTTGCATGAAATATTTTTTCTAGCCCTTCACTTTCAGTCTGTATGTGTCCCTTGTTTTGAGGTGGCTCTCTTGTAGACAGCATATATAGGCGTCTTGCTTTTGTATCCATTTAGCCAGTCTTTATCTTTTGATTGGGGCATTCAACCCATTTACATTTAAGGTAGTTATTGATACATATGGTCCTGTTGCCATTTGCTTTGTTGTTTTGGGTTTGTGTTCATACAACCTTTCTGTGTTTCCTGTCTAAAGAAGATCCTTTAGCATTTGTTGAAGAGCTGGTTTGGTGGTGCTGAATTGTCTCAGCTTTTGCTTGCCTGTAAAACTTTTGAATTCTCCTTCATATCTGAATGAAATTCTTGCTGGGTACAGTAATCTGGGTTGTAGGTTATTCTTTTTCATTACTTTAAGTATGTCTTGCCATTCCCTTCTGGCCTGAAGAGTTTCTGTTGAAAGATCAGCTGTTATCCTCATGGGAATTCCCTTGTGTGCTATATGTTGTTTCTCCCTTGCTGCTTTTAATATTTGTTCTTTGTGTTGACCTTTGTTAATTTGATTAATATGTGCCTGCGTGTGTTTTGCCTTGGGTTTATCCTGTTTGGGACTCTCCAGGTTTCCTGTACTTGTGTGACTCTTTCCTTCCCCATTTTGGGGAATTTTCAGCTATTATCTCATGGCCTTTCTTTTTGTCTCCTTCTTCTGGGACTCCTATGATTCGAATGTTGGGGCGTTTCACATTGTCCCAGAGGTCCCTGAGGTTATCCTCATTTCTTTTGATTCTTTTTTCTTTTTTCCTCTCTGCTTCATTTATTTCCACAATTTTATCTTCTACCTCACTTATCCTATCTTCTGCCTCCATTATTCTACTGTTGGTTCCCTCCAGAGTGTTTCTGATCTCATTTATTGCATTGTTCATTTTTAATTGACTCATGTCTTCTAGGTCCTTGTTAAACATTTCTCGCATCTTCTCAATCCTTGTCTCCAGGCTATTTATCTGTAACTCCTGGACCATTTTTATTATCATTATTCTAAATTCTTTTTCAGGTGGATTCTCTATCTCCTCCTCTTTTGTTTGGCTTGGTGGGCGTTTTTCATGTTCCTTTACCTGCTGGGTATTTCTCTGCCTTTTCATCTTATTTAGATTGCTGTGTTTCAGGTGGCCTTTCTGTATTCTGGTAGTCTGTGGTACCTTTTTATTGTGGAGGTTTCTCCCAGTGGGTGGGGTTGGACTATTGGCTTGTCAAAGTTTCCTGGTTAGGGAAGCTTGTGTCGGTGTTCTGGTGAGTAGAGTTGGATTTCTCTCTCTGGAGTGCAATGGAGTGTCCAGTAGTGAGTTTTGAGATGGGTCTATGGGTTTAGCGTGACTTTGGGCAGCCTGTATGTTGACACTCAGGGCTATGTTCCTACATTGCTGGAGAATTTGCTGTGGAACTTATTGGCTCTTGGGTGGTGGTTGGTTTCAGTATAGGTATGGAGGCTTTTGGATGATCTCTTATTAATTAATGTTCCCTGTATTCAGGAGTTCTCTGGTGTTCTCAGGTTTTGGGCTTAAGCCTCTTGCCTCTGGATTTCAGTCTTATTCTTCCAGTAACCTCAAGACTTCTCCATCCATACAGCATGCACAGAAAACAGCCAGTGCTTCAAGTCCAGATCATTTTCCCTTGCTCCACAGATCCCTGAAGGCAATTTGCTGATAGGTTCGGCTTTCTGAAGTAGCTTGATGAAGTCTCTCTCTGTCCTGCTCCTGCGAATCCGTCTGGAGTCTAGTGTTTCCCCTGTAACTCACTCCGCAACCATCTTGCTTATCCTGGACATTTTATATGTGAATTTTTAGAAGAAGCTACTTGAAGAGGGTCACATTATATAATTATGTGTTTTCCTTCATATTTTGCCATTAGAAATGTGTTGAATATGGTATATATACTTTAGTATATTTAAGTAAATGTTTTGAAATTAAATACATAGTTTTCCTGTTCAGTTAGCTCAATGGTGAGCATAAACCTTTTTTGATCTTTTTGTAATATGTGCACATATATAGAGATTCAAAGAATCTAATCCTCTGAAAAGATATAGAAACTGAGGCCACACAGGTTTTGGCACTGTGTTCAAGGGACAGATATGAAACATTCAACAATATTTAAGAAGCTAATGAGTGAATGAATGTGGAAACCTTTTTTTAAAAATTTCCTTTAATCAGTAGGAAATTATTAACTAACCATTGCCATATAAATGGGATGTGATTTTTAGACAACCTTTAAGCTTTTAGTAATTTCTTCCAATTTGCATTTATATTATATACAGATGAGATAGTTCATTTTATCACTTTACACTTATATGAAGAACCAATGCATGGATGACTTTGGTTTTCTACTAAGCATTCTTGAAATTCTGAGTAACAGTGAATAGCTAAATAACACAGGGTTAGTAAAAGCAGATAAAATGTCTGAAAGAGAGTTGTGAATGGGATCAAATTGAAAGGCAGTACTATCAAAGCAAAGATTCACCCCAAGATGACCTGTTTGCCACAGTGTAGAATTCTATCACACTTTTTTATTCTACTCAAATGCAAAAGAAGTTGGCATCAAAAATAGGTGATTTTATATTTTGTTTTAGTATTAACAAAGCCATCTGCTGAATTTAATCTTGATCATACAAATGCAAATTAAAGAATGCAGGCCTAAACTCTGCAGTGAGAGGACAAATTTTCCAGAACACACACACATGCACACACACAATAACAATGAAAACAGTTTTCATGCACGTGTGACTAACTCAGTTATGAGATTTTTAATATATGTCCCCCACACCCAATTTGCAATATGAATAAAAGCTGTTCCCCAGTTTTCAGTATAGTATACTTTTCAAGCAAAGTATACCTCCTTGTTTTTAATTAATATAAGCAAATTCTAATAACGTGTTATGACTGTTGTTAGAGTTTTCTCTCATTGCTTAGTTGTAAAGCTATGGAAGTAATATAGTTAATATCACTGCCTCAAATGCTGGCTCAATAGTAAAAACGCTGATTCTTAGAACAGTTTTTCTGTAGCCTGCTGACGTTGCTAGACATGTGATGGAAATTAGCAGAGCATGTTTTTTTCCCGTCCCCATGCTTTTCAGTGTCATTAATGTTTAGGTTACCTTGCACTTTATGTATATTAGGTTTAGCATGCCTTTGACCGCAGTTATAGAATTATCACCTTGAAGTATACAGTGTAGTTAATGTAAAAGAAACCTAAGAGCATTCGCCTTACATATCTATTGCTTTTAGTAACTGGACTGTAGCCCTCCAGTTTCCTCTGTCCGTGGGATTCTCCAGGCAAGAATACTGTAGTGGGTTGCCATCCTTTCCTCCAGGGGATCTTCCTGACCCAGGTATCGAAACTATCTCTTAAGTCTCCTGCATTGGCAGGCAGGTTCTTTACTAATAGTGGCGCCTGAGTCAGTGTGGTAAATATAATGTCTGAAACTTTATTTTCTCCTATATTCACTGTCAATATTAATAGTACCTACCTTCCTGAATTGTTGCAGATGGACCTTGTTAACTATACTAGGGGCAGTGAAATGCTTGTGTGATATGGCTTTTTGATCCTTTATTTACTGATGATAAATTTACTGTTTTTGATTGAAATCTTTGTATCTGAAACTTATTTATATCACTAGTGGTAGTCATATCCAATATTTCCATAATGCTTTGAAGTTTAATATGAATTTTCAGATGTTCTTTGAGTCCAAAAAGAACATTGGTATTATCCTAATTTTAGACTTGAAGCTACTGAGTACTAGACAGCCTAACTTTACTTAATGATGCTGCTGCTGCTGCTGCTAAGTCGCTTCAGTTGTGGCCGACTCTGTGTGACCCCATAGACGGCAGCCCACTAGGCTCCACAGTCCATGGGATTCTCCAGGCAAGAACCCTGGAGTGGGTTGCCATTTCCTTCTCCAACGCATGAAAGTGAAAAGTGAAAATGAAGTCGCTTAGTCGTGTCCGACTCTTTGCGACCCCATGGACTGTAGCCTACCAGCCTCCTCCGTCCATGGGATTCTCCAGGCAAGAGTACCAGAGTGGGTTGCCATTGCCTTCTCTGACTTAATGATGAATAGCTACTAAATTGTAGGTTTGCGTCTTACCACAAAACTTCCCATGTCAGAGTAAACGTGGTTTCACTATCCATGCAGCCTAAAACCCAGAGTTCAGCCCAAAACTAGGCTATTGCCTTGATTTCCATCAGATCTGGGATTCAAATTCAAATCTGACTGACAATGGCATGTGGCACTGGAATAGTAATTGAGCACTCTAAGCTTAGTTTCCACGTTTGTAGAATTGATACTATATCTTACTTGTATCATATGCATGTTTTAAGTGTCCAGCGATTGAAAAACTATGCAATTTGCAGGAATTGTTACAGGACCCATCATGCAGCATACCCCTCTTATTCTGAAGTAAGTTAAATTATAAGTTTTCATTTGCCAAAACCAGTAAGTAGTGGTGGTACCCTCTACCTTCCTTATGTGGTATCTGGAAACTGAGGAAGCCATCATTCTTGGCCCTTGTTTAGATTCTCTGCCACAAGTTGTGTACCCTATCTATAGATATGAGCCCTCTGTATAAGCAAGGTTATAGCAACTCCAGTGCTCCAGAAGTCCATGGAGTCAGTGGCCACTTGTACAGGCATTTATGCAGTACCAACCTTCCCCCATCCTACCCCAACACACATCCCTAGCATGAATCTGTGGCCCTGCCACCATGGAGATGCAAAAGCACAATATTAGAGAACACTTTTCTCTCTTCAATGCCTAAAGAACACAGCCTCCATCTTTCCTTTCTTCCCACTTTCATCTGTCTTTGGGTCTCTTGCTGAGGCCAAACACTAGAAGATCTGTGGGCAGACACAGCATGAAGACTAGTTTTCTCAGAATCACAAAATGTTGGCTCCTACTGTGATTAAAAATAATAGTGTTCCCAATAATTAAAGGGCAGAAAATATCACAATTTCACTTTTGTTTTTTGAAAACCATGGGCTCTAGCATCACTAGGCTGGTACTCTAGCAAAGCCACACTGTCCAAAAATGAGTGATGGCTTTGCTTCCACCATCTGCTGAAGCCCCACGATTGTCCTCTTGACACAGGCTGTAGTTCAGTGTTTATCATTCTGGTTCTCCCTTGGATTTCTTAACATTCTTTCTTGCTCTTTTAACTCATTTGAGTTGATAGTTTGCCCTCAGGCATCTGTTTGTGACCTCTGAATTTTATAAAAATAAACCAATAGAACACTGTCTCATATTGTTTTATAACACTTATCATCATATATTTATAACTGTTATTCTCTCCAACCAGGTCATAGCTTTTAAAAGTGCAGACTCTGCCATATTTTACTCATTATTTTGCTCCTGGAATGGTGATTGGGACATAGAAGGTCCCCTCCACACCTCTTTGAGTGAATGAATGAAATGTGACGCTATAATTCTTCTTTCAGTCAGTCAGTTCAGTCGTTCAGTCGTGTCCGACTCTTTGTGACCCCATGAATCGCAGCACACCAGGCCTCCCTGTCCATCACCAACTCCCAGAGTTTCCTCAAACTCATGCCCATTGAGTCGGTGATGCCATCCAGCCATCTCATCCTCTGTTATCCCCTTCTCCTGCCCCCAATCCCTCCCAGCATCAGGGTCTTTTCCAATGAGTCAACTCTTTGTATCAGGTGGCCAAAGTATTGGAGTTTCAGCTTCAGCATCAGTCCTTCCAATGAATACCCAGGACTTATCTCCTTTAGGATGGACTGGTTGGATCTCCTTGCAGTCCAAGGGACTCTCAAGAGTCTTCTCCAACACCACAGTTCAAAAGCATCAATTTTTCGGTGCTCAGCTTTCTTTATAGTCCAACTCTCACATCCATACATGACCACTGGAAAAACCATGGCCTTGACCAGATGGACCTTTGTTGGCAAAGTAATGTCTCTGCTTTTTAATATGCTATCTAGGTTGGTCATAACTTTCCTTCCATGGAGTAGGCGTCTTTTAATTTCATGGCTGCAATCACCATCTGCAGTGATTTTGGAGCCCCCAAAAATAAAGTCTAACACTGTTTCCACTATCTCCCCATCTATTTCCCATGAGGTGATGGGACCAGATGCCATGATCTTAGTTTTCTGAATGTTAAGCTTTAAGCCAACTTTTTCACTCTCCTCTTTCACTTTCATCACTGTAGAGTTCCCTAAATACACACTTAGCATACGTAAGTCAGATATATGTTTTGAACTAACAATAATAAACTTCCCAAAAATAAAGACAAAAAAGTTAATAGTGCAATGTAACTTGTTGCTTGCTCTCAGAGAATATGAGCCTCAGAGTGAAGAAGAAATGGGATTTGCAGTTCTGCAGTCAGACCTCATCTCCATGTGCTTCTCATGGTATCAACAGCTCACTTTGTTTATAAGAATCTGGTATTTAAAAATTGAAAATTATTTTTTAAAAATTAACATTTTATAAAACAGTCCCAAATTCAAGCTATTTAATATAAGCTGAGAGCAGCAGTAGTAGAAGATGTAGTGGTGTTGGTGATGGTAATGGTGATGGTATTATAACCATATATTCACCAACAAAAGCATCAGCATCATAATTATCATCCCTATTATCACTATTATCATCATCATAATGTTGAAATAAATTTCTGAGCCCAAATAGAACTGTTTCCACTCCTGGTGTCATATTAACAAACCAAAGCTTAGGCAATTTTGGCATCCCTGTAAATGGTCTGCTTGGCCAAAAACAAAGTATATCCACTCAGCCAATCCCCAGATGCCAAGCCAGCTCTGGTTCTGTATTTACTTGCTTGTTCCTTATTCATTTTCTGTTTATCTCTTCCTTGTTCTTATCCTTTATCCTGTAAAAGCTCCCTGCTTTCTGCCCCATTCTGCAGTTCTCTGGATCTTTGGGAACAGAGACTGCCCACTTTGTGAAGTATTAAATTATGTTTATGTCACCTAAATGGTCTTCTTGAATCATTTTTAACAATAATAATTTGCAGCAAACACAAAACAGGTGACTTGGATTATACTATGCTTACATAGACATAGTCCCTGCTCTTGAAGAACTCACAACATAAAGATGAACAATGAATATATAACCAACCAACCATAATACAACATGAGGAGTAATATTCCACTAACAACAAAGGATATTTGGGAGTACCAGAGCAATCCTGATTAACTCTACCTAGAGTTTGGAAAAAGTTTCAAAGCAAATAAACAGTATAGTTACACAGGCATAGATATATAATCCCCCAAATATTTATATCCATATATTTATATGGATATATATAATTTCCACAAACCACTGTGAAACATAGTATGCTAATGCCCCATGTATTTTCACTATATCTGACTGAACACTATATTGCTATGACAACATAAATTAATGAAGGGTCTTTCTATCACAAATCTTAACTTCTCAGGTCTTGGATACTTCAGTCATCCTGTAACTATATATTTTATCTTGAAAATTCAAGTTCTATCATGTCCTCTCTATCTTCATTTGCAGCTAAGATATACTTACATTTTAAGAAACATTTTTTCCTTGGGATCTTCATTTTTCTCATAATATACAAAGAGAACAAATCAGTAGGATATTACTTTTTTTTTTTTCCCCCAGAATAAACAGAGGGAATGGTGGCATATTCCTGTAAAGAGGTGATGGTGCTTTACTCCTTATTTGTCAGTACAGATCCTTTGGTTATTATTGCCTCATTAAAGGAACTTGGAAATATTCATTTTTTTTCTTCTTTGTAGTTACAATTGTTAGTTTTAATTAAAGATGAAAGAGTTGAAAAACTGCTGATCAGGGAAACAGTGTTTCCATTGTTAATATTGCCACCATCTTTCTTGATGAATTTCAAATCTATGCAAGATTATATTGGATTTTGAAATTGCTATAACATATATTTTTCTCCAGTGTATCATGCACAATGTCTAGCAGTATACTATAGCCCCAGAATCTTCATTAAACAACATGCAATTATTGAAGAAATCAGCTTACAGTCAATTTTGCTGCTGCTGCTGCTAAGTTGCTTCAGTCGTGTCTGACTCTGTGCGACCCATAGACGGCAGCCCACCAGGCTTCCCCGTCCCTGGGATTCTCCAGGCAAGAACACTGAAGTGGGTTGCCATTTCCTTCTCCAGGGAATCTTCCCAATCCAGGGATTGAACCTGGGTCTCCTTCATTGCAGGTGGACTCTTCACCAATTGAGCTACCAGTGAAGCCTTAGCTTTCAAGCAGGAGTACAAATGATCACTGAAATATCAACCTTATGGTCACTCATGCACAAATAATTTCTCATAGAACATAATGTATTTTATTCTTGATTGGGAAGTGAGTAGGATTTATTCCTGGTTCTTAATCTGTAGCCTGTCATCAGTGTCCACTCTAATCACCAAACATTTATACTTACTGTGTTTCTTTTGGAGCTACTGCTCAGCATACCGGATAGCATGATGAGGTCTCCTTCTTCAGAGAGCTTGTGTTTGCTTGCTTGTTTGGGCTTCCCTTCAGCAGAGACTGAAGTATGAATTTGCACACGGGTAGTTTATTCCGAGATAATTCAGGAACACATGCTGAGGAAAGTAGGTTAGTGATACAGGGTTAATTATTGAAAGGGTAATTATTGAAAGGGTTAATTATTGAACTAAATTATTCATTGGGCATTAGGAACTCAATCCTACTGGGGCCTCTCTCAAGAAACGTATAGAGTATATGTTGAGATTGTCTTTCCGAGTACAGGAGGATGAAGAACATATCCTTGGATTCCTGTCCACATTGGTTGAGTATTACGTCTGGTGGAGTCTTGGCTTGGCTACAGAGAAAACTGAGAGTCAGGGACTTCAGGTGGGAACATGGGCTGAGTGCACAGAGCTGCCCTCTGTGAGTTAGCAGAGTGAGCAGAGGCTATCCAGCTTTTACCACAAGTGCTACGTACTTTCCTACAGCACCAGTTAGAGCACAGTTTATGTCAAACAGCTTTACTGATGATGAAGAAATCAGATACAGTGAAGGTGTGATGGGAGTTTCTAGCAGTGCACACAGATAGATCTGAATCTGAATTCACCTGCTTAGAAACTCTTCAACAGGTTAATAGTCAGACTCATAAAATAGCATCCCAGGCCTTGAGCAACTGTCTCTTACATATCTTTTCTAAAGCTTCAGTTCATGCTGCCTTCTCCTAGACATATGTCTTACACTAGGAATATCAAGCTATTTATATTTCCCTGAACACATTGACCCTATTTGAAAAATCTCTTCTCTTTTCCCTTTCTCTAAAGGATCTTAAGGAAAAAAATTTACATGGTTTTTAAGACCCAACTCAAATGCCACCTCTACTTATAAAGCTTCTAGTGACCCACCCAAGTAGGTGAATCTCCCCTCTCCCCTCTCACACCTGGCACCATCATGGGAACAGGTACATGCATTTGCAGCATTTGATGGTTATTACAGTATTTATTGGGCTTGCCTGGTGGCTCAGACAGTAAAGAATCTGCCTGCAATGCAGGACACCTGGGTTCAAACCCTGTGTTGGGAAGATCCCCAGGAGAAGGGCATGGTAACCCACTCCAGTATTCTTGCCTGGAAAATTCCATGGACAGAGGAGCCTGGTGGGCTACAGTTCACAGGGTCACAAAAAGTAAGACACGACTGAGTGATTTTCACTTTACTTCTTCACCATATTTATTAATGTGTATCTCCTTTGAGCTCTTAAGCACTGTAGCAATACCTCATATTATGTGTCCTGTGGGTCTAACATTGTACATAGTAAGCACTTTACACTGAATGGATAATTAACCCATGTAGCCATTTAAGATTATATAACTTCTTCTTTATTAATACTTATTTATTTGGCTACCTCTGGTCTTAGTTGCAGCATGTGGGATCTTAGTTCCCTGACCAGGGATCGAACCAGTGTCCCCTGCATTGAAAAGTGAATTTGTAACCACTTGACCACCTGGAAAGCCCCTGATTATATAACTTCTTATGTAATCTGTCAGTGTATAGTTGCTCTTTGTACTGCAGAATATATTGCAGAGCTGTGTGCTTTGCTTGATTTCTCCAGAATTTATTCACCATAAATTTATTTATTCTATTCACCATTTATTCTTAAATAAAATGCAAAACTATCAATAAGGATGCAGAGAGTCACTTCTATAAGTTTGATCTCTATTAACATACATATCTGAAAATTGTTTTTCTATAATACTTTTCTTCAGAGGGTTATGGTCAGTTTCCTAACATGCTCTAGGAGCATGGCTCCACAGCTTTGAAATTCTTTGATCTCTGGAACTTCTCTGGATAGTAACAAGCATAAGAACAATCACAGAAACAGGGGCTGACTTCAAATTCATGCATCTGATATTTGTATTTGAGTGTTCTTTTAAAATATCCATTTGTTTCCTTTTGAGGATACATTAAGGATACATTAATACAGAGTATTGACTATTTATATATAGAGAGGTGGGGTGTGGTTCCTTAAGATACTATTAGGATAAAGGGCTTGATTAATCACTATGAGAGTGACAGCTGACTAGCCTAACTTTAACAAAGCTCATCACCAATCTGACTAAAACACTATTATTCTCTTATGTTTCTTTACTGAATTCCATTTGTGTCATTGGCAAACCAAGACTACTATATTGATTATCTGCAATGGAGCATTGAAAATGTGTCTTTAGTGGAACTGGAACAGGAGTTAATGCCAAATGTAGATCTGGGTCACAGAACATGAAAACATCATGTGCTCATAAACAAATCTTTGGATTTTAGCATCTTTGTCTGATAAATACGAATGGTAGACTAAATTATTTGCATGTTTAGAAATACTTGTTTATTTATTTGGCTGCATCGGGTCCTAGATGTGGCCCGCAGGATCTTTCTTGTGGTGTACAGAATCTCCAGCTCTGGCACATGGGCTCGGTGGTTGGGACACATGGGCCCTGCTCTGTGGCATGTGGGATCCTACTTCCCTGACCAGGGATTGAACCCATGTCCCCTGTATTACAAGGTGTATTCTCAACCAATGAGCCACCAGAGAAGTTGCTAATTGCATATTTGATGAGGTGGTCCATAAGCCTTTATTACAATTTGTGAAGAGGTATCCTATAACCTGCATTAAATGGATAGTTTGTTCCTTCTTGAAATCTATCAATTCAGGATATTGACAACATTAAATATGAATTTGACTACATTTAGAGATCAATATAGATATTATGGCAGAAAGTGAAGAGCAACTAAAAAGCCTCTTGATGAAAATGAAAGAGGAGAGTGAGAAAGTTGGCTTAAAGCTCAACATTCAGAAAACTAAGGTCATGGCATCTGGTCCCATGACTTCATGGGAAATAGATGGGGAAACAGTGGAAACAGTGTCAGACTTTATTTTTTTGGGGCTCCAAAATCACTGCAGATGGTGATTGCAGCCATGAAATTAAAAGACGCCTACTGCTTGGAAGGAAAGTTATGACCAACCTAGATAGCATATTATAAACCAGAGACATTACGTTGCCAACAAAGGTCTAGTCAAGGCTATGGTTTTTCCAATAGTCATGCATGCATGTGAGAGTTGGACTGTGAAGAAAGCTGAGTGCCGAAAAATTGATGCTTTTGAACTGTGGTGTTGGAGAAGACTCTTGAGAGTCCCTTGGACTGCAAGGAGATCCGACCAGTCCATCCTAAAGGAGATCAGACCTGGATGTTCATTGGAAGGACTGATGCTGAAGCTGAAACTCCAATACTTTGGCCACCTCATGCAAAGAGTTGACTCATTGGAAAAGACCCTGATGCTGGGAGGGATTGGGGGCAGGAGGAGAAGGGGATGACAGAGGATGAGATGGCTGGATGGCATCACTGACTCGATGGGCATGAGTTTGAGGAAACTCTGGAAGTTGGTGATGGACAGGGAGGCCTGGTGTGCTGCGATTCATGGGGTGGCAAAGAGTCGGACACGACTGAGTGACTGAACTGAAATGAGAGATATTTATGATAAATTCTCTTGGAAGTAAAACATATTGGGTCTGTACTGAACACAAAAGTGCCTTATAATAATCCTGTTGGTTCTGTTATTTTTTTCCCCTCTTTGCTTCTTATATGCAAAACAGAAAAAGAGACACAGATGCACAGAACAGACTCTTCCATTATTTTCTTGTTTCTCTAATCTTTCAGTTTCATTCTCAGGAAGAGAAATTTGGTTCTTCTCAGATGAATCTAGTCTTCTGTCTACCCTACACTTCAGCCAGCACATCTAATGTCTGTTAACTGACAGAGGAGGTGAAGAATTCTACCTCTCTAGAATTTTCTAAAGAGGGAAGACAGTTATTCTTTATCATTCATTTGTTTTTATTTCATCTTAGTTGTGTATTTGCATGTACATACATATACACACACAAAGGTTAGTGATCAGTGTCAAGGAATTCATAACTTCTGTGAAATTTGCAAATGAATTGCCCGCTCACTAAAAAACCTTGGAAGAATTCCAGCAAAGTAACTTCTACTGGATGAATTCTAATTTAAATATTTTAAATTCTTTGTCTTAAAATTGGAGAAAATTTTCAGATCGCCATCTATATGTTCTGCTAGATTTTGCAGATTTAAATATCCTGGGAAAACTAAAATTAAGTTACTAATCTTTTTGAGGACTATTTAACGGACTTGTAGTCTAAAAGGCTTAGTAAAGTCTTAAATTTACTTAGCACTAAATATGGAGAATTCAAATACCTCTTTCTCATACTTTTAGCATGATGCTAAGGGAAAAATATGTGTCTAATAAATACTAAATATTTTCTAGATGTGAATGATAATATTCCATAGGACAGTGTGATATGATGAAGAGAAAATGGTATTTACAGTAAGACAGAAGAACTTTCTTGTGTTACACAATGTTATGTGGCCTCATTTACATTGTTTTGTCTATTTAATCTGGAGATAATACTTATTTCACACATGCTCTGCAAGGCAAGGATAGGAAAATAAAACTGACCTAAGTGAATGTGATAGCATAATACATATCACATAATAAACACTCAAAATATGTTACTCACCCATGTTTTCAAGAGTTTTGCTTTTAAAAATTAAGATTTGAAAACCTCGTTCTAATAATTGTAAAAAGATAACAATTATCTTCTACACTGGATTGCATTTTAGCATCTAATTGCTTTATATTTGAAGAACAAAATGAAGACCAATTCACTTTGGAAACTGCAGTCTATTATTTTGAGTGTTTCGGGGGAAAGAGCTTTAGTTCCCTGAGGAAGACATGACTTTTGGAAATAAAGACTAGCCATGGGGTGCCATATCTGTAGAAGTGATGGATGATCAAGCTGGTTCCTACAAATTTGAAGGGAAAAGTAATGAAACTCATCTCAAAGGGAAGTTCTGGAAGTAGTTGGAGCAAAGTTAGAGCCATTTGAAAGCAAGTGTAGCCTTCCAATCCGATGACAGCAAATATAATCAACTTACCTCTCTTCAAAGTTCTTATTTTAAAAATAATTGACATATTACATATGCTGTGCCTCAGGTATTTCATCACTTCTGGAAGCACTGCCATTTCCAGAATAACTATCTCTTTTTTTCTGTGGACCCTACAGTTTGACCAAGGTTCAATCCATTTGGTCGTACTTTCTTGCTGCTCCAGCATTTTGACCGATCTGCTCTGTCTTGTTGTTGTTGTTTGTTTGTTTGCTTGTTTTTAATGAGAGGAGTCACACACCCTCATTTTTAAGCTCATATCTCACTTTCAGCAATATCAGAGTTTAGTTATGTGTCTTCCCAAGCAAAACTGATTCCCAAGGGTGCAGGTGACACCAGGAGGGATTGCACAGGACCTGTTCAAGCCTTTTCTATCCAATAGACCCAGAGCCTCTGCCCCTTTTTCTTTCCAGTAGATGATAATCATTTTCTTTTAATATTTTAAAATTTAAAAGATAAGATCATACTCCTTTGCTACGACAGTGCAATTATTCGTCTTCTACAGGACTATGCTTCTAGGGTTTCCAAGTGCCTTTATAATCCCTTTAAAGAAGGTACCCTAACTTATTCCAATGTGATTATGTTCCCACTTATGCAGTGAATTGGTTACTTCTTTTCATTTTTTATTTCCCTTTTATGTTCATTTAAACAAGCAAATGCCAGAGCAGTCTTCGGGGCTTCCCTGATGACTCAGATGGTAAAGAGTCTTCCTGCAATGCAGGAGACACAGGTTCAATCACTGGGTGGGGAAGACGCACTGCAGAAGGAAATGGCAACCCACTCCAGTATTCTTGCCTGGAGAATCCCATGGAGAGAGGAGCCTGGTGAGCCACAGGCCATGGGGTTGCAAAGAGTCGGGTATGACTGAGCAACTAACAAAGCAATCTTCAGTGAATTGCCCCCTTTGACCTAATGTAAACAGAGAAAACAAATGTACATGGTTGTGTGAGCATATTTTTGTGTTGCAGTTTGCATCTTGTAATCATGGGGCAGTTTTTTTTCTGCCATCCAACCTGAGTTTGCAAGTCATCCCTCAGCCTCATGTGATCTTAATCAAGACACAAATGTTGGACTCACACAAATACCTGTTATGCAATCATGAATAAACAAGAACTTGTCAACTTAAAAAGAGCACAATGTGAGAATTGTGAGTTAAGTTTTATTTGGGGCAAAACGAGGACTGCAGCATGGGAGACAGCACCTCAGATAGCTTTGAGAAACTGCTCCAAAGAGGTAAGGGGAAAGTCAGCATATATGTGATTTTGGTGAAGGGGGAATACATGGAATCAAGTACATATTTTTCCAGAAAGTTTCTGATAGTTTTGTGAAGCTTTCTGCTAGTCACAAGGAACAGTCATCATGAGGAAAGATTTTAGTGATTTTTAAATATGAGAAAATGCAAGAATTGAGCTCATAAAATTGGCTACTGAAAATATCTAATTATCTGAAAGCTTGTCCTACCTGTTTTCCCCAGAGTAGGGGAAAACTGTCTTATTTTTGCCCTCCACCTGAACTCCTTTCAGGGGGTGCTGATGGTCAGCAGCTGCAGCAGTACGTGATTTAATCCTCATAGACATAGATGGCAAGGGCCAATGATAAGCGCCAATTTGTTGTTGACAAGGTAAATACAAAATAGATTATATTTAAAGAAGTCCTAGTTTGAGAACATAGTCTCCAGTCACAAAAGAAGTCTATGCTAAAATGCTGTGTAGACTTAGGCTGAGGAATAAAACTTCTCATCCTGGTGAGTTTTATGGTAAAGGAAATGGGTAGAATGAAAGGAGATGCTCCTAGAGCTACTTGTTTAGAATGCCTCTCAGTCCTTTTGATTTTTTTTTCTTTCAATATCTGCTTTCATATATTTAGATTGAATTCCTAAAGGCATGGAAAAAGTCTAAATTTTCTTTGTCAATTCTTCCTACAGCAATGGTACTTGTCTCATATTCATGATCAGAAAATATCATTTGTTCTTAATTTCAGGCAGTATCAGTTCTCTCTAGGCATTATACTTGGTCAAATTAAGAGAAAAAATTGTGTTGGAGAAACACCTCGATTGTGCACTTTGAAGTAAGCGGTAATATGGCAGAGACGCCCAGACTATAAAATCACAAAAGACAAAAGCAACTGTTTATCTCATCCCTTCTCCCCCAGTGATATTTCTCATGTTCAGAACATTTTATCTACTAAGTATCTATTGAAGGAATTAAAATGGATTTGAATCCTAATCCTGCACTTAACTAGCTATATGTGAGGGAGTTAAAAATCTTAGAGACACACAACTTCCTTCCAGGTTAAAATGTGGTTATTATGGGACACCCTTCCCAAGGCTGGTGGTATATTTATTTTATGTAAATTGCCTAACAATATCAAGGAATAGGAATTCAAG
This sequence comes from Muntiacus reevesi, assembly GCF_963930625.1. Lineage (NCBI taxonomy): Eukaryota > Metazoa > Chordata > Mammalia > Artiodactyla > Cervidae > Muntiacus > Muntiacus reevesi. The sequence continues at coordinate 241,492,528 of NC_089250.1, forward strand.
TGGTCAATAAACTTTACTCAACTTCTTGTCACTCAATAAGCAGTTTGGAAAAGATTTGACTTTAGAATACAAAGACTATAGCAAAAGTGACATTTCAGGTCTAGCCTAGAAATAGCATCTCCCTTTTAAATCAAGATAAATGATAACAGATTTCGGTTATTTTATTGGCTATCCCAGTGCACATAGCAAATACTTCTGAGTCAACAACTAAGCATGGATATTCCATTGTGTGGAAAAGGATAAAAATAAATGTGTTTACTGGTCTACGTCCATCCCCACTGAGAAGGACAAATGATTTTCTTGGACAGAGTTAGTCCAATATCCAATATAAAGTTAAATCAGCCTGCTCAGGTCATATTGATGGAAGATAGTTCTGCTGTCACCTGACTTTAGAAGGAATTTGAGTATGATGTCAACAGCAGCTGCATTTAACACCTAGAGGATGAGCAGTTATAGGACTATCCTCACTTCTGAACCCCTGTGTAACCTGGATTTTTTTTTTTAATGATACTTGACCTTTTAACAGAGCACCAGTGATTAACACTGAAAAACAAGCATCTGGTAAAGTTTCAGAGATAGGTAGGTAAGTAAATATTGATCTATATTTATATATATCTACCTATAGATATAGGCTTCCCTGGTGGCTCTGTGGTAAAAGAATATGCCTACAGTGCAGCAGACACAGGATCAGTCATGGGTTGGAAAGATCCCAGGCAGAAAGAAATGGCAAACCAAACCCACTCCAGTATTCTTGCCTGGCAGGTCCCATGGACAAAGGAGCCTGGTCACCTACAGTCCTTGGGGTTGCAAAAGAGCCAGACATGACTTAACTACTAAACAACAACAACCTATCAACATATATTTTGATATTGATATTTATCTATCTTGTGGTTATTTAAAATAACAGGATATTACCCCCAAAAAACTAAATATCTTACAGTGGAGTAATAGTTGCCAGCCATAGCCTATATACTTGAATGAATATGATGCATGTATTAAGAATATTAAAATCAAGTACCTCTTGCAACATTGGGATTATATAAAAGAGAATATTAAGTGAAAAAGCCATGTTAAAAATAGTTTCCTCATAAGCCTCGCCATGAGAAAAGCAGAAAATCTAGAAGAGAATAGGCAAAATTAATAATAGTTCTGTTAGGATGGTTGCTGTTTTCCTGATATCATTACTATGGTATATTGCTTTTGTATTTCAAGATTAAAAATTAGTGTCATTGTCAACCCTCATAAGAAAGAATAACTCTTCTGAAAAACTAATCATGACTTGTAAATCTATGTATTTTACAGTGGTATATATCACAGTGTTTTCTGTGTTAATGAGCAATTTGGAACAATCCTCATGTCCAAAAATATCTGATTAGTTTAACAAATTAACACATATTCCAATAGCAGGAATAAAATAGAGGACTAGAAGAATACTATGGAGACACTGAAGAGCCTGCTTTCAAGGATTATTTAATGACTTTAGGAGATAATAGTAGGATAAAATGGCAGATATGGGTTATAATAGATGCATCATTATATGCACATATAGTGAAAAATTACTGGAAGTATATAACACATACCCAAGTACTAGCAGAAGTTATCTATGGCCAGTTTACATTGTTCCTTACTTATTTCCATATTTAGTTTTCTTTACAATAAGAATGCTAATCCTCTTTACAGCAATAGAAAAGTAGAACAAAAGGACCATGTACTCTGAAGATCTTACACTCTTCAACAGTGTGTTTCTGAGGTTAGGGCAGTGTCAGTTACAATACATTCCCAGCCTCTAACTCATGATTCTTTTATAATCTACTCAATTCCTTAAGTTGTGGCAGACAGATAATAGATGCCAAGAATCATATTCTTTTGTTTGATTCATAAGTAACTCAAGGGAAGTCTCAGAAATAGCGTCCCCATGCCTTTGTGAGGTTATTTTGATTATTTTGTAATTGATCTCAACACATTTATCTATCTGAATCTTCCCCATCTCCTACTTCTCATTTGTCTAAGTTCATCTCAAAAGAAGTTTAGGAATCCTAAAGAAATTTAGGATGCCCTAACTGTCTCCTTCAGCAGTGACTTGGAATGCCAGATCCCAAGCTTCATGATGTGGCATTTCACTCAACTACAGAAGTGGTGGAAGAGGCCAGAAACTTAGGATGTGTGGCTAGTCAGCTTTATTTCAAAGAAGCAGTTGAAAGAGTGGGTACCATGGTGTCAGACTGAATCAGACTCAGGTGGAGGAGTAGCCTGCTGGGGCTCTGGTGATCATGGAAGGAAGTCAATCAGAGGAAAAACATAAGATTTGTCCAATACAGTAGAGAAGATAAAGACCATGCCTGGAAGAGGAGTTGTGTAAGGTTAAGTTTTCTCCAAAACAAGCTGTGAGACAAGTATTCAAACAGTTTGTTGAAAGCAGGTTTCATGCATGTGTACTCAGTTTTTTCCAAATATTTGTGACCCCATGGCTGCAGCCTGCTGGGCTCCTCTGTCCATGAGATTTCCCAAACAAGAATGCTGAAGTGGGTTGCCATTTCCTCTTCCAGGCAGTCTTCCCGGCAATCTTCCTGAGCCAGGGATGGAAACCACTTCTCCTGAGCCTTCTACCTGCATTGCAGGTTGATTCTTTACTGCTGAGCCACCAAGGAAGCCCAATGCTTCCATTGGTCAAATCCTAACCTTGCCCCAGAAGAAGGTTGCAGGAAGAACCTATGGGAGAATTGAGAAGTGAGACAGAAGAACAAAATCATGAGGGTGCATTATTTGCATGATTTTTATGTTAGTGAGTAGAGCTCTTTAGAAGAGCTCTGACTCATTAGAAAAGACCCTGATGCTGGAAAGATTGAAGGCAGGAGGAAGAGGGGACGACAGAGGGTGAGATGGTAGTAAGTCATCACCAACTTAATGGACATGAGTTGGAGCAAGCTCTGGGAGTTGGTGATGGACAGGGAAGCGAAGCCTGGTGTGCTGCAGTCCATGGGGTCACAAAGAGTTGGACACAACCGAGCTACTGAACTGAACTGAACAGAGAGCTCTTTAGACAGTCTCTTTATCTAGGAGTTGAAGAACTGGGTTGTTTATCAGCTATCACCTGTGATTGATTGGAGGTTGCTTGCTGGTACTTCCCAGCACACCGAGCATATGAACTGAGCAGTGACTGACAGAGGAAGAACCTTTTTTAAAAAATTACCTGTGTTTGCAGCTGGAAGAGAATAAGTGAGCATACATATTACTAGTGAATAGTGAGGGAATGTGAGACATGCCAAGACTACATGCTTTAGGGAGAACTATAAACAAGGATTGGAACATGCAAATCAAATTATGATAGATCCCCAAATCAAGTGGAAGTAAAAAAAAAAAGCATTATAAATTCTGGAGTACTGTGCATAAAGATTTATAAAGTTTATTTATTTGTGGCTGTGCTAGGTCTTCGTGGCTATGTGTGGGCTTTCTCTACTTGCAGAAAATGGGGCCGGTCTTTGTTGCAATGTGCGGACTTCTCATTGTGGTAGCTTCTCTTGTTACTGAGCACAGGCTCTAGGAGCACAGGTTTAGTTGCTCCCTAGTGAGTAGGATCCTCCCAGACCCAGGGATCAAATCTGTGTACCCTGCATTGGCAGGAGGATGCTTAACCACTGGCCCACCAGGGACGTTCTGTTGTAAAGATTAATCTAAAGAGTCTCCGGAATGGATAATAGGGGAAAGCGTAGAATTAGGTAGACCATCTTGAACAAAAAAATCTGTAATGGTAACACAACCATTATCATTCAACTTACTATACTAAGCTTACTTAGTAAACTATACTTACTATACTAAAACCTTACTGTAATGTTTACCAAAAACAGAGGCTGTTTCTTGTACTGTCATTTTCCACTTTATTTCTTCTACATCCTTTCTATTTAAGAGCTTTGTAATCTAACAACTATGAATAGCAAAGCAATATACATTATTTTGGAGAAAATATGATGCTGTAAAAAGTGATCAAACTCTTATTATATCATATATATATATATATATATACACACACACACACATACACATATATATGTATATGAACTCTCTCACACGCAATGACTACCACTACTATCATCACCTCGAGTATTCATTATGATCATGGGTATGTCTTTTCTTTTTTTTAATATGTAAACTTATGACTAATTGTATAACCTTTGTTGTCTTAGCTACAGAAGTCACTATATAACACAGAAGGTAAAGTATTTGTTCCATAGATTATTTTATGGGAATTAAATAAGTTAACCCACACAACACATTTAAATATTATCACATTCTTAATTATTATATATATATACTTTTTATATGGAGGTTGGATATTTTTTAATCCATCAAGTTTCCTACCTACAACACACTGAGAAGATTTTTTTCGTGTCTTTAAATATCTTTTTAATGTCATTTTAATGGTTGTTTAGCATTATATCATATGGACATATAATTTTAACCAAACATTATTTGATAGGTTTTTATAGCGTTTCCAATTTGGAACTGTCATATTTACTGCTGTGATGAATAATCTTAGAAATAAATGTCTGTTTTGCAGTTTTAAGATACTTTTTGAACTGGTATATAGTGCTAAATCACAAAAAAGTGCCAGTAGCCTCCCCCCAACCTCAATTTTTGGTTCATTTTAATATCTGAAATGTGATGAATTAGCACATGGAGTGTGCTTAATACCTAGCATAGATTGTAAATAAGAAAAAGTCTGTGGTTTCAATGAGCGTCTGGACTTGTAGACATATTGTGTTATTTCTTCAAGTTGTAGAAATATAGATAAGAAGGTTAGTGTTTAGTCTGGGAATTCATGAAGAGTTTACAGGAAAAAGAATACTGGGAATGTGTCATGGAAGATTTGGATAGATCACCAATAGTTTTAAGATAGAAACATGATCTTACAAGCTGAACTTATTTTAATATCATGAAGTTATTATTGTTAACTACTAATATTAGTGTTACTACTAATGTTGAAGTTATTATTGTTAACTACTAATATTAGTGTTACTACTAATGTTAGTAGACTTCATTTCTTTAAGAATTCAACTTCCAAGTTTTATTCCAAACAAAACTAGCCTTACAATACTGGTTCTTCTAAGTTCTCAAAGCCCTCGGTAGTATCCTACTGCATTACTACCATGGAGAACTAGGATCTGCCAAGTACTCATTGGCATTCATAACTCTACTCATTATTTTTATGTATTTACTGGGCTCTTAAATGTATCAATGTTTGTGTTTGTTGAGCTTTATGTTCAAAACATATGTTTTAGGCTAATAGCACACTAATGAACAATACAGACACAAATCAAGTAACAAGTTTCTCCTCTGATAGAATTTTAACCCATCAATTTAAGAAGTTGCTTGCAATGGCAGTAATTATAGGAAATACTCAAGTTTTGAAAACAATGCACGTTTGTTATGCAACATTAATCTAAGCATTTTTATTAAAGGACATGAAACCAGAACTGAACTCATGTCTCAAAAGTAAATATCTGCCTCGTAACCATATAAAGGATGAAGTTAAAAAAGAGGACGTGTACTGTGTGTTGCACAAAATATTGCAGAATAAATGAACTGGACATTCTTTTTCAATTTTAAATGTATATGACTTTACAAGACACAGTTCTAGGTACAATTATTAGTATTTCTTTCTACTCTAGTAGCAGGTAGCAGAGAATGTAGAACATTTGAAACAAAATCTGTCTTACATATTTTTCCTCAAAGATACTCTACAGTTGTCTTAACTCTCAAGATGAAAGAGAGGGAAAATTGTATTTTGATGACATATACAAGGCTTCAGATGACCAAAGAATATGTCACAGGCTGTTACAGAATTCCCAATATCATACTCAGGGTGACTAGAAAAACAACAGACTGCATTGCATCTTGTTCACAACAAACCAGCGCCTTTTAAATTTTACAGAATAAGCACATAAATATACATATGTGTGTATGCATATATATATAAGATATGTATTTGTATAGATGTATATATACACATAAACATCTCAATACAAAGCTTTCTCCTCGAGGCAGTATATTGTTTAAAAAGCAACCTATTTGTGATTTGGGTTTGATTGTATTGTTGAAAATGATATAATACTGTGTGTCAAGTAAGACATTTCCATTATGAAACCCACTAAAGGTTCCAACCCCAGTGCAAGTTAGTTATCAGATGTGAGACAACAGCAATCTCATAAGCAGAAGGTAGTGAGAGCTAAAATGTCTCATGAGATGGGTTCAAATGAGTAATAAAATTAAAGCCAGTATGAGCAGTTCTTATAAAAGTTTGATCAGCTTAGAAAGGATTTATTTTATAGTTGAGAAACACAAAACGCTGTGTCCGGTAAGAATCCAATGGGTGTGTTTTGCAGTGGATTGGGCTTCCCTGGGAAAGAAACAGATTCACAAATATATCTGCAGGCATATGGATTCAGAGGCATAGTTACCTGTTCCAAACTCTCTCTGTCAACTCTCCAGATCTAGTCTGCATACTGTCTGACATAGACTTCTTGTGTCCTCTGATATTTCTATTTAGGTTTACAAAATCAAATGCAACAAAGGTCAAGCAGATATCATAAAAGAATGCAGGGGGTCAGGTGGAAGCTTTGGAAAACTGGACAGTCAATGTCCATTTGAAGATGGTAGCAATTAGCATATGACCTCTAATAATTTGCTAACCCTTCTCTCCACTTACTAGATATATGGCCTTGGTTTGGCAAAGCAAGATACTTATCTGGCTTGTGTCTGTTTCCACATTTGTAAATTGTAACAATTCCCTCTTAGGGTTATGATTCACTCATTCAATATCTATGTAAAAAATATCTACTCTGAGGATTTCCCTGGTACTCCAGTGGGTAAGACTCTGTACTTCCAATGCAGGGGGCCTGGGTTCAATCCCTGATCTGGGGTCTAGATCGCACATGCTACAACTAAAAGTTCGCATGCCACACCTAAAAAACCCCTCAGACTGCAACTAAGTCCTGGTGCAGCAAAAATAAATAAATAAATATTAACAATTAAAATATCTACTCTAATAGACACTATAGAAAAGGCTGCACATATAGCAGTGATCAAAAAGGCAAAGCCCCAGCTCTCTGCAATTTATATTCAGTGGGAGTGAATTAACAAATACTTTTTTAAAAACAATGATAATATATTATATGTCAGTTACTGATAAAAAGCTATGTGGGCCTAGAAATGGGTAGGGATTTGCTATTTTCAGTTCAGTTCAGTCACCCAGTCATGTGTGACTCTTTACGACCCCATGGACTGCAGCACACCAGGCTTCCCTGTCCATCACCAACTCCCAGAGGTTGCTCGAACTCATGTCCATTGAGTTGGTGATGTCTTACTACCATCTCATCCTCTGTGGTCCCCTTCTCATCCTGTCTTCAATCTTTCCCAGCATCAGCATCTTTACCAATGAGTCAGTTTTTCACATCAGGAGGTCAAAGTTTTGGAGCTTCAGCTTCACCATCAGTCCTTCCAAAAAATCCATTATTGTAAAGTAATTAGCCTCCAACTAATAAAAATAAATGAAAAAAGAATATTCAGGACTTATTTCCTTTAGGATTGATTGGTTGGATATCCTTGCAGTCCAAGGGACTCTCAAGAGTCCTCTCCACACTACAGTTCAAAAGCATCAATTCTTTAGTGCTCAGCTTTCTTTTTGGTCCAATTCTCACATCCATATACATGACTACTGGAAAAACCATGGCTTTGACTACACAGACCTTTGTCAGGAAAGTAATGTCTCTGCTTTTTAATTTGCTGTCTAGGTTGGTCATAGCTTCTCATGGCTGCAGTCACCATCTGCAGTGATATTGGAGCTCAAAAAAATAAAGTCTGCCCCTGTTTCCATTGTTTCCCCATCTATTTGCCGTGAAGTCATGGGACCAGATGCCATGGTCTTAGTTTTCTGAATGTTGAGTTTTAAGCCAACTTTTTCATTCTCCTCTTTCACTTTCATCAAGAGGATCTTTAGTTCCTCTTCACTTTCTGCCATAAGGGTGGTGTCATCTGCATATGTGAGGTTATTGATATTTCTCCCAGCAATCTTAATTCCAACTTGTGCTTCATCCAGCCTGGCATTCCTCATGATGTACTCTGCATATAAGTTGAATAAGCAGGGTGACAATATACAGCCTTGAAGTACTCCTTTCCCAATTTGGAACCAGTGTGTTGTTCCATGTCCAGTTCTAACTGTTGCTTGTTGACCTGCATACAGATTTCTCGGGAGGCAGGTAAGGTGGGCTGGCATTGCCATCTCTTGAAGAATTTTCCACAGTTTGATACACAGTCAAAGGCTTTGGCATAGTCACTAAAGCAGAAGTAGATGTTTTTCTGGAACTCTCTTGCTTTTTCTATGATCCAATGGATTGGCAATTTGACCTCTGGTTCCTATGCCTTTTCTAAATCCAGCTTGAACGTCTGGAATTTCTCAGTTCACATAATGTTGAAACCTTACTTGGAGAATTTTGAGCATTACTTTCTAGAGCATGAGATGAGTGCAGTTGTGCAGTAGTTTGAACATTCTTTGGCATTGCCTTTCTTTGGGATTGGAATGAAAATTAACCTTTTCCAGTCCTGTGGCCACTGCTGAGTTTTCCAAATTTGCTGGTTTATTGAGTGCAGCACATTAACAGCATCATCTTTTAGGATTTGAAATAGCTTAGCTGGAATTTCATCACCTCAACTAGCTTTGTTCGTAGTGATGCTTCCTAAGGCCCACTTGACTTCAGACTCCAAGATGTCTAGCTCTAGGTGAGTGATCACACATTCATGGTTATCTGGGTGTTTAAGATCTTTTTATGTTCTTCAATTGACTTCTTATTGTAGAAAGAGATGGACATTTGCATTTTTTTTACAAGCTCCTTTTTATAATTCCATGCTCTCTGTGAAGGAAACATTTGAGGAGAAAAGTGGATATAGTAAGGGATTAAGCTGTGAGTAGATCAGACAGGAAGAGTTTTGCAGTAAAGGCATCCACTACAGCACCTCTGACACTGATGTATGCGTAGGGTGTTTTAAAACAGCATGAAATCCAGAGCCTCTAGAACAGTGCGAGAAAAATTGCGTTGTGCACCTTTAAAGAGATTGCACTGGAGACTTCCCAACAGCCCAGTGGTTAAGACTCAGCCTTCTAATGCAGGGGGCACCGGTTCAATCCCTGGTTGAGGAACTAAGGTCCCATGTACCACAGCGTGCAGACAAAATTAAAAAAAAAAATGATTGCACTGACTTTGTTCTGTACTCTGAAAAATAAGTCACAGGGGGCAGTATTGAGCTGAAGAATCACATGATGTGGCTTGAGATTTCTGTGAGTCATCATGACAGTGGCTGCTTTGAAGGGAATAGACTCTAATGGGACTGGGAGGGGCATGCAGAAAATAGTGAGACTAGACTAATCGATGGTTACTTGAAGCAAGATGGTAATGTTGATTGTGTTGAGAAATGATTAATTTCAGGATGTATTTAAAGGTAAAGCCAATAGAATTTATTCATATGGAATATAGGAAGAATTGAAGGTGCAGAAAAGATTTCTGGTCAAGTGCCCTACGTAATGGAGTAGCTATTTACTGAGTTAGGAAAGGCACAAGGAGAATTCTTGTTTGAGCTCGGGAAATAAAGAATACGTTTGTGAAATCAAGAATAAATTTGTGCATATTAGATGGAAAACAGAGGCTAACTGCTTTAAACAGCAGCTGGCATATATAGATGCATAATAAAGAGTATAATTATCACTATCTTCATTTCTATTGTGAAATTACTAAAAGAGCTTTGCTATCATGCTTTTGCTTTTTCAAGAAAAACTGTAAGTTTTGTTTCATGATAAAATATCCTGATTTCAAATGTCAGAAACCATAAACCTCTTATTTTAGCTTCAGCTGAAGTGGAGAGTCCTGAGTACAGATTGATGATATCTCACCGAGGCAGCTGCCATGCTACACTTTTGCTGCTTTAGATCGCTCTCTGAATCCATGGGAACTTGCTCAGTTCTTGAGCAGGTGAAAGCTGAAAATATAGAAAGTTTAATTCCTCAGTGGCATCCATCAACGACTGAGGTCCAGGCTTTGGTTTCAACCAAGCTTTGATGGATGAATTTGAAAGGAACATGAGTTCTTCAGAGGACACCTATCAAAAATGAAAATGAATCCAGTTGTTCAGAGTGGTTAATACACTTTATTAGCTTTGCCTCTGTCCTTATCTGACTCTGCAACCTCACTATGAGTTCCTGTGATCACCTCTAAAATAAAAATGAACTACATGAACCACAAGTTCCTATTTTAGGCTTTGCTTTCAGTGAACTCTGTACAAAGCCAACAGGGAATAAGAAAAAAATAATAATCTGAAAGTTAAAAATATACATCATGCCACCAACTTGCTACCAATATTCATATTATCATGTATTTCATTATTCCATGGGGAGCTGTACTCTGCTTAATGTGTTGTCCTATTCATAACTCAAGGCAGAAAAAAATCCCCACTTTTGTGACAGGGTTTACATAATCATAAAACATTAATAGCCTTATCATTCTAATAGATGCAAGGTAAGTGGCACTAAGGAAGAGAGACAAATATACAAATTTTGTCTAGTTCAGATCTCCAGGAGAGAAAGTAGGAGGTAATATTAAAGAAGTATCCCCTTATATACAAGTAATAAGATCAGGTCTTACATAACATTTCACTGAATATTCCTCATCACGGACCTTGGGAGAAAGCATATCTTAACACTTCAGATTATTTAGGAAACATGAGATATAAACTGTTCAATATCACATAACTAGTTTGTAACATACCTTGATATAAAACATATATCATAGCCTACAGTCTTTAAGTCCATAAGACTACAGAATCTTTGAGATTTAATTATTATGTTAGTTTTCTTTGCTTTGATTAAATATCTGTTAATAAAATTAAACCTATAGGGAGAGATTCAGATATTTGTGGGATAAGGATAATTCTAGAATACTGGAAATTAAATTTTCCAGTATGGAAATAAAAGAATGGAATAAAAGAAATACAATGAAAAGTAAGTAAAGATGCTGTAATTGTTAAGTGTGGCCTATTTTACAGTCCTTGCTTTATAAGGGGTTGGAAATCTTTCAGGAGAAATGTTTAGAACTGAATTATTCAGAATAATTTTTTTCTTATCCCCCACATCATATAGTAATTTGCTTCTTAAAATATTTAGGCATAAACTTTTTATCAATTTAAAGTTACCCTTTTGCTCTTGTAAATAAACTTAGAGAAAGAATGTTTATATGAATCCAGAAAGTCCTGGGGACAACGCTATAGAATAATGGTTTATTTTAAGCATTGAAGATTTTTTATATAACTCTAAATTCAGACATTAGCCTATCAATTTTCTACTGGATTTTATTTTATTTTAGTAGTGTCCAACTAAATCCCAGTTAAATGTAATGTGTTTATAGGAAGTTAATTAATTATCTTATACATCAATAAGCTTCATTAATTTTAGGTACTTTCAATAAACTTGATTAAATTACTTTATTGCTAATTCCTTTTCATAAATTTCAGTTTCCAATTTGTTCAATATATATGTCTAAAATCAGTTATCATATATAGTATTTGCTGGGGGTGGGCATCTGTTGCCCTTATTGAGCAGAGATGGGAATAAATCTATCTCATTTAAGTCAGTGTGAAACAGTACAATGCACAGAACCCATACAAGTCAATACTTCTATACTAAGTATCACTGCTGACTTTCAGTTGCTAAACGTATTAAAAGTAATTCTAATTCAGCATGACCCAGTATTTCTTTGTAATTCTGTCAACTCACAAAACCTGTTACAAACCCTTGTCTTTGGAATTATCCATTGCCCATGTTTACTAACTTTTCGAACATGAGAAAGCAGCACTGAGTCACAGTGAAGAGAAAGGGCTCTGAAATCAAACTGCCTTGCTTTCAGTTCAGTACAGTTCAGTGGCTCAGTCTAGTCCGACTCTTTGCGACCCCATGAGTCGCAGCACGCCAGGCCTCCCTGTCCATCACCAACTCCCAGAGTTTATTCAAACTCATGTCCATCGAATCAGTGATGCCATCCAGCCATCTCATCCTCTGTCATCCCCTTCTCCTTCTGCCCCCAATCCCTCCCAGCATCAGGGACTTTTCCAATGAGTCAACTCTTCGCATAAAGTGGCCAAAGTACTGGAGTTTCAGCTTCAGCATCAGTACTTCCAGTGAACACACAGGACTGATCTCCTTTAGAATGGACTGGTTGGACCTCCTTGCAGTCCAAGGGACTCTCAAGAGTCTTCTCTAACACCACAGTTCAAAAGCATCAATTTTTTGGTGCTTGGCTTTCTTCACAGTCCAATTCTCACATCCATACATACCACTGGAAAAACCATAGCCTTGACTAGACGAATCTTTGTTGGCAAAGTAATGTCTCTGCTTTTTAATATGCTATCTAGGTTGGTCATAACTTTCCTTCCATGGAGTAAGCGTCTTTTAATTTCATGGCTGCAATCACCATCTGCAGTGATTTTGGAGCCCAAAAAAATAGAGTCTGACACTGTTTCCACTGTTTCCCCATCTATTTCCCATGAAGAGATGGGACCAGATGCCATGATCTCAGTTTTCTGAATGTTGAGCTTTAGGCCAACTTTTTCATTCTACTCTTTCCCTTTCATCAAGAGGCTCTTTAGTTCCTCTTCACTTTCTGCCATAAGGGTGGCATCATCTGCGTATCTGAGATTATTGATATTTCTCCCGGCAATCTTGATTCCAGCCTGTGCTTCTTCCAGCCCAGCGTTTCCCATGATGTACTCTGCATATAAGTTAAATAAGCAGGGTGACAATATACAGCCTTGCCATACTCCTTTTCCTACTTGGAACCAGTCTGTTGTTCCATGTCCAGTTCTAACTGTTGCTTCCTGACCTGCATATAGGTTTCTCAAGAGGCAGGTCAGCTGGTCTGGTATTCCCATCTCTTTCAGAATTTTCCACAGTTTTTTGTGAGCCACACAGTCAAAGGCTTTGGCAGAGTCAATAAAGTAGAAATAGATGTTTTCCTGGAACTCTCTTGCTTTTTTGATGATCCTGTGGATGTTGGCAATTTGATCTCTGGTTCCTCTGCCTTTTCTAAAACCAGCTTGAACATCTGGAAGTTCATGCTTCACGTATTGCTGAAGCCTGCCTTGGAGAATTTTGAGCATTACATTACTATCATGTGAGATGAGTGCAATTGTGCAGTAGTTTGAGCATTCTTTGGGATTGCCTTTCTTTGAGATTGGAATGAAAACTGACCTTTTCCAGTCCTGTGGCCACTGCTGAGTTTTCCAAGTTTGCTGGCATATTGTGTGCAGCACTTTCACAGCATCATCTTTCAGGATTTGAAATAGTTCAACTGGAATTCCATCACCTCCACTAGCTTTGCTCATAGTGATGCTTTCTAAGGCCCACTTGACTTCACATTCCAGGATGTCTGGCTCTAGGTGAGTGATCACACCATTGTGATTATCTGGGTCATGAAGATCTTTTTTGTACAGTTCTTCTGTGTATTCTTGCCACCTCTTCTTAATATCTTCTGCTTCTGTTAGGTCCATACCATTTCTGTTCTTTATCGAACCCATCTGTGCATGAAATGTTCCCTTGGTATCTCTGATTTTCTTGAAGAGATCTCTAGTCTGTCCCATTCTGTTGTTTTCCTCTATTTCTTTGCATTGCTTGCTGAGGAAGGCTTTCTTATCTCTCCTTGCTATTCTTTGGAACTCTGCATTCAAATGGGAATATCTTTCCTTTTCTCCTTTGCTTTTAGCTTCTCTTTTTTTCACAGCTATTTGTAAGGCCTCCTCAGACAACCATATTTCCTTTTTGCATTTCTTTTCCATGGGGATGGTCTTGATCCCAGTCTCCTGTACAGTGTCACGAACCTCCATCCATAGTTCATCAGGCGCTCTGTCTATCAGTTCTATTCCCTTAAATCTATTTCTCACTTCAACTGTATAGTCATAAGGGATTTGATTTAGGTCATACCTGAGTGTTCTAGTGGTTTCCCTACTTTCTTCAATTTAAGTCTGAATTTGGCAATAAGGAGTTCATGATCTGAGTCACAGTCAGTTCCCACTCTTCTTTTTGCTGACTGTATAGAGCTTCTCCCCCAAGTAAGATTGTAGGTTTTATTTGAGGACATCAAAGGGCAGGCACTCTGAAACCATAATCATAGAAAACTAACCAATCTGATCACATGGACCGCAGTCTTGTCTAACTCAATGAAACTAAGCCATGCTGTGTGGGGCCACCCAAGATGGATGGGTCATGGTAGAGAGGTCTGACAGAATGTGGTTCACTGGAGAAGGAAATGGCAAACCACTTCAGTATTCTTGCCTTGGGAACCCCATGAACAGTATGAAAAGGCAAAATGATAGGATACTGAAAGAGGAATTCCCCAGGTCAGTAGGTAGGTGCCCAACATGCTACTGGAGATCAGTGGAGAAATAACTCCAGAAAGAATGAAGGGATGGAGCCAAAGCAAAAACAATACCCAGTTGTGGATGGGATTAGTGATAGAAGCAAAGTCCGATGCTATAAAGAGCAATACTATGTAGGAACCTGGAATGTTAGGTCCATGAATCAAGGCAAATTGGAAGTGATCAAACAGGAGATGGCAAGAGTGAATGTCAATATTCTAGGAATCAGCGAACTAAAATGGACTGGAATGGGTGAATTTAAATCAGATGACCATTATATTTATTACTGTGGGCAGGAATCCCTTAGAAGAAATGGAGTAGCCATTATGGTCTACTCAGACTCTCTTATAAGAGAGTCTGAAATGCAGTACTTGGATGCAATCTCAAAAATGACAGAATGATCTCTGTTCGTTTCCATGGCAAACCATTCAATATCACAGTAATCCAAGTTTATGCCCCAACCAGTAATGCTGAAGAGGCTGAAGTTGAACAGCTCTATCAAGACCTACAAGACCTTTTAGATTATCTCAATAGATGCAGAAAAAGCCTTTGACAAAATTCAACATCAATTTATGATTAAAATTCTCCAGAAAGCAGGAATAGAAGGAACATAACTCAACATAATAAAAGCTATATATGACAAACCCACAGCAAGCATTACCCTCAATGGTGAAAAATTGAAAACATTTCCCCTTAAGTCAGGAACAAGACAAGGGTGCCCACTCTCACCACTACTATTCAACATAGTTTTGGAAGTTTTGGCCACAGCAATCAGAGCAGAAAAAGAAGTAAAAGGAATCCAGATAGGAAAAGAAGAAGTGAAACTCTCGCTGTTCGCAGATGACATGATCCTCTACATAGAAAATCCTAAAGACTCTTCCAGAAAATTACTAAAGCTAATAAATGAATATAGTAAAGTTGCTGGATATAAAATTAACACACAGAAATCCCTTGCATTCCTATACACTAACAATGAGAAAACAGAAAGAGAAATTAAGGAAATAATAACATTCACCATTGCAACAAAAAGAATAAAATACTTAGGACTGTATCTACCTAAAGAAACAAAAGACCTATATATAGAAAACTATAAAACACTGATGAAAGAAATCAAAGGGGACACAAACAGATGGAGATATATACCGTGTACATGGATTGGGAGAATCAATATTGTCAAAATGGCTATTCTACTCAAAGCAACCTATAGATTCAATGCAATCCCTATCAAGCTACCAATGGTATTTTTCACAGAACTAGAATAAATAATTTCACAATTTGTATGGAAATACATAAAACCTTGAATAGCCAAAGTAATCTTGAGAAAGAAAAATGGAACTGGAGGAATCAACCTGCCTGACTTCAGACTCTACTACAAAGCACAGTCATCAAGACAGTATGGTACTGGCACAAAAACAGAAATATAGATCAATGGAACAGAATGGAAAGCCCAGAGATAAATCCACGAACCTATGGACACCTTATCTTCGACAAAGGAGGCAAGAATATACAATGGAAAAAAGACAACCTCTTGAATAAGTGGTGCTGGGAAAACTGGTCAACCACTTGTAAAAGAATGAAACTAGAACACGTTCTAACACCATACACAAAAATAAACTCAAAATGGATTAAAGATCTAAACATAAGACCAGAAACTATAAAACTCCTAGAAGAGAACATAGGCAAAACAGTCTCCGACATAAATCACAGCAAGATCCTCTATGACCCACCTCCCAGAATATTGGAAATAAAAGCAAAACTACACAAATGGGACCTAATGAAACTTAAAAGCTTTTGCACAACAAAGGAAACTATAAGCAAGGTGAAAAGACAGCCCACAGATTGGGAGAAAATAATAGCAAACGAAGCAACAGACAAAGGATTAATCTCAAAAATATACAAACAACTCCTGCAGCTCAATTCCAGAAAAATAAATGACTCAATCAAAAAATGGGCCAAAGAACTAAACAGACATTTCTCCAAAGAAGACATACAGATGGCTAACAAACACATGAAAAGATGCTGAACATCACTCATTATCAGAGAAATGCAAATCAAAACCACAATGAGGTACCATTACACACCAGTCAGGATGGCTGCTATCCAAACGTCTACAAGCAATACATGCTGGAGAGGGTGTGGAGAGAAGGGAACCCTCTTACACTGTTGGTGGGAATGCAAACTAGTACAGCCGCTATGGAGAACAGTGTGGAGATTTCTTAAAAAACTGGAAATAGAACTGCCATATGACCCAGCAATCCCACTTCTGGGCATACACACTGAGGAAACCAGGTCTGAAAGAGACACGTGTACCCCAATGTTCATCACAGCACTGTTTATAATAGCCAGGACATGGAAGCAACCTAGATGCCCATCAGCAGATGAATGGATAAGGAAGCTATAGTACATATACAGCATGGAATATTACTCAGCCATTAAAAAGAATACATTTGAATCAGTTCTAGTGAGATGGATGAAACTGGAGCCCATTATACAGAGTGAAGTAAACCAGAAAGATAAAGACCAATACAGTATACTAACACATATATATGGAATTTAGAAAGATGGTAATGATAACCCTATATGTAAAACAGAAAAAAAGACAGAGATGTACAGAACAGATTTTGGACTCTGTGGGAGACGGCAAGGGTGGGATGTTTTGAGAGAACAGCATCAAAACATGTATATTATCTAGGGTGAAACAGATCACCAGCCCAGGCTGGGTGCATGAGACAAGTACTCGGGCCTGGTGCACTGGGAAGATCCAGAGGAATCAGGTGGAGAGGGAGGTGGGAGGGGGGATCGGGATGGGGAATACATGTAAATCCGTGGCTGATTCATGTCAATGTATGACAAAAACCACTACAATATTGTAAAGTAATTAGCCTCCAACTAATAAAAATAAATGGAAAAAAAAAAAAAGAACTAACACCCAAAAAAGACGTCCTTTTCATTATAGGGGACTGGAATGCAAAAGTAAGGAGTCAGGAAACACCTGGAGTAACAGGCAGATTTGGCCTTGGAGTACTGAATGAAGCAGGGCAAAGGCTAATAGAATTTTGCCAAGAGAATACACTGATCATAGCAAACACCCTCTTCCAACAGCACAAGAGAAGACTCTACACATGAACATCACCAGATGGTCAACACTGAAATCGGATTGATTATATTCTTTGCCTTGCTTTAGATCCTGCCAATTCTTAACGATGTCACTATTGTTGGGCAAACTCCATAACCTTCTGTGCCCCAGGTTTCTGCTGCAATAAGAATGCTACCTAGCATTTTGTATTGTTGACTGGATTAAAACATTTAGAAGTATGTGTGACCCACGGAAGTTTCTCAGTTTTAGCTGCTGTTATCACCATGGTTTATGATGGTGAAAATAAGTGCTTTATGGAACAACCATGTGACAGACTGTTCTTTTGTGATTTATATCAACATATCATTCCTTACATAGAGAAACCTTATAAATGAGATACATGTTTCTTTGCTTTGAGGCTCAGAGGATCAATTGATAAGTTTCCTGATGTTATTCAGTGATAAAGATAGATTTGAACCAGGACCATTTAAATCAGATCCTAGCCTGATTCCATAGTGTTGTGCTGCCTTCCACTATTGGAGTTTCCTTTGTGGGGAAGATTTTTACTGTAAAACCTTGCTATTTTAATAATATATTCCTGGACAAAAAAGAAGGATAGATATATAAATGATCTAGATACAGATATGGATAAAGGTATAGATGGCAGAGATAGAGACAGATGCAGAGACAGAGATTGAAATGATAGAAATAGAGATCTGGGTCATTGTTTTTATTATGCTATACTGAGAAATAATGGTTTTGGAAAAAGAGGAAGGGAGCCTCATAGAACTCTCCCCATCATTAAGATTAGTGGGACAGGAAATTACCTGGAAGTCCAGTGGTTAGAATTCTCTGCCTTCATTGTCTAGGATACGGATTCTATCCCTGATCCGGGAACTAAGACACCCCAAGCAGCATGGTGTAGCCAAAAAATAAAATAAATAAATGAAGATTATGGGGACAGCATAACTTTCTAATAGCTTCACTTTCAAAACATCATTAAGAAGATATAAGTTAGATAAATCAATATGACAAAATTTGGATAGAATAAAATAGATGCAATTTTATAAAAATATATTAGGGTCTACAAGCTTTTCAGCATTACTGGTTGGGGCATAGGCTTGGATTTCCATGATATAGAATGGTTTGCCTTGGAAATGAACAGAGATCATTCTGTCATTTTTGAGATTGCATCCAAGTACTGCATTTTGGACTCTTTTGTTGACCATAATGGCTACTCCATTTCTTCTAAGGGATTCCTGCCCACAGTAATAGATATAATGGTCATCTGATTTAAATTCACCCATTCCAGTCCATTTTAGTTCGCTGATTCCTAGAATATTGACATTCACTCTTGCCATCTCCTGTTTGACCACTTCCAATTTGCCTTGATTCATGGACCTAACATTCCAGGTTCCTATGCAATATTGCCTTTACAGCATCAGACCTTGCTTCTATCACTAATCCCATCCACAACTGGGTATTGTTTTTGCTTTGGCTCCATCCCTTCATTGTTTCTGGAGTTATTTCTCCACTGATCTCCAGTAGCATGTTGGGCACCTACCTACTGACCTGGGGAATTCCTCTTTCAGTATCCTATCATTTTGCTTTCTCATAGTGGTCATGGGGTTCTCAAGACAAGAACAGTGAAGTGGTTTGCCATTTCCTTCTCCAGTGAACCACATTCTGTCAGACCTCTCCACCATGACCCGACTATATTGGGTGGCCCCACACAGCATGGCTTAGTTTCATTGAGTTAGACAAGACTGTGGTCCTGTGATCAGATTGGCTAGTTTTCTGCGATTATGCTTTAGTGTGTCTGCCCTCTGATGCCCTCTTGCAGCACATACCATCTTACTTGGGTTTCTCTTACCTCGGACCTGGGGTATCTCTTCACAGCTGCTCCAGCAAAGCACAGCTGCTGCTTCTTACCTTGGACGAGGCTTATCTTCTCATGGCCGCCCCTCATCACCTCATGGAAATAGATGGGGAGACAGTGGAAACAGTGTCAGACTTTATTTTTTGGGGCTCCAAAATCACTGCAGATGGTGACTGCAGCCACGAAATTAAAAGATGCTTACTGCTTGGAAGGAAAGTTATGACCAACCTAGATAGCATATTAAAAAGCAGAGACATACTTTGCCAACAAAGGTCTGTCTGGTCAAGTCTAAGTTTTTTCCAGTGGTCATGTATGGATGTGAGAGTTGGACTGTGAAGAAAGTTGAGCACCAAAAAATTGATGCTTTTGAACTATAGTGTTGGAGAAGACTCTTGAGAGTCCCTTGGACTGCAAGGAGATCCAAACAGTCCATCCTAAAGGAAATCAGTCCTGGGTGTTCATTGGAAGGACGAATGTTGAAGCTGAAACTCCAATACTTTGGCCACCTGATGCGAAGAGTTGGCTCACTGGAAAAGTCCCTAGTGCTGGGAGGGATTGGGGGCAGGAGGAGAAGGGGACGACAGAGGATGAGATGCCTGGATGGCATCATCAACTCGATGGACATGAGTTTGAGTAAACTCTGAGAGTTTGTGATGGACAGGGAGGCCTGGCGTGCTGCGATTCATGTGGTCGCAAAGAGTCAGACGCGACTGAGCGACTGAACTGAACTGAACTGAACCAGCTTTTCATGAGCTGTCATAAATGTATAGACCATACTGACTGTTTACCTGCTGGTATATCTGCCTTCATCAGTGATTAAAATACATTTGTAAACTAGAGGTAATAGTTGAGGTCAAAGGGGAAAAAATAGAATGGCATAGTCTACCAAATTTGTCTGGATGAGTTTCACTAATTTAATGAATTCAAAGTTCTTAAAGTGAGGTTAGGACCAAGAATGTAAAGTACAAAAACGAATCTATATCCTGATGTAGGGCTGCAAGTAGGCTGCTGTGGACGCAGGTACTGAATACTTGGTCAGAGTGAGTATGAAATGTGAATAAACTGGGAATCAAGTAAGGAGAATCCTGGGGTAGGTTTTTAATAATTTTGTTCATCCTGTAGTTTTCTATCACCTATTTTTAGACAATGATGTGATAGGAAGCTATCCTGACATTTTAAAATTAGAATCACTGTAGTCATGGGGAAATCAAGGCAGTTCCTTAGTCTCTGCAAACTCTAATTGATAACAAGTGAAGTTTGTCACCTCTAGTAAGTACTTAATGAAGTTTTATTGGCTACTCAGGTAAAGGTGCTGGATGGACAATGATAAGTTTCTGTCACTATTAGTAGACTCAGTTAAAAAATCGGCAGTTTAGTCCTCATCTTTAAAAAATGCATAGGTCTGTTTCCTCAGAGCAAGTATGCATAAATAGGTAAATAGGTGTCTTTTGACAGTTTCTCTGGAGATATAAACAAAATGCTTGCATTACATGTAAACAACTAAGATCATTTTAAAAAATTATTCTGGGGGTTTTAATACATTGATAAATGGTTGTTTATCAGTGAATTTTTAGGATGTTTTGGGGAATATATATTGGGCTTCTCTTGTGGTTCAGATGGTAAAGAATCTCCCTGCAATGCTGGAAACCTGGGTTTGATCCATGGGTCACGAAGATCCCCTGGAGAAGGGAATGACAACCCACTCCAGTATTCTTGCCTGGAGAATTTCATGGTCAGAGGAGCCTGGTGGGCTCCAATCCATGGGGTTGCAAAGAGTTGGACATTGATAAATGGTTGTTTATTATTGAAGATTTAGGATCTTTTAGGAATATATGTTAGGAATTTAAATAACAGTAACCTGTCAACATGTTTAAAAAATGATAATTACAATTTGCTATTATAATGTTAGCTTTTAAGTGTTTGTAAGAACATAAAAATGTCCAGTCAATTAGGAAGAAAAGGTAAGATAAACAAACCTAAAATAATAAGAGCAACACAAAATCCAAAATCGTAAAGTAAACATCTTTAGCATGCTACAAACATAGTCATGTTTTTGTGTGTGAGGTTTTGTTTCCTTTTTAACAATTAAAAAGTCATAGTAGTTTTCCCTCTAAAATTATCTTTGCTTGCCTAGAAATATAAAGTATCTCAAACAAAGTTAAAATAGTAGACAAGATAAGCACATCTTGAGTAGATCTCCTTGACTGGCATTGAAATGGGGTCAGACTAGTTTTTTTTTTTTTTTAATAGATAAGGAGTAGTTTATGAAAGTGACAACTGTAGGCCAAATCAGAATGAGACATTTTGACATTTTATTTTTTATACTTATTTGTAACTTAAATTGCAATGCAGAGTAACTTTTTTTTTCCAGCAGAAAAGCATAAATGACGTGATTATTTTCTCCAGTTCTCTTCCCTGTTTACCCCATGACTATTTCTCCAACATTCCATGATCTTGACTGCTGTTATATGGTAATACCATTGGAATATAAGAGCTCTAAGATTGGATCAAACCAGCATGGTAAACCACGTATAGGGGAAGTGGCATTTGTTTTCTTCTAAAAGGAGTCGAGTTTGTATTCCTAAAATCATGAAAAGTATCTTCTGAGTCAGTTTAAAGACCAAACTGACAATTGGAAACTAAGCAATAAAGTGTAGATAGGTAGAGTTGAGAGGAGAGCTGGACTGAGGCCAGAAGTGAAGAGGAAGGCTACGGCGGGATGGGATGACCTGGTAGATTGGGGTTGACATATATACGCAATCATGTAGAAAATAGGTACCTAGTGAGAACCTACTGTGCAGCACAAGGAATTCTGCAGAGTGCTCTGTGGTGACCTAAATGGAAGAAAATCTAAGAGAGGGGGATATATGTGAACATACAGCTGATTCAGTTTGCTGTGCAACGGACACTAACACAACAGTGTAAGCCAACTGTCCTCCGGTAAACATTAGTTTAATCAAGAAGGGCGCTGGAGGACTCGTGAACACAGTGCTCCTCTGTGCTGTGAAGTCAAACCGGCGTCCTGCAGGAGCTGCCCCGGACGGTACAAATTGCAGCCATTTAAAGAACAAAGACCAATTCATGAAGGTGGAAGGAAAATACATATGAGATAGGAATGAGAAGAAGAAATTTAAGATAGTCATGGAAGAATTAGCTATCGTGAATTCATTTCTTATCCTTCTACTGCATATGCTGGTAATAATACCTTGTGTGAGGTTAATTCTTACACCTCTGCTGAGATTCACTAATCCTGTACTGCCCTGGTATTTTAAAACTAGGTTTCTCTGCAAAAAGATTTTGGCTCAGTTGCTAAATGCATACCATTTTACATTGGGAGCAGTGTAAATAATTCAAGTATCTTTAGTGTACCTGTCAGAAGAATGAAGAAGATTTGAAATTTACATGTACATAAATGAGTGAGGGTGGTAGGTAAGAAGACAAGGTCTCTGATCCCTGGATTCTGTCTTGGCATATGATAGCTGTGAGGGCCAATATTTCCCATTATAAGAGAGAAATGAATCCATATTGATCTCTAATCTCTCTTGAGCATACTTTGGAAAAATGATATTTATTCACAGAGGAGGTACCATTCACTCTAATAATTTGTTTCAGATGAAAAATGAGTGTGGCATCAAATTATGCTAGGCTTTGGGACAAATGCAGTTGTTTTATTTTCTCTTTTTTTCTTAGCCAGGGTGAATATTGTTATTTAGAACTCTATTATCCCCCATATTTGGATAAAATCTATGGCATCTTCTCTAAAGTAGTTACACATAGTACAAACATAATCTATATCTGTGCTGTCTGATTCTTCCACTGAAATAAAAATGCAAGAGTTTTGTAATATATATAAATCTCCCCCCATACCATGGGATTCATATAGTAAGATAACAATCAATGTCTTTTTAATGAATGCTTGAAAAATTCTGTTCAAATATCAGGAAAACAGGTGTTCCTACACAAATTCTATTGGCTTAATTAATTCAATTGCATATATCTTTTACTGTGAGCCAATTCAAATCCCTTTTGGAAGAATGTAGAGTATAAATTATAAATTAATGAAAATTATAGTGATTTATGGATTCATGTTCTCATAGAAGACCAAATGTTCTACATTTTTAATCAGCTCTATAATCCCAAGGACTAATAATCTGAGATTTCTGTTCATACTGTGTTCACTTACTGAGGTGGATCAGGCAGAAAATAGCATGGAGGTCATTGTCACTAACACCAACTGTCTCATCTGACTATAACTGTCCTTTGGCTCCTGTTAAACTTTTGAACTTATTGTGGGATAAAAAGGGAAATTGTGAGTATAATCTGGGCACAAATTCCCAGTTTCGACCTGAGGAACTAAACTGACTGCAGTATTTATTAGATAACGCTCAAACATTTTCCCTTGTTAATTCATCAAAATGCAGATTTGTTTCTCAAATACTGAATAATTTTTATATTCACATTAAATTTGCAGAGACATTTAGTCCATATGCTTCTTACTGTAGCTCATCATTTTGTAGGCGAGAACAGGTCTAAGATCAGGACTATTTTTTGACTAACACACTTTGAGCGTTTTTAATTAACATTTAAAACTTTTTTAAGGCAGGAAGTTATGTTTGACAAAGTGAAGGCCAAACACCAAAAGGTTAGTGTTTTGTCTAGAACTCAGCATACATGAATCTTAAATGAATTTTAAACCTGGCTAAAATAAGCTTTCTCCCTCCTTGAAAGAAGTGATAAGAGAATAAAAATTTTTGCCTTTAAGGAATTTATGCGTATTTAATACTAGTTCATGAACTAGGAAAGGTAGATGAAGAAGAATCAGTGATAAAGAAAATAAATGATTATATACTAGTAAGTAGGCCCATGTACACACACGTAATTTGTTTTGTTTTTGAGGAATTCAGTAATTTGGATCCATGATTTTTCTCATTCAAAGTTAAATTTAAAATGTGCCTTGAAACTGCCTACCCATGAGAAGTCTGGTAGTATCTAATCTAGACATTATCTCTGTGTGTGTTTGTGAAGGGTGGGGAGAGGCTTCTATTGTCATGCCTAATGTTGGGAATCCATGAACTTTTGGTCTGATAATACTCTGACACAATGAAGAATGTTTAGCAGGACATGAGAAATAAATCAAAATTGTTTATAAGGAGTAAAGAACATACAGGAAATCAGGAAGAAGGAAAGCATAAAGTGTTGGTCAACAACAACAGAGAAAGGAAACTGGAGGAGAATCAGAGGTTTGACAAGCAGAAATAATTGAAACTTCTGTGGTAGCCAGCTGCCAAAAAACTCTCCAGTAATTCTTATTTCCTAGTAGCTATGCTTTTGTATACCTGCAAGCACAGAACCAAGACTAGCCTAGAGACCAATAAAATGTAGCAGGAGTGATAGTGTGTCGTTTCTGGGGCTGGACCATGGAAAGTATTGTGGCTATTGCCCAGGTCTCTTGAATTTCTCCTTCTGGAGGAATTCAGCCATCACATCATGAGATTTGTATAGAAGTGATTGGACCTAGAAACTGTCATACAGAGTAGAGTAAGTCAGAAAGAGAAAAATGAAGATTGTTTATTAATGCATATATATGGAATCTCAACAAATGGTACAAATGAACTTATTTGCAGAGCAGAAATAGACACACAAACATAGAGCACAAACAGATGGATGCTAAAGGGGAAGTGGGTGGAATGAATTGAGAGATTGAGATGGACATATACACACAACTATGTATAAAATAGTTCACTGATGAGAACCGACTTCACACCACAGGGAGCACTATCATGCTCTGCGTTGACCTCAATGGGAAGGAAATCCACAAACCAGGGGATATAGGTACCCCTGCGGCTGATTCACTTTGCTGTACCACAGAAACTAGTGCAACAGTGTAAAGCAACTGTACTCTTCAAGCTAAAAAATGTTCCACGTGGAGAAGAACTGAGGCTCTGGTCAACAAGCCAGCACAACCTTGCCTGTGTGGAATTAGCCTCTCCAGGCCCAGGAAAGCTTTCAGGTGACTGCAGTCCTAGTCAAGATCTGACTGTAATTTCATTGAGATCTCAAACAAAAGCACCCAGCCAAGCTCCCAAATTCTGGACCTGCAGAAACTATACTAAACATTTGAAGTGATTGAGTGTTGAGTGGTTGATTACATAGCTGCAGAAAAATAAAAGAATAGAAAGAGTTAATTCAGGAAAGAAAATATATTCATGCAACCATCAAATATGTATTGAAAGCCAGGTACTTTGAGGTTTTGATAGGGAAAATATTGATATAGGCCAGACTTAGAAAACTTATATTCTGATGAAGGTAGATCCTTTATCAGTGTTTTAAAAGCATTTTGGATGTTAACAAATTTCTAAGACAGTAAATATGAATGAAGACATTCTTATGAAGGGAATAATAAACAGCTGAAAATTTTTTAAAAATCAAGGAAATTAATCCTTGATTTTTTTTAAAAAGTGTTTTAAAAAGAGTTTAAAAATGTTTTAAAAAGGAGTTTTTAGAAAAAAATGTTCATGGCAGTCTATCTGAGGATATGACATTTATTTATTTGTTCATAGCTGATTTACAGTGTTGGGTTAGTGTCAGGTGTATAGCAAAGTGATTCACTGTTATATACATATTTATATATATCTCTGAAATATATATATACATATATGTGTATATAATATATACATATAATACATATATATGTATGTGTGTAATAATGTATAATAATATATACATATAATAATATACATACATATATGTATATGTATAATAATAATGTATAGTAATAATATATATAATATACATAATATATGTATTATACATATGTATAATATATGTATGTATCATACATATGTATTATATTGGGTTGGCCCAAAAGTTTGTTTGTTTGTTTCCACAAGATATTATGGAAAAATCCAAAAGAATTTTTTGGCTAACCCATAGTAGCTCAAATAAAGAATCTGCCTGCAGTGTAGGAGACCTGGGTTCGATTCCTGGGTTGGGAAGATCCCCTGGAGAAGGAAATGGAAGCCCACTCCAGTGTTCTTGCCTGGAGAATTTAATGGATAGAGAACACTGGAGGGCTAAAGTCCATGGGTTTGCAAAGAGTTGGATCCTATTGAGCAACTAACACAGAATTTATAAAGAATTCAGATTCTTTTCTCTTATACATTACTATAAAATATGGAGTATAATTCTTTGTTCTATACAGTAGGTCCTTGTTGATTATCTGTTTTATATATAGTAGTGTATATATTTTAATCTCGAACTCCTGATTTATCCACCTCTTTCCGTTTTGGTAACCATAAGTTTGTTTTCTATGTTTGTGGGTCTGTTTCTGTTGTGTACATGTAAAAATGGATACTATAAAAGTCCTAGAGGAAAACACAGGCAGGGCATCTTTGACATAAATTGCAGCAATATCTTTCTGGAGCCTTCTCCTAGAGTAATGGATATAAAAACAAAAATAAACAAGTGGGACCTAATTAAACCTAAAAGCTTTTTGCACAGCAAGGAAACCATGCTGCTGCTACTAAGTCACTTCAGTCATGTCTGACTCTGTGTGACCCCATAGATGGCATCCCTGGGATATTCCAGGCAAGAACACTGGAGTGGGTTGCCATTTACAAAACTAAACAATAACCTACAGAATGGGAGGAAACATTTGTTAGCAATGCAAATGATAAAGGATTAATCTCTTCCACAATATACAAACAGCTCATACAGCTCAATATAAAAACAAACAACCCAATGAAAACATAGGGAGAAGATCTGAATAGACGTTTCTCCAAAGAAGATATACAGATGGCCGACATGCATATGAAAAGATGCTAAAGTTGCTAACTATTAGAGAAATGCAAATCACAACTACAATGAGACACTTTTCACAAACAATAAATGCTGGAGAGGATGTGGAGAGAAGGGAACCCTCCTGCACTGTTGGTGGGAAGGTAAATTGTTACAGCCACTATGGAGAACTGTATGGAAGATCTTTAAAAATAATAATAATAATAAAGCTACCATGTGACCCTGCAATCACACTCCTAGGCAAATATCCAGAGAAAAACCTGATCCAAAATGATACATGCACCCCAATTCATTGCAGTTCTATTTACAGTAGCCAAGATATGGATGCAGCCTAAATGCCCATTCTCTGAGGAATGGATAGACGAGTGTGTGGTTATGTGTTATATACACAATAGATATGTATGTGGTATATACACAGTAAATACTACTCAGCCATAACAAATTGAAATAATGCCATTTGCAACAATGTTGATGGACGAAGAGGTTATCATACTAAGTAAAGTAAGCCAGACAGAGAAAGACAAATATCATATGATATCACTTTCAGGTGGAATGTTAAAAAAAAAAAAATTATACGAATTAACTTAAGCAGAAATAGGCCCCTAGACATAGGAAAAAAACATATGAAAATGCCATACAATTTGAATAATGAAGGGTGAAAAGGAGCTTGTTCATTTATCGCTGGAGGAGGACACAGACCAGTTTATGCAAAGATTCTGAACTCATGAAGAGCTGATTGTATCTAAAGAAAGGAAAGATGGTTAGAGCATAATAAATGATGAGAATTATGCATCAAGAAGCTAGGAAGTGCGGCAGGCGCTAGATTTTATAGGATTTCATAGAGCATAATGAGAAGTTAAGATGTTCAAAGGTTATCACTGAGGGTTTTGAGCAGAAGAAGCAAGATTCTTAACAAATTCAATTAATGGTTGGCTCAGAAGTACTCCTCCTTTACAACAATGATAGTTTCTTCAGGTATTGAGTATGTTTGACAACTAGTCAGGGGGCCATGACTTAGTGTCATCTCTTGATTAATATAATATTTCTACTTATTTTGAATGTATTCAGTCAGTGGACAACCATGAGAAGAGTAAGTTGTGTACACATTTGGAAAATAATTTCTTATGTATAAATTTATTATTTTCTAGTTTTAGAAAATTTAATATCAAGAATAAGCATCTTTGTGTTTGGTTTATATTTGGACTTCTGTAATACTATGAAGAGAAAGCAATAAAGAACAGAATTATTTCTATAGGGTGTTACGAGTCTAAGAGGTGAAAAATCTTTCAAGACAAATATATGCTGAATTATAGCTTACAAAATGAGTCACTATCATCATGAAAACCATTTTCTTTACCTAGATCTACAGTCTAGTATTCCAAAGGAATTATCCTAAGTAGTAAGTATACTCATCTTTTTATAATTTAAGGAAAATGCTGAATCATGATACAGGCATAATTTAACAAATTTAATAATGCAGGTAACGTTCAAGAAAAGGACACATTAATTTTGGATTTGCAATTTGCTATTATTCAAATAGCCCTATTACTTTAATAGCGAATATTCAATTTAAATTTTGCATTTTTTTCCAAAAGGGTTGAGTGTCAACTCAAATTCTTTAATTTGCATTTAAAAAATAAATTTCTCATCAGTGTAAAGTACTATTTGTAACCTGGCAGGTAATAATTTCCTATCCCAACTCTTATTTCTGGTGAATATTTTCCCCTTCAAAGACTATTGAATCAAGAAAACACAACATTTTATGCTAATGCAATCTTTGTAAAAGCTGAGATAAAATTTCAAGTACTGATAATTATGAAAACCCTACAAGTAGATCCTAGAAATATTGGCTTCCCTTATTCCTGGGGATGCTGTTCTATCAAAAAGAAATAATTTTCTGTATTCATTTTCAAAAGACTAGTTCCAAGGGATGTATTTCCAGAAATGCTTTTCTAAAACAGGTCATTTAATTCACCCACTGAAGAACCACACGTCATAGTATGCCTTTGCAAGAGATGCTTAAATATACCATACATATTATTTGTCTTTGGAATGAAAATTTTAAAGTAGGTATCAACTCAAAATAGTAAAACTTTTGAATAACCAAGTGCATTAAATAATGAAATAATTACACAAATATTTATTTAGCACTCATTTTGTTTAAAGATTTTGCTGAGTCAGGGATTCAAAGAAGGAAAGAATTCTGTTTCCTCAACCAGTTTAGTACCCTTCAGGGGATGAAGCATTTCATACTATACTGCTGATGGTTTTTGTGTATGTGTATAACAAATAAAAAAAGACAGTGACCATAGTGATCTTGGAAAGAGACCGAAATGAAGAAAGGCTCTGGAGGAGGTAACACTTGAGGTGGGTTAGAAAGCTGAGTTAAAGAAGCACAGAAATATACCATAGGCAGAAGGACCAGTGTGGTCAAGATACAAACTGAGAAAAACGCTGTGTTGTGGAAAAGTAGTTGCTTGACATAGCTTAATCCTAGCATATATAGTTTTTAAGCATGGGCAAAGTAAAAAAGGAAAAATAAGATTAAAAGGGACTTTCTTTAAAAAAAAGAGGGGGGAAAGAAGACTTTCTTTACTGCATTATGCTATTGAGACTTCATTCATAAAGCAAAAGAAAACCATGAGGATATTTTTACTCAGCTCTTAAATCTACCTTAGAAAAAATATAAAAACTAGCTTATGGATTTTTCTAAAAAAAAATCACCCTCAGTTGTGTTTGCCATGCTGATATTGTCTTAACTCTGAATTTTTGAAGGAGAAACTCAATACTTCTAATACTCATGAAGGTGGCTGGCATGTCAACCTTAGAGAGGAAAATCCTTAATTAAGGCTCAGATCTGCCACAGCGAAGCAGCAATCTTTCCCGTATTGATCTAGATAAACTGCTTAGGAGAGTGAAAATGCCATTGTCTCTATTTGTTTTCCTTACACAGCCAGAAGTTGAATTACTACTGTTTGGGCTTCAGCAAAATAAACCGATGATGCTCCACCCGGTCTCCTTCACTCTTATTTCTGGAAGCTGATCAAGGCCACAGCTGTGTGTTAGGAAGGCTCTTACACTCATTGTAGTTTCCCTCTGGCCAACGTCTCTGGGGACCTTGCTTTCAGGACACTGGTGTGAAGGTGTTCTTGAGAACATTGGGGGAGAGGTCAACAACATCCTGATTACAGCAGTTGAAGAAATAAACCCTGTTGCTCTTTTGAGCAGGAAGTCACTGACAGTGAAAAATAGGAATTTTCCAACCCCCCAAGTCTTTTTCTTTAGTAAGTTTTTTGGGTAATCAATATAAAGCCATATCAAGGCTTTTTGTGTTTGTAAAGAAATGGGAAAACCATCTATTGTTATGTAGTTAATTAATCATTAAGCTACTTTTAACCAAATTGCAGGGAGCTTAGATTGAAATGCAGGGAGCTTAATTAGATTGAAGACTGCTATAAAACCTTCAGTGTGGTATTCCCTTGCCTAGGGACATATTTCTGTTAGAATGTGATGTGGATGGACCTAGAGGGGTAATGGAGGTGACTGAGGTCATGTGATGACCTGGAGGGGTGGGATGGGGGGCTGGAGGGAGGCTCAAGAGAGAAGGGGATGTATACATATAGCTGATTCACTCTGTTGTACAGGAGAAACTAACATGACCTTGTAAAGCAGTTATACTCAAATAATACAATTTACAAAAAAAGGTGTGGCAGTTATTAGTTGTAGATATAATGCAGTTATCCACAGATAGGCCTTAGGGTAAGTTTTTAGCTATAGAGCCCCAGATGCAGTCCATGTGAAGTTTTATTAAGGAAGAGCTTCTAGAGAGAGTACCTGTGATCATTCATTTGGCTGATTCTCTCCCATTTCCTGATCTGTTCACCTCCTCTACTAAGAATTCCACAGAAAGTAATTTTAGTTTGATCCCAAAGGGAAACTCTGTAGATTAATTTATGCCTCATTTTGTACTGAACAAAGCCAAGAGTGCTGACATCTTCCTGTTCCAACACCCACACTCAGAGGATCCCAAGGAGACTTACATTCCAAACCACTCTAGCTCTTTACATGGTGGCTCCAGTAGCCCAGGAGGACCACAGACACCAACTTCTGTATGAAAAAAGTGGCATGAATCTGGGAAGAGCATAAAAAGGCTAAGAAAATAAATACAGGTATTCAAGGGATCTTGTTGAAGTAAATAAATTTTTTATTTAAATTCAGTCAACAATTTAATTGAATGATGGGTACATAAAGATTTTGATGAGAAGTTGTGGAGACCTTGGGGAAGCTGATTTGCAGTCAGAGCTATCCTGATGTGCAGGCCACCTAAGTATAACCATCTAGGCGTACAACTGTAAAGCAAAATTTATTGAAAGGGCAATAAAGATTGGAGAGGTGTTTATTTTCATTACCCACATATTCTAGGGAGTGGTGGATTCTAACAGAAAGATCACTGGGATAGTTGTCAGTATGGAAGTCTGTGCTCCTATCTGTTTGATGCCAGTGTCTTAGGATAGGATATTGGGGTGCTAAGCATTTCTGTCTTGTATGCCGCAATTGTGATGCACCAGTCAGACTCTGTGCTTTAAGGCTGAGGCATGTATTTCCACAGCTACAAATAATTTTAGACACTAATGCTACACAGCTGAGTCTTTCCCTAAGAAATTGTCTTTGGCCAAAGTGTGTGGTTTCACCCAATGCTAGGTCCCCTCTCTCAGAAGGGTACCTCTATCTGGTAGGAATTCAAGTACAAAGATCTGGCCCTACCCTTTAATTCTAAAATATTAGAGATATCCCATAGCAGAGCTACTGGTAGGATTTCCTGAGGCTTACTTTGTAATTGCATGACGGTTCAACTTCCTCTGTTCAGTGTTGCTTCTCTAACCCCCTCATAGTTGTACCCCAGAAGTCTCTCCAAGAAGGCTGCTGAAGTTATATCTGTGGCTTGAAGTCTGTTTTGTAAGGAATATGATATAAAAATATGATCCCAGAAAGAAAAATCTAAGATAGAATAATGTATTTTACTGTAGCTAAATAAAGATGAAATAAAACTTAACACTTTGACCTTTTAAAGTATACAAGTCAATGGTATTAAGTACCCATACAGTGGTATTAAGAACCTCCTCACCACTCTGTAGGTTCAGAAAATTTTCATTTCTCTGAGTGGAAATGCTGTGCTCACTAATGAACTCATTCCCTGTTCCCATCTGCCTTAAGCTGCTGCCACTGTTTTCTGTCTCTATACATTTACCTCTTCTGGATTTTAGTGTAAAGCTGAAGCATAGATTCAGCCTTTTATGTCTGGTTTCTTTTATTTAGCACATGTTTTCAAGATTCATTCTGCATTGTAGCATGTATCAATAGTTTGTCCCTTTTTAGGGCTAAATAATATTCTGTTGTGTGAGTATATCACATTTTGTTATCCATTAGTCCATTGATAGACATTGGGATTGTTTCTGTCTTTCTGCTATTATAGATGGTGCTGCTATGAACATTTGTATGCAAGTTTTTTAGTTCTCATTTTCAATTCTTTTGGGCATATACCTAGGTATAGAATTACTCAGTCATATAGCAATTCTATTTTTAACTTGTTAAGGAAAAGCCAAACTGTCCTTCATTATGGCTGCATCATTTTACCACCAATTTCCAGTTTCTTCACATTCTCCCTGACATTTGTTGTTTCCTGGATGTTTGAATATTTTGACTATACCTAGCAGCTGTAAAGTAGTATCTCATTGGGGTTCTGATTTGCATAATCTGAATAAGTAATGATGTTGAGCATCTTTTCATGTACTCATGTGTAGTCCTTTACCCATCTTAAATTGGAAAGTTTATCTTTTAATTGTTGAGTTGGAAGAGTTACATGTTTAGAATGGGGGTTTGGAACAAGAGTTTATGCTGTCCAGCTGGTGATATCAATTGCATCTCTGACAGTGTCCTGATATCATCTCGCATGTTCTAGAGATGCACACATGCTAACTTTCATCTATAGTGATTTAGGGTGGGATACTGTGGAAGAAAATACTTGGGCAGGTATGATACCTTAAGTATTTGAGAGGCTCTAGGAATTTTCTAATGACAAGCATTATGGTATTAAATGCCTCTTGCTAGGAGTTATCAATGTATTCAAGAAATACAGTAAAAGTGTGTAAGAAGTTAACAGTCAATTAACCAATTAAAAGCTAAATTCAGTCAAAAGCCAGAATTCCTCTGTGGCAGCATATAAGAGACACGATTATCTCCTAGAGCTTGAGTGCAGAAAAAGCTGAGGATCACATTGGAAACTTAATTTTAATGACAATAGAGCTCTAAGAGCCTGTTAAATTCTTAAAACCATAGTCTGCTAGGATTGAAAACAACTGGGATCTAGAGATCTGGGATGGGAACATCCATGTTGATTCACTCAATATAAATCCCCATATTTCTCGGAACTCTGTGACTACAGAAGTATCTTCCATCTGGATAAAGATTGGGACCTTCCCCATATCCTTGCTTGAAGATGATGCACAGCTTGCTTCAGAGGTGAACATGTCACTAGCATTGCTGAGAAAATACTGATGACTGTCTTCTGATTGTTAGGGCTAAAGGTAGAATATACTGTTAGAGAAATTGATTCCATTACAACAGTAGAGACCATAAGGTCCCTGAAATAATAGAGACCAGATGGTGGTGCTATGTTGTCAAGGGCTTAGGTGGGTGCTATTATTGTAACAAGAAGTAAAGTTGGAGTGACAGCCAAGGGACCTTAATGCAGATTACTACTGAGACAGTATGTAAATAGAATGCAGTGTCCCCAAGAGGCAAGATAGATGAGCAGCCAACAAGGGCATTAGTTAATCTGTGTAATCAAATAAATTAAAGATGGATAATCATAAAAGTCCCACTAATAAAAAATGATAGTCTTTTCAGACATACTGTTTGTTGATGGAAAACACCAGAATCCTAATTCCAGTCCAAAGAAAATGGTATATAGTAATGATTTTCCCAGTCCTTTCCCAAGGGTCCCAGAACCATTTTCTTAGGTATCTAAATACTTAGAATAGATACTATCCAAACATTTTGAATATTTTATGGAGTAGAGTTCATTTGTGCATGAATGATCCAGGATCTGAAGCCTTATTATTCTGCTTCCTTCTGTTGGGAATATAATTTATGGTGACCAGGCAAATAAAGAAGTCTTGGGCCATATCTGGCTCATAGTGGGTACACTGAATTTATGGAACCACTCAGTGGTCCTTTTGATGGAGATACACTTGCTTGCTGAAAGCACCCCGCAACACACACACACACACACACACTCTCTCTCTCTCTCTCTCTCTCTCTCTTACCTGACCTGTGGGGAAGAGCTGTCACAGTGGGGAAGGCCAGTTGGAAACTACCTCAGGATTATGTCAACTATCTCTCACTCTATCACAAAACAGACCAAGGAGTCCTACAGTATTTGGATGGCTCACACAGGTTCACATTTGTCCACAATATCCTTGATATGTATTCAATCATACTGTTAACCAAGTCATGCCTAGTACACTGGAATATATGTACTCCAGATATTGGGAGATGAAACCAACAAAGATTTAAGAGCTCAGCATGAATATATTTAAAGGTCTAGCTGTGTGGTGCAAACCAGGATATCTTCTCTAATTTAAAATATAAATAATTGCACCTTATGTCTTTTAAAAATGGGCTTCCCTTTTGGCTCAGATGGTAAAGAATCTGCTTCCAAGGCAGAAGACCCAGGTTCAGTCCCTGGGTCAGGAAGATCCCCTGGAGAAGGAAATGGTTACCCACTCCAGTATTCTTGCCTGGAAAACTCCATGATCAGAGGAACCTCGTGGGCTGCAGTCCATGGGGGTCACAAAGAATCGGACACAACTGAACAGCTAACATACACATACACACCATGTCTGTTTGTTCATTTTCTATTCTGGATGCAAAATATTTCACACATTACTTCAACCTGCATGAATGACACAGAAGACTACCATACGTGGAATTTAGAATTGAAAAGGACTTAATATCTGGTTCTAGCTATAGTACAAACAGCTCTGTCACTTGGGCCATAGGACTCAACAGATCATATGGTATTGCATATTATCTGTGATGGAAAAAGATACCATGTGGAATTTGTTAACAAGCCCATTTTAGAGGAATTGCAGTGTAGAACCGTACTGTTCTGGAGCCAGACCATGTTATCTGTAGCAGAAATCTATACAGAGCAGATTTTGATATGCAGTTAGGTTCTTGTAGAGACAAACCATCTAATTGTGAGTCATCAAACAGCCTTACAATCAGAATCATCTATCATGAACTGGATTCTGTCAGTTTCAATAAGTCATAAGATTGGAGGCATCGGCAACAGTTCTTCCTAAGTTAAAAATGTTATATCCAAGAGATATGGGCAGAATAGGTTTGGGGAGTAATGCAGACTGCATAAGCAAGTGGCCTAGAACCCCATATTATCAACCACTGCTACATGGGTTCCTCTCCCTCAGTTTACACCTATACCACAGAGAAGAACCTTATGGCTATCTGACGGGTGGTAACAAATAACGTGATCACAAAGGCAGCAAGTAGATGAACCTATGGGAGTGAGAATCTACTCCAAAGGAAACCTTATGCAAGCAAGTGGATAGAATGACTTGGTAGAAGCAGTGGAATGGGACGTGTTAGCAGATTATGGATGCAGTTTGAAGGTAAAGCAAAAATGTTTTCTTGATGAATTAAACAGTCAAGGAATTTTCTAAGCTTTTATGCCTAAAGCACACACACACACACACACACACACACACACACACGTTAGCTTTAAAATACACCAAAGTTTAAAAAATGTTAATAATTTTACTCTCAATTTTCATAGAATTAATCACAAATAATTTTTCTTCTTGCTGTGTTGTGTTCAGAATAAGATTTTAATAGAAAACACAGTGGATATTGGTTGGCTTTAACCATTCTTCTATAGTCAAATAACTAAATTGTTTACTATTTTCACTGCTGTTAATAATACTGCAAAAAATATATCAATGTATAGAACTTTACATTTAAGCTTAATTATTCAAAATGACATCACTAGCAATAACAGTCTTTATATGTATATAAATGACAAAAAGTATATGTAGCAAATTATATTACATAATTATATCATTACAATATTACATAATTATATCATTACAATATTACATATATTGCATATTTAATAATATTACATATGCTATATATATGTATAAACAAAACATTTGCCAGTCTAATAGGGATAATTTGTAACTTAGATAAAAATGTCTTTATTTGTTTGATTACTATTGATGCAGAAATTGTTTTCCATATACTTGGTAAGTACTTAGTATTTCCTTTTTTAACATGATCTGTTGTTCTTTTTCTATTTTACTTCTTGAATTTTGGTATTTTTCTTATTGATTTGTGTAACTTTTCTATATTAATAAAGACTTTGTCAGTTTGTCACATTTGCTGGAAATGCTTTTGGCAGCATTTTTTGAAGTAGGCTTTTTATAGCTTTTTGTTGATATGTTGCTTTGTGATTGCTTCTTTATTTCTAAATTTAAAACTGTATCCACATGTCAGAATTTTTTCTCAACAGCCATTCCATTTTCTCCTGGTTATCTATGCTTTCATCTTAATACAGAATTCTTTTTGCCTCCTGAAATATCTCTTGCTGTGTTGCAACTTCATGGTTATTATATATAAGGTAGAAAGAGAGAAGTATCTTACCCAAACCCCCTCTCTTCACCTCAACTTGATTGGTGAGAGAGAAGATTCAAAACAGAAACCATTTGCAAAGCTAGCAAGACACCAAACAATAGTATTTCACACGGGAGATGTTAAACCTGGTATTTTTAAGATTATCAATCAATAATATATATCATAGGATAGTTAAAAAGAGAAAAGCTTTTTAAATACAGGCTATTAAATACTATAAGCTGATCACTATTAGCTCCAATAATTCACTGCTCCTTTTCCTTTCCACATTCAGGTTATTGTACTATTGTACTAGTCAAATAAAACACCTATGTGTCCAGTGAGCTCTGTGATTTTAATATAATTCCTGGCTAAATCAAATAATATTTACCATTTAGTATCCAGTTTATTCTTTATATCAATTTTAGACAAAGAAGATAAGAGTGCAGACTCAGAGGAACTAAATAACAAATTCAATAATACTTTAATAAAGAAAAATGAATAAATCAATGGGAGAGAGAAAAGAGAGAAAAAGCTGTGATATATATTTTTTAATATCCTGGATGTGAAATAGCATTTCTCACACCATTATCAGCACAATTTAAAGTCATTCAAATGCAGTCTTCTTTGCTTTAGAAGAACCAGCAGGTTCTCCAACAGCAGCTGGGACGCCTGTCTACTTTCTCTTTGAAAACTTTAAATTCAGCATCATGTTCTCTGCCAAAATTTCAATGGGTTAGAGGATAAACCAGTAAAATCTTGGAATAGCAGGATGATTTATAGAGAAAAACGGTTGACCAATCTACCTATTACACTCTTTGCCTGTATTATACTGAAAGAAAGTGGCAGGTTTGAAATATAAAGGTCTGAACATTTAAGGATACTAAAGTCCTATTTCTGGACCCTATCACAGCAACATGAGTGCTTTAAAGAAGAGATTCAGGGAGCTGTCTGCTTATTACTCAGCACAGCATTGCTCCCAGTTATACCCTCTTCAATCTCCGTCAGCCCTCCTAATGAATATAATTTCAATTCCCAGGTGTTGCCTTGCCATATTTTCCTCTGTTACTTTCAAAGTCAAATGAAAAGAAGATCTACTTTTTCCTACTCATGGGCACACCAGTAATTTCTCCTTTTCCCGATCAGTGCTAATTAGTATTTATCAAGGAAGAAAAAAGTGACAGTACTGCTATTTTTCTTCTTTCTTATCTGTATCTGCATCTCATAATTTTTCTGCACTTATTTTTAAAATTTTGTGTCATTTCTTTGTGTTAGAATTTTAAACTCAAAGTCTTTAAAACCAAAACCAGTGTAATATAGAACATGAGACCCCCTACATTTGTAGTGATGTGGATGGACCGAGAGTCTGTCATGCAGAGGGAAGTAAATCAGAAAGAGAAAAGCAAGTATTGTATATTAACGTGTATGTGTATATATATATGATCTAGAAAAATATATAGATGAATTTATTTGCAGGGAAGGAATAGAGACATAGACCTAGAGAATGGACAGGTGGAAAGAGGCTGGGGAAGAAGGTGGGAAGAATTGAGAGAGTAGCATTGATAAACATATATTGAAGTGAAGTCGCTCAGTCGTGTCCGACTCTTTGCGACCCCATGGACTGCAGTTCATCAGGCTCTCCGTCCATGGGATTTTACAGGCAAGAGTACTGGAGTGGGTTGCCATTTCCTTCTCCAGGGGATCTTCCCAACCCAGGGATCGAACCCGGGTCTCTTGCATTGTAGGCAGACGCTTTTACCGTCTGAGCCACCAGAGAAGCCCCAGATATGTATTACCATGTGTAAAATGGATAGCTGGTGGGAAACCGCTGTATGGCAGAGGGAGTGCAATTTGATGCTCTGTGATAATGTAGAAATTAAAAGATGCTTGCTCCTTGGGAGGAAAGTTATGACCAACCTAGATAGCATATTAAAAAGCAGAGTCATTACATTGCCAACAAAGGTCCATCTACTCAAGGCTATGGTTTTTCCAGTGGTCATGTATGGATGTGAGAGTTGGACTATAAAGAAAGCTGAGTGCCAAAAAATTGATGCTTTTGAACTGTGGGGTTGGAGAAGACTCTTGAGGATCCCTTGGACTGCAAGGAGATCCAACCAGTTCATCCTAAAGGAGATCAGTCCTGGGTGTTCATTGGAAGGACTGATGCTGAAGCTGAAACTCCAATACTTTGGCCACCTGATGTGAAGAGTTGACTCATTGGAAAAGACCCTGGTACTGGGAGGGATGGGGGCAGGAGGAGAAGGGGATGACAGAGGATGAGATGGCTGGATGGCATCACCAACTCGGTGGACATGAGTTTGAATAAACTCTGGGAGTTTGTGATGGACAGGGAGGCCTGGCGTGCTGTGATTCATAGGATTGCAAAGAGTCAGACATGACTGAGTGACTGAACTGAACTGAACTGAACTGATGATGTAGAAGAGTGGGATAAGGGGGTGGGAGGGAGGCTAAAGATGGAGGGCTTATATGTTATATGTATAGCTGATTCACTTTGTTGTATGACAGAAACTGACATAATGTTGTAAAACAATTATACTTTAATTTTAAAAATTAGAAAAAACTTCTAAGAGCAATATTCATGCATTATCTGGCTTTACAAGATCAACAACCCACTCTAACAAATCTTGCTTTTTGTCGAACAACAATTTAAATGATGCATAAATTCACTCTACTATTTTAAAACTGACAAGCATTTTGAAATAAATTGCCCTATGGAAAATACATTGATCAAAATTATTGGCTAACTTGTGTGATACTATCAAATCAAAATTGGTGCAGTCCTATAATCAATGTATTAAGTGTTTCAGAATGGAGAATGATATGTCCTCCAAATGAAATGAAACAGTAATTGCTGTTGCTGTCTCTCAGTCATGTCTAACTCTTCATGACCCCATGCACTGCAGCACACCAATCATCCCTGTCCTTCACTAGCTAGCTCAGACTGGAGCTAGCTCAGACTCATATCCATCGAGTCAGTGATGCCGTCCAACTGTCTCATCCTCTGTGGTTCCTTTCTCTTCATTTTCTTCTTTCCCAGCGTCAAGGTCTTTTCTAAT
The DNA here is from genome assembly GCF_963930625.1 of Muntiacus reevesi. Taxonomy (NCBI): domain Eukaryota; kingdom Metazoa; phylum Chordata; class Mammalia; order Artiodactyla; family Cervidae; genus Muntiacus; species Muntiacus reevesi. The sequence continues at coordinate 241,532,489 of NC_089250.1, forward strand.
GAGCCAGCTCTTAGCATCATGTTGCAAAGTATTGGAGCTTCAGATTCAGCATCAGTCCTTCCAATGAATATTCAGGGTTGATTTTCTTTAGGATTGGTTGGTTTGATCTTCTTGCTGTCCAATAATTCGGTAGGCAATGTTAAACAAATTTTAATCCTTAAAGTAGAATATGTTTATTATTCAAAGGATGTAGATGTGATTTTTATAACACTTACATGTTTTGATGTGACTGTCTTTATAGTTTTTTTTTCTCTTAATTTAATTAATGGCATGATCACCACATTGGATATTTTCATCAAAAATTTTGACTATTTCCATTAGGTTTTAAAATTCTGACATAAGTCACACACAAATGTACCACTTTTTTCTTTTTAAACTAAAAAAAATTACTAATGTACCACCTTCTTTGAAAACGCTTGGAGGGCAGAAGCCTCTGAAAACCATAAGCTTACTTTGATAAAAATAGAAATTTTTTTTATAGAAAATGCCAAAGTAGTTTTTATAAATTTGTAACAAAGAACATAAGGTCAGCATGAGACTTGTTTATTTTCATTAGCATGTTGTGAGAGTGAGAAGGTGTTCTATTTACTCTAGGAAAGATACGAGTGGAAATAAATTGAAAATATATTAGAAAATATTGCTGTCATATTAATACATATAGAGACTTTTTGACCGTTCATGAAACATACACCTGTATATTTGTTATGGAGGCATTATAAACACCAACATTTTTAGCTATGTCTAAAGGCCAAATCTAAATAAGTTCAATTCCTTAGGCCTAGAACGTACCAGATACACATATGCACAACACATATACACTCAGACAAACACACACCACACACACACACACAATTCATTCTCACAGTTAGAGACATGATTTTTTGACTTTGGAAAGTTTGCATGATATATGAATCAAGATTGAACACTTTATTCTCTAATTCATTGAAAGAAATCCTGTTCAAACATGTTCTTGCATAAAGTTGTTGTCTACATAGATTACAGTAATACAGATATATTACCATAGATGATAAAGATGAAAATAAAAATGTCAGCATGCATTTTATTCTCATTTTATATCATTTTATTTGATCCTTACTAAATCCCATGGACAGAGAAGCCTGGTGGGCTACAGTCCATGGGGTCACAAAGAGTCGGACACGACTGAGTGACTTCACTTACTTACTTACTTATATTTCTATAAGATCAGTTAGAGGATTATAGTGGGTTGAATATTGCTCCCCATAATTATGTCCATAGTCCAGCCTCTGGAACCTGTGAATATTGTTTATACGGTGCAAGATTGAATGGCACATTATTTTGAAAATTTTCTTGTAGATATAATTGGGCTAAGGATCTTGAGATAAGAGAATCATCATGAGTTACTGAAGCGGGCCACAAATTCAATGACAGATATTCTTTTAAGAAAAAGGTGGAGAGGGTTTTGAAATCAACAGAAGAAAAGGTACAGAAGAGATCATGTGATGATAATAGAGGCCAGGTTTGGAGCTAGGATTTCCCTGTAGCTCAGTCGGTAAAGAAACTACCTGCAATGCAGGAGACCCAGTTTCAATCCCTGGGCTGGGAAGAGCCCCTGGAGAAGGAAAGGGCAACACACTCCAGTATTCTTGCCTGGAGAATCGAATGGACAGAGGAGCCTGGCAGGCTATAGTCCATGGGGTCACAAGTGTCGGACATGACTTAGTGACTAAACCACCAGCCCCATGCCCTGAAACACCTGGAGCCACTAGGTAGAAGAGGTAAGCAAGGATTCTTCTCTAAAAGGAGAATCCTTTGGAAGGAATGAGACTCTGTTGGCATCTTGGTTTTAGACTCTGGCCTTTAGAACTATGAAAAAGCAGATTTCTATTCAATCCATCGATGTTGTGTCAATTGTTAGCACAGCTTCAGGATATTAATACAATTATCAGTCCTATTCAGTAGATAGAGACTGACATAAAGGTAAAATGAATCATCTGAGTGAGGTTATGAAGTTGAGAAGCGAATTGGGCTGAAACCTGGGCCCGTCTGAATCCAAAGACCTTGTTCTTAGCCACTTTGCAGGTAAAGACATGCCATATTGATTATTCATTTTTGTTTTCTGTCTAAGATGCTTAAGGCTTAAGTAATGATATCATTAGTTGTTTTGAGAACTTATTTTGTGGTTTCAGGCTCCCAAGAGCACGATTTCAGGAAGGGCAGTTCTATCTATTGTTGTATAATAAATTACTCTTAATTGTGACGACTTAAAGTTGTAGATGGTGACTGCAGCCATGAAATTAAAAGACACTTACTCCTTGGAAGGAAAGTTATGACCAACCTAGATAGCATATTAAAAAGCAGAGTCATTACTTTGCCAACAAAGGTCCATCTACTCAAGACTATGATTTTTCCAGTGGTCATGTATGGATGTGAGAGTTGGACCATGAAGAAAGCTGAGTGCCAAAAAAATGATTCTTTTGAACTGTGGTGTTGGAGAAGACTCTTGAGGGTCCCTTGGACTGCAAGGAGATCCAACCAATCCATCCTAAAGGAGATCAATCCTGGGTGTTCATTGGAAGAACTGATGCTGAAGCTGAAACTCCAGTACTTTAGCCACCTGATGTGAAGAGTTGACTCATTGGAAAAGACCCTGATGCTGGGAGGGATTGGGGGCAGGAGGAGAAGGGGATGACAAAGGATGAGATGGCTGGATGGCATCACCGACTCAATGGACATGTGTTTGAGTAGACTCCAGGAGTTTGTGATGGACAGGGAGGCCTGGCGTGCTGTAATTCATGGGGTTTCAAAAAGTCGGACACGACTGAGCGACTGAACTGAACTGAACAGGATGAATAACTGGATTTAATCCTGATGATTACACTCTTTGTAAAAAAACAGACTTCAGATTAGTTTCAGGGAAACTGGGTTGTGTATGCCCCTTCAACTGTTGGGGTTTATCATGGAAGTATTGAATCTCTCTATCAGGTGTAGCCTATGGTAAGAGAAAACTCTCAGGTAAAGGGATGGAAGTGCTTGAAGTCAGATGTAGTCACTGTATATGGGAACTGTCCACTAAATTCTTGGCCTACAGAATGCCGATGCTCTTTTGACTTATTCTATTATGCTTCTGTACCACACATTGTTGTCTATAACCTCTAAGCTGCATACATCTGCTTTTGAAGACCAAAATAAAAATTGTAAGATGCCTGTGAAAAAAGAATGATTTTAGTAATCTCTGTATTTACCCTTGCTATAACCAGCACTGTTCAGTTCTCATTATAGACGTTCAACCAATTCAATTTGGTACCCAAATGGAATGTCTCATGTTTAAACAGAGATATTCTTTTTAGTAAGTCATAACTTAATTCACTCAGATTCCTTGGCTTGGGGTCTGGCATCTCTATGGAATTAGCTTTCATTCATTTTCAATTTAAATTAATTTTCAATAGCAAGCCAGTGGTATTTGAAGACTAGAAATCCAAAGAATATATTTCCAAAGTTTCTATTTAAGTCTTTTGAAAAGACTGTATAATTGAATGCATTAACGTTTTAACAGTCCACATTACATACCAAAGACCTCTATAATCAAGTGGCTGGTGAATAAATTCTTGGCACTCCCATCTAGCTTACTGTAACAAATAGAATACATGTCTTTCTGGAATAAATCTTGACCACTCAAGCTAATGGGAATCCAGTTAGGTTTTTGCCAACCTCAGGAAACATCCATTATCAATAGATGCTGAGAAAATTATATTAGAAATAAGTGTTTCAGAGAAAAAATAGAAAGTGCCTCAAAGTTGACAGAAAACAGAATCTGTGATGGTATTATGATTGATTTTGGAGAGAAATAGCTGTGGATGCTTAAATTCATGAACTGCTTGAAAATATTTTAGGCTTCTAAAAGAAGATATTATTGACCTAAAAGGTACTAAAGTATCTTGGTAACTTGTGATTCATATATAAATACATAATAGGTTATTTAAAATTCATATTATTGATCTAATTGATTTCAGCAACTCCAAGGGAGCCTTTGAACATTTTGTAAATAATATGTCTGTTAAATACTGGGTCAGTGTTCACAAATTTATGGGGGAATTTCTGGATTTGATTCTGAAAATAATTAGAATGTTACATGAAGAAACAAAAAATAGTCCAGTGATAAGAGCCAAATATAAGCACCCATGTTATGTCTGAGTATACACTTCTGAGGAAAAGTATTCCAGATAATGTTGAGATAAGCTGTTAAACTATCCAAGATAACTAAGGGATTGTTACAAATTTAAGACAATATTTAGTGTCTGGATTGTGAGAGGGTGGAATACAGGATAAAATCCTTGGCTTCGCTTATCTTTCATTTTTATCCTCTAATCTGAGCAGAGGAGAAAGTGGGCTTATTAATTATGAACACTCACCTTGGAATATTTAGGGGTTGCTGCGATTCATGGGGTCTCAGAGAGCCGGACACGACTGAGCAACTGAACTGAACTGAACTACAAATGAAGGACTTCCCTGGGAGTTCGGTGGTAAAGAATCTGCTTGAAATGTAGAAACCTCAGGAGACACGGGTTCAATCCCTGGGTTGGGAAGATCCCCTGGAGGAGTGCATAGCAACCCACTCCAGTATTCTTGCCTAGAGAATTCCATGGACAGAGGAAACTGGTGGCTACAGTCTATGGGATTACAAAGAGTTGGACATGACAGAAGTGACTTGGCACCTACTCACACACTACAGAGGAAACACTAAAATACAATTTCAACTTATTAAATATCTTTTAACTACTATGAGTCATTTGTACCTGCATTTCAGGGCAAGATCAGTGAAGGACTAGATGTTTTAGACACACAAAGAAGTTATACTTCCAGGTTTTTTCTTCCAGAAACTATTTAACTTCAAAACTTAATGAATATTTTTAACCTTTGAAAATAAATGTATGAATTGTCATCCTACTATCTTACTCTATGCTATCTTACTCTATCCATATCTCTACCATAGATGTGAAAACAGATTAGGCTGAACATGTTATGTGACCCTACATATAAAATGACAATTGGATAAATAAAAAGAAAAAACATCAAGGGAAGTGTTTACCAAGTAACAAGGCTCCAGGTGTATAATCTTGAGTTGTAAGCTCTCAAAGCACTCAAGCACTGCAGCCATGAAACTAAAAAACTCTTGCTCCTTGGAATAAAAGCTATGATCAATCTAGACAGCATATTAAAAAGCAGAGACATTACTTTGCCAACAAACATCCATCAAGTCAAAACTATGGTTTTTCCACTAGTCATGTATGGATGTGAGAGTTGGACTATAAAGAAAGCTAAGCGCTGAAGAATTGATGCTTTTGAACTATGGTGTTGGAGAAGACTCTTGAGAGTCTCTTGGACTGCAAGGATATCAAACCAATCAATCCTAAAGGAAATCAGTCCTGAATATTCATTGGAAGGATTGATGCTGAAGCTGAAACTCCAATACTTTGGCCACCTGATGCGAAGACTTGACTCATGTGAAAAGATGCTGATGCTAGGAAAGATTGGAGGCAGGAAGAGAGGGGAACAGCAGAGGATGAGAAGGCTGGATGGCACCACCGATTCGATGGGCATGAGTTTGAGCAAGCTCTGGGAGTTGGTGATGCACAGAGAGGCCTGGCTTCCTGTAGTCCACAGGGTCACAAAGAGTCAGACATGACTGAGTGACTGAAATGAAGTGAACTGAAGCACCAAAAAGTTTGTACCCCATGGCTATTGTAAATTAAACCTGGAAACAATGGGTTTCTGGGCATTATAGATAGAAATGCTGTCTTGACTAGTAATGACACAAATTGACTGAATACTGCACTTCAGTCTATTCACACGTAGGAGCCCTTAACTCCTAAAAACAAACATACAAACTTGAAACTAGTTAAGAGCTAGCTGATCAAAAACTAAACTGTGACTTTCCCCCCAAGCCTCAGGTAGTGGGCAAATTCCTTTTCTTCTCTCAAGCTCAGTGATAGTGAGAAAATGAGAGGTTTAAAGTAGGTTATGCCACAGATAAAACCAGGTGCTTTTTGTTTGTTCTGTCCTTAATTGCATTATCTCTGATATGTTGACCAGACCCTGCAGGCATGATTCCGAGGCTACATCCAAGTACAACCAGAAAGAGTGAAATGTTGTGGTGTCAGTGACATAGATATAATATTGGCCTCACCCTTTCTTGTAGCCTTCAACTCTATAATGGTCATTCAGCAAAGTTCCTTTGGAAGGAGTTGTGATTTTTCTTTCAATTCAAAACAGCCTTAATTTTAACAAGTTGTATTCCTCCATCAAATAAGTTCATCAAAGCAAATTTGTTATGAGTATTTGCTCCTGATCAGAAATAATATATCGTGAGACTGTGAGTCTCTCTGCTTTGTGTGGGGAAGTAGGGCCTGACCCACACAAAACTAAAGAGTGGCTTGATGTCTTTATTAACACCAACTTCCCCTGTAGCCTTCATAACACCTTAGTTGTATGATAAATTCAGGGACAGTGGGACCTTGAATAGTCCATAATAGTGCATTAGTTAAAATCAGTTTCAGAAGTAATCAGTAACAGCTCAATACTACTTTGTAATCAATCAACCATACAATAGCAACAGAAACCTATATGCTTTCTTGGTGTAGTCAAGTTCATGGTCTCTCAGTACAGATTGATCTGGTCAAATATGAGTCTACCACTTAGTAGTTGGAAGACTTTGAACAAAGTTGTAATATGCCAAAATGAGGATAATGATAATGAGTACTTCATTAGATTGTTGGGGGGACACATTGTATTCATCTATATAAGACATTTAGGAGAGTTCCTGTCAGAATAAGCTGCCTTAAATGTTCAGTTCAGTTCAGTCGTTTAGTTGTGTCCGACTCTTTGCGACCCCATGGACTGCAGCACCCCAGACCTCCCTGTCCATCACCAACTCTTGGAGCTTACTCAAACTCTTGCCCATTGAGTCAGTGATAACATCCAACCATCTCATCCTCTGTCATCCCCTTTTCCTCCCGCCTTCAATCTTTCCCAGCATCAGAGTCTTTTCAAATGAGTCAGTTCTTCGCATCAGGTGGCCAAAGTATTGGAGTTTCAGCTTCAACATCAGTCCTCTCAATGAACACTCAGGACTGATTTCCTTTAGGATGGACTGGTTGGATCTCCTTGCAGTCCAAGGGACTCTCAAGAGTCTTCTCCAACACCACAGTTCAAAAGCATCAATTTTTCAACGCTCAGCTTTCTTTATAGTCCAACTCCACATCTATACATAACTACTGGAAAAACCATAGCTTTGACTAGATGGACCTTTGTTGGCAAAGTAATGTCTCTGTTTTTTAATATGCTGTCTAGGTTGGTCATAACTTTTCTTCCAAGGAGCAAGAGTCTTAATTTCATGACTGCAGTCACCATCTGCAGTGATTTTGGAGCCCCCCAAAATAGTCTGTCACTGTTTCCACTGTTTCCTCATCTATTTCCCATGAAGTGATGCGACCAGATGTCATGATCTTAGTTTTCTGAATGTTGAGCTTTAAGCAACTTTTTCACTCTCCTCTTACACTTTCATCAAGAGGCTCTTCAGTTCCTCTTCACTTTCTGCCATAAGGGTGCTGTCATCTGCATATCTGAGGTTATTGATATTTCTCCCTGTGATCTTGATTCCAGCTTGTGCTTCCTCCAGCCCAGCGTTTCTCATGATGTACTCTGCATATAAGTTAAATAAGCAGGGTGACAATACACAGCCTTGACATACTCCTTTCCCTATTTGGAACCAGTCTGTTGTTCCATGTCCAGTTCTAACTGTTGCTTCTTGACCTGCATACAGATTTCTCAGGGAGCAGGTCAGATGGTCTGGTATTCCTATCTCTTTCAGAATTTTCCAGTTTGTGGTGTTCCACACACAGTTAAAGGCTTTGGCATAAAATAACCTTCAGTAAAGCAGAAATAGATGTTTTTCTGGAACTCTCTTGTTTTTTCAATAATCCAACAGATGTTGGCAATTTGATCTCTGGTTCCTCTGCCTTTACAGTATGAAAAGACCTTAAATGTTAGATGTTATTATTTGTTGATGTTATTGTTTGTATTATTAGGAAGCATATCAATAGAAATCACTTAGATTTTCCTGGTAATGGAATATAGATATTAAAAACAGCGAAAGACAGAGATGGAGAAAGAGACCGAGATGGCGTAAAATAGAGGGAGTGTCAAGATGATGTGCTCAAATGTTAACAGTGGGTGAAAAACATTGCAATATACTTTGTGCTATTCTTTCTTGTAACTTTTCTGTAAATTTGATATCATTTTCAGATAAAAAGTTTAAAGAAGTGCAGATGAAAATAACTGATAAGAAAAATTTTTGGTTAAGTTTAAACCACTAATTCCAGTACTTTTGAAAATATTCTTGTATTAGGTATGCTAATTACCTTGATTGTGGTGGTCCTTGTGGTGGTCCTTTCAAAATAGAGACATAATATCAAAACATCAAATTGCACACCTTAAATATATACAGCTTCTGTATGTCAATTATACCCCCATAATACTGAAAAAATATTGTATTACTTGGCATTTTATGAGGATTTCCAATATTTCAGGCATTGTGCTGAGCATGCCAAATTCATATCAACTGTCTCATATAATGCTTATAGGAACTTATAAGATACTAATTACCCCTGATTTATAAAAAGTGATATTTTGATACTTAGTATGGAAATCTTGTACAGTATAGTTCCAAATATGTGCAGTACAATTTTATGAAACTTGCTAGCTTGTACATATTGGAATTTGACCTAAAGTAAGTAATAAATCTGAAACATAATAGACTAGTTTGTAAATCTGCTACATTTGCTTCTGAATTCTAGTCTGTCATTAACTAGTTTTGTGATATTAACCAGATTCCCTTTCTGAATCTTCATTTCTTCCATAAAAACAAATCATCTAACTTGTAGTTTTTAAGGAATAAATTAAGTGCCAATAATTTTTGAAGTGATTTGCACAAAATAAGGGCTTAATAAATGACAGTAATTCTATTTTAAGAGATGGCAAAGAGAAACATCCTGAGATTATCTAATTAATTACATATACTTTTTTTAAAACTTAGAAAGTCAAATTATGAAGTGAGTGATGTGTCATTACTTCTATGAATGTTTGTAAGATGAGCCATATATATAAGTCATTCAGAAGATAGATTTAGGTCCAAATATTATTCTGACAGAATCAAAATCTTGCCCACTGTATTCATTTTTTAAAGTATGTTTTTATGAGGCATATATTGATAAAATGAGCATTTAGGCAGAATGTGGTACAATCTTTAAAAGGTAACAGAAACTGCAAAATTCATGACATGATTTTACATTTATTATTTCTGTGAAAACCTGTTGTGTTGCTCTTGGAGGACAAAATAATTTGGGGGCAACTTTTGCTATAATTACTCTAACTGACTCTGGTTTCCTTCCTGAAAACCCCTTGTCAACTTCTTTTATGTGAGACTTCAGTGAGGAGTTGGTAAATTATTCAAGTATTTTCAGGCCAAAGCTCTTATTCCCATTTCTTAACTCTATTCTGAATAGTAAACGTTTCCTGATTTTTTTTTTTTTTTTTTTCTGTTAAAGATACTCAAGTAAGAACCTTTAAAATAGAAATCTCATAGTTGGGAGATGTCCTATGGAGAGAGAACCATCTCATGTATAAATTTGATTGCATCCAAGAAATTCAGTAGTATCTCTGGTTTCCAGAATCTCTCTGGTACAGTTATCACGAAGCTAACAGACATGTTAAGTATAAACCTCTTCCTAATCAGGCATAAATCCTGGGTGATCATTGTCAGTAGATTTGATGCTGCATTGATATTAATTGCACAAATTTCAGGCAGGATTAGGCAGAATACAAGGGAAAAAAATCAGACAGACCAAGAGGGAAAGATTTCTTAAGCTATTTTAGAAGCTTAGAACTAAATCATAAAATGTCAAGCTGCAGAAATTGGCTCTGATAAATATGATTTTTTCCTGAATTAGTTCACTAAGCTTTTATCCTTTTTGAACACTTTCAGTCAATCCTAAATACTTTAAATGCCAAGCTTAATATTGAATAGTTATGCTACAGCACATATAGAAGATTGAAAGCAGCAGTTATTCTAGATGAGAATGAGTTATTTTATCCTTATTTAGACCAAAACAAAATAAAATAGCTATCATGTGAAAATATTGCAAACAAACAGTTCTAAAGGTGTCAGGTTGTGGTTACCAAATGGGAAAATATAAATGATAAAAAAATGTAAATCATTTCAGCCAAGGCATGTGTACTGGGTAGATCTCCCCCCACCCACTAAGAGTTAAAGTGTCTGTGTCCCTCTAAGAGGATATATGGTTTTAATTGTAATTTAATTTTAAATTCTTATTTAGGGAGATTTAGATTTGTCAATGACTGAAAATTGCATACCAGCTGTCACTTGGCTTGCATTCAGGTGCGGTCTTCGTTCAGTGCACATGAGTAGGTCCCAATAATGCTGAGGAAACTTGTGCAAGGAAGGCTACTTTGGATTCCTAGAACTTCTTTTGGAAATATTTTATTCATTAAAAATCACAGATAAGCATTATCCATGTTCCAAGTTTCTTGAATAAAGATATTTTATATCATTTAATTTCAAAACTGCGATTTTTAAAACTTGATATAGTCTACCATAATGATAAATAATAAAATACTGATATATGTACTATTATGAACAGATTCTCTAAGATGTATGTTAATGGAAAAAAAGAAAGAAACAAAATCATACATTCAGATCATTTTTGTGAAAGTAAATTTAAAAATAGTTATGTGGGGGAGAAAAAGCCAAAACAAAATATAAAACTATCAGACATCACACAGGTCTTTAGAAAGGGTACTAATTTGAAAGTCAGGAGATAAAAGTTTAAGAATTCACCTGTGTTAGCTGGGTGACTTTGGACAAACCAGGTAATCTTTCAAGGATTTGCATATGTCAGTATAAACCAACTTGATTTGACTTCCTGACTGATCTCAGGAAACTTAACCATGTCATATTTACTGCTCTCTTTCTAGTTTGTACTTGATAGAAAATTGATGAGTAAAAGTTTTTAATGAATGTTGTACCACATTTATTAGAACAGTTCATTATTTTTTCCCAAGCGTAAGAAGAATATTTAGGATGTCATAAAATTTCAGTGCGTCTTTCATTAAAGGACACCCTCAGTTTATTTTATTGGCATAGAATATAGCATAAGGCAGGAATTCAAACCTCGTTTAGAAATATGAAGAAATCAAATGGGTTATTCTTTGTTTAATGTTTATAGAAGTCTACCAAATGGTGCTGTTTATAATCAAACAGCTGCTGTTTTATTCCCAATGACAATATAATGTTTCAATGGTTTGTTAGGAAAAGACCCATTCACTGTTTAGTCCTGTAGTTTTCCAGAACATGTATCAATATGTATCATTAAAGTGAAAAATCAGAAAATCCTGGCTGTCTTACCCACTGAAATTCAAGTTCTTAAAGGTGTGTCTCTGTTTTTTTGGATTCCCAATTTTAGCTTGATGCCTGAGATGCAAGAGATACTAAATATTATCTGCCACTTACATGAAATATGTTAGAGAAAGATTTTTTAAATAATATTGCATTTTAGAAATGAAATCATTAACACATATGTAACTATAGATAATTTAGAATTTAAAAGTTTCAAGTTAGAAAAGCATGAAACAATGGTGACCATTATCTGGTAAACTTCTCACTAAGGAAATATAACATAGATGAATGTTTAATAGTAATTTAAGTTTCTTTCTCCATTACTGATTTCAATTTCTTCATTTACCACCTTTTAAAAATTATGTAATCATTGATTAAGTTTAAAGACACCTAAGTACCCCTATCTCTAAAGTCAAGGAATTAAAGGAAATTTTCTAAGATCACCAGGGAATTCAGTGTTAAATGTGAATTTTAGGGTACTGCTCTTTTAATTTTTGGCTATACTTTATTCAAGTTAAACTCTATTCTGCAAAGATTTTTGTAAAATTCTGGATGAGCTTTCCAAATAAGTACCCTCTAAGCTTCCTTTCTGAACTAAAATAGTAAATGTTTAGTCATTTGCTCTATTTTAAAGAAACTAAGATTTTTTTTTTATACGAACCAGTTATTTTATCAGTGGGGAAATTGTTTTAACTAAGAGTTGAGGCATTTTTATTCAATATCTTGAACTGGATATAATGTGACTATCTAATATAGTTTTAATAAAATGATTTAAAAAGCTTTTTTTTAAAAATTTATTTAATTCAAATGATTTGCTCAGCAGAAATTTGTAATGAGATTTATTTGTCTGAGTTACCCTTATTGAGTGATGATGGTTACCAATGCTTTCAAAGCATTCGTCTATTGATGGTTTCTTTGAGAGCCGGTTTATTTAATAAACTTCAAATTCTCTCCTTTAGTGTTAGAATTGTTTACCCTGAAGCATTTCTCAAGGTAAAACCAGCTTGTAGTCTCATTATTCTCCAGTTCATCTTATTACAGTAAGAAAGCAAATATTATTGAATTGGAAAAGGGGACTGAAAATAAGCAGTGAGAAAATATTTGTTTCTCCAGATGTTTTAGAAGCACAACTTTCTCCCATGTTTCACCACTAAGCACTTAAAATCTGGCATTTTCTAAGTCAACAAATGTCTCCTTTGAATTAGAGCTAAAAAAGAATGAAATATATGAATACCGGGACCAAAATTATTAGAACAATGTTATTAATGTTTTTGATAGCACCAGAATCTTGAATCCCTTATGATGGAGGCTGGTCTCTCCAGGTAGCTGTGTTCATGTGCCAGTTTCACTGGACAGCATTTAGAGCACCATACACCTTTGCGTATGAATAAGGCATTGTTAAGACAATGGAGTTAGCCAAGGCAAAGTCTATAAAGGAAAGGCAAGGTCCACCTTTGAGGACCATTTAGGGTGATGAACCATCTTGTTTCACCTAAGACTGATTGAGTTCTCCGGATACAGAAGTTTCAGTTTTAAAACCTTGATAGTCCCAGGCAAGTTATCCTGGTTTGCCTGGGTCTGAGGGGCTACACAGATTAGAGGGCTTTCAACACTAAAAGCAGGAAAAGTTCCAGGGCAAACTGGGAGGAGTCAGTCACATTATAATACCAAGTCAAGAAGTGCCAGGGGTGATATAAAGTTCAGAATTAGACGGGCAAAAATGTGGCTGTTGTGGGCCATATCATAGTCAAGTAATGAAAGGGTGAAGATGACATGGTAGTCTTGAATTAATTATCCCATCACTGGGTGATTTACTGTCTAGTTATGTGCACTAAAAAAGAAGTGAATGACCTGAGTGTAGCAATACATTTGAACTCCTAGACTCTACCACGTTGATACTTAGGACAAGTAACTTTACTTTTATTAGTTTCAGACTTCCATCCATGAAATGGGGCTAATAGTCTCACCTTGAAAAATTTTTGTTAGCTTTAAATATTTTTAAAAGTTAATAATGCAGTATACAGAACTGTTATTATCGCTATTCTTATTTATCTGTCTTAAAAGGCAAAGAACTAGATCAAAATAAAGGAAGAACATCTATGTCAATATATCTAACATTTCTGTAAAATTGCCTATTTTCCTTCTTATTTATTAGCTTTTTTATGATTTTCATAATTCTTAAATTAATATATCAGTATCTTCAGAGATTCTCTTAAAACATCTATTAAAATGTTCAGGTATCCTATATTCTTATATAAATAAAAAAGTCACCTAGTGTACAGAGCTTCATGAGGAAACTAGAGATGCCAAAGCAATTAAATATAGATATCTAATTTCAGAACTTCAATCCACTATATATTGCAAAAGATTCCCCTTTTCCTCTTGGAGCCTTTCAGATTTTAGAGACAGGATGCAAAAACTGATGTTTAAAGCTTTCTCAAATGTATACTTACCAATTAAAGCAGGAAAGCTGTAGATAATTGATTGCTTTTTGACCTTTGAGAACTAATTTAGAGGATAAATATGGCTGCCCATTAAAATATCAAGTCCAAATGAATCACTGTAAAACTGTTTCTTAAAATTCTCTATTTTCAAAAGTTTAAAAAGAAAGTCATACTGGCAATTCTAGGGAATAAGCATTTTTTAAAAAGATAACAGGGGATTTTGAAATTGTTTTGTCCATTTTCTTTATCTTATAGATGAGGCAGATGAAGCACCAACTGGAGAAATATCACATCCCAAATCACTTAAGTATTTTTTGAGTTTTAGGACCTAAATCAAGTGAATGAACAAAAAATAATAGTTCACTTTTGGTATTAAAAGTACTGTCTTAAAAAATACTGTATTGAGTTGTATTACTTTGGCTAATGTATAGATAATAATTAAATGAGAGATCCATTTAGAATGGAAAAGATAAATACCTATTTTATTCTAATGCTTTTTAGTATGAATCATAGTCATTCATTCTTATTTGTTCCCTTCAAATATCATCTGCAGCTAGCAAAGAAAATTATCACTGGATTTTAAGAGATTATTTTCTACTCAAAGTTGAAATTTCCAAATGAGAAAAAATATTACGTAACCTATGTAAACCAAAAATAATTATTTTCAGTAAAAATTTGAGCTCAAAAAGTGTAGTGTGTGTTTTGTAAGAGGATATACATTTCAACAAGGAGTTATTATTAGCATCCAACAAGTGAGGAGATGGTTGCTTGGAAAACATGAACCCCTGAAAGGTAAATTAAAGGAAAACATGTTGTTCACCCATCAAGTTGTGTCTGGCTCTTTGCGATCCCATTAACTACAGCATTCCAGGCTTCCCTATCCTTCACTATCTCCCAGAGCTTGCTCAGAGTCATGTCTATTGAGTCAGTGATGCCATCCAACTATCTCATCCTCTGTTGCCCATTTTACCTCCTGCCCCCATTATTTCCCAGTATCAGGGTCTTTTCCAATGTGTCGGCTCTTCACGTTATGTGGCCAAAATATCGAAGCTTCAGCTTTAGCATCGTTCCTTCCAGTAATATTCAGGGTTGATTTCCATTAGAATTGACTGGTTTGCTGTCCAGTCAGCCTCCTTGTTGCTCAAGGGACTCTCAAGAGTCTGTTTCAGAACCACAGTTGTTGTTTCTCTTTTTTTGGGGGGTGGGGAGGGGTATGTGCTGGAAAACAGTATTAAACCATTTTAAAAGTTAAACTTGGGACATTGTCGCATACATTGTCACCAGTTGTAAGAGATAACTGAACCTACTCATCAGATCGAACTGACTCAATAATTATTCCTTCAAAGCAAAAGACAAAAATCTCAATATCTTTACTTCTGAAATACTCCATAGGAGAATCAGTTTGTGGTAAAAGAGAAAAGTTCAATAAAACTTATAGGTTCTTTCAGTTCTACTCTTTGTATCACCTTATATCTGTATATATTTTCATTCTCTTTTCCATTACCGATTCTCACTGTCTACTGCTCTCCAAAATATAATACCACTCTTTGATCTACAGGTTGTGTTGGATGATACAGAAAATGTTTTACACCAATCATTACTTTCAGGTCTATACTGTACACTGCAGCATGACAGGTGTTTTGAAGTACTAAAGATGCTCCATGAGCCTCATGGGCTTTTCCAGCAAACTCCTACCTTTCCCTCCCTGGCTCACCCTTACACACCTAGCTTACCGGTGCTTTTTCCATCTGCATGGATACTCAGCTCCATAAAGCCTACCTCTGTGCTTTGTTTATGCCAGTTCTCCAACTTAACGCACCTCTTTACACTTATCAACTTAACCCTTAAGTCATAGCTGAATCATAACTTTTTTCTTTACATGTGAATGGCTCCTTGTGATAGAGATCCATTGATTTTTGTAACTCTGCTATAGCATCCTTTGTAATCTTCCTAATATAATAGGTAAGCATGAGGCTGTTGATCTTCTCAGACCATGAATTCCTTGGGGATTATGGTCATAGTTATAAACCTGTGTGCAGAATGTTTCATAGTATTTGACATAGAGTTAGGTTTAATACATATTTATTGACTTGAAATATTAGCTGAGCAGTCTTAAAGCAAACCTCCCAGTGTAGGTGGGGGCAAAATAAGGCACTTAAAAGTACATAATCTGAGAAGGTTTTGCATCAAGAATATTCTCCTAATTTTGAATACAAATCAGTAAAAATCATACTTTATCATTTCTGTGAACACAAATTTATTATACATAGCTACAAAGTTAAAAAGTCAGTTTTAAGATTACTGAGCCTTAGTGTGCTTCTGCAGAAAATATACCTTTTTAATCTTTAAGTAAAGCAAAAAATAAGATCTCTCTTGCACTGTGTTTTAAAGAGGCAGTTGAAGCCACATATGATTTTAAATAGTATCTTCTATATAGTTGATAGACTATTTGAAAAATCTCACCTGATTGTCTGTTAAATAAAGGTACATTTCCTCTTTCTCTGTTACATGATATTTTGTCCTTGTAACATTTTTCCACAAGGCATTAGCTTTCAGCAGTTGTCTCTTATCAAACGAGACAAAGCTTTCAACTTAATTGAATTTGAAAATTACAGAGATTGAGCTGACTTACCAAAATGTATGTGGTTGCTTTAAGCACATAAACAAAATGAATGAAATTGATATGTTGGCTTAAGCATACCAGTTGAAGAAAAGGTATAGTAAAAGGACAATTTGATTAAAAATAGAAGAGTCAATAAAAATGAGATTACGTGTACAATAAAATTTATGATAATGAACTTGACTTTTTAAGATCCTAAAATAGTTCAGGTGCTTTCCTGGGTGGGTTTGAACCACCAGTCTTTTGGTTAGCAGCCAAGTGCATCAACTGCGCCACAGAAATGCACATACATACAATCTCTAAAACTTTCTAAAATATGTTAATCAAGATTCCATCAATGTAGATATTATATAGAAGCAGTTATTAGTATGATAGTCCCCAACAACATTAAGCATCTGCATCAACAAAGAAAAAAGTAATATAAAGGCAGAGAAAGAAAGAAACTTGATGACCACACACCTGTTTTTGTACCAGTTATGCCTTAACATTACCTTAGCTAAAGCGAAAGTGAAGTCACTCAGTCGTGTCCGACTCTTTGTGACCCCGTGGACTGTAGCCCACCAGGCTCCTCCATCCATGGGATTCTCCAGGCAAGGATACTGGAGTGGGTTGCGATTTCCTTATCCAGGGGATCTTCCCTTACCTTAGCTAAGTCACTACCAATTCCTAGACCTTAAAATTGTTTAGCAAAAGAATCAAATGTCTCTCTTGTCCAAAGTGTCTACAGTCTCTATGCAGCCAAATTCAATTCCCATGGAAGTTAATGAAAGGCCTGGGGAGAAAAAGGGGCAGTTACTGTGAGAAAAACATTTTTAAAAAATTCTTTCTCAGCTGGGGATTGGGTGTTAAAAGGAAAGAGGCAACAGTGCATAAAAGATATGTTGTCAGGCATTTAGAATAATAATGAGTTATATATGTAAGTAAATATATATTATATATGATACATTATTAGATATAAAGTGGATATTGCATGTATGTGAAGGTTCTTCTGTTGACATATGTCTGTCTTTATCTTAGGTAAACACTTAGAAATGGGATGGCTGGATTATATGATGCTGCTGCTGCTGCTAAGTCGCATCAGTCGTGTCCAACTCTGTGCAACCCCACAGACGGCAGTCCACCAGGCTCTGCCGTCCCTTGAATTCTCCACGCAAGAACACCAGAGTGGGTTGCTATTTACTTTTCCAATACATGAAAGTGAAAATTGAAAGTAAAGTTGCTCAGTCGTGTCCGACTCTTCGCGACCCCATGGACTGCAGCCTACCAGGCTCCTCCGTCCATAGGGTTTTCCAGGTAAGAGCACTGGAGTGGGTTGCCATTGCCTTCTCCGGATTATATGATAGGGGTATGCTAACTTTTAAAGTTAAATTTTCAATGTGGTTTTATTATTTTACATGGTCATTAGTAGCATATGAGAATCAGTTGCTCAATATACTTGCCAGTACTTGGTATAGTTAGTTTTTGAAAATTTAGTGCTCTGCTAGGAATATAATGGTGCTTTATTGTTGTTTTGTTTTTTCAATAGTGCAGAGATTTAAATATTTATATATTTATGGAATCTTTAGTTGGGGCATGAGAACTCTTAGTTGCAGCATGTGGGATCTAGTTCTCTGACCAGGAATAGAACCTGGGCCCCCTGCATTGGGATCACAGAGGCTTAGACTCTGGACCACCAGGGAAGTCACTGTAGTTATAATTTATTTTTCCCTAATAATTAATGATATTGAATATTGTTGCATGTACCTATTTACCACTATTATATTTTCCTTGTCTGTGTTTACTCAAAAAAATGTGTCCATTTTAATAGGATTTTTTGCCTGCCTATAATTGAGTTATATGAGTTATTTTTATATCCTATATTTCCATAGCTTCTTGGATATTTTGCAAATATACTGTACTGTGGCTTGCATTTTTTAGGCTCTTAAAATTATCTTTTAAGGAGCTAAAGTTTTCAGTTTTGAAGTTCAAATTATGATGAGTATTTTCTTTTGTGGGTTTAATTTTTGGTCCTATTTCTGAAATCTTTGCCTAAGCAAATGTCACTAAGATTTTTCTACTATGTTATCTTCTAGAAGTTTTACTTCATGGTATGAATGGTCAGGGTTCATATTTTTTCATATGGATATCAAATTGTTCCAGCACCATTTGTTGAAAAGATTGTCATTCACCATTAAATTACCTAAAAATCAATTTACACTGTATGTCTAAGTCTAGTTTCAGGTCTTCTTATTCTATTTCATTGATCATTAGGCATAGCTTCTCAGCAATACAAAGCAGTCTAGATTATTGTGGCTTCATCCATCTTAAACTCAGGTAGTATGTATTCTCCAACTTTGCTGTTACTTTTCAAAATTGTATTGGTGTATTAGTTTTATACTGCTGAGTGACAAATTGTCAGAACTTTAGTGGTTTAAGACATCAGTTTATTATTTCACAGTTTCTTTAGGGTGGAAGTCTGAGCATAGCATAACTGGATTCTCCTCTCAAATTCTCAAGATTGACATCAAGGAGTTTGCTAGGACTGTGTTCTCACGTGGATCTCAGAGTCCCCTTCCAAACTCATTGAGATTTTGGGAAACATTTTATTCCTTGAGGCTGTAGGACTTAGTTGCTGTTTTCTTGCTAACTGTCTAGCCAGGGACCACTCTCAACTGTAAGAAGCCATTATCAGCTTCTTACTACACGGCCCCTTGTTTAGGGCCTCACATGCTCACATGTTCCAGATCTCTTCCATCAGGAAACGTCCAGGCTTTTGAAGGTCTCACCTGACCTGGTCAGGCCCAATCAGGGTATTCTCCCTTTTGATTAGTTTAAAGTTATCTGATATGAGACCTTCATTACACTTGCAGTATCCCTTTACCTTTGCCATGTAATGTACACTAACCTGTAAAATATCTGTTAGAGTCACAGGCCCACCCACTTTCAAGGACTAGAGATTACAGGGCAGATATACTCAAGGGTGGAAATTTGGGGAATAACTTTGGAATTCTCCCCTTCATATATATTCTATGTTTTTTCCATTATTTTGTAAATTATAAAATCATATTGCCAATTTCAGGAAGAAATTGTGTTGGGTATTTAGACTTTTGTTGAATTTATAAGTCAGTTTGAAGAAAACTGATCTGTTAAGAAGGTTGAGCTTTTGAATCCATTGGCATATTATAATTCACTATACATTTCTAAATTTCTTCCAATAATGTTTTTTAGTTTTCACTGTAAAGGTCTTTAATTTATTCACATTTTTGGTGCATTTGCTAAATGCACCAATATTTTAGAGTAATCCCTGAGGTGAAAAAGCTTTCACTTTTAGACACATTGTGAATTAATGCTGAATACTATAGAAGTGTTGATACCACTCAGAGAAGAGGCACAGATAAGAGGTTTAAGTGGCCATTAAAAACAATAAGCTGCCTGGAATGAACTTTAGAACATTTCTTACCTTTTCTGATGACCTAGCATATTTTTGCTTTTCCTTGTACCAGTGATGATAAATCTAGAGAAAATCTTGAAAATGTATCTCTAAATTTCTGTACATATCTCATTTTGTAGGAAATAACTGTTTGGTGTTATATAGATAGATGGTGCCTGATAGATAGTGACAGTGAAAGTTTCTCAGTCGTGTCCAACTCTTTGTGATTCCATGGACTAGTCCATGGAATTCTCCAGGTCACAGTACTGGAGTGGGTAGCCTTTCCATTCTCCAGGGGATCTTCCCAACCCAGGGATCTAACATAGGTCTCCTGCATTGCAGGCAGATTCTTTACCAGCTGAGCTACCAGGGAAGCCCAAGAATACTGGAGTGGATAGCCTGTCCCTTCTCCAGCAGATCTTCCCAACGCAGGAATTGAGCCAGAGTCTCCTGCATTGCAGGTGGATTCTTTACCAACTGAGTTATCAGGGAAGCTTGCCTAATAAGATAGAATGTTTCTCTGAGACGAAGTACCAGTCTTAACTTAGAAAGGGAGATTTTATTTGTGTGTGTGTGAGATGATAAGGTGATGGTAAAATATTTCAAATCAGTCTTCAATGAACCAAATTTAAAGGAACTCTCTTTTTTTTTTTTTGATAGAGTTGTCTTAGGATGGGTAACCTCCAGACAGGATAGTACAGATCATTACCCAGGATTCTACAGGTTCAAAACAGAATTCAGCATATCAAAAAAAACAATGACACACCAAAATAGGTAAAAATCCAGAAATAATGGATCAGAGGCTTAAAATATAGAGAGAGAGCCAAGACTGTAGGTTCAGAAATATTTTAGGAAGCACTGTTGTTAACAGCACTGATCCACTGTGGATTTCTTCCTTTTGATGACTTGAACTGCTTACTTATTATGGGTTGGGTCTCCACAGTGCTTGAACCTATGTAAAAAGTGTCACTACAGTAAGAACACATCCTGAAAACCAAATTATCAATATAAATAAATCAGTGAAACATAATGAGCAATTTTCATCATCACTTTTAAATAACATTGACACAGAACAACAGATAATGGATGTGGTAGAAATAGAGCATGCTAAGATAAACTAAAAGCAAAAAGGAAGCACTGGAATTGTAAAGCGGAAATCAAGAAGGAAACAAGGTTAGGATACTGAAAGCATTTACCTAAGGGGTGTAACCAACACCTTGAAACCAGAGCGAGGATAGCATGAGCCAGAAGATAGATATCAGGTGAAGTGGTTCTCAAACCAGAATGGGGAAATCACACTTATAACCCATAGACTTCATAAAATATACTCCATACAGTTTTTCCCCCCCATTTGAAGTCTTAGCATTGGCATCTATTATAGTGGGAACCTGATAAAGACCTAGATTCTTTGTCTGAAATATGTGACTTTTCCCACTTTAAAAAGAACAAATGAATCTGAAATGCAGTACTTGGATGCAATCTCAAAAATGACAGAATGATCTCTGTTCATTTACAAGGCAAACCATTCAATATCACAGTAATCCAAGTCTGTGCCTCGAACAGTAATGCTGAAGAAGCTGAAGTTGAATGGTTCTGTGAAGAACCACAAGACTTTCTAGAAATAACAGCCAAACAAGATGTCCTTTTCATTACAGGGGACTGAAATGAAAAAGTAGGAAGTCAAGAAATACCTAGAGTAACAGGCAAATTTGGCCTTGGAGTACAAGATGAAGCAGGGCAAAAGCCAATAGAGTTTTGCCAAGAGAACGCGCTGGACATAGCAAACACCCTCTTCCCACAACACGAGAGAAGATTCTACACATGGACATCACCAGATGGTCAATACCAAAATCAGATTGATTGCATTCTTTGTAGCCAAAGATGGAGAAGCTCTATACAGTCAGCAAAAACAAGACTGGGAGCTGACTGTGGCTCAGATCATGAACTCCTTATTGCCAAATTCAGACTTAAACTGAAGAAGGTAGGGATAACCACTAGAGTATTCAGACATGACCTAAATCAAATCCCTTATGATTATACAGTGGAAGTGACAAATAGATTCAAGGGATTGGATCTGATAGACAGAGTGCCTGAAGAACTATGGATGGAGGTTTATGACATTGTACAGTAGGCAGTGATCAAGACCATCCCCAAGGAAAAAAATGCAAAAGGCAAAATGGTGTAGGAGGAGGCCTTACAAATAGCTGTGAAAAGAAGAGAAGTGAAAGGCAAAGGAGAAAAGGAAAGATATATCCATTTGAATGCAGAGTTCCAAAGAATAGCAAGGAGAGATAAGAAAGCCTTCCTCAGTGATCAATGCAAAGAAATAGAGGAAAACAATAGAATGGGGAAGACTAGAGATCTCTTCAAGTAAATTAGAGATACCAAGGGAATATTTCATGTAGAGATAAGCTAAATAAAGGACAGAAATGGTATGGATCTAACAGAAGCAGGGGATATTAAGAAGAGGTGCAAGAATACACAGAACTATGCAAAAAAAATCTTCATGAACCAGATAACCACATTGGTGTGATCACTCACCTAGAGCCAAACATACTGGAGTCTGAAGTCAAGTGGGCCTTGGGAAGCATCAGTATGAACAAAGCTAGTAGAGGTGATGGAATTCCAGTTGAGATATTTCAAATCCTAAAAGATGATTCTATGAAAGTGCTGCATTCAATATGCCAGCAAATTTGGAAAACTCAGCAGTGGCCACAGGATGGGAAAAGGTCAGTTTTCATTCCAATCCCAAAGAAAAGCAATGCCAAAGAATGTTCAGACTAACACACAATTGGTCTCA
The DNA here is from genome assembly GCF_963930625.1 of Muntiacus reevesi. Classification (NCBI taxonomy): domain Eukaryota; kingdom Metazoa; phylum Chordata; class Mammalia; order Artiodactyla; family Cervidae; genus Muntiacus; species Muntiacus reevesi. The sequence goes on from NC_089250.1 coordinate 241,555,214, forward strand.
TCTCATACGCTAACAAAGTAATGCTCAAAATTCTTCAAGCCAGGCTTCAACAGGACATGAACCATGAACATCCAAATGTTCAAGCTGGATTTAGGAAAGGCAGAGGAACCAGAAATCAAATTGCCAACATCTGCTAGATCATTGAAAAAAGAGAGTTCCAGAAAAACATCTACTTCTGTTTTATTGACTATGCCAAAGTCTGTGACTGTGTAGTTCACAACAAACTGTGGAAAAGTCTTCAATAGATGGCAACACCAGACCACCTGACCTGCCTCCTGAGAAATCTGTATGCAAGTCAAGAAGCAGCAGTTAGAACTGGACATGGAACAGCAAACTTGTTTCAAATTGGGAAAGGAGTATGTGAAGGCTCTATATTGTCACCCTGCTGACTTAACTTCTATGCAGAGTACATTATATGAAATGCCAGGCTGGATGAAGCACAAGCTGGATTCAGGATTGCCAGGAGAAATTTCAATAACTTCAGATATGCAGATGGAACCACCCTTATGGCATAAAGCAAAGAAGAATTAAAGAGTCTCTTGATAAAAGTGAAAGAGGAGAGTGAAAAAGTTGGCTTAAAGCTCAACATTCAGAAAACTAGGATCATGGCATTTGGCCCCATCACTTCATGGCAAAGAAATGGGGAAACAGTGGAAACAGTGACAGACTTTATTTTGGGGGGTGCTCCAAAATCACTGCTGATGGTGACTGCAGCCATGAAATTAAAAGATACTTACTCCTTGGAAGAAAAGTTATGACCAGCCTAGACAGCATATTAAAAAGCAAAGACATTACTTTGCCAACAAAGGTCCATTCAGTCAAAACTATAGTTTTTCCAGTAGTCATGTATGGATGTGAGAGTTGGATCATAAAGAAAACTGAGTACCAAAGAATTGATGGTTTTGAACTGTGGTGTTGGAGAAGATTCTTGAGAGTCCCTTCAACAGGAAGGAGATCTAGCCAGTCCATCCTAAAGGACATCAGTCCTGAATATTCATTGGAAGGACTCATGCTGAAGCTGAAACTCTGATACTTTGACCACCTGATATGAAGAACTGACTTGTTGGAAAAGACCTTGATTTTGGAAAGACTGAAGGCGAGAGGAGAAGAGGACAACAGAGGATGAGATGGTTGGATGGCATTACCAACTCCATGGACATGAATTTGAGTTAACTCCAGAAGTTGGTGAAGGACAGGGAGACGTGGCGTGCTGCAATCTATGGGGTCACAAAGAGTAGGATATGACTGAGCAACTGAACTGAACTGAACTCAATGTGGTTTTCATACTAGTTGTTCATGAAACTACCTTCTCACACACTTTACAATAATTTATCATTGCGTGTCTTATTTGTATTGATTTCCCAACAAAGATATCAACACATTCTATTTAAGCGTTTTCATGATCTCACAGTCTTTCTGTGTACTACCCATTTTCCATTAGATTAGTTTAATGATCTGAACTTAAGTTCTCTCAGAAAGCCCACCTTATAGGCTTATTTTGAATGTTAAATCAAACAGTGTATATCACATTTAGCCTAGTTCCTTGCTTGGTTTGAGCATTCAATTACACTCAAAACATGCTTTGCTCTCTTTTCTATTTTTAGACCAAGAACGTGGCAATTTGACCATGTATTAAACAAATTATTGTATTATATGAAATTATATCTGTGAACCAAATTGTGGAATTTGGAAACAAATATTCTTTTCTTTATGGAACTTAGATTCCAATTGAAGGGATTGATATTTGACACATCACTTAAACAATGCCTAGAATATGAGTAAAATACATAACAGGGATAGTAAGGTGGTGGGGGTTCAAATTGAAATAATTAAAGAATATCTTCCAAATTCTTTTTCATTCTGTTATTACAAGATATTGAATATAGTTCCTTTTGCTATATAGCAAATGCTTGTTGTTTATCTTTTATATATTATGGTGTATATTTGTTCATCAGAAACTTCTAATTTATCCCTTCCTCTCACTTCCTCTTTGATAGCCATGCTTATTTTCTATGTCTGTGAATCTGTTTCTCTTTTGTAAATAAGTTCATTTGTATACTTTTTTAGATTCCTCATATAAGTGATATACTGAAATATTTTTGTCTGATTTATTTCCCTTTATGTGATAATTTCTCAGTCCATCCATGTTGCTACAAATGGCAATATTGCATTATTTTCATGGCTAAATAATAGTCCATTGTGTGTATATGTATGTGTGTGTGTGTGTATATATATATATATATATATATATATATATATATATATATATATGCCAATCTTCTTTATCCATACATCTATCAATGGAGATCCATCTATTGATGGAAGCAACCTACACTGCTTCCGTATCTTGGCCATTGTAAATTGTACTACTGTGAACACTGGAGTGCACATATTATTTTTTTTCAAATTAGCTTTCATCTTTTCTGAACATATACCCAGGAATGGGATATCTGGATCATATGATAACTCTATTTTTATTTATTTAAGAAACCTCTACATTGTTTTCTATAGTGGCTGCACAATATACATTCCAACCAAGAGTGTAAAAGGGTTTTCTTTACTCCACACTCTCTACAGTATTTGTTATTTGTAGACTTGTTTACAGTGGCCATTCTGACCAGTGTGAGGTTATAACTTCATTGTTAGATTTGATCCATATTTCTCTAGTATCAATAATTAGTGTATTTAAGCATCTCTTCAAGTGACTGTTGGTCACCTGTATAGCTTCTCTGGAGAAATGTCTGTTTAGGTCTTCTTCACATTGTTTGATTGGGTGTTTTTTTTTTTTTTATATTAAGCTGTATGAACTGTTTGTATATTTGGAAATTGAGACCTTGTCAGTTGTATCATTTGCAGATATTTTCTCCTAGTACATAGGTTGTCTTTCCATTTTGAGTAACTAATATTTAGAGCTCCAAGTGAATCTGCAATATTCTGCATTTTTACCTCTCTCTTCCTAACTTATGGTAGAATTCTCAAATTTTTATTTATTTTGTTGCCGAGATGATAAGAAGATGGAGACACTTAGATTAGACTGCATAGATCTTTTTCCTCAAGGTTCTTGTTTTAGAAATGGTATAGCCAATTTACAGATATATAATTTTCTAATTATATTTCCAAAACTTTGCTTTATTTAGTGAGAAGATGGGCTAGGATTTGATTGTTAGTCTCAGGTAATGACTGCTTTAAATTTTATGAGACCATATAATAGAAACTGTAAGCTCCATGATAATTGATATGTGTCAAACTACTACATAGAGAAGAGGTTGAAATTTCTTGGGTCAAATATCTGTATTGGTATCTCTCCTCCTGAACTCATTCTGTGGCTTTCAAGGAACAAATCACAAGATTTTTCTAAGCCTGATTTCCTCATCTTTAAATTAACTTTAATGTCTGCCATAAAGTAAGGGCTTAAACTATAGTAAGTAATAAGCAAATTTATTGTTTTTAACTTAATAAGAAATCCAGAGGAAAAATGACTTTAATTGTGTTGGCAGGTTTCTTATTTTATTTTTCGGAGATTCTCTTGGCATTGCCTATTTCGGGGATTGACTTTGTCCACTAGCTAATATCAAGTTGGATGCAGTTATTTTATGCATTACCAACAAAAACAAGAAAAAAATAGAGAAAGGCAAGAGAATTGATACTTTTGGACTCTATATGTGTGAGAAAACCATTAGAAACAAGACAAGAAAACCATTATAAACAAGACAAGAAAACCATTATAAACATCTTTCTCCAAGACGTTTTCCACTCATACTTCCTCAACAAGAAATAATTCACATATTCATTTCAAAGCCAAACTCTGTGCAAGAAGAATGGTTGTACCATTTTCTGTCTACCATATCTATGTAGTAGAATGGATATTGGTGGGTAACATTATTCCTGGGAAAAGTAATCAGTTCTGTGGAGGGCAAGATTTAAGACAACTTACCCCATTGACAAGACGTCAGTTTGACAAAGTTGTTATTTTTACCACCATAAGGAATTGGAGCTTGAGACAGAAACCAAGTATAGATAAAGAATAAACGTATATTTATGGAGTTTTTGAGTCTAGGTCATTGAGGAACTTAACCCACTCCATGTGTTTAATGTAAATGTACTTAAAACACTGGTAGCAATTGTTTGCTTTTAATTCCTTAATTTTGTGAGGGATATAAGAGAGAAACTTTAAATTGTGTAATAGGGTAGATCCTGCTATTAGTTTCACTATAGAAATTATTCAGAACACATTCAATTATTTGAGATGTTTGCTTTTCTATCAATAAAGTACAATTAAACACACAAACACACACAGTTTTGACAAGATGATATATATCAATTGTTAGAGAAGGAGAGAGAGATCCATTGTGTCATTTCCATGAAGTACAGCCTGTTGCTAGGAATAGCATTTTAAAAATGAAAAGATGTACCTTAAAAACATTTTTTATAAATGAAAGCAGATATTTGTCCTCTGTTCTAATCTTGAACACCAAGTTGAATATTGTGACTCGAATATTTTTGGTTCTTCCTTCTTTATAGGATGTCAATATTCTTTTAAACTGTAATAGATATCTCCAATATGTACAGTCTTTTTATACTGTGTGTGTGTATATATATACACACACAGATATATATCTCATATATAGTATATATGATATATATATTTCAAAAGGAGATCTCAAAGAATTCTTTTTAATACATTTCCACAATATAGTCTTTGTAGATAATAACTGTTCTGATGGCAACATGGTGTCTTTTTTCTTCAAGAATTTTCAAATGAAATAAAAATACTCTTATTCATTGAAAAATATTTTACACAATTTTAAGTTATTTTAGATTTTTGTACTTGAGAAAATATTTTTGCATGAACAAGTACAAAGACAAAAAGTATTTTGTACATACTGAAAGGGAAAATTAAACAATTATCTATAAAATTAAATAATTTTTAAAAGGAGAATTTAAAATACTGTTATTTATTACCTGAAATAATGCCATCTAAGAATTTTGTCACAATTTTATTCACATATAACCACTATATAGCAATTATTATGGTTTCATAAAGGCACAAATGAATTAGAAAATATTATAAAATACAAAATGAATTTACATTTAGTATTCCACAAGTGAAATATGTTTTTCTATTGCTCTGCTACTGTAGTGATTTTTTTAAATGTTTATAATTTCAGACCTCAGAACGCAGAAATCGAAGTTAAAGAAGATTAAACCCTAGTGTTTAGCAAGCACTAGTCAAAGCTCTACTATGTTCCTACAGGTTGTTTGGCTCTGGTTACAAAGTAGATAGCAAAGATCGTGTGTGTGTGTGTGTCTGTGTGTGTGTGTGTGTGTGTGTGTGTGTGTGGACTTCCCAGGTAGGACTAGTGGTAAAGAACCTGCCTTGCTGATGCAGGAAACATAAGACACGTAGATTTGATTTCCTGGTTGGGAAGATCCTCTGGAGGATGGCATGACAACTCACTCCAGCATTTTCGCCTGGAGAATCGCATTGGCAGGGGAACCTGATGGGCTGCAATCCACAGATGTATATATGTGTATATATGTTACATATAGGCAAGATAGTCACAGGACAGATTTTGATGATGATATGTGATACAGAGGAAAGAAAACAATGTGGTGTTATAATGACTGATACTGTATCATTAGGGCAGATTTCACTGAGAAAGTGACAGTTCAGCTAAGACCCTCATGACAAGAAGGCTACAGCCAAAGTAAGGTCTGAGACTGCGGCAAGGTAGAAGGTAGTAGTCCCAGCAGAAGAGAGTCTAATTCAGTCTAAATCAACCCTGTTTAGTCATTTCAACAAGATATCCAACTTTGTTCTTTGTGGAGAGACTTATCAAAACCCCACAACATTCAGGCAAGTATTTCACATGTGTGAACATCATCTATCATGTATATTGTGGGGGAAAAGTAAGTTGATGGAATTGTTAGTTAGGACATTTATTCATTCAATATAAATTCATTATGGTTCATTGTGTTTTACAGTGTTTTACAATATTTTAATATTAGTTCCATCCTGGCGCTGAGTATGTAATACTAAGGCAAAATGAGACACAGTTACGTTATGGGAGAAACCAAGAATTGCTCAAATGAATGTTATATTACAAAAATAATAAATATTACCAGTAGAAGTCAGTCATGCTATGGATGTGAATAAAAAGTGATTTTTCAGAAAAAAACAGGGTTACTTGGAAGAGGTAGTGAGGACTGAACATAGATCTGAAGGAAAATGAGTTAAGTAGGTAATGAGAAATAGAAGAATTTTCCAGAGAGGGGACATTTTAAGGACTCTGACCTTTATCCTAACATCAAAATATTGATATCTTTTAAATAGACAAGAGGGCATGATTTATATTCATTGTGTGAAGCTCAGTCCAGCCTAGCTGGAAGGGTCAGAATAATAAGACGAAGCTAATTTGGAAAGATCTCCAAAAATTTTTTCTTAAAAATTGTGCATTATCATAGATGTACCAGATTAGTGGTGATATTAGGGAAGGTAGGAGGAAACTGACAGATTAAATACATATTTACAAGACTTGGTGGCAGAGAAAAGGGGAACAGCACTGTGTTTGCTCCTTTAAATTCACTCTCCTGTCTACCACTCTCCTCTTGTCCCAGGGGAGGCTGACCTGTATAGACCACATCAGTGGCTCCCTAGTCTTTGGATTTTGTGTTGGTCTAGCTAATAGTGAGAATCAACAGGCAAACAATGGATGTAGGTCAGTTAAGTAAGGACATTTCTTCCCCTGACTACCTCCCTGGAGGGTTGCCTTGGATGGCTCCATTCTCAAACAAAATCGCTGCTTCTTTTAAGTCAGCAGATCTACCAGGACTCTTTCCTTCTGCATTCTAGTGACTCTTTGGGGCAGAGGTGGTAGAGTCCCAGGATACTGTACTACTCCTTATTGTCCACCCTTTATGAAGACTCCCATAGTTAAAACATTTTGGAGTTATTCTAATGAATGTGCCATCTGTTTCCTGCTGGTACCCTGACTGATAGAGTGGGTGAGAGAGGTTAAATATCAGGAATGACTCAGGGTTCTGACTGCAAAAGAAGGCTGGTGCCATTCACTGAAATTAGAAATCCTTGAAGAGGATTAGTGTTAGAGAGAGAGACATGGTTGAATCAAGGAATCTGGAACATGTTGAGTTATGGGTTCCTTTTACACATCCAAATGATCTATGTGAAATAGATCATTGGCTATGTAAGACCAGAGCTAGGAAAGGAAATAGCCCATGAGTTTCTTTTAACCATCGATCATGTAAAAAGGGAGTCTTGGATGGCAGTAGTGGCAGAGTGCTGGAGGACTTGGGGATACAGAGGCCAGAAACACAGTCTCTGCCTTCAGAGAGGTGGTTATTCTTTCTTCTCAACTAAAGTTTAAGTGCCTTATGACACAGAAATATATTTGTTTCATCTTTCTGCTTATCATTCAACAGTGTATATTTGTTTAATTTGTATTACTTATGGCATAGAAGTATTCCCCTAACATCATGTCTAGCATAAACTAGATGCTGTGTAAGTGTCGTCTGAGCAAATGAATTTTGTATTATATGTGGATTTTAATTAACCACAATACAAGTGATCATGGAAAACACAGAGAAAGCATTCCAAATAACACCCAACAGACTTAGCAACAACTTTAAAAGTGCCTTTCATGTTCTGCTAGAGAACATTAGCTTGCTTTTCTGCCTACACTGCCATTTCAGTCAGAGCTATCTCATAAAGTCGCGGAGTCCTAGTCCAGGTTTTCAGTCCTCAGATGAAAGTTGTACACCTTTCAGTTTTAAACTCGGTAATTTTACATTAAGAAATTAAATAGCGGAGCCTTGAAAGTAACTTGCTCACAGATATGCAACGAGTTACTAGAATAGGCACCATTATGAATGTGAATCTCTGGACACCTAATCTAGGGCATTATTTTCAATTTGGATTTCTTCTTATTTTTTTTTTTTTTTCTTTTTTAGTTATATAACTAAATAATTGTGTATTCTTTTCAGAAAATGAAAAGACAGAAAAACATACCAAAACCCCCCTTAAACTCACTAATAAGTTTAACACATTATGCAAGACAGAATAATGGATCCCCCAAAGATATTCATTCTCTAGTCACAGGAACCTTTGTTTGTGTTACTTATATGGTAAAAGTGACTTTCCAGATGTGGTCAGGGTTAAGGACTGTGAGATGAAGAGACTGTCCTGGATTATCAGGGTGGACTTAATATAATAAAGAGGGTCCATTAAAGTGAGTGAAGGATGCAGAAGAGGAAGTGAGTCAGAGAGGGATGTGAAGATTATAAACTTCTGAATTTGAAGATGGCCTCCCTCTTCCATTGACCAGAGAATGCCTATGGCCTTTAGAAACTGAAAAAGGGAAGGAAACATGCTTCTTGGACCTTCAGGAGGACAGCAGACATGCCAACACCTTGATTTTAGCCTATTTCAGACTTCTGCTCCCCAGAACTGTAAGGTAATAAATCTGCTTTATTTTAAGCCAGTAAATGTGTGGTCATTTGTTATGACAGTAATAGAAAATCCTTGCAATTATCCAATGTTTTAATCTAATTACAGCAGTCCTTAAAAGTGGAGAACATTTCCTGGCTGCAGAAAACAGAGATCTGTTTTGAGAAGGACAAAAATAGCTACTGTTTAGCATCTTGGCATATAATTCTTTTTTTTTTTTAACAACAAAGACATTTTCAGAATTACAAACATGTGTTAATTATTCTTTTGTAAGAATTATTCATCGCTTTGTCTTTTATATAACTATTATTCCTCTTATTTGCCATTTTAGTTGTATTTCATTCTATTTCTAGATGTATACATATTTTAATTATTTATGCAGACACATGAATAACATTAAAATAATTTATTGACTTTCCAGAAAGTTTATAACAAAATATCCTTGTTATTTTAGAAAATAATTTATATTCTGCTCCATTCATATAACTTTTCATAATTTAGACTTTATTATATTATTTGTGGGCTTTTCTGGTGGCTCAGACAATCAAGTCTGCCTTTAATGCAGGAGATCAGAGTTTGATCCCTGAGTCAGGAAGATCCCCTGGAGAAGGGAATGGCAACCCACTACAGTATTCTTGCATGGAGAATTCCATGGGCAGAGGAACCTGGTGGGCTGCAGTCCATGGGATCACAGAGTCAGACACGACTGAGCAAGTAACAATTTGTAATTTCAGTGATTTATCATTAGCATATATTTTGATATTTAGCAATGTAATGTTTAGCCTTCTCCACTTTCTATTCAGATTTTTCCTGTTCTCATATCTTAATAAATGTATATACACACACAAATATTATGCAATAGTTATAAAATCTCCAAAGGATTTTTTAGGAATGAAAAAAATAGTGTAACTTAATTTAGAGAATTGTCATCTTAACAACACGACTTTTTCTTATTCATTAACAGAATATTTCTTCACTTATTTGTCTTCTTTTATATCCCTCTGTAATGCTTTATACTTTTATTCAGAAAAGATTTGCACGTTCTTTATTGAATTTTTCCAGGATACATTTTATTTTTTGATCTATTATGAATGGTAAATTTTATCTTCCAGTTATTGTGCTATGGAAATATAGAAAATGTAATGACTGTTAGCAGCTGCCAAGCTGAAATTCTTTATTCCCCACATATTCAACTGAGCATTGTGAGTTTTAATCATTATTCCAAATTTTTAAGTAAATATGTTCTTATACTTTGCTTACCTACATACAACTAAACATTTTCGAAATTGTTATTTCAGTGACAGAAGGAACAATAAATACCCCTGTCTTATGGTACTTATCAGATATTTATTGTATATACCTAACAAAATTATAGTCAGTGAACAGTAAAGATCTATAATATGACTGAATGCTTTTACCAGTAATTACCAAGGTTGCTTTGTATGTTTTGGTACTAAATATCATTTCTAAATTAAAGCAAAAGTACTTTGTGAATGCTAGACTAAATGTAGAGTCAGATACTGTCTTAAATACTATAATTTTGATTTACATCAACATTTTTGTCTGTTGATTCATTTATCAGTACTATATAGCATGAGGATCAATCAAGCTTAATGCTTGCAGAAATCATAGAAACTAAAGTTAAGCAATTATCTTATGTCTAAATCTGAAGTAGCACTGAGATTACTGCCACACCAATAGTAGTATTTCATATTAAAATGATAGCAGTCTCCTCTAGCTGGCTTATGTAACAGAGCAATATGAAAAGATAGAATTTTTGTGAAATTTTTTTTCTTAGTCAGCACGAGATCTTACAATGTGCTACTAATCTAATTGTTATCTTGTTACAAGATATTATATGGAAATGTATAATTCACACCTGCCCACATGTACATACATTGTTTCTTTCATAAGATTTTCACAGTTTTACGTATATGAGTTACATATTTAATTTCTAGCCATCTTCCCTCACTACTTTCATGAAACTCAGGTTTTAAATACTATTGTATATTACAGTCCTACATTTAGTATTATAATATACTACTTATCTACTAGCTGTGATACTTTCTATTTATTTATGCAAACACATTTTTATTGACCAATGTTGGGTTTGGGAACAACATGATGAGCAAAAGAAACTCTTCCCTTAAGGTGTTAGCAACCAAGCATCTTAACTTAAAATTATGTGCGGCTTGGCACCTTTAGGAAAGACAGGAGGAGGAAGCATATGTTTCAGACTTTTGGGGAATTATTTTTTTGTTGTTGTTGTTCTTGTAACTATTTTTATTTTTTTTCCATTTATTTTTATTAGTTGGAGGCTAATTACTTTACAATATTGTAGTGGTTTTTGCCATACATTGACATGAATCAGTCATGGATTTACATGTATTCCCCATCCCGATCCCCCCTCCCACCTCCCTCTCCACCCGATGGGGAATTCTTTACATTTTAAATATAAAGAATTTGTTTTTTATAGGCCCCACATTATTTGATAGAAAAAATACATGTATATGAGTAAAAATACAAACTAAATATGATTTCACTTTTATAACTCTGTAAGAATCTGTTAAGAATTTTAATGGATCAAGAAGTATATTTTGTTTTGCTTTAAGTCACTGAAATTACCATGACAAGCAAAACTGAACAATGCACATTTAGATAATCTCATTGATTTCCATCTTTCAATGACCATGAAGAGAAAATTCTTATTAATTCTTAATACAGGCTAACACTTTTTTTTAAAAACCTGTTGAACTGGCAGGTTCACCTTATTGGTGACCTTAAGAAAGACAAAAAGGAATTTGATTATAGTAGCAGCTGGTCATGGTTGTTACTACCCCAGATACAATTCCAGATTGTAACTCCACTACTGGGTTCGTTTCTACAGATCAGCGACTGGTTGAATAAGGAGAAGGAAAAACAAAACAAACAAACAAAACATAAATGACCTCATAGTCCTTAAGAAACCAGAAGTTTTCTAACATATATTCTTAGATTTAAATATTCATTCCCACCCGCATCATCCTTATTTTTATTCACACTTGTGACTGTATCAGAGTTTCCAACCAGTAGTCCTAGCAGGCTTTAACAGCCTCCTGGATGGTCCCAGAGTGCTGCCTACATCTGCCTACATCTATGTCAAATAGAAGCTGGTATGTTATCATCTTGTGAAACCGTGTATACAGAATGTGTTGCTGTCCTGGAATGTTAGGTTGCTGAGAAAAAATTTCCTAGGTGGTAGTTTTAAAACAAGTTGGTTATCTTTTAAATGCATGCAAGCAATATTATGCTTCTGTGGGCAGTGTTTTGCCAAGAGCTGAACATTCACTCTCTGTTAGGATTTGTGGTCACTAGTTGGTATTGAAATAACCCTTGGTTCATTTTTTCTTCTCCCTTTCCACTCTTAATTATTATTGCATATGAGTGTGTGTGGGTGCCTGCTGGTGTGTGATGGCCTCCTTATATTCAGTTATGTTTGCCTATAAAAAGTATAGTTGCAATGATGCTTCTAAAGTATGGTGAATTCTCTTTTTACAATTCTCATTCATTATGCATTTCTTTAATCATTGACAAATATTTTAGATATAAAGAAGAATCTAGAGAGAATCATGGAGCATTTTGCTAGGTGTATTAGACATATATCTTGAACATCTTTTCAGATTTTTCTCATTAATCTGCTCTTTGTTTTATCTCTGTCTCTTTCCTTCTCAGTACTCTGCTCTCAAAACTGCACCTATGCTCCTTGGAAAAACCCTGAGTGCATGGGATTTAACCTCCTGAAAGACTGCTGAATGGTTAGAGGCTGTAACCTAAAAGAGTGCAAATTTTAGCTTCTATATAAACTCTCATGTAAAAAAAAGAGAGAGAGAGCTTCAAAGCTCCCTTTTGTAAGGGCAGTAATTCCATTCATGAGGACTTCACCCTTATGACCTAAATATCACCCAAAGGTCCCACCTCCTATTACCATTCCATTAGGAATTACCATTTCAGCATATATAATTTCAGTTCATTGTGTCAAGCTAAAATTCCATAGATCACGTGGCCCCCTTAAGCCTTACTCTAGCAGCAGGTATAGTGAGGCTCTGGGTCCTCAGAATGTTTGGTCACTTTTCTTTCACTGATGTATGGTTTTACTAGGAAAGGAACATAAGTCTCTTGGGCCAGACTAAGGAAACTGCTATTTATGTCTGCTCTAGTTTCTTTCTTTCTTTGTGTGTGTGTGTGTTATTTTTTTATTTTAAATTTATTTATTTTAATTGAAGGCTAATTACTTTACGATATTGTATTGGTTTTGCCATACATTGACATGACTCCGCCATGGGTGTACACATGTTCTTTTTGATAAAGGGATCAAGAGTTTTTATTGTGATTTATAGCTCTCAGCCTCCTTATCCCCAACTTGAATTCTTTTGATTTTATAGATTAAGCAGCACCCTTTTCGTATGCCTATCTGTTTTACCCCTATAAATGTGTTTTTTTAGTAAACATTTCTCTGACATGTGGATCTGGTCCTTCTGGTTGCCTTTCAGGTTTTCTTGCAGGTTCCAGTAATTTCACAACCTGGCTTCTGACAAGTGGTTGAGAGGAGATAACTAGCCTCCGTGTTCTTCAGTATTTTATCACTCTTGTTATCATAAGGCAAGAAAGTGCTATAAAAAGAAATATTATTCTCATCCTTGGTCTACAGAGAAATCTACTTTTGAGTTTCTCAATGATGCCAGCTACTCTACTAGTCTATTCCTTATCACATTGGTGAAGGGCCTTCTAGAGTCTTCATTCATTCATCTGATGGGATTCCTCACCTAATGTAACATACCTTTCTCTGACTTGAAAAAAAAAATCTGTCCCAGCATTTCTGGGCAATCACTTTCTGTAAGTGAACAAGAATCATTCTGGAAGCATTTTTAGTACCATCTTCAGGGCTCTTAGTCCTGTTTAATGAGGAAATCCTTCTATATTGATGACCCTCTTTTAACTGGAACATATAGGATCTAGTCCCATATGTAAATATTTTCTAGTCTCCAGGCTGCACATTTTGGATGGTCCTGAAGCATCAGCAGGTCCTGCAGAAACAGAACATCCCTGCCTGGGTTAGAATGAGACTCAAGTTTAGTCATTTGTCTTATGGTCAAAAAGGATGGCAGTTTATTCTAAGGGAGTGCACACCATCTTACAAAACAGAACGTGCTTTATCATCTTCAAACAACGGGAAAATGACAAAGGCTTCAGCAGGTAGGGTTAAATTACATCAATAGATCCACAAGGTCCTGGGAAACTGGATTTAAGATCCTTGAGTGCATTGATTGCATTGAATTGTGTATCTTTTTTGCAAGACTCAGAGCTTCAGTTATTCCTAATCAGGCCTCTTATTGTGGCAGAGTAGGCCTGCTAGAATTGAGAAGGCAACCTCCTTTGTACCTCTACTAATCTTGTAATTATTTTTATATCTGATTCTCAGCTTTTTTGAGACTCTAGATGCAGGAAAGAAGAGTTTATTTGTGTGAGCCAACAGGAACTTCTGGATTTCACACTTTGTCCTGTTGTTGATTTTTCATAATCAGCTTCTCATTGCATTTCTCCACTTTGTTGATTGCCCTCAGAAATTTTCATTCAAGTTTCTAGTCCTTATGATCACTTTTTTCCTTCTACCTCTAAAGGTACCGGTATACCTTACACTGTATTCCATTATACTGGTGTTCTATCTCATTTTGAACTTTGGTGACTTCTCTGACAACTGTACTGCATCCACTTTTCAGGGACTAACAGTATTCCTGCTACTCACCAGGAGTGATGGGGTGGGGGGGTGTTGGTCCTTATTGCCAGCTAGCCAGCCAGTGACCCATGTTCAGAGTATAATTTTAGACTTTGCTTCTTGGAACCATCTGCCAAAATGAAACAAAGCAAGCAAAAAACAAAAAACAGACTCTGAGATAAATATTTATATGTAGAAATTTTACTGGTGTTTGACCTTAGCATCAACATCTGTGGTGGAGTGAAGGACTATATAGAAGAAAAACTTTAATTGTGATGCCATTGCAAAAAGGACCTTATCTGAACTTATAGAGAGTTCTCAATCTGAAGTGACCCTTCAAAGCTACCCAAAATTGATGAAAGCTTTCCAGGCCTTTGGGACTTTCCTCATGGCTCAGATGGCAAAGAATCCACCTGCCAATGCAGAAGACACAGGAGACGCGGGTTCGATCCCTGGGTTGGGGCGATCCCCTGGAGAAGAGAATGGCAGCCCACTCCAGTTTTCTTGCCTGAGAATCCCATGGACAGAGGAGCTTGGCGGGCTACAGTCCATGGGGTCGCAAAGGAGTCGGTCACGAGTGAGCTACTTACAGTTCAGGCCTTTATATGCTTGTATTGATTAATCATTAGACACAAGTTGCCCTTAGCAAAGAGACATGGACTTGGGTGATTTGACTCTCTCTGACCAAGGGGAGTTTCTGGAGAGGAATTCAGACCTCATGTTTCAGTCATCAATAATCCTAGAGGACTGGGAGATTGAATCCTTTGGTATGCAAGGAGTAAATCTGAGCACTGCCTCACTTATCTAGTATAAGAAATGAAATACATTCATTAAAATGAGTTTTTAAATTAAAAACAATGTCATAAACCCACTTTGCTTGTTTTCAGTGGACCATTATTATTATTTTTTCTAAGATGTCTAACAGCTTGTGCAGACTGGTGCAGAAACTATAATGATCAATGAGAAGATTAACATTAGCCATAAGGATAAGCACAGACCAGTGGCCAGCTATCCTGGACATTAAGATCTGAGAGTGATTTCTTCTAAGTAGGATAATGTGCAATTAATAAGAAAATATCCTCCATAACACCTTTATCATAAACTGTGTTGAATTTCATATAAGTGTATTGATAGTATCTTACAATAAGAGCCATTGGCCCAAACTCAGTGCCAAATCCATTAAAAGACATTAATCAGAATATACTATAAAGAGATTATGACTCTCAAATGACCTGGCTTTATTTAGTGATAGATTTTTTACTACTTCAAACTGTGCAGGCATCTAGCAAACCTCTGTAAATATTGCTTTTCTTAGAGTAGCCTGCTTTTTAATACTCTACTACTGATAAAGTCAGTATTTAAGAACTGAATTTCTGGTGAGTTCTTCTGTCAGACCAAAGTAGGTGAATTTTATCTTTTAAACAATGCAAACTTAGCTATATCCATCACTATATAGATTGTAAAAGGAAATAAAAGTTTATGAGAACATAATTACCTATATTCACACACTCATAAATACAAATACATATAGAGTGAGTTTACTTTAAATTTCACAAGTGGTACATGCTTTCAGATTTATTGGGTTCAGAGAAAATAGTGCGAAGCTTCAACCTGTGTCAATAACATTTCTAATACTAGAATTATTTCAACTGCAATATTAAAAAACTTGCAAAGACTTGTTTCATGTATTGGAATACAAGGAAGATATTTAATTATTTGAGAATAAGAAGTCATACTTCACTTCACTGGTAAATTTAAGAATAATATCTATGTAAATAGATTGTCATATCTCCCTTTTGCCTTTCTAAACAGAAAAGCTGTTTCTAAACATGCTATTTAGGAGAGGTATCCACATTTTCTTTAATTATTGTAGAAATGATAATGTTTCTGATTTCTCTGATGCTAGTGCCAGATTAGGTTTTACCTAATTTTAAAAGAAGGTGAAAGAATGTCCACTTCTTATGAGAATAGAGTAGTTTGGATTTACTCTCCTATCTGAAAAGCAATGAACAAACAAAAAACATATGCACAATACTTGAAACAATCCTTCTCAAGAAACTGGATATTTGACTATGAGGAGAGTGATCCCAGTGATACAAGAGATGATCTTGGTGAGCTCTATGTCCCAAGTTATGGTCCTGGGAGAGTCGGTAGGCCATGGAAAAAGGAGGGGGACCCAGGCGGAGCTTAGTGGACTCCCTGAATTGAGAGGGCAGAACAGAGAGAGATCAGGGAAGCTAGAGTTGGCAGGACTGTGAAAAGGGGGCGAGCTACATAAAACAAGAGCTCTGGATCATATGGTAACTCTAGTTTTAGTTTTTTAAGTAACCTCTATTCCATTCTCCATAGTGACTACACCAATTTACATTCTCACCAACAGTGTGGGTGTTTTCCCTACACTGGGAAAAGGTTTTTACCCTTTTCCCCACATTCTCTGCAGCATTAAGTGATCTGTAGTCTTTTGACAATGGCCATTCTGGCCAGCGCAAGGGGACATATCTTGTTGTTTTGATTTGCATTTCTCTAATAATTAGCAATATTGAGCATTTTTTCATGCACCTATTGGCGATCTGTATATCTTTTTTAGAGAAATTTAGGCCTATTTAGGTCTTTTGCCTAAATGTGTATTTAGATCGTTTGCCCAAATTTTTTGATTGGGTTCTTTGATATTGAGTTACATGAGCTGTTTTTAAATTTTGAAGACTAAGCCTTTGTGGCAATATTATTTGCAAATATTTTCTCCCATTCTATGGGTTGTCCCTTTATTTTGTTTATTATTTTCTTTGCTTGCAAAAGTTTTTAAGTTTAATTAGTTAAATGAATTAGTTTAGTTTAAACTAAGTTTAAGTTTAATTAAGTTCCACTTGTTTATTTTTTTCTTTTGTTTCCATTGCTCTAGGAAACAGAGCCAAAAAAAAAAAAAAATACTGCTGCAATATATGTTAATAAACTGTGTTAAATAAAGAGTGTTCTGCCTGTGTTTTCCTTTAGGTATTTTAGAGTGTTAGGTCTCACATTTAGGCCTTTAATCCATTTTGAGTTTAATTTTGTATATGGTGTTAGAGAGTGTTCTAATTTCATTCTTTTACATGCAGCTGTCTAATTTTCCCAGCACCACTTATTGAAGAGACTGTCTTTTCTCTGCTATATGTTTTTGCTTCCTTTGTCTTAGAATGATTGACCATAAGAGAATGGATTTATTTCTGAATTTCCTATCCTGTTCCATTTATCCATGCTTGTTTTGTCCCAGTATCATGTTGTTTTGATCATTGTAGCTTTGTAGTACAGTCTGAAGCTGATTTCTTCAGCTTCATTCTTCCTTCTGAAGGTTATTTTGGCTATTTGGGAGTCTTTTGTGTCTTCATTTCATACAAATTTTAAACTTTTTTTGTCACAGTTATGTGAAAAATATCATCAATAATTTGATAGGGATCATTTTGTGATCTTTATGTTTACTTGATTGGGAGAAGCTTTTGCAAAACATATATCTGATAAAGGCCTTATTTCCAGAGCATCTAAAGGAATTTCAAAGTTCAGTAATAAGGAAAACAATCAGGTAATAGAATGGACAAATTATTTGAGCACTTTACCAAAGATATGTAGATAGCATATAAACACCTGAAAAGATGCCTAACATCATTCATCATTAGGAAAATAAAACTCAAAATAATAATGAGACATACTTATCAGAATGACTAAAATGGAAAAAAAAAAAGTAAACCTACCTGAGCTTGGTATTGGTGAGACTGTCAAAAATCTGGGGCTCTCATTCTAGGGAGAATGTAAAGTGGTGAGACCACTTAGAAAATATCTTGATATAGTTTCTTAAAAAGTAAAACATATCTATCATATGACCCAGCATTTCCACATCTATGTATTTACCTAAAAGAAATTTAAGTAGATGTCTCTACAAAGACTAGTACAAGAATAATTGTAGCAGCTTTATTTGTAATAGCCAAAAATTGAAAATGGTCCAAAATGTCTATTATCAGGTTAATAAACAGAATATACTTGGTATAATCTAGTCAATACTCAGCAGCAGAAAAGAATGGATTCCTGATGCATGCTTCAGCTATGGGTGGATCTTGAAAAAAGTATGCCACTTGAGGAATCTAGACCAACACGTACACATACAAAATGGCTCTATTTACGTACAATTTTAGAGAACTGAAAACCAGTCTACCATGACAGAAAACAAATGAGTGGGAGGGAAGACAGAGAAGTGAGTCAGCTGAGGTGACAGAGGGAATTACAAAGAGACATCAACAAACTTGTGGAGTGATCAAAGGTTCATTATCTGGATTTGGAGATGGTTTCACAAGTGTATGCATAAAGCAAAACTTACTGTTTTCCTTAAATGTATACTTCATATTACATATCAGTTACACCTCAAAAACATATTACAAATTAAAAAAACATGAAAATAAAATTGCACAAAACCAGTTTTCTAGAAAAAAAAAGTAATTGTAGTTTACAGTGAAAACAATTATAAATTAATCACATAGATATACACTTTTGTACAGATTTATAATAAGAAGTACTCATACTGTTAGATTAGTATTTTGTTTTTTCCAAGCTGTTTTGAGGTAAAATTGACAAAACTGTATTCATTTAAAGTGTGCTATATGATAATTTGGTACATGTGCATATTGTGAAATGATTACCACAGTTCTATTAAAAATTTTCTGTCTTGTTAGATCAAAGGAAATGGAAAGCAGAAGATTATTAGGGTGATACAACCAGAGAAATTAAAATAATAAATAAATAAAACAAGCTTAGTTTTAAGTGATTATTTTCCCTTTCTTCCTAGTCATATTGAGAGAGGAAATGGTCTTCTTCTCTTCATTATTTATTTTGGCATTTTATTATATGTCTTTGCTTTTGTTCAGGCTTTTAAAAATCACTCTTACTAAAACTTTTCCCAAGGAAATTGTAACAGAAAATATTAAGAACGACAATAACAACAGCATAAAAACCCTCTTTACTGTGATATTTACTTGGGGCCTTTCAGCTCTGATTCATCAACAAATGGGAGCACTTTCCTGAGGCATAAAATAGAATAACAGGAAAAATGTTTCTGAATAATTGGTATGAAGATGAGAGTAAATATGTATATCTAAAATTCAGCTTGAAAAAGTACAAGCTGGAGATACCAGATTTGTGTTTCTCTTATGCTAATTAACATCTCTGTATTGATGTCTCACAGATTAATATCTGTAAGTATCTACATCTGCAGCATCAGCTCTACAAACGATCTCATTCCTTTCCCAAAAACGTCTCCATTAATACCTTTATTCATTTAAGCAACTAATGAAGTATTATTTAGCTCATTGTTACTCTTCCTACTTCCTCGTCAATGTAAAAATTGATTCTATCCTTTAAACATCTTTAATGGATAAGGAAACTTAAAGAAAGTACTCAAATTATAACCTTATTTTTGTATCCTGCTCTTCCTTTAAAATGTATTCAGTACAGAAAATTAAATTTTCACTCTGTTATTACATGATAACTCCTGTAGACTCCATCACTTCTCTGTTCACTTTAGATAATAAAATGTCCTATGTTCAATTTTTGCTGTAAAAGTTTTGATTCAGAAGTCATCCAGCCCTATATTGATGAACATTTTAATCTTCTATTAAGTAAGGTAAAGACATTTCCCACCTCTCTAAGGAGGACTGGCTTTGAGGTGGCTATTCCCATTAGATGAAAGCATATAGCAAAGGAAACTTCTTTTTTCACATTTATTTTCTCTCTCACTAGCTCACTTGTATGATTGACCTCTCCAGTGATGATACATGTAGGAACAAAAAACACCACCAAGCTACCCCTCCTCCCCTCCCTCCCTCCCCCCACAGCCTGCACGCACGCACACACACACACACACACACACACACACACACACACACAAGGAAATTATCCCTGCTGACACAATGCTGTTTCGTATTAGATCATAACATTGTTATGCATAATACTTTTCAGAAACTTTCTGACCTGCAGAACAATATTTTTATACTAGTATATAACTTCATAGTCTGTTGTATTTCTGACATTGTTTCTATATGTATCTTGAAGTTGAGCTGCATTAAACTACCAACATGTGCTTTTGGAACACTTACCTAATGTTTCCTTGCCTTAATTTTCTCATTTGTGAAGGAGTATTGGGAAAATGTATTTGATGGATAGAGTTTTGAAGAGGAGTGAATAATTCCTACTACTACTAACATGATGATGATGATGATGATGATGATATCAAATATTCTGTAAATAATGACAGTGCCAGACACCATTCTAAACATTTTATGTCTTTACAAAGAGTTCCCCAATTATTCGATTGTCTCTCATATTTAGCTAGCTTTTACAGATTGTATACTCTGTGCAGTGGTTTTTCTTTTCTTATCTGCCTGGAGAATGCCAATACTCCTTCACAACACACTCAAGCACCTCTTATTCTGTGAAATTTTGCTTGATGCCTTGTGGGGCACAGTGAGAAACCACTTTTTTGGTTGCATCACATTTATTCTGTTTCTTCATCTTTTTTTTTTTTTCACATTGTGTTGAAGGCTACTTTGTTCAAGAAATATACTGTGTGCTTCTCAGTGACAGAGATGTTATTTTTCTCACTTCTGTCCTTTGTGCCTAGTTGAGTGCATAAACGCAGGATAAATAATCAATAATGTTGTATTCATAAATAAACTGCATTAAAAATAAATGATATAAAACCCATACCTTGTGAACATCTTATGAACATTTCTTGAATTTAGTTGTTTTTTGTTGAAATCAAAAGAAAGACAAAATAAAGGTCTATTTATTTAACTGCTCTAATGTTTGTTTGAGAAAAGTCCTTAGTTTCTCTATCTCTTTCATGTACATCTTCCATTCTACATAATAGTCAAATGCACACATAATATTTTTTATTCTTTTTTATATAAGATTAAACTTATATGGAGCAAAACTATATGGTGCATTTGGTAACAGGTTCATGGTTATATTGTTTCTGTTCTCTAAGACATATCTAGGTATTGACAACAAAATTTCAAGAGTGGCTCAAACACTGCACCAGTAGTATATGTTGGTAAAAAAAAATTAGAATTCATCTTGAAGATATTATATTTTAAAATGTGTTTACCCACTTCCTAGCCAATTTCATTTCTAGGAGTCATGCTACAGAAAGAGTTGCTCTAGCACATTACCACATAAAGAAATATTTATAAATATGCTCATGGTAGCATTTCTTGACAAAACTATCTGAGACAACCTATATGTATACTAGATCAGAAATTGTTTTGTCAGACTCCCTTTTTGTCGTTTCATTTATTTTTCTAACCCCTAAGAAATATAACCTGTAAAATCTCTTATTTCAGTGACAATACATGTTCAGGAAATAAATTCAAGGATAAACATGCCAAGAAAAGAAAATTTCTCAATGATATTCTGAGTAGGATTGTTGTAATTCTCATATTCTTAGGCAATTCCAGAGCAAGCTCTTTGATGAGCAGAAGGCATCCTCAGAAACATCACATTTTATTGCATAAAATAACATAAAGAGAGATGCAATCTGAAAATTCAGAGATACCACACTAAGAATTGCGTGGAAGTGTGAGGGAGGGGAAGAGAGAGAGAGAAAAAAAGACAGAAAAGGAGAAAAAGAGAGCAAAAGAAAGCGTCCTCCCATACCCCCACACATCAGAAACTCGATTCTCCATTTCCTTGTCTAATTAGTATTTAGGTATTCATGGTCCAAAGTTAGTGTCCTTCTTAAGGGAAGAACAAGGTAAAGGAGATGGTGAAGGCGATCTAAATTCCTGTCTGAATCACCCAAATATGTCATTTATTATCAGCTGAGTCTGTGAGGTTCAGACTCATTTCAAATCACTCTTGGTACTGAAAAAAATGTATGTATTTTTTTTAATGTAGCGAAGAAATTAACACACATGAGAGAGAAAATATTTAAAGTCTACTTAATATCTACTCCCACCATAAAATTCTCTTACCACTCACTTCAAGCATTCTTCCTTCTTAGAATGTTCTGTAAGTGTGGACTCTACTGGAGTTTAGAACTTGAGTTAAATCTCAACAAGCACTGGCTATTAAAATAAAATTAATTCCACAGTAATTAAGCATTCTTGTATCTATCTATCATCTTTACTTTGCTTATTTTAACAAGTATAAATGAGGGGCATAATTCACTAGCAAAAAAATATCTGGAAATAATTCACACATATGGAAGGCTGGATGTGAAAAAGTAAGGATGATTAAAGGAAACCTCTATTATATAAGCAATATAATTGATCTAGGAAGAAGAAATATCTTTTAAGCTATTATATTTTATCACAAAAATCTATATTGTAGGAATTATTGCGATCATTGCTAATTTTGCTTTTCCTCTGGAATACATTCAAGATTTATGTTATTCTCACTGATTAGAAAACATTAGATTAATTTATGCCCTTTACCTTAGTAAGCTCAACAAAAATCCTCATGAAAATAGGAAAGAAATATAAATTAAAAGTAGTTATTTTGGATTGTGATATATACAAATAAAAACACATTTTTCAGTTCAGTTCAGTTCAGTCACTTAGTCGTGTCCGACTCTTTGTGATCCCATGAACCACAGCACGCCAGGCCTCCCTGTCCATTACCACCAACTCCTGGGGTCCACCCAAACCCATGTCCATCGAGTTGGTGATGCCATCCACCCATCTCATCCTCTGTCGTCCCCTTCTCCTCCTACCCTCAATCTTTCCCAGCTTCAGGTCTTTTCAAATGAGTCAGCTCTTCACATCAGGTGGCCAAAGTATAGGAGTTTCAGCTTCAACATCAGTCCTTCCAATGAATATTCAGGATTGATTTCCTTTAGGATGAACTGGTTGGATCTCCTTGCAGTCCAAGGGACTCTCAAGAGTCTTCTCCAACACCACACTTCAAAAGCATCAATTCTTTTGTGCTCAGCTTTCTTGATAGTCCAACTCTCACGTCCTTGTTATCAATAACCTCAGATATGCAGATGACACCATCCTTATGGCAGAAAGTGAAGAAGAACTAAAGAGCCTCTTGATGAAAGTGAAAGAGGAGAGTGAAAAAGTTGGCTTAAAGCTCAACATTCAGAAGACTAAGATCATGGCATCTGGTCCCATCACTTCATGGCAAATAGATGGAGAAACAATGGAAACAGTGACACACTTTATTTGGGGGGGCTCTAAAATCACTGCAAATGGTGACTGCAGCCATGAACTTAAAAGACACTTGCTCCTTGGAAGAAAAGTTGTGACCAATTTAGACAGCATATTAAAAAGCAGAGACATTACCTTGCCAGCAAATGTCAGTCTTGTCAAAGCTATGGTTTTTCCAGTAGTCACTTGTGGATGTGAGAGTTGGACTATAAAGAAAGCTGAGCATTGAAAAACTGATGCTTTTGAAGTGTGGTGTTGGAGAAGACTCTTGAGAGTCCCTTGGACTGTAAGGAGATCTAGCCAGTCCATCCTAAAGGAAATCAATCCTGAATATTCACTGGAAGAACTGATGCTGAAGCTGAAACTCCAATACTTTGGCCACCTGATGTGAAGAACTGACTCATTTGAAAAGACCCTGATGCTGGGAAAGATTAAAGGAGGGAGGAGAAGGGTATGACAGAGGATGACATGGTTGGATCGCATCACCGACTCAATGGACCTGAGTTTGAGCAAGCTCTGGGAGTTGGTGATGAACAGGAAGCCTGGCGTGCTGCAGTCCATGGGATCGTAAAGAGTCAGAGATGACTGAGCAACTGAACTGAACTGAATTGAAATGTTCTAAGTTTCTTAAGAGCTTTTCTATTTGTGACATAATCTGATAAAGTCAGTTAAATTATGTCATTTTTGAAATTTTACTTACAGGTTTATGAACTTCATCAGAAAGAGAAACATGAAAAAAGTGAGTTAAGACCTTTCATGATATTAAAATATATACATCAATTGCATGAATAAAATTGTGGATGTATGCTATGTGACAAAATGTTCTATCTTCTGCTATTCTCTTTCTTGTGTGACCGCCAAGGGTAATTAATCTCTGATGAAATTAACATCCTTTGCAGATTTAAACCAAGTTAATATTCTGTCTATATCATGTTTAAAGTACAGTATTGTCCTTCCAATACAGTGAAGCTAATCTGGATGCTATATTTGGAGACAAGTAATAGAAAAGAGTAGACATTACTTTAGGAAAGTTAAGTTCAAAGTTCACGTCTATCATTTGCTTACTGTGGGATACTGATTATTCTCTGTATATAGTATTTAATTTATTTCTCATAATGAAAACAAGCAGATACCTGTTTCAGTGCCTGATAATGTGATAGGTGCTCCTTAAGTGGTGGATCTTCCTTTCAGTGGATGCATTCATCTCATGTAAATATTCTTAACTTGATGGTTTTGCTTTTACTCTTCTGAAAATATGGCAGTATTCAACAATGCAAGGCAGTAAGGTTTTCTTTAGCAGCATTTTTACACTTGTCATAATTTTAAGATTTCCATCCTCTTAAGAACTATTTAGTGGTAAGAACTTGCATAGTGAAGGGAACACTTATTTACTTTATTAGTACACTGTCCAGGACAGTATCTCTACATGAAATATATTACTTAGCAATTGCTTTTTAAATGTAATTCATCAAAGCTATATTATTAAACTTATCTGAACAACTTTAATAGACATTTCTACTGTTTAAAAAATTAAGAAGTTTCTATACTCTTTCCTCTGAAAATCCATATTTGAGTATATACCAGAAATAGTGAAAGAGGTTCTACTTTAAAGTATTGGATAGCAAATTGAGTTACTGCTTTAGGTATATCATATTTATACCAATTAGCATAAACTAAGTGGTCATTGATATTTGTGTCAGTGATCTGTAATTTTCATTCTAAAATCCCACCACACTTTCTTGAGAGCTTCACTGAAAGTGACATGTGAGTATTTGCTAGGTTATTAAAGATCTAAATCCAAAATAAACTTCTTAAAGCATTCTATTTGAATTTACATCCCATTCCTCATCATTCTTCATGCATTTCCAGAATATAACCTATGGTGAAATACATGAAATGTGAAACATATAGTGATACGTGATGTTATAAAACAGATTAAATAATTTCAAGATGTACTGTATTGGTTTGGGGGTTATTTGGAATGAATGTGTTTTCTCCTTAGTGGGGGAAACATATAAACTCTGGCGAGGGGCAGGGGGACAGGGATTAAAATTAACTGACCATCTCTGTCAAATTGACAAAAAACTATGGTGAAAGACTTTAAAAACCTATTTTACTTTTAGCAAACCCTGAAATCAAGGCACTTGCTTTTGATAATTCTGTTTTAAATTAAGTTTGCAGTCAGAAAGATTTAAAGCTCAAAAAAAAATTTTGCATTTTATGTGTTCTGTTTAGTATTCCTGATAGTTCTTGCTTGCTGTTGGATCAATAATAAGTCAGTTTTCTCTTGGACAATCTAGATTTAATTCTACAAATCAATTAGATTAAAATATTATTTTTAATTGTACAATCTAATTAATTAGTAAAAATGTTTAACAATGTCTTAGGCATTTATTTGCCTGAATATTTTGTTTTGTTTCAAGCTTTGATGTTATTCTAAATAATTTTATGATGAGATTTAATGTCATAGTCTCTGTCATATTAGAAGCATATTTAAATATCTAATAGATTCCCCCAAACAATATAAGTTTCATCTCCTTGACTACTTTGTTACATATTGAGAGATATGCATGCATGTGTGTGTGTCTGTGTAAATATAAATGTATCATTTGTACTGTGGATAAGATTGGAGCTGGAATAAGGATAATAATCCTAAGTTTCCACCTTATAATTGTCAATTTTTCAGAAAACTATACACATACACACACCAGTAAACCTATTAACTAGTATCTGCATAGTATCTGTAGCTATAAAATTTGACATTGCATAGCTTTAAAACATCTCATTTTAAAAGTATACCATATTAATCTTCTACATCTATAGCTACATATCTATGTTTAGCTTTTAAAGTATATTAGAAATATTTTGTAACCTGTGTCTAAGAAAGTATATTTTTTGAGTATCTTGATCAGTAGTTTCCCACCGGGTGACATGATAATGGTATCACTAATAGAAATAAATGCAGATATACTTTGTTGTATTAAACTTTGCTCTATTGCACTTTTTACTAGTTGAGAGTTTGTGGCAACCCTTTGTTGAACAAGTCTGTTGACGCCATTTTTCCAAAAGCATTTGCTCACTGTAAGTCTCGATGTCACATTTTGGTAATTCTCACAGTATTTCAAACTCTCTTATTATTATAATATTTGCTGTGGTGATCTGTGATCAGTGATCTTTGTAAATTGTTTTGGGATACCACAATCTGTGCCCATATAAAACGACAAACTTAATAAATATTATGTATGTTCTGACTGCTACCCCAACTGGTTGATCCCCTATGTCTCTTCCTCTCCTTGGGCCTCCCTGTTCCCTGAGACACAACAGTGTTGCAATTTAACCATTTAATAACTCTACAGTGGCCCCTAAGTGTCCAAGGAAAGGAAGAGTTACATGTCTGTCACTTTAAATTAAAAGCTAGGAAAAAAAATAAAAAGCTAGGAATCTTAACCTTAGTGAGAAGAGCATATCAAAAGCTGAGATGGGCTGAAAGCTAAGATTCTTGTGCCAGTTAGTCAAGTTGTGGATGCAAAGGAAAGTTCTCTAAGGAAATTAAAAGCACTATTCCAGTAAACACAGAAGTGACAAGAAAGTGAAACAGCCTTATTGTTGATATGGAGAAAGTTTTAGTCATCTATGTAGAAGATCAAATTAGCCACAACATTCTTTTCAGCGAAAGCCTAAACCAGAGCAAGGATCGACTATCTTCAATTCTTTGAAGGCTAAGAGAGGTGAGGAAGTTGAAGAAGAAAAGTTTGATGCTAGCAGAGGTTGGTTCATGGGGTTTAAGGAAAGAAGTCATCTCTGTAACATAAAAGTGTAAGATAAAGAAGCAAGCGCTGATATAGAAGCTCTAGCAAGTTATCCAAACTTAGCTGGAACTAAGTTTGGTGAAGCTAAGTTGGATGAAGATGTATACACTAACAGCTTTTCAATGTTTAGCCTTTTAAGTGGAAGAAGATTCCATTGAGGACTTCCATAGCTAGAGAGGAGAAGTCAGTGCCTGGCTTCAAAGCTTCAAACGACAGACTGATTCTCTTATTAGAAGCTGATGCAGTTGGTGACTTTAAGTTGAAACTAGTGTTCAGTTACTATTCTGAAAATTCTAGGGCTCTTAAGAATTAGTCTAAATCTACTCTGCTTGTGCACTGTGAATGGAAGCACAAAGCCTAGATTACAGTGTATCTGTTTGCAGTATGGTTTGCTGAATATCTTAAGGCAACTCTAGAGACCTACTGCTCAGAAGAGATTCCTTTTAAAATATTACTGCTCATTGACAATGCATGTAGTCACTCAAGAGCTCTGATGGAGACGTACAATGAGATTAATATGTTTTAATGCTACTAGCACAACATCCATTTGCAGCCCCATGGATCAAGGAGTTATTTCAAATTTCATGTCTTATTTTTTTCAGAAATAGAAATGCATTTTGTAAGGCTTTACCTGTCATAGATAGTAATTCCTCTAATGGATCTAGACAAAGTAAACGGAAAACCTTCTGGAAAGGATAAATGCCATTAAGAACATTAATGATTCATGAAAAGAGATCAGAAGTTTATTTCAGTGCTCATGGATGACTTTGAGGGGTTTAAGACTTAAATGGAATAAGTAACGGCAAATGTGGTGAAAACAGTGACAGAACTGGAATTAGAAGTAGAGCCCGAAGATGTGACTGAATTGTTGCAATCTACTGGTAAGACTTGAACAGAGTTGCCTCTTCTGCAGAAGCAAAGAAAGTAGTTTCTTGAGATGAAATCTGCTCCTGGTGAAGATGCTGTGAAGATTTTTGAAAAGATAACAAGATATTCAGAATATTGCATACCAACTTTGGTAAAGCAGAAGCAGAGTTTGAGCAGATTGACTCCAATTCCTTTAAAAAGTTCTACTGTGGGTAAAATGCTATCAAACAGTATGGCATGCTACAGAGAAATTGCTTTTGAAAGGAAGGGTCAATTGATGACACAAACTTTAATGTTGTCTTGTTAATAAATTGCTAATGGCCACATCAACTTTAGCAACCACCACCCTGATCACTCTCAGCAGCCATCAACACTGAGGAATGACTCTCCAAGAACAGAAAGCTGTGAGTCACTGAAGGTTTAGATAATGGTTAGCATTTTTGAACAATAAAGTTTTTTTTTTTTTTGTTAAGGTATGTACTTTTTTTTAGATGTGATGGTATTGCACTCCTAATAGACTATGCTCTCAGTATAACTTTTGTATACACTGGGAACTCAAAAAATTTATATGACTTGCTTTATTGTGATATTCTATTGTGGTGGTCTGAAACCTAACTCAAAATATTTCCAACATATGCCTGTAAAGAACAGGAGAAGAGAATTTGGAGATAAGGTAACTGGTTTTAGATATAGTAGAAATAGGTCTGATTTAAGAGGCTGGAAATTATTTTACACCTATTTATGCTGCAAACTAGTTGTTTGATCTTGGCAATGTCACTTCTTTGTTCTGCCTCAGTTTCCTTATATATAAAAGCAGAATATTAAAATATAAAATCTCTATAGAGCACCAAAATTTCCAAAGTCAGTGATTTATGATTGTCAGGACTTATATTTAATGGGCATCTGGGTACATTGTTTTCCATTTGTCTCCAGCCACTTAATACTTATGAGTCTGTTGAGTTGGCATGGCTAATTCTGAAAGATAATCAATAAGTAGAAATTGCTAATGAATCTCCCATACAACCCATTAGATATTTTGCTGAGGCAAAAATTGTAAAGTAATGTGATTTTAGATACTATTTTATTATTTTAGGTAGTATTTTAGAATATTATTTTAGAATCAGGAGGTCTGATGAAGTAAGCAGTACCCATCCTCAAAAACTCAAAACCGGATAGCTCTCACTATATATATATATGCTTTTATATATATATATTTTAATATATATATATATATGTAAATGGCAGGAATGAGTGACAACATCTCATTATCCCATTCTACTTTCTGAATTTTCATACAAATCCAGTATTTCATACAACATCACTGAGCTCATCATCGTCCTTTCTACTCTGGGCTTTGGCTCTGCACTGTCACTGTTAAGTACATATTTGCTTAGGGAATGATGATGCAAAAATTGCAGGCTGCCTACCTGGTAACTAGTCTTCCTTTCATGCATATCAACTGAACCCAGATTGCATTTAGGGGAGCACATTCGTAGCTGAAAATTTCCCCAGTTTTCTTTGCAGATAAAGATTGATCAGATAGCCTAATTATAGCCAGAGTGATGCACAGGAGAGTCATGTGGTAGTGTTACCAAAAGCAGGGTTTGTCCACTTGCTGCTCCAAAGCCAAAAAAGAAACGAGTTGGTGGAAAGTTTGCTTTATTTTAGATACCAGCAGCCAGTGGGGAGAGTGGATGCCTGTCCAAATGCAGCCTCTCCCCACTGATAGTCAGTGGGAAAAAAAACTTTTATAGACAGAGGGAGGCGGCTACAGGCAGTAACAGTACAGTCAGCTCTGACAGTCATTTTGAAATTGGTCATGGGTGGTTTGAACCGTGTCATCTTGATTGTTTTAGGTACAGTTAATCTTCAGTTCCATGTTAAGTTTGCTTCCATTTCTTTGAGGCCAGTATCAGAAGTGTGGAAGCTTATGTCATGACTACAATCTGGTCATAGTGTGTTCTTTGGTCTCCTTTGACCATTTTCCTTTCTATCTGCATGTCCTCAGTTCTCTGATCGCACTTATTCTTTGGCTAAAGTTTTTCCACAGACAAAAGACAGACTGAGGACATGGCAGTGGGGGCCAAGGACCATAGGGTCCTGCTCCGTTACAGATGTTGTTGTTGTTGCTATTCAGTCACTAAATTGTGTCCAACTCTTTGCCACCCCATGGGCTGCAGTACACCAGGTTCCTCTGTCCTCCACTATCTCCCAGAATTTCTTCAAGTTCATGTCCATTGAGTTGGTGAGGCTATCTAACCATCTCATCCTCGGCTGTTCCCTTCTCCTTTTGCCTTCAATCTTTCCCAGCATCAGAGTCTTTTCCAGTGAGTCAGCTCTTTGCATCAGATGGCCAAATTATCAACATCAGTCCTTCCAATGAATATTCAGGTTGATTTTCTTTAGGATGGACTGGTTTGACCTCCTTGCAGTCCAAGGGACTCTCAAAGGTCTTCTCCAGTGCCACAAGTTGAAAGCATTAATTCTTTGGTGTTCAGCCTTCTTTATGGTTCAACTCTCACATCTGTACATGACTACTGGAGAAACCATAGCTTTGACTAGATGGGCCTTTGTTGGCAAAGTGATGTCTCTGCTTTTTGATGTGCTGTCTAGGTTTGTCATAGCTTTTTCCTTCCAAGGAGCAAGCATCTTTCAATTTCATGCTTTCAGTCACCATCTGCAGTGATTTTGGAGCCCAAGAAAATAAAATCTGTCACTGCTTCCACTTTTTCTATCTATTTGCCATGAAGTGATGGGACCAGATGCCATGGTCTTAGTTTTCTTAATTTTTTTAATGTTGAGTTTTAAGGCAGATTTTTCACTCTCCTCTTTCACCCTCAAGATGCTCTGTAGTTACTCTTTACTTTTGCCATTAGAGTGGTATCATCTGCATATCTGAGATTGTTGATATTTTTCCCAGTAATCTTGATTCTAGTTTGTGATTCATCCAGCGTGGCATTCTGAGTGATGTACTCTGCATATAAGTTAAATAAGCAGGGTGACGATATACAGCCTTGTCATACTCCTTTCCCAATTTTGAACCAATTGTTCCATGTCCAATTCTGTTACTTCTTGACCCGAGTACAGGTTCTCGGGAGACAGGTTAAAGTAACCTGATACTCCCATCTCTTTAAGAATTTTCCACAGTTTGGGTTAAGTATAGCTCTTTAAAGGAGAACACTCAATTGACATGAAACTTTTTGCCTTGTATCCATGTCCTTCATTGCTGTAACTTGACTCCACCAGGGTCATATGGTGATGGCATCAGTATCTAGTCCTATGCTCTTGAGCCATTGAATCAACAACACAGCTGCTTAACTACAAAACTCCTATTACTTGAGCAGACATACTTCTACTTTATTAAGTTAGTGAAAATTTTTTTATATCATGGAAAATTCATTCTTTACTGATGGCTACATGGATGATTGATAGGTGTATCTGATGAAGGAATAGAAGAGATAATAACTAAATAACTTCAGTAACACAGGAAGTTGTGCCTCTGGTCCTAGACTTTGAGTATGTTAGAAATATTTTACAGACACAACAACATTCAAGTCCAGGAGAAGGAGTGAGGTAGAAAATTATCACAAGTCATTCTGTAGCATCAAATTGTATGTTTCAAAAGTTCCACGATCAAATGTAGGTGTTGAAAAAAATTACAATAGAAAGGAAACAAGGATAAATTATACTTTCTTATAATTCTGTTTCTTTAGCCATACTTGGAACCAACACACAAAGAACATGGTCAACAATGCTAAGTTCCACCAAATTAGAAGGTAAACTTCTAATGTAATAGTCCTTAATGAATCTGACAGACATTCAGAGCATTGCATTTAGAACT
Source organism: Muntiacus reevesi (assembly GCF_963930625.1). Classification (NCBI taxonomy): domain Eukaryota; kingdom Metazoa; phylum Chordata; class Mammalia; order Artiodactyla; family Cervidae; genus Muntiacus; species Muntiacus reevesi. The sequence continues at coordinate 241,587,117 of NC_089250.1, forward strand.
TTACAGAATGGGCAATAAAAGAAAAATAGTGTTAACATATCTATTCAATAGATTTTTTAAAAAATGGTTCTAATTGACTTGGTAAGATGCTTAAAATTTGAGTTAATTTTCTTTTCTCTTTCTTTTTCTACAAATCTCCTCACAGTCATATTATAGACTGTATATCACAGTAGTATAATCACAGAAGAATTTCTTTCCAAGATTTTGAAAGACCTTGTAGAATAGGTAACTGGATTCTAGTCTTGTCCAAGAATTAGATGACTACTTTGGGGCCAGTTGTTTACTTTTTCTGAACTTTATTTTCCTATGTTTAAAATGAAAATAATAATACCAAATTTACAAGATTGCGTTAAGATGAAATGGCTTCATAAATGTGTTTATCAGAATGAATTTCCAAGTGAATACACAGAACAGTGAAGTAGAGCAGAGAGTTAATTTCTACTAAGCACTAAAAATTCCAAATATATTATTATACCTCTTCCAAATACTTTACCTGGACCATCCTATCCTCCAAACATCTAGAACTCTTGTTTCTTATTATTATTATTTTTAGAACTCTTGTTTATTGATATTGAAAAAGTAAACTTCAGAGAATTTCTACTAGGAAAAGTATAAGAACAATTTCTTGTATATGTAGGATCACTGATTTGCCATCATTTCTGTTTTCTAACTTAGCTGGCTTTTATGATATCATCAGCTATATTCCAGGGCTTTCCTGGTAGCTCAGCTGGTAAAGAATCCACCTGCAATGCAGGAGGCCCCGGTTTGATTCCTGGGTTGGGATGATCTGCTGGAGAAGGAATAGGCTACCCACTCCAGTATTCTCGGGCTTCCCTGATGGCTCAGCTGGGAAGTAATTCGCCTGCAATGCAGGAGACCTGGGTCCCATCCCAGGTTTGGAAGACCCCTGGAGGAGGGAACAACTACCCACTCCAGTATTCTGGCCTGGAGAATCCCCCAGACTACATAGTCCAAGAGGTCATAAAGAGTCAGACTCGACTGAGCAGCTTATCCTTTCACAGCTATATTTTAGAAATACTTAACTAAATTTCTTGGTTATGGTGGATTTTGTGATTGCTGATATTTAGGCTATGAAGTTGTTTGTCTTCTCTTTTCCCTTTCCTTCTCTTCCTATTCCTCTTCCTTTCTGTCTTCTATTACAATATGATTTCAGATATGTAGTTATCAGTTAGTCTGGAAAATGAGAATTAGTGCTATGATGAACAAATGACCAAGTGAAAACATAGCAGTCTTATTCCAAATTAAGAGTCTGAAGAGATACAAGGACCAGAAGTAATTTGTGATACTTGGTAGGTTGTTGGATTAAAAGACAAAGTTAGATATTTTGGAAGCAGTTGTATAAAGTGCAACGTAACCTATTAACTAGACTATACTATGGAATTATTCATTTTTAGGAATGATAATGGCATTGTGGTTCTGTGTGAGAATGTTGTTATCTTAGGAGATGAATGTTGAAATACAAATGAATTTTCTTAAGTTCATGTATGATGACATCAACTTCATTTCACGTTGTTCAGAAAAAAATTGTTAGACACACGTAGAAATAAAGAAAATGTGGTGGGATATTAATATTTAGAGAATCTACATAGGTTTATATTGGTGTTCATTTTATCCTTCCTTCACATTTTTTGGCTGATTTTTAAAAATAAAGAGTTTGGAGGAAAATATATATGCTTCTCCCACCCTTATTTACATATATATACTTTGTCCCACCCTGTACAAAAAAAGAGTTTTTAGCCTCTGTTTTACTTCATGGATCTTCCAGGACAAACTATCACCACAGACTTGGTGGCATAAAACAACAGAAAGGTATTGTCTGACAGTTTTGGAGAGGAGAAATACAAAATCAGTATGTTTGCAGAGTCACAGACCCTGTGGACTCTGGAGGGAAAAATTTGTTTTTCCCTAGTCTCTGTCTAGTTTCTAGAGGCTCTTGGCAACCCTTGCTCTTCCTTGGCTTGTAGAGAGAGGCGTCACGTCAGTCCTTCTATGTGTTATATGTATCTGTGTATCTGTTCTCTTTTTTATCAATATAAGGAAACCAGTGACTAGATTTAGTGCCTGTCCTAATCTAGTCTGACTTCATCTTAACTAAATACATCTCTGAAGACCTTATTTCCAAGTAAAGTTAGAGTCCCAGGTTCTGAGTAGGCATGGATTTTGAGAGGGTACTAGTCAACTAGTACTAGGGTACTAGTACACCCTCTTATTTCTAATTTCCAAGTTAAAAGTCTTGCCAAAGTGAATAACAGGCGTTATCCTCCCTTCTTTATTTAGAACTGAACATAGTATTAACCTACTTCATCAACTGGATTTATCTTCTAGCAGGCATCATGGACATCAATGTCCAACCTCTGAAGTGCCCTGGCTGTGCCATCAGGAGCATACTAGGTGACCTCAGGCACCAAGCCCTAAATGCATTCATCTTCTATATTGACCCCAGTGACGATTTCATGTTCTCACTCAAAAGTATTTCATTTTTCCTCCTCCTCTAACTTATCTTATGTTCTTTCTCCTGCTTCTTCCTTTGTTTTTTTGTTTTTTATTTGTCTCTCATGCAACACAGGTCAACTAGGAGCTACTGGGCCACTTTGACTTTGTGCCTGAAGAATACAGTGAAAATAATTTTATATTCACATTCCTATGTCATAAAAATGTCTCAGTACTAGTAATAAGACTAACTTATCTTATTGAATCTGTATTCTGTGATAAGAATTATGGCCCAGGCAACATGAGTGCTTTACATGAGTGATGTTAAGGATATCTTCCTATAACTCTACAATATAGGTAGTTTTATTATCACCTGTTATAAAAATGGAGAAACTGAATTAAATACTTTGTTCAAGACTACATATCTAGTAAATTTGCCAGACTGATATAGGAACCCAAGTATAACTGCAGAAATGCTCTTAACCCACAAGACATTCTTCTGAAATTCAAATCAAATGGGGGCCACATTTTTACTAGGACTTGTTCTCCATCTGCTTGAATACAATATAGTAGCAGGTTCTGGTTGGAGTGAGGGGTAATCAGAAGTTCATATACCTAGGTATCACCCTCTTTCTTCCAGGATACCCGGAGAATGATGGCTGTAAAATCTCTGTAGGTCTTACTCATATATTTTTAATGTAAGACATCTATAAGTCAGATGCGTGCCTTCATAGTCTCTGGTCCAAGGTCAAAGCCTGAGTTGTAAGAAATCCACAGTATATATAATATCCAACTGTTATTCTTTGTCCCTGTTCTTAGTTTTATAAATAAACTTACTCATCCATGTCCCTACTATTGGCTAAAAGAGGAGTGGTTTCTGGTCATTGAGAAAATTTGCCATATTATTTCAGATCCCCATCCAGCGTTTCCTACAGCATTCATGTGGTGGTCTTAGTCCGTATCTTGGCTTGTGCACATTCTGCTGTTAAAGACAAAGCTCCCTACCATCTTTCCTTGCATTAGTGGTTATGCCATGACCCAAGGTTGAGCTGCCAGGATGACTTATCCACATCTCCTTTTATACACAATTTGACCTTCACCAGGACCTGCTCCTTCTGTTAGTGGATCACCCTTCCAGACAGCCACAATTAATTGAGAGAAACACACACAATTATCAAACCCTTCTTTTGAGATTGTTTCTTTATATTGCTTGTGAATTGTGGTTTCTCGCTGGACTAAGAAGCAAGATACAATCTCTTCTTCTAGTACTTTTTAATTAGTAGTTGTTAACTCTTTCTCTTTCTGGTGGGTCAAAAATACAAAGCATATAGGGTTATTGTTACCATCTTTCTAAATTCCATATATATGCATTAGTATACTGTATTGGTCTTTATCTTTCTGGCTTGCTTCACTTTGATTCATGTCAATGTATGGCAAAAATGACTACAATATTGTAATTATCCTCCAAAGAATAAAAATAAATGAAATAAATTTAAAAAAAAGAAAGACCATCATGGTTTTGGAGCATCCCATAACATGAAGGGGTTGCAACTACATTGTAGTTCCAATTTTTCTTCTACCCAATCCTGTTTTTGTTCTTAAGATCACTCTCCAATAAACTTACTGAATATAAAAATAAAAAAAAAATACAAAGCAGACTTGATCTTGATACATGCCCCAAGTATATTAGAATGACAGGTTTGTCCTTATGTCTCTTTTTCCTCATTGCTGGTTTTCTCTGTCCAGATTCCTTTCCCGTTTCTTTCTGATGATCTCCTTATTTCCTGAGGCTTCGTCTGTCATGCCTGTGTAGATACATTCCAAAGTTAACATCTCCATCCTTATCCCTTCTTCAGGGTTTCAGATTTGCATCTTTGTATTTGTCACTTCTAATCCATCCAAATGCAAAAGCCAATCCTCCCCTTGCAACCACTCTTTACTTTTAAGTTATATTTTTACATTAATTAGTTAATGATTTCTTCATCACCCTGTGCTTAGAATATTGAAACCCATAGTGGTTTCCAAAATGGTACCATTTTTAAATTCTTTCAAGCATCCATGAGAATCAGTCTGCAAAGTTAGGATTCTCAGTGGGATTAATCTGCTCACAACATGTATCAACTCAATAACATTTTCTCTCTATGCTTGTATCCATCTGCTCTATCACTGTTGCTCTTCCCAATAAATTGTCTGGCCCAAAGTCCTCATTTCAGGCTCTGCTTATGGAGGAAATCCCACAAAAATACCATGCATATTGATTTAGTGAAGATAGTCCCAATATATGCCTATTATAAATAGCTATAATTAGCACCCTCACTCACTGTTTAAATTTTCCTTGTTTGGGACCTAAATGGTACACTGATACTTATCTTACTTTGGGGGTATATTAATAATACATAGTTATAGGCTCTTTCCCAGACTTAATGAATGAAAATATCTATGGATGGGGTTTGGGAGTATGCATGTTTAGCAGGTAGATCAGTTGTTCCATTGCTCATTAAAATTAAAATTATCCTGAAGTGTATAAGGCTAAAAGTCCATCCTCAATAACTATAAATATTTGCTCTCACTTAATAAACAATATCTAGATCTCTGTATATAAATTTAGGCCTCTATGCAACTCTATACTGCTTGTCCATTCTGAAATCACTTTCCTGATGGTATGTTCATTGACATCAGAATAATTGCCATTAGCCAAGTCATAATCCTCCAACAGGAAGTAATCTTAAACCTCTCACACATTACCGTATGCTAAAATCCAACCCATCCATCTAATCCCAAATCACGTGTTATCTTTTTATCAAAAGTGTTCTTTATTTTCAGACCAACTTTTATTTATTTTCTTTTGTGTTATTTTGCATCAATCACAGGTTAGTTTTCCAAAATTCTTCTTCCTTTGTCATTATTTTATGATCCTTCAAAGACAGTGACTCCTTCTGATTTATCTGAACGGTACTCAAAATGCGTTTTAAACAGAACATCTGGAGAATGATGGACAAGAGAATATGCACAAGCCAAGATAAGGACAAAGGCCACTTCACGAATGCTGTAGGAAATGGTGGATGCATACCTTTCATACAGCACTTACTAAATACGTGTGGAATTAATTAAATTCAGTGGTATGGAATTACGCTTTTAGGTTTATATTACCTAATTAAAATAAAAGTTAAGTGATTATACATTCAGGCAACATTCAAGCATGACTTATCTAAATGTCTAAATGATGTTTTTGGGACATGTACTTCTCCATAATTCCCTTATTTCTGCTTTCTCCTATATTGGCATCTTTGTCAGTTTTCAAGAGTTAGTTCCAAAGAGCTCTAAGTTTATATATGGGCTTCATATAGTTTTAGCAAAAAACAGAGGCTTCATCTTTTTAATAGTTTTGTGCAAGTCCTTGATTTGAGATGTGTTATATGCCCATACCTGACCTAACTGCTGTGTCTAGGGAAATGTGGTGATCTGATTGGACAAAACTGAATTACTTTCTAATCCTTTGAATCTTGCCAGACATGATGAGAGTTCAGAATTGGAGAGGGAGATATACATTATTAGCAAATTCAAAATGAATGAAAACTTCTTAGGCTAAATCAGTACATGTCTACTAAAGCAGAATTCTGAATGTTTCACACAATGGGAATGCACATTCCTGAACAAGCTGTAACTGGTACAAATTCTGAGTTATGAAATAGCAGGTCAGACAAGTTTCAAATAGCCCATGATGGTAACAGCAAAGTGTACATTTTGAGGAATATCAGAGAAAATGGTGAGAGATGACTAAGAAGTCTGGTGGTTTAGTCACTAAGTCATGTCCAACTGTTGCGATCCCATGGACCGCAGCCCACAGGCTCCTTTGTCCATGGGATTTTCCAGGCACGGATACTGGAGTGGGTTGCCAATACTAAGAGGTTTGTTTCCACAAAAAGGCCTTTCTTCTTCATTTTTTCCCCAGAGGTGTACGCATTAAAGAGTTTAAGTAGTGTGCCTTAGTTATGTATGATTGTGTAACAAATTGCAAAAAAAGAGAAAAAGAAACAATAACTCAGTCTTACAATTAAATGCATTTATTATCGTTCAGTTTTCTTGGTTCATGAGTCTGGGTATGATTCAGAGGAGGCCTCCGTTCAAGGTCTCACAAGGTTGTAATTAAAGCATTGACCAGGATGTGTCCAACTTCGAACTGCAAGTCCTCTTTCAAGTTCATTTGGTTGTTGGCAGGAGCCTTTTCTTTCCTTGCAGCTGCAGCACAGAGGATGTCAATCAAGGGCTACTCTCTCCTCCTAGAGGTTTCTGTAGTTTTCTGCCATGTGACCTGCTATATGCCACTTACAACATATTTGCTCATATAGGAGGATCTGTCTTTAAGGTTTTCACTTAAGTCAGGCCCACTTAGAATAATCTACCAAATTTAATAATTCAAATAATTCATTTTAAATTCAGCTGATCTGTGACCTTAATTGCACTTGCAATATCTCTTCACCTTTGACATATTCTGTTAGTTAAAAGCAAGTCACAGGTTCGTCCTGCAATCAAGTGGAGACAACTACATAAATATGTGACTCATGGGGGTCATCCCTATTCTACTGTGCCCACCACACAGTGGAATATTATAGTCATGTTTTCTGAGTAGTCTATTCATTGCTATTTCCTATTAAACTTTTTTCCCCTTATAAATAGAATGGCAAATTTTTTTCAATATTCAGTTCAGTTCAGTTCTGTTGCTCAGTCGTGTTTGACTCTTTGAAACCCCATGGACTGTAGCACACCAGGCCTCCCTGTCCATCATCAACTCCCAGAGTTTACTCAAACTCATATCCATTGAGTCAGTGATGCCATCCAACCATCTCATCCTCTGTTGTCCCCTTCTCCCCCTGCCTTCAATCTTTCCCAACATCAGGGTCTATTCAAATGAGTCAGTTCATTGCATCTGGTGGCCGAAGTATTGGAGTTTGTTGTTTTTGCTTTGGCTCCATCTCTTCATTCTTTCTGGAGTTATTTCTCCACTGATCTCCAGTAGCATATTGAGCACCTACCAACCTGGCGAGTTCATCCTTCAGTGTCCTGCCATTTTGCCTTTTCATACTGTTCATGGGGTTCTCAAGGCAAGAATACTGAAGTGGCTTACCATTTCTTTCTTCAGTGAACCACATTTTTTCAGAACTCTCTACCAGGACCCGACCATCTTGGGTGGCCCTACATAGCATGACTCATAATTTCATTGAGTTAGACAAGGCTGTGGTCCATGTGATCAGATTGGTTGGTTTTCTGTTATTGTGGTTTTCAGTCTCTCTCTTCCACCATTGTCTCTCGTCCAAAACAATCTCATTAATCTGAATGCCTGCCAAAATGAGTATAAACAATGTAGACTCATTCTACACTGGAGTAATTTAGGGATATCATATAGAGTAGGTCCCCAATTGTGAACAGACATACTGTCTAAGACAATTATTGCTACATTCTCTGTCCTCCCTTCTAAAATTTTTCCTATTTAAAAAAGAAAAAACAGCAGAGTTTTTCTGATTGAATAAAAGTTGTTTTATGAAAAATCTACTTGTTTTTCTTTAGCTATCCCAATCAGTAGGTGATTTGTTGAATGTTTTACCATAAATTATAATAATCACCATCTCAAAAGACCAAAATGAAATTTGTGGTAATTGTTATGTCCTAACAGATTACATTTTAGATAACTTAAGAATTTCCCCCACTTTCATCCTGTCTCTGTAACTGAGCTTATTGCAATTAAGAGTATGGGTCAAACAATGAAAGCTGCTAATGAGAAAAAAAAAAGAAAGTCTTGTTCTATTTTGGACTATGTTGACTGTATTCTCTGGATAATTATAGTTTCTTAAAGCTTTCCTTGGGGCTTCCCTGGTGGTTCAGATGGTAAAGCGTCTGTCTGCAATGCTGGAGACCCGGGTTTGATCCCTGGGTCGGGAAGATCCCCTGGAGAAGGAAATGGCAACCCACTCCAGTGTTCTTGCCTGGAAAATCCCATGGACAGAGGAGCCTGGTGGGCTACAGTCCATGGGGTTGCAAAGAGTCAGACATGACTGAGTGACTTTACTTACTTACTTAAAGCTTTCCTTAAACATTTCCGCTAAAAATCTCCGTTGAACTCTACGACTGATTCTGTCAGCATTATTCTTCCCAAACCTAGTCTCTGGATTGTTGTAGTTCTCTGCAAGTGAAAACTTATGGGACTCCAATTTATTCTTTTTAAAATTAAAAAATAGATTTCAGAATTGTGAAAATCATGGATTTTATACTATAAATACACATTGTTTAATTAATTAACATAATTCTGTCTTTGATATTCATGATCTTGGTAAAGTAACTGAACCTCTTCGATCCTATGAGATAAAACTCTAAGGTGTTATTACTATTGCCTCTTCAGAAAGCATGTACAAGTAATTAAAATGTGTTAAATTTTGAATCCATCATTTTGAAAGTGTCCATACATATGGACACTGCATAAGTATCTTAAGTCTTAACAATTTAGCTAAAATGTAAATACTGACTAAATGATAACTGAGAACTATGAGCACTAAGTATATATTGTTTCAAAAAAACTAGGTGAAATAATTATTGACTACCTAAAAATAAGACTATTGCTATTCCATCCAAGACGTGAAATCAGCAGAAGAGGAAAATAAAATGTATTTCTTGATCTTATGTTGTACATCCCAAACTATTCAGAAGACTACATTACCTCAATATTGAAATGCATTTATATATTTACTTATTTAATAATTTGCTCCTCTTCCTACATGTTTTTTTTACCATATCATTTTCCACAAAACATTTATGGTAGCTTACCAAAATAATATGGTATTGTCTATTAAAAAATAGTATAAATTACTCCAAAAGGGAGGAAATATAGCAAAGACTGTCTCAAGAGTTTAATATTCTCATTTTAAATCACTCCTTTGCATCTACTACCTCCATAATCTGGGCAAATGTCATAATCACTCTAAACCTCAGTTTACAAGTTTATAAAATGTGAACTAGAGTATATACTGGATAGTGTTTGAAGATTAAATAAGTTACTGCATATAACATGATTAACACAGAGCATGACAAATTATTGTCAGTTTGATGAATGCTATTATTTTTATTATTATTAATGCTGAGTTATTCTTATTATTGGTAGTAACTTGTTATTTTTATTATTTTTAAGGGAGGTGCAAATGCAAACCTGTTGCCTAGTTTTAACAATTTGTTGAGCTACTAAAAGTAACCCAGAATTTGTTTCCAAGCTTCTTAATAATCAATATTACAGGAAAACGTTTTTTCCTTTTTCATTAGGAACCTATAATTTCTATCAGAAAAGAAACACTCTGCCATTTATCTATTTTTTCCTCAAGTAATGTTTCTTCAAGGAACAAATAAAGTGGTGCAAAGTTAACATGTTTGTTGACAACTTTCTAGTAAATTCCGTAGCAGATTTTCTAGCACTTGGTCATCGTTGCTGAAAGTGGGTTGTATGACACCATATCAGGTCACTATTTAATGAAAGCTGTTCAACAGAGAGTACATAGTTTATAAAAAGCCAGTGTACTCTGTAAGATTAAAAATATGCGTACACACACACACACACACACACACACACACACACACACACACACACACACACACGCTAGGCAGGGTACAGATTCTCAAATTTTAGACATATCAGAGTCACCTGCAATGCTTACTCTTCTGCAGATTTCCAGGACAAGTTTTCAGTGATTCCGATTCACTCTTTTTAGAAATGGGCCTAGGAATCTGCAGGTCAAATAAGAACCTAGTTGATTCTGATGCAGGTCATCCAAGAAACAGTTGCTCTTTTAAAAGTGCATATGTGTATTTCTGTTTTCTATATAAAATACTACACATGTTAGATAATCTGAACCAAAATTAATTCAAAATAGACTTAAGTTTTAAAATCCTATAAAGCATTTTATCCTCTCGAATTGCCATATCAAACCATACTATATTAAAGGCCTGAGGTGTTCTTCACTAGAGAGATACATTTAACTTAATATTTCCAAAATGTATTTGTCCACAAAGTCATTTTAGCAAGCAAAAATTGTAATGTCTGTTAAGACCACTGCATCTTTTAAGAACTAGGATAATTGGCACAATAGTTTTTCCGATAGTTCCGTCACTCCTATGTGCTTTTTCTTTTTGAATTGTGTTAGTTTCTGCTGTACAATTAAATGAACCAGCCAAAGGTATACATATACTCCTCCCTCTTGGATTTCCCTTCCACTCCACCCTACCCCACTCCACCCCTATTCTACCCCTTCCCCCACCTCCATCTCCCCCTCCCCACCTCCATCACACTGCTCTAGCTTATCACCAAGCATCAAGCTGAGCTTCCTGTGCTATGCGGCAGGTTCCCACTAGCTGTGTTACACATGATAATATATATGTCAATCACAAATTCCCAATTCATCACACCTCTGTGTCCTTCTTCCCCCGCCTCATCCTCCATGTCCACACTCCGGTTCTTTACATCTGTGTCTCTATTCTGGCCCTGCAAATAGTTCATCTGTACTATTTTTTCTAGATTCCACATACATGCCTTAACATGATAGTTGCTTTTCTTTTTCTAATTTACTTTTCAGCCTGTATGACAGTTTCTAGGTCCATCTACCTCTCTACAAATGACCCAATTTCGTTCCTTCTAATAGCTGAGTAATATTCAACTGTGTGTATGTACCACATCATCTTTATTCATTCACCTGTCGATGGACATTTAGGTTACTTTGGGAAAAATCTGAGAAATTAGAGAAACCAAATTCAGGAATCCAAAGTTGTTTATATTGTGTCATTAGTTTAGTGGCTGGACACAGACGGCTGATGGTAGACTCCAGATAAACCAGTTTGCCTTGTCCTCCGCCCTGTCCTGTTTTCTTCACTGTGCTTTATGGACCTAGTTGTCTTGAGATCATTGCCTCCATAATGCTTGCTCAGAATCCATACTCGTGATCTGCTTCTAGAGAACTGGCCCATGACAATCTCCTTTTGGAACTAGTGTTGCACACAGAAGACTCTAAGAAAACTAAAACAGAAGAATTGAGATTCTATGTCTATGACACAGCATTCTCCATGAATAAAACTTAAGTTCTATCACACCTCTGTTGATTTGAATAAAAACTGAGCAACATGTGTATCCTATTTGCCTGTGAATGTTGGCATTCTGCCTCATTCATTTTCTCTCTATCATTTAAAATCCTCATGAGATTGTGAATGCCCAAAATGTTTTCTCAAACTGTTTGATACTGCCTGGTAAGGGTATTCTATTAGGCAGTATAGCATATTATTTTAGATCTCATAAAACTTGTAAAACTTGAGTCTCGATTGTGTTTTATCACTTATTTCACTTGGGTCAAGCAAGTTTGCCTGTTTGCAAAAGATACATTAATATATACATAAAATTCCTTCAGATGTCTGTTTTGAGGATTCCTTTCCTTCCCTTTGCAAAATGGAGTAAATGCATTCAGCTCAAATTCTTTTATAAGTATTCAATGTGATAAATAGCATTTAACTTGGTAACTGTTACTGAGATCTTTAATATTTAGCAGGCATTACTATCTAGCACAATGTCTGGCACATTGTAGGCATTTTTAAAAAGTTTTCTTTGGAATAGATATTGTTGAATATTTAAGTATTAAGCTAACTTCAATATCTTTCACAGAGACAATAATTCACCTGAAATTGAATTACTTTCTTTTTGTAAAATAACCCAAGAAGCCCAAATAAGCCAAAGGCCACTTCAAATCCTCTGTGGAAAAAGGCAAAAGCATTGACTAACAATAAGTACATTTCTAAAGGCAATATTGTTGGTGATTTAGTTGGCCAAAGAAATAGTGAAAAGAATGCAGGCAGAATGCAAACATAGGAACTGATTCCTAAAAAAATGCTATTTCCATATGCAAAAGTTTCAAGTGGAAATTGTGATATTTACTGTATCTATCAGAAAATATAAATGTATATTTTCTGGTTCATGCCAAGATATGCCTATGGAAATGCTATGTGGGCAGTAAGAAATGGAAAGCCCCCTCCTCCACCGCCCCAACACACACACACAAATACACACAGACATATGCACCTTTCTTGTTATGTTCATGGAAGTTTTGAAATGTTTTAACTCAGGTTGATATGTCAAATTAAGTAGAGAGAAGGTATTTTTTCCAAAGATTGAGAAGCATGACAATTTGTCAGTCTGATCTGACAAATCCATCCCCAGAGGTATTTAGCAATGCTACCTGACATAGAGGTAGAAGCTGCTTTCTGTTACTGTTAAGCAGAGATTTTAAAGATTATTAATGAGAGATGGAGAAAAGTATAGAGGGAGGGAGTGGGGAGAGAGAGAGGCAGAGAGAAAAAATGTGAATTATCCTGCAGTGTTTTCATGTTTGAAGCTTCTTGCCAATGGAGAGCACACCACCAGAGGGGACCTGATTCTCATGGAGTGGTGTGTATATCACCACAGTTTCAAAGGGCACTGAAAGAGGAGCCAAACTCCCTCCTACCTCCCTTTTCTCCAACATATTCCTCCCATCTTTATAGTCAAACTCTCACATCTGTACATGACTACTGGAAAAACCGTAACATTGATCAGATGTACGTTTGTTGGCAAAGTCATGTCTCTGCTTTTTAATGTGCTGTCTAGATTGATCATAGCTTTTCTTCCAAGGAGCAAGCATCTTTTAATTTCATGGTTGCAGTCACCATCTGCAGTGATTTTGGAGATCAAGAAAATAAAAGTCTGTCACTGTTTCCATTGTTTTCCTATCTATTTGCCATGAAGTGATGGGACTGGATGCCATGATCTTAGTTTTTTGAATGTTGAGTTTTAAGCCAGCTTTTTAACTCTCCTCTTTCACTTTCATCAAGAGTCGTTAGTTCCTCTTCACTTTCTACCGAAAGCGTGGTGTCTTCTGCAAATCTGAGGTTATTGATATTTCTCCCGGCAATCTTGATTTTAGCTTGCACTTCATACACATGTCAAAACTGAAGCAGAGAGCTCCTTGGTAAACCACATTATTTTGCTTCTAAAAATTAAATATTGAGATCCAACTCAAGTCTGTCCATGTTGGACCAGTTATACTCAGTGTTTGTCAAATTATGACTTCTGAACTGCCTGGTGAGTCTCAAAAATGGCCATTAAAAATGACTTACAAAAAGATATTTACTACTCTTGAAGGGCAACAATATTAACCTCAACCAAGCTGAAACTGCTCAGTGGCATTTCAGGGGCTCTGAGGAACTCTCATTCTTTATGTCTCAGCACAGAAAGAATTCAGAAAGAGGCAAAGTGATATATATACACATATATATATGTATATATATGTGTGTGTGATTTATTAAAATAGGATGCTTGTGAGTCTTACAAGAAAGTGGGGAAGAGGGTGCTGTGTCCTGAGAACTTAATGGGCTATAGTTTTACAATCAAAAGGAAAGTGAGGAGTGGGGAGAAGACCATCTTCCTCACTTTTTTTCTTCTTCTTTTTCAGTCTTGAGTAGGCATCAAGCTTCCATCATCAGCTCCTCCTCCACATCAAGCTGGGGTTTTTTCTTGTCCCTAAACGATCAAAGCAGGGCTGTCGTGGCACAATGGAAATGAGCAAAAAGGTCATAACATATGCTAGAAAATGGTAAATCATCTCAGGTTTCAGTATAATGTCACCTTTTCTTTCCTTATATTTTTGTTTTTCATGTGCACAGAGATGCATGTCCTAGGAGCTGAGTTCACTGGGTAGCATGTAGGTCTCATGCCACCATTGTTTTATTCTTTGGGGTCATGTCTCATGCCTCTGATGCATGGTTTTATCGCTAAGCAAGTCTGCTTATCTCTGTGGTTAAGCAAACCTGCTTTTTTGAGTGATCATTAACTTATAGGGATCTCTCATACGTTTTTCTCTACTTACATTCTCCTGGTAGGATTAAATATTTAATTACCTACTTTGTACCTTTACTCTGTTCCTATCAAAGCTATTCACATTGTTTGTTATTTTCAGGCTATGGTCGTTCCCCGCCCCCCCCCCCCACCCACCCCCAAAGGCACTGCCTTTAACCTAGTGGAGATCTCATTAGGTCATAACTTTCATTGAGGAAAAGTAGAAGGTAGTAGAAGTGTGAGGATATTAATTATTCCACCTAACCCGTGCATGTCCTTTTTTTTTTTCTTTTTTAAAGCTTTCTTTTTAAAAGGAAACTTTTTAGTTTTCACTTTTTTAGATGTAGAAATACAATACAGAAAGTATAAGGTCATATGAAAAAGTAGAAGGCCTCTGACTTGATTCATGAGCTATTCTTATCTTGTGATGATATTTGCATTATAGGATGTTGCTCTCAATTATGCTGTAGTATTTTTCTTGGAAAAATAGTACTCAGTAATCATATCACCCTTATGGATTATATAGGTAGAGTTTATGTAGATTCTGCAAGCCTAATATGGTAAGAAAGTGCTCTCCTTTGGAGAAGAAATTACTGAGTCACTAATTTAAAATTTTATGATCTGGTACCAAAGCTATAATAACACTGAAATTTTCAGGCTAAAGAAAAATCATGAGGGCAATAATTGTGTCATTTTCAAGACAGTAGGCTATTTTAAAAGCCCCAAGCCACATGTACTTTACCTTTGATCATATAAACGTGAAAACAAGTTTTACCCTGTTAGGCACCATCAGACCCGTCTATCTCTCAAGCCTTCTTTCCTTCTTCAGTCTGAACCTCTCTTTTTATTTTAGAAGCTCAGCATTCAGTGCCATTTAGTACTTCTATATACAGCTGTCTGTGTTACTGTTTCATGTCTCCTTCTGCCAAAATCCACCTTCTCTACTCATTAAAATAGATATATTTGTTTTAGGTAGATTGTTTTTTAGACAGTAGCAATGTGACAAAAAGCCATCTCTAAATGTAGTAAATAATAAAGAAAAGTATTATTTTAGAATAAGAAGTCTAGAAGTAGTCAGGATCTAGAGTTGGTAAATATATCTAATGGATAGCGTCAAGGGCTCAGTTTCCTACCCCTTTCTTGGGGAGAATATAGTGAAGATAGCAGAGGTTTTTTTTTTAAGTTCCCTATTACAACTGCTGATATTACATTTAAGGAGTAAGGAAAACTTTTCCCAGAAGCTCCTTGGAAACTCAACTGGAACTCATTGTCCGGAATCATGTTACATGTCAGGACCTAAACATGCCATTGATAATGGGAATGGTCCCATGCTTGATTGGCTTCAGATGAATTCTGATAAACCACTCAAATCTGGGAATGTGGCTGAAACTGCCTCCCCTTGAAGAACTTGATTGTGGATAATTGAATCAACTGTAGTTCTTTAAACAAGAAAAAGGGTAGGATGGGATGAGGTGTACAGATCACTATTTCCATAGAGAGCCAAACTTCTTGGTCACTGAATTCTGTAAGATTAAGTTGTTAAATTTTCTGTGAAGTCTTCTCTAGTCAGACCAGACAAGGTTAATGATGTCTTTTTCTGCACTATATCTGAACCCTGTATATACCTTTACTGTTGTAATTGTCCTAGTGTACTGTACGGAATTAAATTAACTGGCAGTCTCTCCTACCAGTAGAGTACTCCTATGGCAAAAGAGGTATTTTATTCATAGCCACAGCACCCAACATTGACTGGCACATAATTGGCTGTCAATGAAATGTTTAATAAGTATAATTGGGAAGTAAATTCTGTTCATAAATTTAATAATTTCTAAATTCAATGTAGCTTTTATGATAACATTTTAAAAGAAAAATTCAGTTTGCTTATTTAAAAAAAGAGCCACTTCTATGCAAACGTTATAAATGATACTTAAGAAATTACAGCTACACAGAAAAGTACTAACTGCAAAATAAGAAAAGTAAGGATATAGATTTGAACCTATGATGGATAGATGAATAGATATAAAACAACTATAGCAAAATATTAATCATACACTCTAAGTGGTAGGTATACTTGTGTTTACTATACAATTCTTTCAGCTTTTCTATATGTTTGAAATTTTTCATAAAATATCTTGGAAAATAAAATATTTGAGGCTGTTCCTTGGTTATAATTGTATTAACTATTTTGGGACCATGTGCATATAAAGCAAGGAAATGTAGAAAAAATAAACAATTGATTAACCATAATAATGTGGTCATAGGGGGCTCTATTTTTTTCTTTTCCTTTTAATGACTGTTAACCATGTGGTTTGGGTGAGGCAATTTTATATTACAAAAAAGAAGTCACCTTGAGTGCTAGTATAGTGGAATCTGGAAACATCGAATATTTTTGGTTAAATACAAATTTATACAGAGATAATATATTTAGCAATAAATAGTTTAACACAATAACAAGAGAAACATCAAATTACACTTATGAACCAAGACCCAAAATCTGAATTTAATCATTTTTATAAAAAAAAGTCACAGATATGAGAAAATAAAGAAAGAAAATGGAAGTAGAAAGTGCTCATCATTTCCAATGTTTTCTTTTTCATAATTCAGTTTTTATTCTGTAAAAGGCTCAAACTATATTAGTTTAATAAACATTAATTGATCATGTAGTGTATTCTAGCTACTCTGCCCTTCAGACTTTGAATTGTGTTTAAAATCCTCCATCTGCAGGTAACCCTGGGGAGAATGGAATTATTCAATAAGGTTTAGCAGTGTAAAGTCACTTCTATCTATTATTACATTTTTTTTGTCTTTTCTAATATGAGACTGACAGCCAGCCAGTATCAATTCTGTTTAATTCTCTCCGGTCTATTTATTCACTGATGGAACGTACAACTTTGCACCTAAGAGCCAAGTATAGAATTTACCGACACCTGGAAAGCAGATGTGTCCAGCTAATGGAGTCTCCCTTCTGCTGACCATGACCTTTCCAGTGTGAAGGGCACATTTCTTCAGCTAAGCCTCACCTCCCAGGTGAAAAAAAAAGCCACTTCTGGTAGAAAAAATGAGATTGATAAGGGGGGCATGATTTTACCATAAAATTAGTGCCACAATTACAGATTAATGACAGTGATGTAGGATTTGGTTTACTGAGGGACATCACAGAGGGGAGATTCACTTTGAATCATGCCTGTACCTTAATCTGAAGAAACATTTTGTATTTTGTCTTACGATTTATGTGTTTTTCCTCTTACATGTATGTGGGCTTTTTCTTTGTGTTTGTGATTACAAATATGAATTTATAAAAAGACACATGTAAATACATATGAAGGAGAGAAAGGCTGCTGCTGATCATGGTAATGATTGTATTAGTTTCCTATTGCTGCTTTAACAAAATACCAAAAACTTAATGGTTTAAAACAGCACAAGTTAATATTTTGCAGTTCTGAGAGCAGAAGGATAAAAAGGGTCTCAGACTAAAATCATGTGTTGGAAGGGTGGTGTTCTTTCTGGAGGCTGTAGAAGAAAACCCTTTACCCCATTTTTTTCCAGCTTCTAGGGGCTGCCCACCTTCCTTGGCTTATGGACTCTTTCCATTGCCAAAGCAATGGTGTCTCACAAAGTCTCTCCCTCTATATTACTCTGATGCTTACTTTTTTGACCCCCTCTACCACATTTAAAAAACACTGTGATTATATTGAGACCACCAGATAATCCAGGATAAAGTCTTTATTTTAAAGTCAGTTGATAACTAACCTAACCCGCCTACCCCACCTTTGCTATATAAGATATCAGATTCATAGGTTCCAGAGATTAGGGACTTGGACACAGGAGGGGATACTTATTCTCCCTACCACAATGATTGACACAGACTATCTGTTTATGTCTTTCTTCCTCTCCAGGGAATTGGATTTGCTGAACACTGATTATGTATAAGGCATTTTAGACCTGTTGTCACTTGTTTTTCAGTATTTTTCTCATGATGAACAATTTTAAAATACTATTTCCCCTTTAAGAGAGAAGGAAGCAGATTCTGAGGACTAAACTATTGACAGTGAAGGATGGTGATTTTTATTTAAATCTCTCTGACTATAAAACTCTCCCCTATGCTTGAATCATTGCATTATAACCTATCACCCTAAAGAAAAAATTAATTTCTCAAACCACTTGAACTCTAAGATTTGAAGAGATTAAGGAAAACTATGCAAAAAAAAAAAATACAAAATAAAATTCTGAACATCCTTAACAGTCTTATGAGAAATAAAATTCATGGAAGACATTTATAGGAAAAAGGCAGTCTGATTAGTAGACAGCCAAGTTTTAAATGCCTTTTGTTTCATTAAATGCTAATGGTGGGAGAAGACTGCTGCAACTGAGCTAGTAGTAATCTCAATTATCAATTTACTAATTCATTCAACAATATTTGTTAAGCATAAACTGCATGTCAAACAGAGCATCCATTGTGTGCACAGAACTGTTCTGGTTTCTGTCTTTGTGGAGCCTGTGATTTCATTGAAATAAAAATCAAATAGCTAAATAAATATTTACTTGTGACCCTGGTAAAAGGGCGGTAAATAGGAGCACAATATGAGAGCATAATATGGTGAGGATTGATTGAGTTGTAGGGCCTGTGAAAGAAAACATGACTGAAATGAAATTAGAAGGCTAATTAGACTTACATGCAGAGCACATCATGTGAAATGACAGGCTGGATGAAGCACAAGCTGGAATCAAGATTGCCGGGAGAAATATCAATAACCGTAGATATGCAGATGACACCACCCTTATGGCAGAAAATGAAGAGGAACTAAAGAGCCTCTTGATGAAAGTGAAAGAGGAGAGTGAAAAAGCTGGCTTAAAATTCAACATTCAAAATGAACATCATGGCATCCGGTCGCATCATTTCATGGCAAATAGATGGGAAAACAATGGAAACAGTGACAGACTTTATTTTCTTGGGCTCCAAAATTGCTGCAGATGGTGAATGAAACCATGAAATTAAAAGACACTTGCTCCTTGTAAGAAAAGCTATGACTAACCAAGACAACATATTAAAAAGCAGAAATGTTACTTTGGTGACAAAAGTCAGTCTAGACAAAGCCATGGTTGTTTCAGTAACCGTGTATGGATGTGAGAGTTGGATCATAAAGAAAACTGAGCACTGAAGAACTGGTGGTTTTGAACTGTGGTGTTGGAGAAGACTCTTGAGAATCCCTTGGATAGCAAGGAGATCAAACCAGTCAATCCTAAGGGAATCCAGTCCTGAATATCCATTGGAAGGCCTGATACTGAAGCTGAAGCTCCAATACTTTGGCCACCTGATGCAAATAGCTGACTCATTGGAAAAGACCCTGATGCTGGGAAGTTTGAAAGCAGAATGAGAAGGGGACAACAGTGGATGAGATGGTATGATGGCATCCCCGACTTGATGGACATGAGTTTGAGCAAGCTCTGGGAGTTGGTGAACGACAGGGAAGCCTGGTGTGCTGCAGTCCATGGGATCGCAGAGAGTCAGACATGGCTGAGTGACTGAACTGAACTGAGGAGTTAACCAGGCTTAGATGGGTTAGTGGAGGTTTCCAGTTGAGAAATAAAGTGTGTAAAAGCCCTGAAATATAAGGGAATTTGAGATTCTCAATATGGAAGGCCCATGTGAATGGAAGATACAAGTCAGAGAAAACAGTAGTGCAGGGTGAGCTGGGAAAGAGAGTCCAAGGGACTCTGAAGAATCTTCTCCAACACCACAGTTTGAAAGCATCAATTCTTCAACACTCAACTTTCTTTATAGTCCAACTTTCACATCCATATGTGACTACTGGAAAAACCATAGCTTTGACTAGATGGGCCTTTGTTGTATTGTGTATTAGACCCATATTTTTCAAGATTACTATAAGAGCAAAGGAAATATGTCTAACTTACCTAGTATCAGTTATTATGCAAGATGTAGGCATTCACTGAACAATTCTCCCACTAATATAGTGTCCTAATTTTCTGGAAGAGTTAGCTGCAATAACACCAGACAGGCAGGTTTGCACTTAACCCAAAGGTATTTAAAGACAGGAGAGCAATGCGCATCACATCACACGACAAAACATTTGAGGAGGTCTAAGTTGTTCTCTGTGCCAGGTTAGACCCACCGTTTCATTGGGAACCATATGGCACACCAGGTTCAGAGCAAGCCTCTCCTCATTTCAGGTTATTTTACTAAGTTAGATCTTGAAAACAAGTGCTCAATCCGATGATGCTGAGTTCAGTGTTTGACATCATTGCTCCCCAGGGAGACCAGACCTCCAGGGGCATCAGAAGAGGCCATATTAATCACTTAGGTAATTTACAGCTGTTGTAACATAATGGAACCCTAGAGTCTTACAGAGTTAGCTTTCACCACATTTAAAGAGGGAAATGATGGTAATTAAAAATGGCATTTCTAATTAGTGAGAGGTTAATTAGTGAGAGGCTGGAAGGACTGAGGAGCCCAGGTCTCCCATTTCCCAATCCACTACTCCCTTGCAACTGACTACAGAGCTCTGTTTTTCTATTGCCTGCAGGGTTGCTATGGAAGTTGAGGCAAGTTTCTTCAGTATGTTAGGCTGCAAAGTAACTTTTGATAAGGAGTGTAGCTGAAATAGTCTTAGAATCTCTCTCAGCCTTTGGTATGAAAAAGATGTAAGAATATGCTTAAGCTGCATGGACAACTCTGGCTCAACACATTTGCAAGACCCAGCAAAGTTAGAGAAATAGGCTTCTTAGGATCCAGAATTGCCAGTGCACTTTAATCCTATGAGAATTTTTCAGCCTCTCTCAGAGCCTGTTTATTCTTATTTTACAGACAGTCAAAATAGCTGTGATTGTTTTGAGTAGCAACATAAAAGTAAGTAGACATTTGATTAGTAAGGGAAATAAATTACTAGTGGCGAATATTCTATCAGTATAGAAAAGTGAACATTGGAAGACAAAATAATTAAGAACAAACACACAAAAATCAAAACAGAGTAATATTTTTAAAAAAGAAAACCATAAAGAAATAAGAATTAAATTAGAATAAGAGCCTATCTCTATTCCAATAGACAGTAAAAAGCTGTGTGTATGGCACCTAGTAATAATAATCTATATCTACATTTTAGTTTTCAAAATGACTCAGGACTACTATTACACTTATTTTGATCAATTTAATCTGGCTGAAACATTTTTATATGATATTTCACACACTTAACTATCTTCTTAATTATCAGAAGTTTAACACAGTGAAAGATGTGGGTGTATGCGTTTGTGTGTTTTTTCCATGATCCTTCTTAAATTGAGTAAATTTTGGTAGTAAAAGTTGTTTTCTTCTATGTGAGATGTCTTTATATTCTGCAGAGGTTATACTTTTTAAATTCAACAAATCCTAACGTTAAAGTCTAATTAACATTTCTGTTATTTAGGGCAGAATCTTTTTTTTTTTTTTTTTAACATGACACAGAACTCTGTGGAAGAAATGCAAGAACCAATAGGGAAGTTTGGTTGGGGAGAGAGGAAGGTCCCGTTTACCTATGAACACAACAAAAAAATTTACCTCTTTATAGGATGGTTCTCCATTAAAGATCTAATTCAGGGGAAGAGTTCAGATAAGTCTTTTTAAAAGTATTTAAGCCATTATTTAAGAGAAGTAGAATTTGTCTGAGATTAAGGACCTGCTATGTGTCAGCTCCCTTATATCTGTTATGTAAATAATACCATAAGCCTTGTCAGTAAGGACAAACTTTTCACAGGTGAAAAAACTGCGGCATAGAGATGCAATATTTTGTTGCAAGTTAGATTGCTCTGTGAGGCAGATCCAGAATAAGAATCCATGATATACGTACTCTTGAACCATAAATTACTCTTCTTTGGTTTGTTTAAGCCAATGAATTTATTTATTACAGCAGCAATAGAAAACTAATACAGACTTTGAGATTATTTTCTCAGTTTTTTTCTATAAAGATTTATTTTTAGTTTTTTAATTGTAGAATAATTGCTTTATAATTTTGTGTTCATCTCTGCTTTACAACATCATGAATCAGTCATAATTATATATGTGTGTAAGTGTTTGTGTGTGTGTGTGTGTGTGTGTACCTCCTCCTTCTGGAGCTTCCCTCCCACCCCCCTTCCCCATCCTGCCTCTCCAAACCACTCTTAAGGATTAAGTCTATTAATGCCTTCACATATGTTTCAGTTCAGTTCAGTTCAGTGTTTAGTAAAGGTTAATTTATCTGTCATCATATTGTTGGTCTTACTTATTGTCATTTCTCATGTATTTTTTTTGCTGTGAATTTTTTTTTACACTGACATCCTTATAAGACTTTTATTTGAGAGTTAACATCTTTGCGTAACCTTTGTAAATTGTCATTGAAAGGGTATAAATATCCACTACAGATCCTTTATGCCCCAAGAAGAAGAGTGATGGTAATTTTTTCACCTCCAAAGACAACCATGTAGATTTATTAGCCCTCATCCTCTGAGTACCTCATTGTGACATGTATTCCCCTAGGCAAAACTATTAAGCATTAGCAATTATATTACTCTCCAATTTGCTGCCACAACAAATCACTATGTACTTGGTGAATTAAAACAACGCAAATATATTATCTTGCAGTTCTTTAGGTCAGAAGCCCCAAACCCAGTGAGTTTTATTAGGCTAAAACCAAAAGGGCAATGGTTCCGTGCTCCTGTCTGTATTCTCTACAACAGAATCTGTTTCGTTGCTTTTTCCTGCTTCGAAAAACTGTCTACACTGCTTGGCTCCTGGACCCCTTCCTCCATCTTCAAAGCCAGCAATACTGGCTTTGAATTAAATAATACTTCTTTTTTTTAATTTATTCATTTTTTATTTGCAGTGGTTTTATGTTGCTATCAAGGATGTGAGTCTATCTGTCATGCTGCTCAGTTGTGAATGCCATGCCTAGGCTCTTTCCATGGAAATCACAAGGATGCTGCCTCACCAACACGATGTCCTAAATAAATATGTTCAAACAGGAAGAAAGGAGAAGAGGTTTCATAAGTAATTTTTTCCTGTGCATGTGTTTTTTGGTCAAGATTAAAATTAAATCTGTTTCAAAAATTCCCATAGAAGATATTACCTTTCTTTTATTGACCTAAACTGTGTCATTAAACTAAGCCTATCTGTAAGAAAGGGTACAGGAATCTAAGATTACCATATTATACCAATCATAAGTCATGCCTTCTTTCTTAATTTGCTTTTCTAATTTCTTCCTGATTCACATTAATTTCTGTTGACAAGAAATAAGGAAGGAAATGACTGTTGAGTGGTGAGCCAACAGTATCTGCCATAATGGCATAGTATGTATTCAGTTCAGTTCAGCTCAGTCGCTCAGTCGTGTCCTACTCTGCAACTCCATGGACTGCAGCATGCCAGGCTTCCCTGTCCATCACCAGCTCCCGGAGCTTACTCAAACTCATGTCTGTTGAGTCAGTGATGCCATCCAACGATCTCATCCTCTGTTGCCCCCTTCTCCTCCCGCCTTCAATCTTTCCCAGGATCAGGGTCTTTTCAAATGTCAGTTCTTCCCATCAGGTGGCCAAAGTATTGGAGTTTCAGCTTCATCATGAGTTCTTCCAATGAATATTCAGGACTGATTTCCTTTAGGATGGACTGGTTGGATCTCCTTGCTGTCCAAGTGACTCTCAAGAATCTTCTCCAACACTACAGTTTGAAGGCATCAATTCTTCAGCACTAAACTTTCTTTATAGTCCAACTTTCACATCCATATATGACTACTGGAAAAACCATAGCTTTGACTAGACGGACCTTTGTTGTATTGTGTATTAGACCCATATTTTTCAAGATTACTATAAGAGCAAAGGAAATATGTCTAACTTACCTAGTATCAGTTACTATGCAAGATGTAGGCATTCACTGAACAATTCTCCCACTAATATAGTGTCCTATTTTTCTGGAAGAGTTAGCTGCAATAACATAAAACATTCTAGCATAATGTTTTTTCATATGATATAGGATAATATGCCATGTGCTGCAATAATAATTATTGTAAAACTTATTAAATCACTTAATCATGTATATGTGTGTGTGTGTGTGTGTGTGTGTGTGTGTATATATATATATATATATATATATATATATGTACAGAGAGATGATATATTGATATACACTTTTCACCTTGCCCTCAGTAGTCCAATAAAGATCTCCATGTTTTATATAACTTGCTGTCATATAATTGAACTAAAGCTTGAAATAAAAACTGATATATTCACTACATCTTAATAGATTCTTAAATTTTCTTAGGTATGGTAGAAGAGTTAGTTGTGTCTGCTGTCCTAAATTAGTGAAGTCTCAGCATTCTAGAGGGAGACAGTCAAGAAGAGTTCTGAGGGACTGTGCAATCACAATGCCAGACTCCCAGCCTTGGACCTATTTAACTCTTAGCATTAGCAAGCTGTGGCATCTCTATGAGCCTTAACTTTTCACCCATTATTTGGGAATAATAGTACTCAGTCTCATTTTATGCTGATTAAATGAAATAAGCCTAAATGCTCTTGTTGTTGTTGTTCAGTCACCTAGTCATGTCTGACTCTTTGCAACACAATGGACTGCAGCATGCCAGGCCTCCCAGTCCCTCACCATTTCCCAAAGTTTGCCCAAGTTCATATTCGTTGCATTGGTGATGCCATTCCATCATCTCATCATCTGATACCTTCCTCTCCTTCTGCCCTCAGTCTTTCCCAGCATTAGTGTCTTTTCCAATGAGTTGGCTTTTCACATCAGATAACCAAAATAATGGAGCTTCACCTTCAGCATCAGTCCTTCCAGTGAGTATTCAGGGTTGGTTTCCCTTAAGATTGACTGGTTTGATCTCCTTGCTGTTGAAGTTACTTTCAGGAGAGTTCTCCAACACTGTAATTTGAAGACATCAATTATTTGGCATCTGCCTTCTTTATGGTCCAGCTGTCACAACCATATATGACCAGTGGAAGACCATTACCTTAACTATATGGATCTTTGTTGGCAGAGTCATAATGTCTCTGCTTTTCAACACACTATCTTGGTTTGTCATAGTTTTTCAGCCAAGAAACAGTCGTCTTATGATTTCATGGCTGCAGTCACCATTTGCAGTGATTTTAGAGCCCAAGAGAAGGAAATCTGTCACTACTTCCACCTTTTCCCTTTATATTTGTCATGAAGTAATGGGGTCAGATGCCATGATCTTAGTTTTTGTTTTTAATATTTAGTTTTAAGCCTGCTCCTTCAATCTTCTTCTTCGCCCTCATCAAGAGGCTCTTTAGTTCCTCATCACTTTCAGCCATTAGAGTGGTATCATCTGCAAAGTTGAGGATGTCGATGTTTCTCCCGCCTATCTTGATTCCAGTTTGTAACTCATCCAGCCCAGCATTTCTCATGATGTGCTCAGCATATAGGTTAACAAAGAGGGTGGCAGCAGACAGCCCTGTTGTACTCCTTTCTCAATCCTGAACCAATCAGTTGTTCCATACAGGGTTCTAACTATTGTTCTTGCTTCTTGACCTCCATGCAGGTTTCTCAGGAGACAGGTAAGATGATCTGGTATTCCCATCTCTTTAAGAGCTTTCCACAGTAAGAGCATTTGGTAATAGTCTTACCAAAACATTTTTTAAAACTTGTATTTCCTAGAGTAATTGGTCTTTTCAATTGCAATTATAGGACGATCACTACTGAGCATTGGAAGGCAAGAAACAGTACAGGAAAGTGACAATGAGTAAAACCTTGAGGCTAAATAGATTCCACCACTCATTTAGCTACTTTATGTTTAGTCCTTTTTTAAAGTTATTATCTGTTTTTTTTAAATTTATTAAAGTATAGCTGACTTATAATGTTGCATTAATTTCAGGTGTACAGAAAGTGAATCAGTTTTACTTGTACATATATTCTTTTCCCATATAGGCCATTACAGAATATTGAGTAGAATTCCCTGTGCTATGCAGTAGGTCTTTATTACTTGTCTATCTTATATATATTACACTCAGCTACTTTATTAACTCAATAGCCATCATTAATTTTTTTAAGTTTCAGACTCCCAGTTTTCATATTTATGTAATGAATATAATGACCACCCACCCATTCCCCAATGCCTTAGTGGGTAAAGAATCTGCCTGCAATGCTGGAGATATAGGAGATGCAAATTCAACCCCTGGGTGGGGAAGATCCCCTGGAGAAGGAAATGGCAACCCACTCCAGTATTCTTGCCTGGAAAGTTCCTTGAATAGAAGAGCCTGATGGGCTACAGTCCATGGAGTTGCAAAGATCTGGACATGACTGAGGCACTAAACACCACATAATAACCACATCTAGCTCATGAGACTATTCTTAATATTAAATTGAGTCGTTTTATGTGGTATGCTTAATTTAAGCAATACCTAATATAGAATAATTATTCAGTAAGTATTAGATGCATTTTTTTTTTAGTTGTGGTATTCTTGCTTTTACAGTGTAGTACAACAAAATGAATTAAGTATATGTAAACATATATTAGGTATATGTAAACAGTACTTTGGCCACCTGATGTGAAGAACTGACTCATTGGAATAGACCCTGATGCTGGAAAAGATTGAAGGCAGGAGGAGAAGAAAACGACAGAGGATCAAGTGGTTGGATGGCATCACTGACTCAATGGACATGAGTTTGAGCAAGCTCCGGGAGTGAGTGAAGGACAGGGAAGTCTGGCGTGCTGCAGTCCATGGGGTCGCAAAGAGTCAAACACAACTGAGTGACTGAACTGAACTGAGCTGAGACATGTATCCCCTATTTTGTGGCTCTCCCTCTCACTACCGCCCCCGTCTCGCCCATCTAGGTCACCAGAGAGCACCGGGCCGAGCTCCTTGCACTGTTTAATGAGGCCCCATTGACTCTCTGTTTTACACATGGAGCTGCACATAGGTCAATCCCCATCTAACTATGCATGCCCCCTCCTCTGGGCCCACGTATCCCTTCTCTATGTCTGTGTCTCTATTTCTGCCTGCAAATAGGTTCATCTGTACCATTTTTCTGGATGCTGTTTTTTATGTTAATGAAAGATAGAGATTAGGGAAACTATTTCATTGAGGATAATTATCAGCATGTTCTCCTCCAGGTCAAATGATATAGAACAAGGTCAAATGCTGAGAACAACCTAGAGAACTGGAATTTGGGAGGCAAGTTATGCCATCTCAAATATCTGTGAGAATATACTAAAGGAGGTAAGATAAAACAACAAGGCATAGTAGTAGTAGCAGTAGTAAAAAGATAGAGGTCCATTGTGAGGCATTCTGCTACAAACCTTGCTTCACAGTATGGGTTTTGCATATGCCAGAGTGTCTCACCTTGAAATGAACTCAGTACAAGGTGATAATAAGCAAGATGACCAAGCATGAGGGTCTGTGTGTGGGGTTAATAAGGAGCCATATGAGAAACTGCAGTTGAAATTTGCATATGAGCTAGGGAGATACTAAGAAACTCCCCCAAATAATTTACCTTAAAGTGAACCAGAGTTTGGATGTTTGCCAAATTAAGAAATTTCCAGTATCAATTATATCTGGTCATTCAGGGATGTTTTTAACATGTTCCACATATCTCAGCACTAGCCTAAAAGTATCCAGCTGCAGAAAGTAGAAATAGAAGGGAATTGAAGAGTGAAAAAAAGGTGAGAAAACAGTTTAACAACAACAACAACAAAAAGATGGAAAGAAAAAGAAAAAAAAACAGAAAAAATATATTGTGCTCCTCCTAGCCTCCACTCCAGTTGAAAGGAAGACTTTAGATTTGGGGCTAGATTTGAAAAAGTAGAAAGAAATAAGTTAGCAATTAAAATTCATATTATGAAATCTCGATTTTTAGGAAAAAAAAAACTTGTGGTAAAAAATTCATTTTTAAAGTATTGAATATGTCAACACTAAGTAGATGAACAAAGTGTCAATAAAGCACATCTTTGAGCACCTTGGGTCTGCCAAGTTGTAGAGTCTAAATTAATATTTTAGATTCTGGTTGACTTTCAGTGCTGAGGTACACAGACTTTCTTTGTTTAAAAGTTCTTTGTTGAAACAGTGACTTTCTGACTGTGGAAGACTCTAATGCTGGTAAATAGAATAGAAGGGCACCAGGGTTATGCTCCCCTCTCTTTTATATTATCTTAGATATTCTGAATTATCCTCCAATTTGAAAACCAGTCCTAAAATTTAATAGGTAGTAGAACTATTTGTGTGATTTATCTTTTTAAAATTGCAGTGGCATTTTTACTTTTTTTACAGAATCATTTTACTTTGCCCTTGGGTGCCAACACAATGTGTCCTTTAGATATATAAATTTGACAAACTGGTTAAATAGAACATTTCTTTCTCCATAAAATAATGGCTTCTATATTAACCACTTAAGCCTCTAGGCAAGTAACTGATCTTCATTTCTTTAAAAATGTGGGACTTCCCTGGCAGATAGATGTCAAATATCAAACATTCTTTGTGAATAAACCTCCCACTGATGGCGAAGTCAGATATCCAGAGATGGTATCATTTCTCTTTGGACTAGTTTGAAATGAGGGTGATTTCACTTTACAAGGGAAGAAACAAGTAAGAACATTTGCAATAATAATAAACTTTCCCTGATGTTATCACAACACCAGTAGGAAAGTTACAAGAGTGCTGGCTTAGGAGTCAATTAATTTTGAATTTGAATACTACTTTTGGTATTGAAAAGCTGTGTCACTTTGGGCAAGTCACCTATCTCATATTGGTTTGAAGCTATGCATTTATATGAAGATAATTACAAAAAAAAAGGTTTCAGGTTTATTCACTGGCACATGTTAGGTTAAAATGAATTTATGCTTTCTTCTTCCTTTATATTTAACTTTTCATTGTATCAAAATAGAGGCAACAGATACAAACAGTTTAAAAAATAAATTAAAAAAGACAATAAGCTGTAATTTAAAAATACTCTTTTCAAAGATGAGGTTTCTCATTGCTGCTTTTCCATTGCCACAGGCACTTCATTCTTAAAAAGCTCAAACAATATTTACTGATCACCTGGGAGGCATCGCAGCACATGAGGAGACAACATGTGCTTTGTGTTTGTATTCAGCTATGCAAGCTAGAACACATAAGTTTTGTGTTTGAATTCGCGGTATCTTTTTTTTTGTTTTGTTTTAGAGTAAATATTCCAAATACTGGTTTTATGAAGATGAAATAAAATAAAAAGAGCAAGATGATCACAGAGGAAGCACTTAGTGATAATAATAACTTCCATTCATTAAATGCAAAGTAATGTGATAAACATTGTCAACATTATTAGTGAGGATTCATTTTGATATCTGACAATTGGGAGTTTAAGGTAAAGTAAGACAATTAAAGTAAATAGTTACAGTATAAAGAAGTTTGGCATCACAGTGATGCCACTGTCCATTTGATCGCTGACTTATCTGAGTCACTATTCCCTTATCTAGCAAAGAGGATGATAGAAATCCACTAGTTGGCAGTCAAAAACATTGAATTGGATTTAATAACATACTTTCAACATATGCAGTTTATTTAAATGGTTGCTAACAATATGTATTGATCATTCCATATATTCATGGCATAAAATAACAACTCTTACTTTCCCATTAAGTTGAACCTCTAATGCCTTTTAAGAAGAAAATTCAGTTTTCTTCTCTTGAGAGTCCTCCCCTTTAAACTGTCCCCAAATATTCTAGATTTGTTCTGTTAAAAGTTGGATTCCATTCTCTTCCAACAGCAGGTTATAGAGAAAACCCAAGTCTGTTCAGTTAATTACTGTCAACATTGTTTGCTATTACACAGGGTCGCAATTGAATGATGGTCCTGCACACTCTGATAGATGATGCTTGTCTGTTTGCTGGCCCAGATCCCTGTGCAGACCATGATGAATTCCCAAGAGAAGATGATAACATGCCCTCACTACTGGGTCATGCCAAATGTTTCCCAAGACACTTGGCATGCCAAGGTTATAGTTCTTGGCAACCCATTTTTTGTTATCATTTATATAGATAGCAGCCTTCTAGAACCAATGGGTCAAGGCAAGAGCTTCTTTCTCATCTTATTCTTTCCAGTGACTTTCTCTTTCCAAGGAATAAGAGAGATACTCAAAACACAACAGAATTTACTATACTCTTCGCCTAAAGAAAGGCACCCTACTTGCTTTAATTTTCCTTAGATAGGAAAGAAAAGAAAGCAGTATAAACAAACATTTTAGTTGACATGTTGATGTATTCTGTCTACTGCTATGTGAACTATTATTTGAAACAACCCACAGACTAGCACCTGGCTTATAATTTGCTTTGTCAGATAGTCTATGAAATGGGAAAGTATTACAATGCACACATCAGATAAAAAAACAGTGCTAATTTACTACCTCAAAAAATGGAGGCCAATGCAAGAGGACTGTGAATTTTTTTCTGAAGACCATATTGCTTAGTAATAAGGAATATGTGCTTTCTGGCACATTTGTTGCTGAAGCCAGTTCTATTCAGTCAGTTACTGGGTGAATCAGATGGAGAAAACCCCTGTCTTCAGTGAAGAACCAATGAAAAGTTCTAAGTCAGAAAGACTATGGCTGGATTTGTCCTTTAGAAAGCTCATTCTGGAAGTTGAATAGAAAACAGTAGTTCAGTTAACAAGCTTTTTCAGGTAGACATCAGAAAAGCAAAGCTATGGCTAAATAGAGAACTCTCTTGTTTCTATGTAGAAGCTACAGAAACCTGAAATAATTTGGGGAAAAAAGCAAATTGTCTATAACCTTAAATAATACAACCAAAATTTTAAATAGGATTTGGGATATTCTAAAATCAGTGTAGAAGTAACAACAACTCATTGTGCAATTCATTAGGAGTTTGCACCAGCATTTGAAACATAAAACACGGTTATCATTGGTTAAGTGGAGTTTACCTCTGGTTAGCAGAGGGAGAAATAAACTTTTGGAAAACAGCAGAGCATGCAGCATGATAAAGATGATATTTCAGCATTTTGAATCTTTGAATAAGAGGTCAATAAATGGCTTCAGGAAATTTACTAATTTTTTGAAAAGAGTAGAGAGTTTTGTTTCACACAGTATTCAAAGAGTGCCAGTATGGATTAAATAATGTAAAATAAAAATGAAGCCTAACAGTATTGGAAATAATAAGTAAATATTTATATAATCATAGTATACAAGGTGTCTGACCAAGACACCAAAATCAGAAAGCAAATGGAAAAAAATTGATAATTATTTAAAATACTTATATAGATGTGTCCAGTTATGTATATATAATGAGAAAATTATAATAATGAACTTCATGTGTAAAAAAAAGTTCTTTTTAAGTCAATAAAAATAATACAAACATCCAATAGCAAAATAAAACCAAGTAAATTAAAAAAGAAATATAGTTTAAAAAACAAACAAACAAAACATGTAAAGTCCAGAATTTCTCCAGTACATGTAGTCTAAGATATTTAGAGGAAGGTAGAGATTATTAAATAGCCCTTCAAAAATTTTTAAATAATATTGTCCATTATTTAATAGGTGAAGGGAATTAATTTTACAAAATTTCAGAAGTTTTATAAATGGCAGTTTTCTACCAAGGTTAATTTGGTGTTACCTATAAGATTATATATAGAAATACACATTGCATTGTAGTTTAAATTTGAAGGGAGAGACCAGGGGGAGCCAGTTATTCAGGCAAGTGATAAAAAGTAGTTGAACTAAGCAGAGGAGAGAGATTTGCAACCTAATATCAGTTACAGGTATAATAGGACATTGCTGGATACTCATGGGAGGCATGGAGAAAGACTCCACTTCTCATCCACCAAAGTAAATACAACTCTACAACACTGATGAAGAATTATGAGTTTACTGCTCATTTCATGAAGAACTGAGGGACAGGTTTTATAATGTAGTCACTTAATAAAAATCCTCCAGTTGGATATTTCATTTGCCTTCTATCCCAAAGAAGTTAAATTTATCCCCTTAATTTGTTCCCAAACCTTCTAGGAGCAAGGCCTTTGTACCAGTTTTTCCATACTTCTTTCCTAGATCTTATATGACCTCTGGCAATGTGGCAGTGACTCAAATCCTATATGCAAATGGAAACACACCAAAGTGACTATCCTTTTCATGTTTGTATCCAGGAGCATTTAAACCCCTGATAGCTTACTAAACTTTTCACTTAAAAAGAAGGCTGCACTCTCCATTGAAGATGGTGAAGGGATTTTATTCTCAAAGAACATAATATTTTTGATCCATTTTGTTGCTTAGAAATTTATTTTAAGAAACTACTCTGGAAGTACATTAGTATTTCTCTGTAAGACATTTTTCCTTTATTTTTTTTTTTTTGGTGAAGAGTAGCAGGGAATTAAAAGTGTTGTACAAGGCCATAATAAGATAGTATATATATATATATATATATAAATTATAGGTAATAGGTATAACATATAATATGTTGTGCGATCATTACAAATAATATTTTAGAATATATTTTACACATATAAAAGAGAGAGTAAGGGGTTATTCTGAAGATTTTTATTTTCTATTATTGTTTTTGATGTTATCTGTGATTGATAATTTTAAGATCAGTTTTCTTCAGCCTTGTTTCATGATGTTGAGGGTGGTGATTTATTCCCAAATTCCAATCAGAAAAAAATCAATTGCTTTTGAATTCTTCTTGACTTGAAGAACGCTGGGTTCCTGAATGCACACATACATATTGTGACAATCTTGCTGCTGCCACTGGCACTTTTCCTTCTATAGCCAATTGTAAAAATGCCCAGAGAGATTAATAATGCATTATAATTTTGGTAATTTAGATTTTTTTCAGTATAAATTACACTGTTACTTTCTTACCAGTGATACTTGAATGGTTCTTTGGTTTTTAGAAGGAGGAAAAAAATATAACATATATACAGATTACTGTTTATTTCCTGCTTTGATTTTGTAGAAACTTTGAGGTACAATTCAGAGGTATTTATCCTATAATTTTATGTCTAAATATTAATTTCATTCTATCTGACTTATAATGCAATCCAGGGTTGAAGGAGGCAAATTACATCATTCCAGAGGATTGCAAACAGATGTGAGAATGCAGTTACAGGTAGAAATGTTGAGGCCAGAAAGACAAACTACGTGGCCGTGGCAGGAGAAAATTCAGAGCCATCGGATTCCAGTCCAGTGCCCAGTGCAGTGTTCCTTCTCCAGACTTTTTCAAAATTTTTGAAATTTGCTATAGCGAACAGAAAAGATCCATAGCACAGGTAACCACTTCCTTATCCATAAACTAGGTTTACACAGATCAACTTGACCTCTTTTGTCTCTTAGTCTCTGCATTAGCTTTTCTGTACAAGTGCCACCTTACCAAGCATTCAATTTATAAGATAAATTCAAAATTTCTGGAATATATACTCATATATGAAAATATAAATAAAACAAAATAATGAATGAGATTTCACTTTAATAACCAAACTTGGCCTGCAGACTTCATGTGGCTGTGGTGATTCAGTAAAAAATTTCTAATTTCGAAGGACCCAATATGTAAAAGTTAAAAAAAAAAAAAAAAGACATAAGGCAGGTAATCTTAGTAGTCATATTTTTAAAAATTGATTACCTATGTCCAGTTTAATTTTCAGGTGAACTTTTCCAATCACTTTGAAAAGACTCAGAAAAAAATTCGTAATATCATTTACTGGAGAAATGTATTAGTTTTTTTCAGTTAACCTGGGGAGAATTGACACTTTTATAATACATTGTTCATATTTAGAATCATATAATATCTCTACAACTAATAAAATTGACCTTCACATTGCTTCGTAAAGTCTCATTTTTTAGAACCAGATTATTAATTTTAGTTAAGCTTATTACTAAGCATGTATTTTGAAGTTTTTATATTTTATATGTCTGAGTGAATCTCATTATTATATAATCTAATTACTTATTTCAATGTGTAAAATATTATATTTTAAGCAAACTTTCTTATTAATTTAATATTCTTTTCCCAGTAGAATGTCTGTGTTTCTGTTTGTCTGACAGACAACTATATCATTAGCAAGCCATGTAAATATTGTTTCTGTCTTTCTAAATTCTACTTTAGTTCTTTTCTAGTCACTCTTGCAACAGAGATAGTAAGCCCTGATTCTCAAGGAAGCCATTCTATTTAATGGTTACAAAGCAATAACCTGAAAAAATTAAAAATAAGAGTTTTGGGGTTTTTTTGGTCTATCGAAAGCCTTCTCAGTCAATTGAATATTGCTAAGGGTTTTACTACGTCAAGCTTTCATGCATGTGTGCTAAGTCACTACAGTCATGTCCAACTCTTTGTGACCCCATGAACTGTAGTCTGCCAGGCTCCTCTGTCCATGGGATTCTCCAGGCAAGACCCACTGGAGTGGGTTGCCATGCCCTTCTCCAGGATATCTTCCCAAGCCAGGGATGGAACCCACATCTCTTAAGTTTCCTCTTTTGGCAGGCAGATTCTTTACCACTAGTGCCACCTGGGAAGCCCACATTACACTTATCATCTATTGAAGATCTTACCCGAGAGCAAGACTTTTTCCACCTTCTAAGGCGTGATTATAAGATAAATTGTTTCCAAGGAAGGATGAATGTCCAAAGTAATTTCCATTAAATCAAGAACACATGCATATGTAGCCATTCATTTGTTAAACATAGCATTTGTAAACCAGGTACTGTGTATGCATTGTAGCAGATATATGTTATTCAAAGACAAACACAAAATGCCTTCCATAGCTTCAAGTTTGGCCCACTTGTAACCTGCTAATACTATCCTGGAAGGATGATTGACAGTAGGGTTTCTCAGTGTTGCTGCACAGAAGAATAACCCACCTAGCTTTAAAAAATTCTTACAAAATTTTACTGATTCTTGGTTGCTCTGATTTGGAGTCTGGATGTCCTAAGATTCATTATTCCTTGAAAAGATCAAGATTTTATTTATTTTTTGAGTAGTTTTGGGGACTTATAGAAAAATTGAATGGAAAGTACAGATACCCATGTACCCCTCACCCAACACCTAAATTCATTATCTTTTAAGGAAGAGTGATCAGGATTAAATGTAAGTTTCTTAGTTTAAAACTGAACATCTAAGTTCCTCCCTTAGAAAATGTAAACATATAGAAAAAAGTTATGATTTTTCAGTACCATTTTCATGTTCTTACACATAAAACATCTTGGTAAGTCTAAAGGAGAGCAATGAAACTGTAATTGTCTTATTTCCCCCTGCCACCGCATGACTGCATGTGAGGAAGAAAATATGCCAAGATACTAGCAAGTACTGGAATGTAGAGCATATGAATGTGGTTGTTGATTTCTTTCCTCTTTACTTTTCTAATTCTAAGGATCCTTATGCTGTTGAAAATACTTGCGGCACTTGGCACTTGTTAAAAGAAGGCACTTAATGTTAAAGTAGACAATAGCTGGGGTTTAACAGGAATATAGTGTTTAATCCTCTACTTTAAATTATTAACCAAATTCTCCATCTTAGAAAGAATATTTTTTGCTTTGGATCCAATAAAAATCATAAGCAGACAGTGCAAATGGTAACTGTTGTATGTGGATTATAGAATTAGTATAAAGATGAAAAAAGAAGACCAGAGGTAACAAAAAATAATGGTTAACATTATCCCTGCTGATTTTGTGGCCAAATGATTTTTTTAAATTTATTTATTTTAATTGGAGGCTAATTACTTTACAATATTGTGGTGGTTTTTGCTATACATTCACATGAATCAGCCATGGGTGTACATGTGTTCCCCATCCTGAACCCCCTTCCACTTCCCTCCCCATCCCATCCCTCAGTTTTATATTTTTACTATAGACCATGCTGTCTCACACTAAATTTAGGGGCAGGAGTAAGAGTTATACTTACTTTCTTTTTTATTAGTTGGAGGCTAATTACTTCAGAACATTTCAGTAGGTTTTGTCATACATTGACATAGGATCATGTCTCTATAAGTATCCTAGGGCGGCTGTAACAGATAACCAAAAAATGGATGACTTAAAATCAAGATAATCCACCAGCCCAGGTGGGATGCATGAGTCAGGTGCTCGGGCCTGGTGCACTGGGAGGACCCTGAAGGAGTCGGGTGGGGAGGGAGGTGGGAGGGGGGATCGGGATGGGGAATACGTGTAACTATATGGCTGATTCATGTCAATGTATGACAAAACCCACTGAAATGTTGTAAAGTGATTGGCCTCCAACTAATAAAATAATATTAAAAAAAAAAAAAAATCAAGATAATTCATTTTTTTTCTTAATCCTGGAGGTTGGAAGTCTGAAATCAAGGTGTAATCAGAGCTATACTTTCTCTGAACACTCTAGGGAAGAATCTGTTCTGTGACTTTCTCTTAGATGTTAGTGTTTGCCAGCAGTCCTATAGAAGCATGACTCTAATATTTGCCTCCCTTGCATTATGCCATTCTCTGTGTGGTTCTCTGTATTTTTGTTTTTTCTCTTATAAGGAAGCAAATTAAATTGGATTAAAGGCTCATTGTATTCCAGTAGGACCCCATTTTAACAAATGGTATCTTTATGTGCTTATTTCCAAGCAAGGTCATATTCTGAGGTTCCAGCATTGCAACAAAAAGAATAAAATATTTAGGAGTATATCTACCTAAAGAAACAAAAGACCTATACACAGAAAACTATAAAACATTGATGAAAGAAACCAAAGAGGACACAAACAGATGGAGAAACATATCGTGTTCATGGATTGGAAGAATCAATATTGTCAAAATGGCTATTCTACTCAAAGCAATCTATAGATTCAATGCAATCCCTATCAAGCTACCAACGGTATTTTTCACAGAACTAGAACAAATAATTTCACAATTTGTATGGAAAAACAAAAAACCTCGAATAGCCAAAGTAATCTTGAGAAAGAAGAATGGAACTGGAGGAATCAACCTGCCTGACTTCAGACTCTACTACAAAGCCACAGTCATCAAGACAGTATGGTACTGGCACAAAGACAGAAATATAGATCAATGGAACAAAATAGAAAGCCCAGAGATAAATCCACGAACCTATGGACACCTTATCTTTGACAAAGGAGGCAAGGATATACAATGGAAAAAAGACAATCTCTTTAACAAGTGGTGCTGGGAAAACTGGTCAACCACTTGTAAAAGAATGAAACTAGAACACTTTCTAACACCGTACACAAAAATAAACTCAAAATGGATTAAAGATCTAAATGTAAGACCAGAAACTATAAAACTCCTAGAGGAGAACATAGGCAAAACACTCTCTGACATAAATCACAGCAAGATCTTCTATGACCCACCTCCCAGAATATTGGAAATAAAAGCAAAGATAAACAAATGGGACCTAATGAAATTTAAAAGCTTTTGCACAACAAAGGAAACTATAAGTAAGGTGAAAAGACAGCCCTCAGATTGGGAGAAAATAATTGCAAATGAGGAAACAGACAAAGGATTAATCTCAAAAATATATAAGCAACTCCTGAAGCTCAATTCCAGAAAAATAAATGACCCAATCAAAAAATGGGCCAAAGAACTAAACAGACATTTCTCCAAAGAAGACATACAGATGGCTAACAAACACATGAAAAGATGCTCCACATCGCTCATTATCAGAGAAATGCAAATCAAAACCACAATGAGGTACCATTACACGCCAGTCAGGATGGCTGCTATCCAAAAGTCTACAAGCAATAAATGCTGGAGAGGGTGTGGAGAAAAGGGAACCCTCTTACACTGTTGGTGGGAATGCAAACTAGTACAGCCACTATGGAAAATAGTGTGGAGATTTCTTAAAAAACTGGAAATAGAACTACCATATGACCCAGCAATACCACTTCTGGGCATACACACCGATGAATCCAGATCTGAAATAGACACGTGCA
Organism: Muntiacus reevesi; assembly: GCF_963930625.1. NCBI lineage: Eukaryota > Metazoa > Chordata > Mammalia > Artiodactyla > Cervidae > Muntiacus > Muntiacus reevesi. The sequence goes on from NC_089250.1 coordinate 241,625,305, forward strand.
CCCCAATGTTCATCGCAGCACTGTTTATAATAGCCAGGACATGGAAGCAACCTAGATGCCCATCAGCAGATGAATGGATAAGGAAGCTGTGGTACATATACACCATGGAATATTACTCAGCCGTTAAAAAGAATTCATTTGAATCAGTTCTAATGAGATGGATGAAACTGGAGACCATTATACAGAGTGAGGTGAGCCAGAAAGATAAAGAACATTACAGTATACTAACACATATATACGGAATTTAGAAAGATGGTAACGATGGCCCTATATGCAGGGCAGAAGAAGAGACGCAGAAGAACAGAACAGACTTTGGAACTCTGTGGGAGAAGGGGAGGGTGGGATGTTTCGAAAGAACAGCATGTATATTATCTGTGGTGAAACAGACCACCAGCCCAGGTGGGAGGCATGAGTCAAGTGCTCGGGCCTATTGGGCTGGGAAGATCCAGGGGAATCGGGTGGAGAGGGAGGTGGGATGGGTGACCGGGATGGGGAATTCGTGTAACTCTATGGCTGATTCACATCAATGTATGACAAAACCCACTGAAAAAAAAAATAATAATAATAATAAATCGTAAGCAGAAAACTGTAAAATAAATAAATAAATAAATAAATAAATGCATCCTTAATGTTTCATATATTGTTCTGGGTGGAATGTTGTATCCCCTCCCCATATCCTTATATTGAGCCTTAACTCCCAGTGTAAAATTAACGGTAATTTGAGCAGAGACCTTCAGGAGGTAATTAGGGTTTGATAAGGTCATGAGGGTTAGACTGCACATATGATTGGAGAAAGGGCCATGGGATTACACTGCAAGGTGTCCATCTGCATTCCAGAGGGGCGTCCCAGAACCCAACCTTGAACCAGAACTCTAATCTCGGACTCTCAGCGTCAATAATGTAAGAAAATAAATGTGTTCTTTAAGCCACTCAGTGTATTATATTTTGTCGTGGAAGTCTCAGCTAAGATATATATTTTCCATAATTTATATAAGAGGAAACAATCATACCTATCTTTAGGATTATTGGAGATGGCATAAAATAAACATAGGCTTTTTAAACAGAATCTATAGAAGTAATGAGGACATCAGGGAAAGGAGGTCAGTTTAGTTCAGCTGCTCAGTCCTGTCTGACTCTTTGCAACCCATGGACTGAAGCACGCCAAGCTTCCCTGTCCATCACCAACTCCTGAGGCCTACTCAAACTCATATCCATCACGTCAGTGATGCCATCTCACCATCTAATCCTCTGTCATCCCCTTCTCCTCCTGCCTTCAATCTTTCCCAGCATCAGGGTCTCTTCAAATGAATCGGTTCTTTGCATCAGGTGGCCACAGAATTGGAGTTTGAACTTCAGTATCAGTCCTTCCAATGAATATTCAGGACTGATTTTCTTTAGGATATACTGGTTGTATCGCCTTGCAGTCCAGGGGACTCTCAAGAGTCTTCTCCAACACCACAGTTCAAAAGTATCAATTCTTTGGTGCTGAACTTTCTTTAAGGTCTGACTCTCACATCCATACATGACTACTGGAAAAGGCATAGCTTTAACTAGACAGACCTTTGTTGGCAAAAAAATGTCTCTAGTTTCTAATATGCTGTCTAGATTGGTCATAGTTTTTCTTCCAAGGAGCAAGCATTTTTTAATTTCATGGCTGCAGTCACCATCTGCAGTGATTTTGGAGTCCAAAAAAATCAAGTCTGCCATTGTTTCCATTGTTTCCCCATCTATTTGCCATGAAGTAGTGGGAATGGATGCCATGATCTTAGTTTTCTTAATATTGAGTTTTAGGCCAACTTTTTCACTCTCCTCTTTCACTTTCATCGAGACTCTTTAATTCTTCACTTTCTGCCATAAGGATGGTGTTGTCTGCATATCTGAGGTTATTGATATTTCTCCCGGCAATCTTGAACCCAGTTTGTATTCCATACAGCCCAGCATTTTGCATGATGTACTCTGCATATAGGTTAAATAAGTAGGGTGATGATATACAGCCTTGACATACTCCTTTCTCTATTTTGAAGCAGTCTGTTGTTCCATGTCCCGTTCTAACTGTTGCTTCTTGATCTTTAAACAGGTTTCTCAGGAGGCAGGTCAGGTGGTCTGGTATTCCCATCTCTTGAAGAATTTTCCACAGTTTTTTGTGATCCACATGGTCAAAGGCTTTGGCATTGTCAATAAAGAAGAAGTATATGTTTTTCTGGAACTCTTTGGCTTTTTTGATGATCCAGTGGATGGTGGCTATTTGATCTTGGTACTTCTGCCTTTTCTAAATCAATCTTGAACATCTGGACTCTCACGGGTCATGTACTATTGAAGCCTGGCTTGGAGAATTTGAGCATTTTTTTGCTAGCAAAGGGTGGGACAAATTGAGAAAGTACCACTGATGTATACTCTACTGTGTATAAAATAGATAGCCAGTGGTACGCTGCTGTATAGCACAAGAATCTCAGCCCAGTGCTCTGTGATAACCTAGACTGAGTGGGATAGAAGTGGGCAGGGATTTGGGAAGGAAGCTCAAGAGGGAGGAAATATCTATATACTAGTGGTTGATTCAAGTTGTTATACAGTAGAGACCAACACAACATTGTAAAGCATTTATCCACCAATTTAAAAAAAGAAAAAGAAAATGTAATGAAGGACTGTTGCATAACTAACTCTAGGATGTGTTCTAGGCATTTGAAGATAAGGAATAAAAGAGTCCTAAATTAAAGTGGTTGGAGTTTAGTTTTCACAACCTCCTCAGTATCCCCATATTAAAAAAGAAACACAGTGAATTGCCCCAGAGAGGAATAATGATCATTAAAGAGATGATATACTATGAAGCACCTGTCATTAGTGGGTACTCCATGCATGTGTGTGTGCTAAGTTGTTTCAGTCGTATCTGACTCTTTTCAGTCCTAACAGACTGTAGCCCGCCAGGCTCCTCTGTCCATGGGATTTTCATTTTTTTATATAGATATATGTTTGTTTATTTTAAATGGAGGCTAATTACTTTACACTATTATAGTGGTTTTGCCATAAATTGACATGAATCCACCACGGATGTACATGTGTTCCCCATCCTGAAACCCCCTCCCTCCTCCCTCTCCATCTGATCCCTCTGGAACACCCCAGTGCACCAGCTCCGAGCACCCTGTATCATGCATTGAACCTGGACTGGCAATCTATTTCATGTATGATAATACATGTTTCAGTGCCATTCTCCCAAATCATCCCACCCTCGCCCTCTCCCTCAAAGTCCAAAAGACTGTTCTATACATCTGTGTCTTTTTTGCTGTCTCACATATAGGGTTATCATTAACATCTTTCTAAATTTCATATATGTGCATTAGTATACTATATTTGGTGTTTTCCTTTCTGGCTTACTTCACACTGTATAACAGGCTCCAGTTTCATCCACCTCATTAGAACAGATTCAAATGTATTCTTTTTAATGGCTGAGTAATATTGCATCGTGTATATGTACCACAGCTTTCTTGCTGATGGGCATCTAGGTTGCTTCCATGTCCTGGCTATTATAAACAGTGCTGCGATGAACATTGGGGTACATTGGTGTCTCTTTCAGATCTGGTTTCCTCGGTGTGTATGCCCAGCAGTGGGATTTCAAGGTCATATGGCAGTTCTATTTCCAGTTTTTAAAGAAATCTACACACTGTTCTCCATAGTGGCTGTACTAGTTTGCATTCCCACCAACAGTGTAAGAGGGTTCCCTTCTCTCCACACCGTCTCCAGTATTTATTGCTTGTAGACTTTTGGATAGCAGCCATTCTGACCAGCGTGAGATGGTACCTCATTGTGGTTTTGATTTGCATTTCTCTGATAATGAATGATGTTGAGCATTTTTTCCTCTGTTTGTTAGCCATCTGCATGTTTTCTTTGGAGAAATGTCTGTTTAGTTCTTTGGCCCATTTTTTGACTGGGTCGTTTATTTTTCTGGAATTGAGCTGCAGGAGTGGCATGTATATTTTTGAGATTAGCTCTTGACAGTTGCTTCGTGTGCTATTATTTTTTCCCATTCTGAAGGCCGTCTTTTCACCTTGCTTATAGTTTCCTTTGTTGTGCAAAAGCTTTTAAGTTTCATTAGGTCCCATTTGTTTATTTTTGCTTTTATTTCCAGTATTCTGGGAGGGGGTCATAGAGGATCCTGCTATGATTTATGTCGAAGAGTGTTTTGCATATGTTTTCCCCTAAGAGTTGTATAGTTTCTGGTCTTACGTTTAGATCTTTAATCCATTTTGAGTTTATTTTTGTGTATAGTGTGAGAAAGTGTTCCAGTTTCATTCTTTTACAGGTGGTTGATCAGTTTTCTCAGCACCACTTGTTAAAGAGATTGTCTTTTCTCCATTGTATATTCTTGCCTCCTTTGTCAAAAATAAGGTGTCCATAGATGTGTGGACTTATCTCTGGGCTTTCTATTTTGTTCCATTGACCTATAGTTCTGTCTTTGTGCCAGTACCATACTGTCTTGACAACTGTAGCTTTGTAGTAGTGCCTGAAGTCAGGCAGGTTGATTCCTCCAGTTCCATTCTTCTTTCTCAAGATTGCCATGGCTATTTGAGGTTTTTTGTATTTCCACACAAATTGTGAAATTATTTATTCTAGTTCTGTGAAAAATACCATTGGTAGCTTGATAGGGATTGCATTGAATCTATAGATTACTTTTGGTAGTATACTCATTTTCACTATATCGATTCTTCTGATCCATGAACATGGTATATTTCTCTATTTATTTGTGTTCTCTTTGATAACTCTAAAGGAGATCAATCCTGGGTGTTCATTGGAAGGACGGATGCTGAAGCTGAAACTCCAGTACTTTTGCCACCTCATGTGAAGAGTTGGCTCATTGGAAAAGACCCTAATGCTGGGAGGGATTGGGGGCAGGAGGAGAAGGGGATGACAGAGGATGAGAGGCTGGATGGCATCACTGACTCGATGGGTATGAGTTTGAGTAAACTCCAGGAGTTCGTGTTGGACAGGGAGGCCTGTGTGCTGCGATTCATGGGGTCACAGAGTCGGACAGGACTGAGAGACTGAACTGATTGACTGACTGACTGACTGACTGATTTCTTTCATCAGTGTTTTATAGTTTTCTATATACGTCTTCTGTTCCTTTAGGTAGATATATTCCTAAGTATTTTATTCTTTTCATTGCAATGGAGAATGGAATTCTTTCCTTAATTTCTCTTTCTATTTTCTCATGGTTAGTGTATAGGAATGCAAGGGATTTCTGTGTGTTAATTTTATATCCTGCAACTTTACTATATTCATTGATTAGCTCTAGTAATTTTCTGGTGGAGTCTCAGAGGAAGATAAACTTCCTCTGAGAGGAACTCAAAGAATGAGACAAGCTCATTCTATGAGACCACCATCACCCTAATACCTAAACCAGACAAGGATGCCACAAAAAAAGAAAACTACAGGCCAATATTACTAATGAAAATAGATGCAAAAAACCTTAACAAAATTCTAGCAAACAGAATCCAACAGCATATTAAAAAGATCATACATCATGACTAAGTGGACTTTATCCCAGGAGTGCAAGGATTCTTCAATATCTGCAAATCAATCAACATAATACACCACATTAACACACTGAGAGATAAAAACTATATGATTATCTCAATAGATGCAGATAAAGCCTTTGAAAAAATTCAACATCCATTTATGAAAAAACCCCTCCAGAAAGCAGGAATAAAAGGGACATACCTCAACATAATTAAAGCTCCCTATGACAAACCCACAGTGAACATTATTCTCAGTGTTGAATAATTGAAAGCATTTCCCCTAAAGTCAGGAACAAGACAAGGGTGCCCACTCTAACAACTACTATTCAACATAGTTTGGGGAGTTTTTGCCACAGAAATCAGAGCAGAAAAAGAAATAAAAGGAACCCAGATTGGAAAACAAGAAGTGAAACTCTCACTGTTTGCAGATGACATGATCCTCTACATAGAAAACCCTAATGTGTCCATGGGATTTTCCAGGCAAGAATACTGGGGCAGCTTTCCATGCCCGCTTCCAGAGGATCTTCTCAGCCCAGGAATCAGACCTACATCTCTTATATCACCTGCATTGGCAGGTGAGTTCTTTACCACTAGTGACACCTGGGAATCCCAGTGTGTTCTTCATTCTAAATTCCTCTCCTTTCTAGGTATTACTATGAATGCAGATCTTTTGTTTAGTATGTATTTTATTTTCCCATGCTCTATCTATGTATGCCTCAAATGCAACATATTTACAGCTCTAGTTCTTGAATTTCAGAACACATTGTCCAGTCTGATGATATTCAGTAGTATTCCACTCACTTTAAATTCAAAGTATCTATCCTGGCATTGAAGATAATATATAATCTAACCCCGAGGTAACTTTTACACATTAACTTTTAAAGTCTCTTGATCCAGAAAATCTAAGATTCTTATGATTCCTCTGTACTTCCTAGAATACTCCTTAATCCTTGACTTTTATTACATCCTCCCCTCCACCTGAAATGTGTAGCATTCACTGTAGGATTCAACACTGAGTAAGATGACCATTGTGCCTTTTTTGGGACTTTAGGAAACTCAGATAATTAAACAAGGAATTATAATGCTCTGAGGCCAGTTTAAGAGAAGTACAGTAGTCTGGGAGTTAAAATAGGGCATCTAATCAAGGCATCTAATCAAGACCATATTTGATTTCTGATCTCAAGGACGAGGACATAGTGGGACATAGATGGAAAAATGAGGATAGATCATACAAAGAGTACAACATGTATACAAATCTCCAAGGATACAGTTGGACTTTTAAAATAAAACTGAAAGAAATTTTTTTCCAACAGAGCATAGAATTTGGGGGAGAAAAAGTGTAATAGTCATAAGTGATGAGACTGAAAAGCAAATGAGTCACTGAATTATAAAAAATCATAGTGAGTAAAATTAAAGGGTTTACTACTCTGTGTTTTAGATCAGTGAAAGGCTGTTTTTTTCTCTGACTAATTAGCAAATAAATTAGTCAGTGCCCTACTTACTGAGGCTCTGATTACATTATACTCTTTTCCTCAATTTTCTGTTCTCACAGATATGCTGACTTCTACATTCCACAGTAAATACTTGCTAGATGGTGTTATAGTATCAATGAATGACAAAGCTATTCTAAAAAGGAACAACTTCATTTATTTGTAGTCAGTCACTTAGGTGATCATTACCCATAGACTTAAGTGGTAAAAACTCAAAGTCAGCACATATTCTCTACACTATATGAGAATGCTCTTGTAAAATTTTGTTGAATTGTCAAATAGAATTGGCCAAATACATTTGTCTTTCTTTTCACTGAAGAAGGGCAGCTAAAGAGTTGAAATCCTGAAACATTTAAAGCAGCAATTTGAGCCAGTTTTGTTCACCTTTCAAATAAAGTTCCAATTTGATAAATAAAAAGACACTATCTGATTTGCAAGGAAGAGAAATTAATAAATTTCAGTGATATGGATACCATTGCATCAACTCTGAGAAAATGGTGCTTTCACAAATAGACTAACATCTAAATAAGGCCTCAGTAATAATTCAAGTAGAAAAATAAACCTAAACAAACAAACAAAAAATAAAAGATAATAAAATATAATATCACTTTTCTCAGTGCAATGAAAAAAACTAAACCAAATTAAAATGAAGGATATGATTGAAGGTTTGTGCTAGAATTAATAAAAGGAAAACACCAATATCCAAAGTTGTATATGCTATCATAAACTTCTTTATATCTATGGTACTTAGGTTTTATTTGCTCTCTATGCCTACATTCTTCCTGAGATATTTTCCCTGAGTTCAGTTATATTGGAAAGTAAGATTATATTGCTATTGAGTTCATTTTCCTAGTATATAATACCAAACTGGGTTGCAATATCTGACAGATTTATGACTATTTGCTGAGACATATTTTATAAAATGGCAGAATAGGAGGCATTTTTTCCCCCAATCTGCTCTCTGTAGCAAACCTTCATAGAAAAAATAGTTTTTAAGGAGGAATATATTACAATTTTTTTCAAAGTCTTTTTTTTTTTTTGTCTGTGGCAAAGGATATTTCTGAATAATATGTTGTAAAATAATGTATTTCAGAGGAAACATACAATTCATTGCTTGTCCTGTAGAGAAAGACTTCTTCCTGTCACTGCTAAATGTGTGAGTTCATGGGTATATAAAAATAGAATGCACTTGGCAATGAAAGTTACAGGCTGATTGATGACACCCTATTGTCAAACAATTGATAGCTAGTGAGAAATTATAGCGACCTTGTAGTAGAGCACAAATAATTCAACAGCCCCTGAAATGTGTTAAGCAGACGTGTTTCCCTCTTCCGGGTGCCTGGGTCACTTAAGAGGGGGAAATGTATCTCTTTAATTTCTTTGTGAAAAGCTGTAATCGCCTCCAGGCAAGAAAGACATTGGATAATTTCAACACACTTTGTTATGTTACCTGTTAATATAGTTATTAATTCAAAATATTGCATATATTATCAGTTCAGTTCAGTTGCTCAGCCACGTCCCACTCTGCGACCCCATGGACTGCCTCAGGCCAGACTTCCTTGGCGATCACCAGCTCCCGAAGCTTGCTCAAACTCATGTGCATCAAGTTGGTGATGCCATCAAACCGTATAAATATATTATAGATAGCCCTAAGTCATCAGCCAGAGTAATATAGGGATAGAATTGTAAATTTATTTATTTATTGCTTTTGGTTGTGTTATGTCTTTGTTGCTGTATGTGGGCTTTCTCTAATTGCAGCAAGCCAGGACTACTCTTCTTTGTGCTCTGAGGGCTTCTCATTGTGGTGGCTTCTATTGTTGTGGAGCAGGGGTATTAGTTATGCAGGCTTCATTTAGCTGTGGTGCACAAGCTTAATTGCTCTATGGCATGTAGGATCGTCCCAGACCAGAGATCGAACCTGTGTTCCCTGCATTGGCAAGTGGATTCTTAACCACTGGACCACCAGAGAAGTTCCCAAACTGGAAATTTTTAAATTTCATCTTATTAATAAAAGAATGATGGTAAGGAGCGTATTGGATTGTATCAGCCATGGTCTCAGCCAAACTTAAAATCAAATTGTGAGTTGACCACTTACCAGCCTAAGGAGCTCAGACACACTTCAGTTTTCTCATTGCTGAGGGAATGAAAGTGCATCTTTCCCAGATTTAATGCAAGGAATGGGCATAATGTTGTATTTGACTAGATAACAAACTCATGACACTGAGATGTGCTTCATATGTAGAACCAACAGAACTCTGAGTGGAAAGGGCATAAGGATCAAATGGGGAAGAGCTACTGAGGTTCATTCAAAAACCTATAGTTCTGCTATTTATTGATGACCTTGAGAATTATTTTCAGATCCAAAGAAAGCTATATTTCTAGCCATATTGACCATTTCTGGAAGAAGACTCCTGTTTGGTAAATGGTGAATTTGGATACGGATTTTTATGCATATGTGAGTCTGTTGCTCAGAAGATGAGAAAGTGAGTGATAGGAAGAGAAAACTATGAGTCATCAGCTTCCAGATGGTACTGGAAGCCACAGGAGTTTTTAAAACCTTTCTGGGTGAGAAATGGCTTTCTGTGAGAGGTAGACTGAAACAGAATCAATGGAGAGAACCAAGTGAGTCTGAAAGCTTATAATTTTGTATTCGAAAATTCTAGGGCCCTGTTAGCATTCAGTCCTTTGGCAATCTTCATCATAAGGAGAAGTTACTAATATGTGAACTATTACATTGAGTTTTCAGGGAGGGCAGGGTGAGAAGGATGGAGGCTGGCCAAGCCATCCAGTCATACTCAGCCAAAGGAAATCACTAGTAAGGAATGGATATGACACCCAGAAAGGTAACAGATATCATTACACAGAAGTCTTCATCTTCAAAGGATGTTATCTATGCTTATAAATCAGCTATATAAGAAATACATTGAGAAATTTATTTTTTGGTTATTTACTTTGGACAATGAAAGACACATTTTACATTTTTGAAAAACACATGTCTAAGAAGTTGTCAACAAAATAGACTGTATAATTGGAACGAATTGATTATACCATACTTGGCAGTAGGAGAGGACAAGTAAAACCCAAGTGAGAGCTCATTACAGAGCTTTTAAGGGGGCTTGAGACTTACGTGGCCCATATGACTCATGACATAGAGTTTGATAAAAGCTATTTTAGGACTAGTCTTTTACTCTATTAATGATTAATTACGAACATGTGTTTTGACATGAATTCAGCCTGATTCGGAAAATACAGAAATTAGTCAGATTCTTTAGAAACTAGAGGTATTAAAAAAAAAAAAAAGAAAGAAAGAAAGAAGGGGGTATGTAAGAGAAATTCAGGTGATTCCAACAGGATAACGATTTTTTGTCTTTTTAGAGAAAGTTGCAAAAACTGAGCAAGAGGCAGATGTGTAAGACCTATGAGATTATTATTCTCTGATGCTCCCTCATTTAGAAAGTGGTGTATACGATGTATGCTTTCAATAAACTAAGCAAAGATCAACACATACTCTGGCAACAACACTACCACTGAGGAAATTGAAAGGTAAAAGGCATTTTGCCATAAAAATATTTGCTGAAAAAAAAGAAATCCAATTGACTTCCAAAAGTGCTCTTCAGAAAAATAGTTTACATTCTTTTTTTTTTTTTTTTTTTTTTATGAAAAATAGTTTGCTCCAGGAAAGAGATATTTTACCATCTCTTTTACGGATAAAATAATCTTTTTCTCCTAAGTAAAAATTTTCAAGAATCCTTCCAAATCCTTCTCTTCTACAAGAACAAAGTAGCCAATGATTATTTAATCAATGACTGCAAGTTTATTTTACTTTCATTATGATCAAAAATGAATGTCTTGCTGAAAGAACTGTAACTAGAGTATTTACTTGAGTATTTAGTATGAATATTTAGATGCTCCTGGACCTTTGCTCTACATTGAATAGGCAATATCTATTTGGTAGGCTGTCATAAACTTCAGCTGGGATTTAATTATTATTCCCGTTTTAGAAAGGAGACTATGGAAGCTCAAATAAATACATGAATCTCCCATATTTTCTAGCTTGTAAAAGAGATGTATAATCATAAGATATTTGATTTAGGTCATACCTGAATGGTCTAGTAGTTTTCCCTACTTTCTTCAATTTAAGGTGGAATTTGGCAATAAGGAGTTCATGATCTTAGCCACAATCAACTCCTTGTCTTGTTTTTGCTGACTGTATATAGCTTCTCCATCATTGTCTGCAAAGAATATAATCAATCTGATTTCAGTATTGACCATCTGGTGATACCCAACTGTAGAGTCATTTCTTGTGTTTTTGAAAGGAGGTGTTTGCTATGACCAGTGCTTTCTCTTGGCAAAACTCTGTTAGCCTTTTCCTGCTTCATTTTGCACTTTAAGGCCAATCTTGCTTATTATTCCAAGTATCTCTTGGCATTCTATATTTACATTCCAGTCCTGAATGATTCCCCAAGTTAGGCTTCAATATTACATGAACTGAGAGCTTTCATATGTTCAAGCTTGATTTAGGAAAGGCAGAGGAGCCAGAGATCAAATTGCCAGTATCCACTGGATCATAGAAAAAGCAAGAAAGTTCCAGAAAAGCTTCTACTTCTGCTTCATTGACTATGCTAAAGCATTTGACTGTGTGGATCACGACAAACTGTGGAAAATTCTTCAAGAGGTGAGAGTACCAGACCACCTTACCTGCCTCCTGAGAAATCTGTATGCAGGTCAAGAAACAACAATTAGAACCAGACATGGAACGTGGACTGATTCCAAATAGGGAAAGGAGTACATCAAGGCTGTATATTGTCATCCTGCTTATTTAACTTATATGCAGAGTACATAATGTGAAATGCCAGGCTGGGTGAAACACAAGCTAGAATCAAGATTGCTGGGAGAAATATCAATAAACTCAGATATGCAGATGACACCACCCTTATGGCAGAAAACAAAGAGGAACTAAAGAGCCTCTTGATGAAAGTGAAAGAGGAGAGTGAAAAAGTTGACTTAAAACTCAATATTCAAAAAACAAAGATCATAGCATCCATTCCCACTACTTCATGGCAAATAGATGGGGAAACAATGGAAACAGTGACAGGCTTTATTTTCTTGGGCTCCAAAATCACTGCAGATGGTGACTACAGCCATGAAATTAAAAGATGCTTTCTCCTTAGGAAAAAAGTTATGGCAAACCTAGACAGCATATTAAAATGCAGAGACATTACTTTGCCAACACAGGTCCGTCTAGTCAAAACTATGGTTTTTCCAGTAATCATGTATGGATGTGAGGGTTGGACCATAAAGAAAGCTGAACACTGATGAATTGATACTTTTGAACTGTGGTGTTGGAGAAGACTCTTGAGAGTCCCTTGGACTGCAAGGAGATCAAACCAGTCAATCTTAAAGAAATCACCCCTGAATATCCATTGGAAGGTCTGATGCTGAAACTGAAGCTCCAATACTTTGCCCACCTGCTATGAAGAACTGACTCATTAGAAAAGACCCTGATGCTGGGAAAGAATATAATTAGGCACGTAACATTTTTGGTTATATATACATATTCTGAAAAGCCAATGTTCCCTGGAATACATTTTTTTCAATGAACTATTTTCTGAATATTTCCCTTTTATTATGCCAAATAATATATCATAGTCTCCAGTTTACACAGAATGAATTAAATAATCATCCAAATGGCTTTGGGAAATTTAAGCTGTCAGAACCACCATTTCCTCATCTATAAAATGGAGGCGAGAGCAGAACTCATCCTTTAAATCTGTACCTGGGATTGAACAATTTGACAAACGTAAAGCCAGTGTTGGAGACATTACAGATGGCAAATAATATTGGATTTGTTATTTTTATTTTTTTTAATTTTTATTTATTTATTTATTTTCATTTATTTGTATTAGTTGGAGGCTAATTACTTTATAATATTGTAGTGGTTTTTGCCATACATTGATATGAATCAGCCATGGATTTACATGTATTCCCCATCCTGAACCCCCTCCCACCTCCTTCCCCATCCCATTGCTCTGGGTCATCCCAGTGCACCAGCCCCAAGCACTTGTCTCATGCATCAAACCTGGACTGGCGATCTGTTTCACACTTGATAATATACATGTTTCAATGCTATTCTCTCAGATCATCCCACCCTCACCTTCTCCCACAGAGTCCAAAAGTCTATTCTATACATCTGTGTCTCTTTTTCTGTTTTGCATATAGGGTTATCATTACCATCTTTCTAAATTCCACATATATTCGTTAGTATACTATATTGGTGTTTTTCTTTCTGGCTTACTTCACTCTGTATAATACGCTCCAGTTTCATCCACCTCAGTAATATTGCATCATGTATATGTACCACAGCTTTCTTATCCATTCATCTGCTGATGGGCATCTAGGTTGCTTCTATGTCCTGGCTATTATAAACAGTGCTGCGATGAACATTGGGGTACATGTGTCTCTTTCAGTTCTGGTTTCCTCCATGTGTATGCCCAGCAGTGGGATTCCTAGGTCATATGGCAGTTCTATTTCCAGTTTTTTAAGGAGTCTCCACACTGTTTTCCATAGTGGCTGTACTAGTTTGCATTCCCACCAACAGTGTAAGAGGGTTCCCTTCTCTCCACACAGTCTCCAGTATTTATTGCTTGTAGACTTTTGGATAGCAGCCATTCTGACCAGCATGAGATGGTACCTCATTGTGGTTTTGATTTGCATTTCTCTGATAATGAGTGATGTTGAGCATTTTTTCCTCTGTTTGTTAGCCATCTGCATGTCTTCTTTGGAGAAATGTCTGTTTCGTTCTTTGGCCCATTTTTTGACTGGGACATTTATTTTTCTGGAATTGAGCTGCAGGAGTGGCGTGTATATTTTTGAGATTAGCTCTTGTCAGTTGCTTCGTGTGCTATTATTTTCTCCCATTTGGAAGGCCGTCTTTTCACCTTGTTTATAGTTTCCTTTGTTGTGCAAAAGCTTTTAAGTTTCATTAGGTCCCATTTGTTTATTTTTGCTTTTATTTCCAATATTCTGGGAGGGGGTCATAGAGGATCCTGCTATGATTTATGTCGAAGAGTGTTTTGCATATGTTTTCCCCTAGGAGTTTTATAGTTTCTGGTCTTACAGTTTCTGGTCTTACATTTAAATCTTTAATCCATTTTGAGTTTATTTTTGTGTATAATGTTAGAAAGTGTTCCAGTTTCATTCTTTTACAGATGGTTGACTAGTTTTCCCAGCACCACTTGTTAAAGAGATTGTCTTTTCTCCATTGTATATTCTTGCCTCCTTTGTCAAAGATAAGGTGTCCATACATGTTTGGACTTATCTCTGGGCTTTCTATTCTGTTCCATTGATCTATATTTCTGTCTTTGTGCCAGTACCATACTGTCTTGACGACTGTAGCTTTGTAGTCGTGCCTGAAGTCAGGCAGGTTGATTCCTCCAGTTCCATTCTTCTTTCTCAAGATTGCCTTGGCTATTTGAGGTTTTTTGTATTTCCACACAAATTGTGAAATTATTTATTCTAGTTCTGTGAAAAATATCGTTGGTTGCTTGATAGGGATTGCATTGAATCTATAGATTACTTTTGGTAGTATACTCATTTTCACTATATTGATTCTTCTGATCCATGAACATGGCGTATTTCTCCATCTATTTGTGTTCTCTTTGATTTCTTTTATCAGTATTTTATAGTTTTTGATATATAGGTCTTTTGTTTCTTTAGGTAAATATATTCCTAAGTATTTTATTCTTTTCATTGCAATGGTGAATGGAATTGTTTTCTTAATTTCTCTTTCTGTTTTCTCATTGTTAGTGTATAGGAATGCAAGGGATTTCTGTGTGTTGATTTTATATCCTGCAACTTTACTATATTCATTGATTAGCTCTAGTAATTTTTGCATAGAGTCTTTAGGGTTTTCTATGTAGAGAATCATGTCATTTGCAAACAGTGGGAGTTTTATTTTTTTCAAGTGAAAAAAATGAAAGAGTAAACAGTTCAGGAGCTTAATTAATGCCAACAAATTTGTTGGTAATGTATCACCAGATTGGTGAATGTTTCGTATATATGATTACATTTCATTCTCCCAGGGCCCAATTGAGGTTGAAATGTTGTGCACTTATAAGACGGTGCTGAGGTCCAGTGAGGTTAACCCCAAATCCCATGACTGGTCTGTGCCAGAACTGGGGGTATGAACTTTAGCCCCATAAGCATGTCAGTTAGGATACTTTCTGATTTAAGTAGTAGAAAACCCAAAGCAGTAGGCTTACACCATAAGAAGATATATTGGTAACTGTCACTGGAATTCTAAAGGTATCACAGCTTTATTATATACCTGTCCAGGTTACTCTGGCTCCATTTATCTGCTCATGTCTCCTCTTGGTGATCTTCCTGCTATCAGTGCCATCATTGGTCAGGAAGTATTGATTGTAGGGATTCGAGGCTATTTGGATGTAACATGTAAAGGGAGAGAATGTGCCTCTCCCAGCCTTTCAAGCAATAATCACTGAAATTAGACCTACTGGTTCTTTGCCTCTCCCTGCACCATGATTATAATCCAGGAAAACAAAATTTGTTGATGAGCTTTAGCTGAGGACCATAAGAAGAAGTTCAGCTTCATAGACACAAATGCACACAGCAGGCAAACAAAAATTAAAATCCCACTTACAAATCTAAGAGACAAGTTCCATTCTTACTTCCTTTTTATAGATGAGCAGATCACCTCTATAGATGGTTCAGAGATGTTAAATTCCCAAAGTTCTTAGGATGATTATTTACTAATTTTGTGTAAACCGTTTACTGTGAGAATAGTACTTGGCATACATAATGGGAATTTTCCCCCCTTTGCTAGAAGAGTTACTTTTCATTCTAAAATATATTTTAAGTAAAGTATGAACAAAGTCTTTTGTGATAAATTCTCACATTATAAAAGAAATACAGGAAGACAAGTTAGTGTTTAGAATAAAGAAGGGCACAGTTTTTCAACTACCTGGACCTTTTCTCACTGCTATTCATTGCATGACTTTAGTGAAATGGCTTAAACTTTGAGCTTCTGTTTCTTCATTCATGAAGTGGTTTTCTGTGAGGACTGATTCAGACAATCAAAGGTGCTTAGCAAATGTACATTATTATCAGGGAACAGAAGTAGACGTAGAGGTTTTGCTGGGCTGAAATCAGGTCTACAGTCTATCATGTGCTGGTCATAGGAGCTTGTACATGTTCCTAAACTTCTCTATGGCATCTCCAAATAATAATAATAATAAAGAATGGAAAGCATGCACACACACATACACACACAAAAACACCAACTGAAGTTTGTTGTGAGGAAAGTGTGACATAAACAAAAAGCATTTAATCTAGTGTCTGGCTTAGAGAATGTAATGTATAGATATTTGTGTTATTATTGTTATTAATATTTATGACCAAGGGGCAATTTCTGTTACCAAACACTTTACTGTCCAAGAGGAGGAAGAGATAGTAACAAAATGCATTACAAGAATATTATGAGCATTAAAAGATATGATTTTGCAGTTTCAAGAAAAGTCGTATTTTCTCGTTGAGGGGTCAGACTTTTCACAGAGGAGGTGGAAATAAGTTGTACAGAGTTCTTCTTTCAAAGGGAACAGCATGCAGAAAGCCTCTGGGGTGTGGAGAAACAAGATGATTAAGTTAGACAACTCATAGCACAAATGAGTACACTGGCTTTCGTAGCAAGTCTTCACCTTCTTAGCCAAAGCAAAGATGTTCTGGTGCAGACTCAGCCTGAGAAAGAAAAAGTGACAGAGAAAACAGATTTCCTCCTTCTAATGTGTCAGGGAAGTTGGAGTAGATTAAATCCTTGTAGGAAGGCAGTAGAGAGGCTTGGCAACTATTTTGACAGAGCTAAAATAGAGCCAGAAGCCCATTACTTTAATGCTCAGGGAAACCAGACCGATCGGCATCAGAGCCATTCAGGAAAGGTAGGTAGATTGATGATATGGTCTCAGGTGACATCTTAGAGCAACAGCAAGCTTTCAGTCCTGGGCAGACTTCCAACTGACACCCAAATTTTCTTCACATACTATAAGTTACTCAGGCTCCTACCAGATATATACACACATACATGTGCATTCTGAGTCGCTTCAGTCGTGTCCAACTCTTTGTGATTCTATGGAATGTAGTCCACCAGGCTCCTCTGTCCATAGAATTCTCCAGGAAAGAATATTGGAGTGGGTTGCCATGACCTCCTCCAGAGGATCTTCCTGACCCAGGGATCAAACCCTTGTCTCCTGCAGTTCCTGCATTGAAGGTGGATTTTTTACCACTGAGTGACCAGGGAAACCTGTGTGTGTGTGTGTGTGTGTGTGTGTGTGTGTGTGTGTGTGTGTGTGTGTGGTCAAGAAGTTGGTACCCATTCATATTTTTTCACTAACTTATTTCATAAACTAACACAAGATAGTTAATTTATGTTGGGATTTGAGAAACATATTCTTATGTGTTTGAGGCAGTATCATATTTCCTGGGCAGATTTGTTTGTTTTCTCCAGATTATCTTGCTTCCATTTCATCCTTTTTTCAACCATTTCAGGAGTAACAGAATAGACATGCATCCAGAAGGCTTAATCTAAAAGGACAAGAATCTAGGGCCAAAGAGTGGAGATGGAATTTGGGTAATGGTAAAGATGGAAAACATCCAGGGACATGTATAGAAAATTGGCCAGAAAGCTGACATTGTTCTCTGAAATTTCAAAATGTAACCACCACAAGCACAGAAAGGCTGTTATTACCAAGTAGCAGAGGCCCTAGCTGAAAGGGATGATTGCCCATCCCACCCCATTAGTATTCCAGGAAAGCAGAAACTCACTCAAAATAGTAAGATTCCTTGGAAGAACAAGAATTTTCACAATGCATACGTTAATTCCATACCCTGTTTAAAATATCTAGTGTCTCCCAAAACGATCAGTGTAAAATCTATATCCTTCAGCAGGACATATTTCTTCAATATTTTCTTCTCAACTTTCTCCTCAGAAATAACCTTCCCCCCTGCTTTATGTGCTTCAGTCATGCTACAGTACTTATAATTACTCAGAAAAATCCTGTGGTTTCTCAACTTCCTAATCTTAGATATGCTATTTTTTGTTAAATATTATTTCTCTTTCCCACCTGCTTTTTTCTTTATCTAAACCTCTCAGAACCATCTTTTCTCACTTCTTTCTGATGCCAGCTCTGAAATTCCTTCTTATTCCATGGTTTATGAGATCCCATTTTCTTTTACTCATTGATTGCTTTATTCATTGCTTCATTGGTACATTTATTAACAAATATCTGCATGTCACTGTCCTATGCCTGGGTGAGAAAACATTTAGAAAGTCATATATTTTCTTAGGGTCTAGTATCCTCTGCTGTACTCTCTTATATTGCTTATCAGTTAGTGTTTTAATTGTCTGTTGGCATGGGAAAAAATATCATTCATGGGCATCCCTGAGAACAGGAAGCCCATATTATTCATTTTGAAACACACAATGCTCTATGTCTGGGTTATAGAAGTTATTGTTGTTCAGTTGCTCAGTTATGTCTGACTGTTTGTGACCCCGTAGAAGTTGAAGGCATAACAGTTTTTTGAGAAATTAATTTTGAGAAAATGAATATATATTAATATATACATATAAGAAGGTGGGTAATCTATCTTAATTATATTCTAATATATAGTAAATTTGTAAAATTGATAGTTATCACCCTGCTTTCAAGATTTTATAAATCTGGGCAACAAAAATTGGATCTTTGGAAAGTCTTTTAGAATGAAATATGGTGAGTGAAATTCACATATCAACAATTGTGTATAAAATAGTTTCTTGGAAATATTTCCTTGAAAAGTATGCCATGAAGTTTGCATACTTTAATCATTTCTTTTTGTGAAAATAATACATGTGTGTAAACATGATAAATATATGTACATATACACATATATAGAGAGATATGAACAATTAATACGTGTAACTTTATACCAACCACTGGGCATACATTTCTTCTTACCACATTCTGAGGTTTAGTCAGTATACTCCCAACATCTTATCGCATTAGAAGTAAAGGGTATTATCAACTTTCCTGGCATGATTAATTTATTTTACATCATGAGCTAACTTGGTTTGATGACTTATAACTGCTTGGGATCTCTTTGTTGATAAGAATCCTATGCTTATGACTGATCTCAGTGTGTACTGTAGTTATTTAGTGATGTCTGGCATATGTGAGGAAGCATGGAGTGCAAGTAACAGAAGCTGCTTCTGACCGAAAAAAAATACAGTGTAGCAAGGGTGTAGAGCATCTCACAGAATTGAAGGAATGACTGAAGAACCTGGACAGCAACCAGTGTAATTACAAAAATCTAAGTAGCAGAAAGGTGACAATTCAAAAACAGTAAAAAAAATAATAATAATAAAGAAAATCTCCAGGCTTTGCCAATTCTTCTCTAGATTGAAGGTTCTAGGAGAGAAAAACTGAAGCTTTTATTACATACTCAGTTCTTATTTGAGAAGAGCTAGACAGCAGCTCTCACTGGGGGTAGAATGGATCCCCCCAAAGAAATAAGGTACTGTTTATCAGAGTAGAAGGAAATGGCCAATGTGAGGTCAAAAGCCAGATGATGTCCAGACTATGGACCTGAACTAGGGAATGAAACATGCTTCCCTTTTTACCTCCTTTCTCAACCAACTTGTAACTGAAAAGTTCAGCCCAATGAAGAAGTGAGTTTAATAAGTGAAGGTAAACTTAAGAGCTGGTTCGCTCTTCTACTGAGGTCACACAAACATAATTACAGTTCTTCCCCCAAAACACTGCAGCATCCCAAGAGAACCATTAATGACCTAGGAGTAAGTTTGGTAATAGGGGAATCTGATTCAGTATGCTTAATTCAAGCATTTACAAGGTAGAATTTAAAATCAATAAACATTTAGATTCTTCTGTCAAATGTTAAGTTGTTTTTGTTTTTTTTTTTTTTTTCAGTTATTTCCTAGCTCAAACAAAATCATGAAAGAATATTAAGGTGAATTCTTTAAGCCATATTCAGGCTTAAATTATATTGCTTATAACTTATAATCAATTATAAAAGTCCTAAAAAACCCCTGATAGAGATGATGTTGCCCATTCTAAAGATGAATAAGAACCAGGTATAATTTAAAAATATTTCCTAATGTCACATCCAAATTTAATGATTTTTGCCTTGCAGCTGATCAGCTTGACAGACACACAATCTCACAAACAGCAATAAAAAATTCATTCTTGATTTTATATAGTAAAATGCAATAGAATATATTAAAAATTTTTGATCTCATGATTTTTGTTCACAATGTCAATTATGCTTTTCTCAAATAAAAGGTCCTCAAAATGTGGAATTAAGTCTAAGTTATGATGCAGAGGGATTCATTGAACATTGTCTCAATACTTATCTTTCATCCCCTCCCTGTTCTGAATTACTTTTTTGCCTTGCTTTTCTCTTCACCCAAGTTTTGCTTTAAAAATATATATGTATATTGTTTGGGAATAATGAGAAAACTTTGCTCTTACCAGTTGGTCTGAAAATTTAAAAAACACAGATACAAAAGTACATTTTTCAGTTCATAAAAACCTCTCTAATGAGACAGATGAAAATATGAATTGCTTCTAATGAGCTCAGAATTGCATATACTTCCCTTGGTTTAATTTTGTAAGTGCTCATAGATATTTTTTTGTTGTGCTTATTATAAAACAAGAAGTGGCCACTAGGCTGTGATAAACCAATTTGTGAGATTAAAGTGCTGAACTTGAACGGTTTCATTAAATTCTAAGTCATGAGTTGAAATCAGAATTTTAAAAGCCTCTTTTTCTTATTTACACAAGACTCACAGCATTTACGCAGTCAGAAAGTAGCGCCAATTAATACCAAGCCTGTATTGATGAGGTCTAGAAGTGTTCCTTAGAAATACTGTTTTTTGTGTTTTTTTTTTTTTTACCATATATCTCCTGTATCTTCATGTACACCCTCCTTCCCAAAATGCAAAACCAAAGCATAAATGACATTAAATCTAGACATGCCATAATACCCCAAGCTCATTTCCTGGCCAGTACTTATGTATGCATGTTTAAAAATATGCTCTTCTATGCGTTATTTAATATGTCACAACTCGGAGCTTTAGAAAACCAGTTTATCAAATTGAAAGAAAATTGACCGTTGTAATATGCTATTTCTTACACAAAGATGAACAGAATTACAGTAACTATTATTTGTATGCAAACAGCAGCATCTAGTTAATTAGTGGTGCTACTTAGAAATTATGGGTTTCTCAAAAAGCTGCAGGGTGTAATAAAATAGAATAGATGATCATTAGCTTTCAGTAATGAAGTTCATGGAAAAAAAGCACAGCCCTGCCTTTGTTTAACCTGCAAGAGCAAAATTAAAATATATAGCCTGAATATAAGCATGTTACACTTAATAATATTAAATGTAATATGCATTTTAGCTTACATTTAAACACATGAATATATTTAAACTTTCGATCAAACATACTAATCAAATATCTTAGCATTCTCAGTTTTATCTATCACCATACTTGTAATTGGTGGCCATCAGTGTAGCTAAGGGAAAGTTATTTATATGACTTGAAATAACTGAACTGTGTTGGTGTGCTATTTAGCAAAACTCCAATAAATTTGTCTTATTTTATTCTTTCCACAGATAATAATTATGCATAATATATGTAAATATGTGTGTGTACACACACACACACATCTTTTCTCCTCCAGGAAATAGAGAACATTGATACCGGATCTTTCTTTCTTTATGATTTAAAAATCTGTTCTCTTTCCAAGCTCTCAATAAAAGAAATTTAAAAAGCACTATGTACCAGAGTTTTGTAACCCAGTGCCAATTCTTGGAAGACAAGTTTCTTGTCGTTACTGTTCACTAATCCTAATATGCTGACACATACTAGGTATGTAACCCTGGAGCATATTACTTAACTTTTATATGGCTTAGTTTTTTCACCTCCAGAATCAGATATTTACTGCTCAGAGATGAAGATAGCATGTAATTAAATGGGAATATAGAATAATTATTCTAGTGCCTGAAAGATCATGGACACTGGATAAATGTTAGTTACTATTAGTGTCCTTCCATAATCAAAATGATAGCCACAAATCTCAGGGTCCTGCTTCATATTGTTGGCAAGAAAATAAGCGTTCAAGTAGTTTGCCCTTCAGTTGTGAGTACAGTCAAAGTATACCAAGTGTATCCTGATGGATCACACCCTCCTATCATCTCAAAACAACTTAAAATAAGAATTATTTTCAGGAACCTGAGTGACCTAAAGACTATGGGGGTAATATTTTTATTTTGTTTTGGATTTTAAAGGCCTGTAATAATATTTGGGTCCCCAAGTATCTTTTAAATACATATAGCAGCAAACATAACAATTTTGGAAAAGGGTTCTGAGTGGTAGTAAATGCCCTCTCTTGACAGACAAGTTTATTTCCTATGCAAAGATATCCATATACCCTCCCTCTGGCTTCTGCCAGTGTTGTGAGTCAAAGGCCCTTCATATATTTTCAACACTTGAGAAATTATCCTCACACCTAGATAACCACTAATAAGCAAGATAAAATACCAGAAAATGTATTTTTGAAGTCAACTCTGCAACACTTCATCAGTTTATGTTATAGTAAGTTCTTGAAATCAAAACTTCTGCAGTGTAAAGCACTTTCAGAGGGAACATCGGGACAGCATAGAGTGGTATGTACCACTCGTGTGTAGTGTTTTGTGTTTTTTTGACTGCACCATGAGATTTATTTCCATGAAGGATTTTAGTTTCAGACCAGGGATCAAACCCAGACTGCCTGCAGTGGAAGCTTGGACTCCTAACCACTGGACTGCCAGGGAGTACTCTAGTACATAGTAATTTTAAAGTTATATATATGTGTGTGTGTGTGTGTGTGTGTGTGTGTGTGTGTGTGTGTGTGTGTGTATGATTCTATATATGACAACTTAAAGGAATAATTAAAAGCAAAACAAATATTGGGCCTGAAAGATAAATGGAAGCACTGTAATACAAAAATACTTTGTTTTACAGTAAGCTTATAGAAGGCATATAAGGCTCTCCGCAGGGAAATTATGAGCCTTAAGACATTCACCTACATGTAAATCTGTGGAATAGAGCAAGGGTTTTTATTAATGCAACGTAAAGGACTGAAGAAAAAACAGAAATGGGCTCTAGACTGTCACTCTCTTTCAGTTTGCTTTCACACAGTTTATGGTAACCTAAGACCCTCCATCCCATCCTCCCATAAGACAATTTTTATATTTTATTTATTTCCATTTAAGTTTTATTTTTATTTTTCTAATGGCATCTTATCTGGGGTATTGGGTTTCCCAGGTAATGCTAGTGGTAAAAAAAATACTCGCCTGTCAATGCAAGAGACAGGTTCGATCCTTGGGTTGGGAATATCCACTGGAGGAGGGCATGGCAGCCCTCTCCAGTACTCTTGCCTGGAGAAATCTATGGACAGAGGAGCCTGGTGGGCTACAGTCCATGGGGTCGCAGAGAGTCAGACATGACTGAAGCGACTTAGCACACATGCACACATCTGAGGTATTCAGTTAAGGAATGTATGTCTGCCTCTTGCATTAAATACTATAGAAGCATGGCCTTTGAAATTTTTGTAAATGAAAACTCTAGGCAGAATAATTAGCATTTAAAAGCTAGAATGGCCTTAGCTCTGTGCACCACTGTGATTAGTCTGGACTCGATTATCAGGTGTATGTCACTGAGCTGCCTTAGATGCCAAGATAAAAAGCTTCTAGCTTTAGCTCAAAGGACGTTGGGCAATAGTGTGATACTTGGGCAGTGAAACATAAAGGACAAACTAGTATGATTATGTTTGATTTGTGTTGACTTAGAAACTGAAGCACGTCCCTCAGACCTAAGAGTACAGGCCAAGAGGACAGAAACAGCCTGTCGAGAGTGTCTCCTTTGTAACTGATGTATTATTTCAAGACCTAATTTCAGCAGTCTTTCTCCCTCAGTGAGGTTCTCTTGTTTTGTCAGTTACAAGGTTCATTTATTAACAACAGCAACAAAAATGGAGTGGAAGGAAAGAAATATTTGCTTTTGTTATTAAGTAGGGTATTATTGGTTTTAATTTAAAACCTACATCATTACTCAGCCATTAAAAATAATTCGTTTGAATCAGTTCTAATGAGATGGATGAAACTGGAGCCCATTATACAGAGTGAAGTAAGCCAGAAAGATAAAGACAAATACAGTATACTAATGCATATATACGGAATTTAGAAAGATGGTAACGATAACCCTATATGCAAAACAGAAAAAGAGACACAGATGTACAGAACAGAATTTTGGACTCTGTGGGAGAAGGCAAGGGTGGAATGTTTCGAGAGAACAGCATCAAAACATGTATATTATCAAGGGTGAAACAGATCACCAGCCCAGGTTGGATGCATGAGACAAGTGCTCGGGCCTGGTGCACTGGGAAGACCCAGAGGTATCGGGTGGAGAGGGAGGCAGGAGGGGGGATCGGGTTGGGGAACATATGTAAATCCATGGCTGATTCATGTCAATGTATGGCAAAAACCACTACAATATTGTAAAGTAATTAGCCTCCAACTAATAAAAATAAGTGAAAAAAAAAAAAACAACCCTACATCATGAAGGTCATAGTTTTGCCAGGGCCTCTGCTTATCACTGGGGATACTAAGATGAAACACTCCTTTGCCATGCTTGTGTGTGTAGACTCTGCTGAATCAGAATAAGCCATAATCAACTATAGAATTGAACTGACATGACATACTTAGCTGTGCACAATAATATACACTGCATGGTTTTACATAGTTTAAAATCTTACATCGTGTAGAAAATCTATCTAGTGCAGTGTCACTACTCCAGATGATACTTTCATAGTGGAAGTATTTTATAAATTTGCCAAAACCCCTAGAATGTACAACACCAAGAATGAACCCCAATGTAAACAACAGACTCTGGGTAACTGTGATGTGATGGTGTTAAATACATGAATTATAATACATGTACTCAAAATAATAATAATAATAATACATGTACTCTGGTTGGGGGGGTCTAGATAGTGGGAGAAGCTGTGCCCATATAGGGCAGGGGATATATAATCCAAACATAACTATGTTTATTGATATTTTTGTTACTGTTATTATTGTAATTATTATTACTAGCTTGAAGTTTTCAGTAACTTTTTGATAAAAATGTGGTTTCTTGTTTATATTTTTTCTTCAAAATATTGTTTAAAAAAGACAATGAAGTATTTCATGACAGCAAAAATTTTACCTCAGATTTCAAATGTACATGCAGTTGGATCCTATTAACAACAAAAGCTCTTTTTTATATCTTGGATTAAAAATTTTGTCTACCTGGAAATAACTCTAACCATAAGGAAGACCATAATAATTGCTTTATGGAAATCCATTGATAAAAACTGCCCTAAATTCCAAGTAAGCAGAACTTGATCACCTACTGCATGCCTATTAAACACAGAAAGACACGTCACTGGACCTCACAGATGAAGGAGAGAAAGAGAGAGAGAGAAAGGAAGCAAGGAAGAAAAATGGAAACAAAATTATAATACAGTCCAATAAGTATCATTAAAACGGCCAACAGAAGATGCAACGAGAGTTAAGAGGAGAGATATTTAATTCAGATGGTGAAGGACAGACAGTAATGGCTGTTTCATTTGGCCATCTTGTAGCAAGTCCTTTTGATATTCTTGCAATGAGTTTAAACTGGGCAATATCATTGTATAGTTAAAATAAAACAACAAATAAAAAAGCAGGAATAGGTCCTGAGTGCAGGGATTGGTTTTAAGATGAGGACTCTGTGACCACATATGTTTTAACTTCTTACATGTCTTTTTCATTTTCTTCTGAATTTTGGTTGAGTTCCTGGTGGGTGCTAAGAAGCCAAAAACTGAATTTGTAGGGTTTTTTCTGCATTATATATTTTTCATAAACCCTCAGACTAGTGGGGGTCTTATAAAAAACCAGTATAAGTTAAAAAAATAAATATTCTCAAGTGCTCTCATCTGATTTCTTGAAGCCAATAAATTATGTATAGATTCACCAACCTATGATGCCAAGCTGAATAGAAAAGGGGAAAATTCCCAAGGTCTAATGCACCATGATTGTAACTACATAATTTACTGATTGATTTTAGATTTCCAAATTAAAGTGTGCATGTATATCTCTCTAAGCAAAATTGCCTGCTTCAGTGAGAAATGATGATTTTAATTTTATGGTTATCTAAATCAGCCAATAATTTGTCCCAACTGCAGAGATAGTTCCCCTAATGATTGTTCCAATGATTTTCATATCAAGGAACCATGGGACCAAGAAGTAAAATACTTATCAAGCAAAAATAAGGGTTTTTATTTACTCTCATGAAAATTTCATGAGTTTTACAAATATTACTTAGTTTTCTTTTCTCACTCAAATTCATGCAAAGCAAACTACAGATTTCAGCCAGCTGTAAACTTAATGAACATTCTGCAAAATTTTGAATTAGTAATAAACCCAAGTTGGAAACAATTCAACAGGAAGTCAAACTGATGAAGTCAGCACAAATGGGTATATTTCTTGACTGGTTTGTTTTGATTGGTTTGTGAGATATTTGGGGGGTTAAATGGTTTTAATTTGTTTCATTGAAATCTGTTTTCAGCTACTACTCATAAAAACTGAAAAAAAATACCACTTAGGTATTAAAAAAAAAAAAAAAAAAAACCCAGCAAGTTATCAATCTTTCCAACTTCATAGATTGTTTAACTCTATTTTGAAGTCTAGGAGCAAGGTACAGGGCCATTAGAAGATCAGGCATATAATTTTAGTATTGTTGTTATTCAATCACTAAATCATGTCCGGCTCTTTGCGACCCCATGGACTATAGCATGCCAGGCTTCCCTGTCCTTCTCTACTATCTCCCGTGGTTTGCTCAAATTCATGTCCATTGAGTCAGTGATGCCATCCAACCATCTCATCCTCTGTCAACCCCTTCTCCAGATGTTCACAACATTGTGAAGGAGGTGGTGACCACAACCATCCCAAAGAAAAAGAAATGCAAGAAGGCAAAGTAGCTGTTTGAGAAGACCTTACAAATAGCTGAGGAAAGAAGAGAAGCAAAGGAGAAAGGGAGAGATATACTCCAAATGAATGCAGAGTTCCAGAGAATAGCAAGGGGTGATAAGAAAGCCTACTTAAGTGAACCTTAGTATACTTTCATTTCAATAATTGTCTGTATATTGAAACAGGCACCTTTTGAAGCAAGGACAATGAGAAGTTGTGTCTTGTACATTTTATTAGACAGTTAATTGGTGATATTGATTGTCTTTAAGACTGGAATGTGGGAACATGATAAAATGAAGTGCCAATCGGTAAACACATTCAAGCCAATGGAATTTTTTAATAACACTAAACTTCACTTAGCATCTGGTGTGCCACTTTTTAGTAAGTCCTATTATTTCCTGTCTTTTATAAATAAATAAACTGATACCCTGATGGATTAAGTAACTTGTCAAAAGCCACAAATTACCTTAAAAAGTAACTTGTAAGAAAATCATTCCAAAGTAAAAGAACGATTATTAGAACAGAAACTGATTTTGATCCTCTGTGTGTTAGCACTATTTCATACTTCTCCTACTTTGTACTAACCACATCAAGGGCAATATTTCAGTTCATAGCCATTCAATCAGAAGAGAAAATCTTGCTCTGGATTTGAAAAAGAAGTAGCAATGAGTAAAATGGACTTGAACAAAGATTTTACATGAACTTCAGACAGTATATAATTGTAGAAAATAAAGAGAGAACAATAGATTTCTGTACTTCAGTGACTCTCTGGACATTTTGAATATTAAATCTTTCCATTTATGTCCTCCACACCTAGAGCACTGTCTGAATTAAACTAAATTCTCAACAATTCAAATGAACATATTTTCAGATAATTTAAATAAAAAGTTTTTTAATAGAAGTTCTCAAAGAAACTACAAGTTGAATTCTTCTTATAACTTTAGATAGAAAGGCAGTCAAGCTTAGAAATATAAATGATTTCTAAATTATACTTTTGGTCAAAGGGCACTTTCAAGGGACAGAGAAGAGCAGCAAGCAGAGATGAATATTGTTACTCCACAAAGTTGGATATCTTTCTGCATAGTGAACCCAAGATCAATGTCTTGTGAGCTAACACATTTCCTGTAGCTTCCTTCTGACTACTTGTTGCAGGGTCAGATCGCAGGACCAGTGGAACTCTTGTATCTTTTGAAATATTTAATAAATTCTAAACAGAATATATGTCCCGAGAAAGGCACCTTTTGGGAACTTTATCAGTTCAGTTCAGTCACTTAGTCATGTCTGACTCTTTGCAACCCCCTGGATCGCAACACACCAGGCCTCTCTGTCCATCACCAAGTCCTGGAGCCTGATCGAACTCATGTTCGTTGAGTCAGTGATACCATCCTACCATCTCTTCCTCTGTCGACCCCTTCTCATCCTACTCTCAGTCTTTCCCAGCATCAGGGTCTTTTCTAATAAGTCCATTCTTCACAGGAGGTGGCCAAAGTATTGGAGCTTCAACATCGGTCCTTCCAATGGATATTCAGGACTATTTCCTTTAGGATTGATTAGTTTGATCTTGCAGTCCAGGGGATATTCAAGCATCTTCTCCAACACCACACAGTTCAAGCATCAATTCTTTGGCGCTCAGCTTTCTTTATGGTTCAACTCTCATATCCATACATGACCACTAGAAAAACCATAGCTTTGACTAGACAGACCTTTGTCGGCAAAGTAATGTCTGCTTTTTAATATGCTGTCTAGGACGATCATAACTTTTCTTCCAAGGAGCAAGTGTCTTTTAATTTCATGGTTGCCGTCACCATCTGCAGTGATTTTGGGACCCAAGAAAATAAAGCCTTTCATTGTTTCTATTGTTTCCCCATCTATTTGTCATGAAGTGATGGGACCGGATGCCATGATCTTAGCTTTTTGGATGTTGAGTTTTAAGCCAACTTTTTCACTCTCCTCTTTCACTTTCATCAAGAGGCTCTTTAGTCCCTCTTCACTTTCTGCCATAAGGGTTGTGTCATATATATATCTGAGGTTATTGATATTTTTCCAGAATTTTGATTCTAGCTTGTGCTTCATCCAGTCCAGCATTTCACACGATGTACTCTGCGTGTAAGTTAAATAAGCAGGGTGACAATATACAGCCTTGACTTATTCCTTTCCCTATTTGGAATCAGTTTGCTGTTCCATGTCCGGTTCTAACTGTTGCTTCTTGACCTGCATACAGATTTCTCAGGAGGCAGGTCAGGTGGTCTTGTGTTCCCTTCTCTTTAAGAATTTTCCACAGTTGTGATCCACACAGTCAAAGGCTTTAGCATAGTCAATGAAGCAGAAGTAGATGTTTTTATGGAATCTCTCTTGCTTTTTCCATGATCCAGTGTATGTTGGCAATTTGATCGCTGGTTCCTCTGTCTTTTCTAAATCCAGCTGGAACATTTGGAAGTTCTTGATTCACATACAGTTGAATCCTAGCTTGGAGAACTTTGAGCATTGCCTTGCTATTATAAGTACTAGAATTTCTTGGTAAAGACTGTATAGAGAACAGAGTAGAGTGAACACTGGAGACAGATAACCCAGAGTTTTAGCTCTGACCCTACTCACTATGTGTGTAATGTATGCCTTGGAATATATCTCTGTGAAACTAGTGTAGCAAAAGCCTTCAGTACCCCCCATCCTTTCTTTGACCATTGACTTCTTACTGTGATCATCTGCTGTTCTCTGCTTGAGGACTTTCTCTGGTGGCATCCTGAGTTTCTAAGGGTTTAATGCCCTGGCAGCACATTTCAATCAATGACAAGTGAAAATTGGCTTATAACCTCTAAGCTTTTTGCCCATAGGTTTTGCATAACATATCAGAAATCTCAGCAGAACTTGACCAGGTCCTTCAGGATAAGACCCACTTGCCTGTAATATAAATATGGTCATTAACGTTTACAAACACTATCTTGGTTTCCTTCTTTTCCCTGTCTCATGTTTCTTCTCCCATAATGCCCAGTCTTTCTGGAATCAACTCCTGCACAAATTTGTTAAGCATGAATCCTTTTCCCAGTCCCTGTTTCAAGTCAAATACAACCTAAGATACTTGGATTTTTCTTAAAACATCACTGTCAATAGATTCTCTGGTTTCAGTGCTAATGTGTAAAAAGCTTGAAACATTTCACTCCCAACCTTATAACAAGAGAAAGTTGGAAAACTTCTCAGCTGTTTTTCTTGGGCCCTTGGGGGGATAGAGATCACAGAACAAAGGGGTACCCTAAAGTTTGAACATTCAGGCACATTGAGTGAATCTGCTTTCTTTGTACAGAAATTTCTGGAGTCAAAACAGGTAAGAACACAAAAATATTAATTTTGAAGAATTATTGGAAGTTGAGTGTGGACTAGCAGAAAAGTGAGGAAATCCCAGGGCTATGACTTTATGTGGGTGTCACAGCTCGCTAAGTTTTACCTTCAGGATCACCATAATGTCCTCATGATAAATAACCAGGAGCCGTTCATGAAACAATGGGGAAAACATAATCCCTATGAAATATTCCCAAGTGTTTTCCATCACAAAGACCTACTCTGATAAAAGACCTTTCCAGAGCCTTGTTCTGCTGGGGGATGAATATTTCTTCAACTCTTAAATGTGTATGCATCTGATAATACATAAGGTAAAAACTGATTGAACTGCAAAGAGAAATAGACAAATCCACCATTATTATTGAAGACGTCAACATTCCTCAGAGAGTAATTGATAGATTGAGAAGAAAGAAAATAAGTAGCTGCGGAACTGATGTTAAGAGCACTATCAACCAGCCTAATTTAATTGATATTTATAGAGTACTCCATTCAACAAGGGCAGAGCAGACAGTCTTCTCAAGCTCAGTTGTAATATTCATCAAAGTAGTTCTCTTTCAAATAAAATAAAATAGACTTCCAAAACTTCAAACTATGTAATTCATACATAGAATGTTCTCAGAATACAATAGAATTAAGCTAAAAATTAGTAATAAAAAAATCTGGAAAATCCACAAATATTTCATGATCAAACATACACTTCCAACAGCACATGGGTCAAAGAAGATGTCTCAAGTTACTTTAAAAAATATGTTGAACTAAGTGAAAATTAAAATATAACTTACCAACATTTGTGCAACGCAATGAAATTGCTTAGCAGGAAATGGAAAGTATAAATGCGTGTATTAGGGAAAAAAGAGGACGGACCAAAATCAATAAACTTTGAACTTAGTAAACTAGAGTAAGAAGAGCAATTAAGCCTTAAGCAAGCAGAAGCAAGGAACTAATAAAAATTAAACCAGAAATTAATGAAATAAAAAATATAAAATCAATAGAGAAAAGCAGTGAAACTAAAATCTTGTTCTTTGAAAGGTTAAAAAATAAGCAAATCTTTATCTAGATTAACAGAAGAAAACCAGAGACAATTACTAATACAAATCATGAAATATAAGACAATGATACAGGTCTTATAGAAATAAAAAGTGCACAACAAATACAAGTTTTGCTTTTTTGTCATTTTATGGAATAAAAAGTATATATTTTTGATCTGAAATAGGTTGAATTCATGGATCTAAAATGCACAAAGTACTGACTGTATACTATATCAATAGAATAAAAAAAGAAATGCCCCCTCCACACACACAAAATCATCCCAATATACACAGAAAAAGTATTTAACAAAATCAAATACTTTATGATGATAAATCTTCAACAATCTTGGAATAGAAGTTCTTTCTTGGACTTATGTGGTGGATCATTGGTTAAGAATCTGACTGCCAATGAAGGAGACATGAGTTTGACCCCTTATCTGGGGAAATCCCACATGCCTTGGAGCATCTAAGCCCTTGCACCACAGCTGCCTGTGCTCTAGAGCTGGGGAGTTGCAACTGCGGAGCCCATAGGTCACAACCACTGAAGCCCACATGCCCTTTAATTTGTGCTCACAAGAAAAGTGACCTCAATGAAAAGCCTGTGCACCACAGCTAGAGAGTAGCCCCCACTCGAGGCAACTAGAGAGAAAAGCCCATGCAGCAATGAAGACCTAGCACAGCCAGAAAAAGAGAGAAATGAACCTTCTTAACCTGATAGAGAATATCCATGAAGAAACCACAGCTAACATCATTATGTTGAGAGACTTGGTGTTTCCCACAGATACCAGGAGTAAAATAATAATGTGCACTTGTTATCATTACCATCTTTCTAAACTCCGTATAAATGCGTTAATATACTGTATTGGTGTTTTTCTTTCTGGCTTACTTCACTCTGTATAATGGGCTCCAGTTTCATCCATCTCATCAGAACTGATTCAAATGTATTCTTTTTAGTGGCTGAGTAATATTCCATGGTGTATATGTACCACAGCTTCCTTATCCATTCGTCTGCTGATGGGCATCTAGGTTGCTTCCATGTCCTGGCTATTATAAACAGTGCTGCGATGAACATTGGGGTGCACATGTCTCTTTCAGAACTGGTTTCCTTGGTGTGTATGCCCAGGAGTGGGGTTGCTGGGTCATATGGCAATTGTATTTCCAGATGGTAACGATAACCCTATATGCAAGACAGAAAAAGAGACACAGATGTATAGAATAGACTTTTGGACTCTATGGGAGAAGGTGAGGGTGGGATGATCTGAGAGAACAGCATTGAAACATGTATATTATCAAGGGTGAAACAGATCACCAGTCCAGGTTGGATGCATGAGACAAGTGCTTGGGGCTGGTGCACTGGGATGACCCAGAGGGATGGAATGGGGAGGGCGTTGGGAGGGGGGGATCAGGATGGGGAACACATGTAAATCCATGGCTGATTCATGTCAATGTATGGCAAAATCCACTACAATATTGTAAAGTAATTAGCCTCCAACTAATAAAAATAAATGGAAAAAAAAAATAATGTGCACTTGTATCGCTTCTATTTAATGCTGTAGTAGAAGTTTTAGCCAGGGAAATTAAGCAAGAAAATGAAAAGCTGGGGCAAAGGAAGAGGAAAAGACATTTATATTCACAGGTGGCATGATCTTGTATGTAGAAAATCTTGAAGAATCTACAAGGCAACATTGTTGGAACTAATTAATATATTCAGCAAGATTGCAGGATCTAAACTCAATATGCAAAATCAATTTTATCACTACACACTTGCAATAAACAGTCCAAAATTAAATTAAGAAAACAATTTAAAAGACCTCAAAAGAATAAAATATCTAAGAATAATTTAACAAAATTGAAAGATGAACTCTGAAAAGCTGTAGATATAATATATATCAAATACAGATTTTCTAATCAAAATATATATAGACTCTTGAAACTCGACAATTAAAAAAATGACTCAATTAAAAATTTGCAATGATATGAATAGGCATCTCACAAAACATATACAGGTGTATCTTGGAGATATTGCTAGCTCAGTTCAAACCATTGTAATAAAGATAATATTGTAATAAAGTAAATCACACAGATTATCTGGATTCCTACTGCACATAAAATTTACATTTACCCTTTATAGTAGCTTATTAAGTATACAAAGCATTCTATATAAAAATATATATATGCCTTTATTAAAAATATTTTATTACTAAAAAAATGCTAACTCATCTGAACCTTCAGGGAGCTGTAGTAGTAACATCAAAGATCACAGATCACCTTAAGTTTGATAATAGAGTTTGAAATATGGTGAGAATTTCCAAAATGTGACATAGAGACATGAAGTGAGCAAATGCTGTTGGGAAGTGGCACTAAAAAATTTGCTCAACACAAGATGCTATGAACCTTCAATTTGTTAAAAAAGCAAAACAAAACACACAAAACCACAGTTTCTGCAAAGTACAATAAAGTGAAACACAATAAACTGAGGTGTACCTTTACACAGATGGAAGATAAACATATGAAAAGAAGCTCAACATTATTTGCCTATAAGAATTGCAAATTAAAATAACAAAGAGATACCACTACCACCTGTTGAATTGCTGAAATCTAACAAATGTACATTACCAATTTTAGGTGAGAAGAGGGAGTAACAAGAATTCTCATTCATTGTCAGTGAGAGTGTAAAATGGAACAGGCACTTGGAAACAGTTTGGCAGCTTTCTACTAAGCTAAATATAGTATTAGCATACACAATTGTAGTCATGTATGTAGCTGATTTTAAAATGAATGTGTACATGAAAAGCTCTCATGCAAAGTTTTATAGCAGTCTAATGAATAATCACCAAGAGCTGGAAGCCACTGATATATGTTTAAGCAAATGTTGGGGCATTCATACAATGGAATATTATTCAGTGGTACAAAGAAATAAGCTATCATGCTATGCAAAAACATGGATGCGCTTCAATGTTTATTGCAAAGTGAAAGAAGTCAGTCTGAAAAGTATATATAATATATGATTCCAATCATATGACATGCTGAGAAGGACAAATCTATAGATAGAGTGAAAAGATAATGATTTTAGGACTTCAAGCAGAGGGAGCAGTGAGGACAGGGATGCACATGAAGGGCAGAAATTGTCTGTGGCAATGAAACTATTCAGTGTGACACCATAATGGTGAATACATGACTCTATGCATTTGTCAAATTAAAATTCAAGATGTATACAAATAAGATGGAGTTGCTTATGCAGACTCATTTAATAATGAAAATTAATAAAGTCAATTGAAGCAGATCATGATGTTCACATATAAGCCTTACTTGGAAATAAACTTTAATTTTAGGAAATTTCAAATATTCTGATCACATAGCTAGATTTTTAAATCATTTGATGCTAAACGTAATATCATTGACAAGTACCAGAAGAAAAAAAAAAAACATGCACAACAAAATTCTGAAAATTATACCATCCTAAGAAAAACTCCTTTTAAAAAAGATCACAGAAAATTTAACTTTTTGGTTTTCCTGATTAAACAACATTATGCATATGCACTTGTTTTTTATGAAGCTCATATACTATTACTGAAATTGCTTCTTCAATTTAAGAAACTGATGAAAATTAAGCTCATAAAAGTTTAATGCCGTGAAACCTAAGTGTAGAGTACATAGTTAGGGTGTAGCTTCTTAGGAAAACCACATTAGCCTTGAAAAATAAATTACATTTCATTTTACACAGTAAGTTTGCATAGGCAGAGTTTCTTTTCAGCAAACATGTAGCTCTTCTGCTCTGAGTTGTAGTAAAAATAATTCTGCTATTAAAATATCAGGACAGCTTAAGGTCACCAGGAAAGATGAGGTGAAAGTTCTTGAGAGAATTGAGATAACTAAGCAGTTTCCTCTATGGCAATGCCATTGTGTAACCTTATTTTAAATGTTCAATGTGGAGTCATGCAGAACGGGTAGAAAACTGACAGGATTTGGGGAATAGGATCTTTTGTGATGAAGTAGACCTGGACAGTTCAGTTTTGCAAAAGTGTATTTTTTCCCTACACAAAATTCAAAGTGCATGAAAAGTAAAATTCTTGCTATGCCTACTATTTTGTCATAAAATTTGAATAGATGACTTGATAATTCTGCAGTCCAATTGTGGGGGCACAATTGTGAGGTGCTATGAAAAGGACTATTGAAGTAACTATTAAGTAATATTGCATGCCTTCTTTCTATTCCATTGGAGATTAGATTGAAATGTTAAAGTTGATTGGTAAATTATTTAATAATAATGATAATAATAACTACTATAAGGTTTTGTGGAAAGAGATTTTGTACCAAGAAGAAAAACATATCCATATCCGGTAAGGGCAAAATATACCTTTTTGTCCTTATAAGGAAGATGTTAATAATTAGAACTGCTCACAAATGTCCCTTTCCTGTGAAAGTAACCCAGCTCTCATTTTTTTCAGTTTAGACCGTGGGGCAGCCCCATGGCATAAGCTAAGCGTATTATACACATGAGCTTATGAAATATTCACATTAGCTCCTTGATAGAGCTATTAACATTCTCATTCCCCAAATTAGAAAGGTATTTGGAAAGGCTGTCATTTCCCAGAAGTTGCACATGTAGTAAATGGTTGATAAGGCATGTAAAGTTTACTTTTTCTAATGCAGAATTTTAACAATTACATTAGTTCTCTTTACTGGGTCAGTGGAGAAGATGAAAATCAAGGTTGATAAAACATTTCGTCCTTCGGATAGAAACTAGGAGTTTTTAAACTCTCTGGTTCATTTAATACCGATTCTATTAGATTCTTGACTACAGCATTGGATGGGTAAGTTTTAATATGACATAGTGTTGTCCTCAATTGGTTTCTTGGCCAAAGCATGTTCACTGTAGACTGTGAGCTTCCTGGAAGTATGCCAACCTCTGAAGGTTGTATCCACAAGGTCTAGCAGGGTACCTTGCACATAGTATCATAGATGCCCAGGACGTAACATTTCAGAAAATCTCAACAACAAAATATATAAAACAGGATTGGCTTGAGGAGGCAATCTGGAACATAGTGTTACTTTTTCTACTCTCTGTAGTTCCTTTTCTAATCTTGTCTTCTTAAGCAACTTTCATTGGCATTTCAGAGCCTTTCCTTCTTATGCATTTTTTTGGTAAAGATTTTCCTGAGCAACCCCAGCTTTCTGTACTCACTATAGAACTCGCACACAATATAACTAGTCCATGTGCCACTCAGCATCTTAAGTGTGACCAGTTTTACCCATTAGTTGAGATCCTGGGCTCTGAAGTCAGATATACTTGCCTTTTAATCCAGGCTCCATTGATTACTAGCATTTGGGTAATATTTTAACACTCTGAATCCTGGTCTCTTCATCCAGTGTTCTTTCCTCAAATGGTGATTTGGAGGATTAAAACACCCAGACCATGTTGATAGACAGTTAGCTGGAAGCATTAGGGCAGTGGTGACAGTAAATTTAGAATCTTAACTCCAACCCAAATCCAAAGGAGGATTTGAAAACTAGAAACTAGGAGTCTCTAATTCAGTCTTCCAGTAGAACACTCTACAAAGACAAACGTGTTTGTTCTATACCTGCTACGTTCAATATGGTCAACACTAATCACTGTGCCTAGTGTGTACTTTATATATATATACACACACACATATGTGTATATGTATATATATAATTGAAGTATAGTTGACTTACAATGTTTCAGGTACACAGCAAGATGATTTAGTTATACATATATATACATGCACTATTTTTTAATTATTTTCTATCATAGGTTATTATAAGATATTGACTACAGCTTCTTGTGCTATACAGTAAACGTTTGTTGCCTAGCATGTACTTTAAATGCAGCTAAATGAGACCAAGGGAATAAATGTTTAATTTTATTTCATTAATGTGTTTTTAAACAGCTACTCTGTATAAAGAGCATACCTCTAGAGGATAAGGGTGTGTGTGTGTGTGTGTGTGTGTGTGTGTGTGTGTGTGTATAAAACATTTTATTCTTGCTGTCCAGTGCCATGTGATACAAAGTCAATTCTCTAGAATCCTTTGTGGACTGTGAGCAGAAATCGTGTGTATGATGATGGTGAAAACATGGTCCTATTGGTTGCAAAGTGGACTTTCATCTTTTCTGTAAAGAGTCTCCCCATTGATCATCAGTCTTCAGTAAATTTATACTGTGCTCACCATTAGCACCTTTGCCCACTGTTTGAATGTTATAAGTATACTCTTTTAGAAACTCTTCACAAGCACACACACTAAAAAGCATATTCCATAAGTTCCATAGGGCACCTAATTATAGCCTGAAAAATTAGAGGACCCAACATGGTCAGCTTACAAAGAAGAAGTCATTTGGGAGAGTGGCAGGATATTTACAATTAGCTGGTCTTTGCTGGAATCCAGTTCAGGCACTTCATAGCTGAGTAGTCTTGGGCAAATTGTATAATGTGTCTGAAACTCAGTTTCTTCAGATATTCGGTAGATATAATGCTGTACCCACTGTAAGGAGTCTTGGTGAGCATTAAGTCAGCTAAGTACTCTGGCTTGTGAAAGAAAGCATAAGAGATAATTCATGTGTGATCTCTTTCTTCTGCATCTCATTATTTCCATCACACAACCCTCATTTGAGAGATGCTTTAAATACTTGCTGCTTTATTATTCTTTTCTCTAATTGGCACCTCTGTTCTAGTTCTACCCATATTCACGTGTGCTCCTGCTCTCTCCAGAGAACTTTTGATATGTTTCTTCCCATAGCACCTGATAAGAAATTTAATGCCCTCTTTTCCTTGCATCCCTTGACTATGAAGGTTACTCTTTTCCCACAAAAATGATTCTCACAGATAAACTGTTCTTCTATTTGAACACGTATCTTTTTTATTTTTTTTATTTTTTACCACCAGTTTGATTTTCCCTAGTCTGCCTTTGTTTCTTTTCTGAGGTGTGTTACTGCTTTCCAATGGACAAAGGTGGCAAATAAGGAAAGGAGCTAATATAATTAGAGTTTCTTTTGGGTTAGAATGGTATGTAATCCACACAATATCAATTAAACCTCTCAACAACCCCACAATCCCTGTTTCAGAAGTTATGAAGTCATTTCCCCAGAGTTCAGGGAGCAGTGAGCAGTGGACCTGGCATTTGAACACCATGCTCTTTCTTTCCATTTGGATACACTGCTTTTTACCCTAAATTTCTGTGTATTGCTGGTCAATCTTCCATTCAGAATGTTGTAGCTGCAGCAGTCAGGGGAAAGGGAAGGAAGCAAAGCTAAGCAGCTCCACATGAAGAATGATAATAACCTGACTTAAGATTTAAATAATGATAACCCCCAAGGGACAGGTTCCTAGCCTAGAGAGCGATTATGCAAATGAACTCTCTGTGTATTTCTGAAAGTAGCATTTTGAATGGAAACCAAACATATTCAACTGACTTCAGCGTTTATGACTGTTTTAAACTGGCTTCCAAAAAAGCATTCCACTGTGCCTGCCTTTTCTGTCTTTTTTCAAAAACACACAGCTAAGGGGAAAGGGCAAGTGAGCACCTATTTAATGAATCCTCTAACATGCCAAACACTGCTTTAGGCACTTTTGCATATGTTAGTTTATTAAATCCTACAAACAGCCTGAGCATTAAGTTTTGCAAGCCCCATTTCTTTTCTTTTCTTTTATTTTAACATTAAGAATCTAGATAAGAGAAAAGCATAAAGACAAATTGAGCACCTAGCTATGTACCAAATACCAAAATATTATGTTCACCATATTTAATATTTTTTAAATATTAAAATGCATGCATTCTCAATTGTGTTTGACCCTTTTGCAAACCCATGGACTATAGTCTGCCAGTCTCCTCTGTCCTTGGGATTTTCCAGGCAAGAATACTGGAGTGGGTTGCTATTTCCTTCTCCAGGAGATCTTCCCAACCCAGGGATCAAACCCATGTCTCTTGTGTCTCCTGCATTGGCAGGTGTATTCTTTACCACTGTACCACCAGGGGAGCTCCAGATCCTAACACCAAAACCAAATAAAAGAGAGAACAAAGGAAAATTGTATAATAACCTCATATAGAAATATAAACAGAAAATTCCCTGAAAAGTGCTAAAACT
The DNA here is from genome assembly GCF_963930625.1 of Muntiacus reevesi. Taxonomy (NCBI): domain Eukaryota; kingdom Metazoa; phylum Chordata; class Mammalia; order Artiodactyla; family Cervidae; genus Muntiacus; species Muntiacus reevesi. The sequence goes on from NC_089250.1 coordinate 241,664,861, forward strand.
AAATGCACTAGTATACAATAAATTCTAACAGATGATTAATTCAAAGACAATATACAAGTGCAGTCTACCATATTGACTTCTTATTGGGTTAATAAATTATAATCTTAATAGACTTGGAAAGACTGATAAATTTCAACGTATCTTTAGGAGTTTAGGTAGAGACAAGTTTATGTATATACAAGACAAGAATGTCAACTTCACTGGTTCTATAATGCTTTGCTAAAAGTCCTAAACAAGAAGATTAAGAAAGAAAAGAAAGTAGTATACAGATTAGGAAGTAAAAAACAAAGCTATGATACCAGGGGCACGTAGGTGCGCACCTACCCACACGCGCAACTCCCTATAGCACATTTGGTTCCCTCCAACCTGAAAACTGTCCCTTTTAAATTTGATAATTTGATTAGATTGCCTCTGTTGCCTCCCCATAGAAAACCAAGAAATTCTAAATTATTGGAGCTAATGAAAGTATTCAGAAATATTGCTGGAAATATCAGTAAAAAAATAGTCATTTACATCTCTTATTTAGCAGCAAAAATAGAATTTTGAAACTGTCATTTAAAATGCCAACATAAGCATAATAATTTTGGAATGAATCTTTAGGAGATGGCTAGATCTTTATGTGGATAATTTAAAATTTTTACTAAAAAGCATGAAAGAACAAAAAACAAATGAAAAAAATATGTTTATGGATGGAAGGACTATTAAAAAATGGAATTTCTTCCCAAAATGATCAATACATTTAATTGTAATGCCAGTCAAAACAGATCTTTATGTGGATCAGATGGATAGTCCTAGATGATCAAAAATTAGATGACACTTTAAAATAATAAAAAAGAATGCTACCTTAGTAACTATCAAAATTTCTATAAGGTATCACATCAAAATTTAATGATTTTGCATCAGAGAAATGTAAATTAAAACCACAATGAGATATCTCCTCACACTTATTGGAATAACTACCATCAAAAAAAAAAAAAAAACAAAAAAAAGGAACACAAATGACAAATGTTAGTGAGTATGTGGAGAAAGAGGAATCTTTGTGCACTATTTGTGGGAATGTAAATTACTGCAGTGACTGTGGAAAACAATATAGTAGTTTCCTCAAAAAAAAGAAAAAACTAAACTAAAGCTAGAACTACCATATGACTGAGGAATTCCACTTCTGGATATATAAAGCCCCCCAGGATTAAAACATTGATTTGAAAAGATATCTGTATTTCAGTGTTCATAGCAGAATTATTGCCAAGATATGGAAGAAATCTAAGTATCCATCAACAAATAAATGGATAAATAAGACGTAGTATATATATATATATATATACACACACACACAATGGAATACTACTCAGCCATAAAACAGTGAACTAAACATCAATATTTGCAATAATAAGGATTAACTTGAAAGGTATCATGCTAAGTAAAATAAATAAGAGAAAGACAAACATACATAATATCATTTATATGTGGAATTTAAAAAAACAGTGATTATTTTTAAAAAGTAGTGCTTCTGAAGTAGATAAAAGAATAGGACCTGAACACAGATCCAGATATATTTGGAGTGTCACTAATGTCAGGGGAAAACAATGAGCTACCTATTACATGCAAATCAAAACTTAAGTATGAAGTTTAAGAAATAAAACTGAGTAAGAAGAAAAAAAGGAGAAGAAAGAGAAGGAAGGAGGAGGGAGAAGAGAAGAAGAAAAAGGAGGAGAAGGAAAAGAAGAAGAATGAAGAATAATAGTGGAATTTGGGGTACCAAGATAGTTGTAAATGAATTAACAGCATAGTTGTAATCATAGAGGCTCTAGAATTTCAACTCCAATGCTTGTAACATAATAGGGCTCCTCAGGTGGGGCTAGTGGTAAAGAACCTGCCTGCCAGTGCGGGGAACATAGGAGACATGGATTTGATCCCTGAGTCAGAAAGATTCCTGTGGTGGAGGGCATGGCAACCCACTCCAGTATTCTTGCCTGGAGAATCCCAGGGGCAGAGGAGACTGGCAGACTGCAGTTCATTGGGTCACATGGAGTTGGACACGACTAAAGCGACTTAGCACGCAATCATAACTTGATAGTTAAGAACATATTGTATGTTAATTCCTGTGCTAAAAACTTTGTATAAATAATCTTAAAGAATATTCCAAAACCTTTCTGAGATAGGCAAAATTAAGTAAAATGCTCAGTGACACCTACTGGATTGAAACTCGGTCTGTGAACCTAGAGAACTTGTAGCCACTTCTATGAATGCTTACAGGATGCACGGAGGTTCTTTGAGAGGGCTTTGGGTAATTCAAGTATTTCACTATTTTACCAGAAATTAAATACTCACTTCAATTTGGCCATGCAGATTAACAAGCATATCAAATAGTTATGCTTTTGGCTAGAATAATGTCAGCTCATGGTAAAACACTGATAAGTCAGCATAAGCACACTGTTAAGTGTATCTTTCTTTTGCTAATAAAATCTAGAAACCACTTCCTTTTTTTTACAATACAATGTCAGTGATCTCCAGCTTGTTGCTATCAGTAGTCCTTTCATCCTAGTCATCTTACTTGTGTGTGTGTTTGTTTGCTTTTTTTTTTTTTTTTTCTTAGAAAGACTATGTTACTTTCTTGGTTCAGGTAATACACGTATTTCAGCCACAAATCTATCTTCTTTAAAGAAGAAATTAACACTGAATCCCAAGCTCATACAGGTTTTAAAAAGTAGCATTTATTCTTTGATGTCAAGTTGCTTCTGGGCATTTTTCTACCCTTGGGCAATTCTCTTTCCAAAATAGTTGTGCATCACATTTTTTAACATCGTGAGGTCTGTCATAACACCACAGTTTTGTTTTGTTTTTAATTTTTTTTCCCCACTAACCTTCTGGTTTCTGGTTGCATTGGTTTAGATGTTTTCAGAGTGATCCCTGTGTTGAACCATCTGCAAATTTGATTACTATGCTGTTTACTCAAATCTATTGAATCATCAATAAAGGAAGCAAAGAAAACATAGAGGCTTACACTGGTCCTGCAGTGCCCCCTCCCTGCACCCCTAAGGTCCAGACACAGTCATTTATCACCAGTCCGTGTTTATGTCCCAGAAGCTAACCTTGCTCTATGCACAGAGCTGACATCCAAGTGTCCCTCTATTTGTCTTAAGAGTTAAAGCCATGGAAGAGCCATCTCAGCTCTTCAGCTAACCCAGTACCTCTCACAATTTTATGGTGTTTAAACTTAACAGTCATATTACTTCACATGCACATTCTAAATGTTCCAAAATCTAACATAGGCAACAAACTATAAGCTCCTAGAGACTCAAAGTTGTAGATAGAACACAATGAAGAAGGAGCTGAAAAATCACCCCTTCCCCAATAGCTTTGGCACCTTTCTGAGCTGATCGATACACTCTTTTATGCCCTTCTATTTTAGCATATTGTTATGGTCAAATGCTCTGGGAAGCAAACTCATTCAGAAGGACAATGTGGACAGTGGAGTGCAGTTTATTACACCGGCGGACACAGGGCAGTTTCTTTAGCCAGGGACCCCAACCAACTTTTATGAAAACTTTATATACCTTAAGTGTACTGCTCAAGCCCACATCCCCAAATTCCTTAAACCTAGCCTGGAAAGTGTTAAAGGGAGATGCAATCAGGTTACAGCCACGATTCATAATCAGAAGTGTCTGCACCCCTGGGTGCCATAAAGATTACAAAGGTGATTGACTACATAGGGGGTGATCACATTCTTTTTGGCGACGGGAACTCTTGGAATGGAATCTGGTGTTTATCAGTCCGGGAGGCCAGTTTGGCCGGAGGTATGTTATCCCCATGGCCACCAGGCACATGGTCCAAAGTTCACTGAAAGTTCAAGATGGAGTTTCCTTCTTTTTCAAGATGCAGTCAGCTCGGCCTGTTCCTTTCCTCCTTCATCCCCCCCCCTCTTGATGTTCTCAACTTCCAGCGTGAGCATCACTCATCAGGATGTACTGCCTTTCAGATTTCCTGGTATATTTGGGTAAATGAAGTCAGCCTCTGTGAAACAAAGTTAACAACACATTGGAGAATACAAGGTTCACATAACAGAATCAACAGAACAACTATAACAATGTTAATATAGTTTTCCACCAATCACCCTTTACCCATGATAGAACAGAAGTCCAAAAAGGAAGATTATCATCAGACATAGCTTTTACTTGATCTTTCATGTCATCTAGAGTGGTTGATATATTGCCAGATAAATCAGGAATATATACATAATATTCATCTTTGATTATAGCACAGGTCCCTCCTTGAACAGCTGTAAGTATGTCTGCTGCTGCTGCTAAGTCGCTTCAGACGTGTCCGACTCTGTGGGACGCCTTAGACGGCAACCCACCAGGCTCCCCTGTCCTGGGATTCTCCAGGCAAGAACACTGGAGTGGGTTGCCATTTCCTTCTCCAATGCATGAAAGTGAAAAGTGAAAGTGAAGCCACTCAGTCGTGACACTTGTAGCGACCCCATGGACTGCAGCCCACCAGGCTCCTCCGTCTATGGGATTTTCCAGGCAAGAGTAATGGAGTGGGTTACCATTGCCTTCTTGTAAGTATGTCTAAAGCTATTCTATTTTGAATTACCACTTTTCTGTTTTGTATTTGTTCAGTATTTAGTGCTTGAGTAGCTCTTAGGCTGTCATTTAGGGCTCTTTGGGTGAAATTAGTTGGAGCTTCAACTCTAACCATTATGTCCGTAGTACCCAATGAGGGAACAAATATAGCAGCTAAATAATCATACCAGTGGAAAACTGATCATGACCATCTGGCCTGTAGGGAGGGTAAATTTAAAGGCTCTTGTATTGTTGACATGATGTTTCCATGGGCAAAGGCCAGACCTAAAGTACACCTCCCTAACCATCTTGGGGGCAGCCAAGGCCATAAGTTAGTCCCCCACACAACCAATGGGTGCCATTAGGAGCAATCCACCTGATCCTGGGATTGAATCCTGTCTGTCCCAGGTTATTGGGGTGGATTGATTGGGATAATACATAACTTTATAGGTCTTATGGCACTGTTCTGTCTGTAGAGAGTCCATTGGTTTTAAATTATTTTTATCCATCGTTTGGATATTATATCCAATAATGTGTACATCTTGTCCCCAGCAAATTTCAGCTATCCTAACAAGTTGTCCCTTTTCTGGAGTAACTCAGATGTATTCATCCCATATCTGGTAAAATTGATCAAAATATTTGTTAATTTCTGATTGTTTGGACTTATTGGCTGTCACGTGATACTGATAAGCATTTTCTGAGCTAAGAGTATAATTAAAATGTATCCTATGGCCGTTTGTCAGATCGCCGGCCTTTTTATCACACCAATGGGTAGTGGTTGCTGTGATTACAGTTTCTAGACTTGATTTTTGTTGCTTTGCCTGATGCAAAAAATCACATAAGCTAGGCATATCACCCCTCCATAGAGGTGATACCCACCACGGGAGTCTATCCATGACAGACATGGGCATGGCTCCACATACCCAGCAGTTGGATTTTTTATAGAAGTCAGCATAGGAATGTGCCCGTGAAATGGAAACATTGTCTTGTGCTGAAACTATTAGCTGGTCTCAAGAGAATACCGGCAAGTCCTTGAAGCAGCAGTTCATCGCAGAGCTTCGTCTCTTCTTCTTCTTTAAGATGATCTTGGTTTCATGACGATCAGTGGGGTCCTTTTGTGTGGTTCACTTGGCATCCTCTGGGTCTGTGTGGTATGCTCTCTTCTGCCTCATGTGGCGGATCCAGGGAGTGACACCTGCAACCTTAACTGCCGTAGAGGTGGTTAGAGAAACTATGCACCCTTCCCATGTGGGGCCAACGAGTCGTGTTTCCAGTCCTTGACCCACACCTGATCACCAGGCACAAATTCGTGAATATGTTCCCCAAGCGGGAGTGGCACCCTTTCTTAGGTACGTGATTTATTATCTTACACAGTTCCATCTGCTGTGAAATCCCACCCCCCCTTACCTGTGGCAAATTTGCCGACGCCTGTCTTAATATGGGAGGGGCCTCCCACAGACAATTTCATAAGGAGAATAACCATGGGAACACAGGGTTACGCTTGATTTGAGTAAGGCTGCCGGAAGCAAGTCCACCCATGAACAGTCAGTCTCTATGATCCATCTTGAAAGTATCTCTTTAAGAGCTTGGTTGGCTCTTTCCACCACTCCAGAACTCTGGGGCCTATGTGCCGTATGTAACTTCCACTTGACATTTAGAGCTTTACATACCTGTTGAATTAAGTTGGCCACAAAGGCAGGACCATTGTCTGATCCTATGCTGGTTGGGAACCCAAATCTGGGGATTATTTCTCGAAGCAGACAGCAAACCACTTCATTTGCTTTTTCAGTTCGGGTGGGGAAGGCCTCCACCTATCCTGAGAAGATACATACCATGACCAGTAAATAACAATAGTGTCGGCAGGGTTTCGTCTCAGTAAAGTCCACTTGTAAATGTTCAAAGGGTAGAGTTCCTTTTAACTGTATTCCTGGAGGTTTTTGTTTATATCTAGGGGCAGCATTGACCTGTGACAAGCGGAACAGTTCTAGGATTCCATTCTACATAAGGAGGAAAGTCGTGGGATTAAGAAACACTTTCAAATTAATTCTTCCATTTTGTCATGCCCCAAGTGGGTTGCCTGGTGAACTTGAGACACCAGCGTGGGGGCTAATGCCCTGGGTACCAGTAACCTGCCATCCGTCAGTTCCCACCAACCTTTTTCATTTTTGGTGGCCCTTTCTGCTTCAGCCAGGCTGGGGTATGCTGTGGGAGAATCAAAGTTAACTCAGGCATTTTTGAGAGTACAAAGGTTCTGATAGATCCCTCACCAGCAGCCCCAAATTTCTCAGCCGCATGTTTTGAGGCTTTATCTTCTAGTCGGTTTCCTCATGCTTGTGGGGTATCTTCCTTTTGGTGACCCCGACAATGCATCACTGCTACCTTCTCAGGTTCACATACAGCATCTAATAGAGTTAAGATTTCTTCCTTGTTTTTAATGTCCTTTCCACTGGCTATCAGAAGACCTTTCTCTTTATTTAAAGCCCCATGTACTTGAGATCTAATCTTACTGCACTGTGATCAGAAAAGATGACTGGAATGATTTCAATTTTTTTGAATTTTCCAAGAGCAGATTTGTGGCCTAGGATGTGATCTATTCTGGAGAAGTTTCCGTGTGCACTTGAGAAAAAGGTGTAGTTGATTGTTTTGGGGTGAAATGTCTTATAGATATCAATTAGGTCTAGCTGGTCCATTGTATCCTTTAAGGTTTGTGTTTCCTTGTTAATTTTCTGTTTAGTTGATCTATCCATAGTTGTGAGTGGGGTATTAAAGTCTCCCACTATTATTGTGTTACTATTAATTTTCTCTTTCATACTTGTTCGCATTTGCTGAACATATTGCGGTGCTCCTATGTTGGGTGCATATATATTTATAATTGTTATATCCTCATCTTGGATTGATCCTTTGATCATTATGTAGTGTCCTTCTTTAAATTCAAACATATGGAGGCTAAATAACACACTTCTGAATAACCAACAAGTCATAGAAGAAATCAAAAAAGAAATCAAAATATGCATAGAAATGAATGAAAATGAAAACCTATTTTTGAAAAAATAGGTTTTGAAAACCTATTTTTGAAAAAATAATCAAAATTGACAAACCATTAGCAAGACTCATTAAGAAACAAAGAGAGAAGAACCAAATTAACAAAATTAGAAATGAAAATGGAGAGATCACAACAGACAACACTGAAATACAAAATCTATGGGACACTGTAAAAACAATGCTATGGGGAAGGTTCATAGCATTATAGGCTTACATCAGGAAATAAGAAAAAAGCCAAATAAATAACCTAACTCTACACCTAAAGTAATTAGAGAAGGAAGAAATGAAAAACCCCAGGGTTAGTAGAAGGAAAGAAATCTTAAAAATTAGGGCAGAAATAAATGCAAAAGAAACTAAAGAGACCATAGCAAAAATCAATAAAGCTAAAAGCTGGTTTTTTTAAAAAAATAAACAAAATTGACAAACCATTAGCAAGACTCATTAAGAAACAAAGAGAGAAGAACCAAATTAACAAAATTAGAAATGAAAATGGAGAGATCACAACAGACAACACTGAAATACAAAGGATCATAAGAGACTACTACCAGCAACTCTATGCCAACAAAATGGACAGCTTGGATGAAATGGACAAATTCTTAGAAAAGTATAACTATCCAAAACTGAACCAGGAAGAAATAGAAGATCTTAACAGACCCACCACAAGCAAGGAAATTGAAACCGTAATCAGAAATCTGCCAGCAAACAAAAGCCATCAGGACCTGATGGCTTCACAGCTGAATTCTACCAAAAATTTAGAGAAGAGCTAACACCTATCTTACTCAAACTCTTCCAGAAAACTGCAGATGAAGGTGAACTTCCAAACTCATTCTATGAGGCCACCATCACCCTAATTCCAAAACTAGACAAAGATGCCACAAAAAAAGAAAACTACAGGTCAATATCACTGATGAACATAGATGCAAAAATCCTTAACAAAATTCTAGCAAACAGAATCCAACAACATATTAAAAAAATCATACACCATGACCAAGTGGGCTTTATCCCAGGAATGCAAGGATTCTTTAATATCCACAATCAATCAATGTAATACACCACATTAACAAACTGAAAAATAAAAACCATATGATTATCTCAATAGATGCAGAGAAAGCCTTTGACAAAATTCTACACTCATTTATGATTAAAACTCTCCAGAAAGCAGGAATAGAAGGAACATACCTCAACATCATAAAAGCCATATATGACAAACCCACAGCAAGCATTACCCTCAATGGAGAAAAATTGAAAGCATTTCCCCTGAAATCGGGAACAAGACAAGGGTGCCCACTCTCACCACTACTATTCAGCATAGTGTTGGAAGTTTTGGCCACAGCAATCAGAGCAGAAAAAGAAGTAAAAGGAATCCAGATAGGAAAAGAAGAAGTGAAACTCTCGCTGTTTGCAGATGACATGATCCTCTACATAAAAAACCCTAAAGACTCTACCAGAAAATTACTAGAGCTAATCAATGAATATAGTAAAGTTGCAGGATATAAAATTAACACACAGAAATCCCTTGCATTCCTATACACTAACAATGAAAAAACAGAAAGAGAAATTAAGGAAACAATACCATTCACCATTTCTACAAAAAGAATAAAATAATTAGGAGTACATCTACCTAAAGAAATAAAAGACCTATACATAGAAAACTATAAAACACTGATGAAAGAAATCAAAGAGGACACAAACAGATGGAGAAACATACCCTGTTCATGGATTGGAAGAATCAATATTGTCAAAATGGCTATTCTACCCAAAGCAATCTATAGATTCAATGCAATCCCTATCAAGCTACCAACGGTACTTTTCACAGAACTAGAACAAATAATTTCACAATTTGTATGGAAATACAAAAACCTGGAATAGCCAAAGTAATCTTGAGAAAGAAGAATGGAACTGGAGGAATCAACCTGCCTGACTTCAGACTCTACTACAAAGCCACAGTCATCAAGAGAGTGTGGTACTGGCACAAAGACAGAACTATAGACCAATGGAACAGAATAGAAAGCCCAGAGATAAATCCACGAACCTATGGACACCTTATCTTTGACAAAGGAGGCAAGGATATACAATGGAAAAAAGACAACCACTTTAACAAGTGGTGCTGGGAAAACTGGTCAACCACATGTAAAAGAATGAAACTAGAGCACTTTCTAACACCATACACAAAAATAAACTCAAAATGGATTAAAGATCTAAATGTAAGACCAGAAACTATAAAACTCCTAGAGGAGAACATAGGCAAAACACTCTCCGACATGAATCATAGCAGGATCCTCTATGACCCACCTCCCAGAATATTGGAAATAAAAGTAAAAATAAACAAATGGGACCTAATGAAACTTAAAAGCTTTTGCACAACAAAGGAAACTATAAGCAAGGTGAAAAGACAGCCCTCAGATTTGGAGAAAATAATAGCAAATGAAGCAACAGACAAAGGATTAATCTCAAAAATATACAAACCTGCAGCTCAATTCCAAAAAAATAAATGACCCAATCAAAAAATGGGCCAAAGAACTGAACAGACATTTCTCCAAAGAAGACATACAGGTGGCTAACAAACACATGAAAAGATGCTCAACATCACTCATTATCAGAGAAATGCAAATCAAAACTACAATGAGGTACCATTACATGCCAGTCAGGATGGCTGCTATCCAAAAGTCTACAAGCAATAAATGCTGGAGATGGTGTGGAGAAAAGGGAACACTCTTACACTGTTGGTGGGAATGCAAACTAGTACAGCCACTATGGAGAACAGTGTGGAGATTTCTTTAAAAACTGGAAATAGAACTGCCATATGACCCAGCAATACCACTCTTGGGCATGCACACTGAGGAAACCAGATCTGAAAGAGACATGTGCACCGCAATGTTCATCGCAGCACTATTTATAATAGCCAGGACATGGAAGCAACCTAGATGCCCATCAGCAGATGAATGGATAAGGAAGCTGTGGTACATATACACCATGGAATATTACTCAGCCATTAAAAAGAATTCATTTGAATCAGTTCTAATGAGATGGATGAAACTGGAGCCCATTATACAGAGTGAAGTAAGCCAGAAAGATAAAGATCATTACAGCATACTAACACATATATATGGAATTTAGAAAGATGGTAATGATAACCCTATATGCAAAACAGATGTACAGAACAGACTTTTGGACTCTGTGGGAGAAGGCGAGAGTGGGATTTTTCGAGAGAATAGCATGTATATTATCTATGGTGAAACAGAACACCAGCCCAGGTGGGATGCATGAGACATGTGCTCGGGCCAGGTGCCTTGGGAGGACCCAGGGGAATCGGGTGGGAGGGAGGTGGGAAGGGGTATCGGGATGGGGAATACATGTAACTCCATGGCTGATTCATGTCAATGTATGAAAAAACCCACTTCAATGTTGCAAAGTAATTAGCCTCCAACTAATAAAAATAATTGGAAAAAAAAATTAAAGCCCCATGTACATGTAAAGTAGCAAAAGCATTCCTAGAGTCTGTGTAAATGTTTGTCTTCCTACCTTTTGACAGCAGGAGGGCCCAGATTAGAGCATAGAGTTCGACCCTTTGAGCAGACCAGCGTGATGGCAGAGAGGTAGCCTCAAGGATGGTTTCTTCCATGACTACTACGCATCCCGACGGTCATTGTTTTTGTTTCACTAGGCTGCTGCCATTGGTGGACAGGACCCAATCTGGGTCCGGGATTGGCTGGTCTCTCAAGTCAGGTCTGCTGGCATAAACTTCTTCTAGGATTCCCTTGCAATCATGTGAGGGCTCGTCGTCTCCCACAGGAAGCAGAGTGGCTGGATTCAGGGCCTGCAAGGCTCAATAGTAACATGGGGTTTCTCTCATAACAGTCCCTGAGTAATCTGGGATGTTGATGGCCATTTATGGTCATTTATGGCCTTGCAGGAGAGTGTTGACCTTATAAGGGAGTTTTACGATCAAATCTTGGCCCAAAGTCAGCTTGGTTGCCTCCCGGACCAGTAAGGCAACCACAGCAACTGACCGTAAGCATCCCTGCCACCCGGGGGCAACATTGTCCGGCTGTTTTGAGAGATAAACCACAGGTCTGTCCCAGGTCCCCATAGTCTGGGTCAGCACTCCCATAACCACCTTCTTCTTTCCAGTCATGTAAAGAGTAAATGGCTTAGCAAGGTCTGGCGGACCCAAGGCAGATGCTGATGTAATTGCCAGCCTTAGCTCCTCAAAGGCCTGTTGCTCTCTCTCAGTCCAATTTAGTGAATCTCCTTCTGGTCCAGTTAGGATTTGATATAATGGCTGTGCCATCTGACAATAGCCTGGAACCCAAATCCTACAAAATCCAGTGGCTCCCAAAAACTCTCAAACCTGTCATCTGGGTCTTGGTTGTGGGATTCTCAAAACGACCTCTTTTCCGAACTGGTCTAACACCCTCGTGCCTCCTCTCAGAACAAACCCCAAGTATCTTACCTCCTCTTTGCAGATCTATGCCTTCTTTTGCAGACTCGGTAGCCGGACTCCAGCAACAGCTATAGGAAAGCCTTGGTCCCTTCCCTGCAGTCTTCACCGTTCTTGGCAGCCAACAGCAAGTCGTCCACGAATTGTAGCAACCAGCAGCTGAACTGCTCTGGCTGGAATGAGTCCAGGTCGGAAGCCAAGGCTTCCCCAAAGATGGTTGGGGGAATTCTTAAATCCTTGTGGGAGACGAGTCCAGGTGAGCTGTTGTTTGCTGCCCCTGCTGGGTCGTCCCATTCAAAAGCAAAAATGGGTTGAGACACGGGGGAAAGGCATATACAGAAGAAGGCATTCTTGAGATCTAAACAAGTATAGATCTTAGCACTTGGTGAGAGGAGGCTAAGTAAAGTATAGGGGTTAGGAATGGTGGGATATAGAGTCACGGTGGCCTGGCTGACCAGTCTGGGATGTAGAGTCACGGTGGCCTGGCTGACCAGTCTGGGATGTAGAGTCACGGTGGCCTGGCTGACCAGTCTGGGATGTAGAGTCATGGCGGCCTGGTTGACCAGTCTGAGGTCCTACACAGGTCTATAGTCCTGTCCCCCTTCTTTCTTGACTGGTAGGATTGGTGTGTTCCAGGCCGACTGGCATTCAATCAGGATGCCTGTCTATTTCGGTTTGTTAATGTGTGGCAAAATGCGAACTTGAGCCTCTAGTGGCAGTGGGTACTGATGTTTTCTGACCGGGATGGCACCAGGTTTGAGTTCTGTCACCACTGGAGCTTGATGTATGGCAAGCCCCGGGGGGAGGGGGGTTATCTTCCACCCAAACCTTGGGAACTAATCGGATTAGTTCCCTCCCTTGGCTGCCTAGTCCATCCGGATTTCCTTCCAGAGGGTCATGTAACCTCCATTCATCTTGGGGGTTACCAGGAGGGAGAGTAAATAGGTAGTTGAGCCTACCTAGAGAGTGGGTCTTTCTTGGGGGGAAAAGATCACTTGTGCCCCCAATTTAGACAAATCTCTCCCCAGCAGAGGTACTGGGCATTCAGGAATATACAGGAATTCATGAGTCACTTGTCCCCCCCATCTGGCATTTTTTGGGGAAACAATATGGTGTGGTCAGCTTTTCTCTGATTACTCCTCCTACGGCAGTGGCCTTTATTGAGAAGGGTCCTACCAGTTCAGTCACCACTGATATTTCTGCCCCAGTGTCCATCCATAAAGGCAATAATTTGGCCCCCTACTTTTAGTTTCACCATGGGCTCCCAGGGACCTTGTATCCTTGAGCCCTGGCACCCCCATTCAATCTCTGGTCTGGCGACATCAAACTTTTTTCCCATTATTTTGGGGGCATTCATTTTTTCAGTGACCTAAATCAGGCGCATTGGTTTGGTTGCAGGGTGACCCCGGGCCTTCTTGTAGAGGGCTTGCCAGACATTGGCCCTGATTCAGAGGGGTTGTGGGCTTTGGGGAAGGTCCAGGAGGAGGCCGTCCCAAAGCTCCAGTCAGTACTGTGATCCTCTGATGGGCCTCTTACGATCTTCTTTCCGCCTTTTCTCAGCTTCCCTCTTAGCCTCCACGTCTCTATTTCTGAATACCTTACCAGCAATCTCAATTATTTGTGAGCTAGTCACGGCCAGTACCCCGTCCACCCTTTGACGTTTGCCTCTGATATCAGGGTAGGCTTGAGACACAAAGGCTGCATTTATCACCATCTGAGACCCAGCAGCCTCTGGATCTATTGGTGTATAAAGTCTATAGGCCTTGCACAGCCTTTCATAGAACTCACAGGGTGATTTGGTTTCCCTTTGAATCACTTAGAGGGCTTTGCATACAAATAGGTTTTCGGGTCCCCCTCTTGAGACCTTGTGAAATAGCCACCTGATATCTCTCCAGGGGGGCCCTCCCATCTTGTGTTATAGTCCCAATTGGACTCTCATCGGGGGCGGTAGTTCTGCCCACCACTGCAGGTTTGCAGTGCCCTCAGGTGCCATTTCTCTGAACCATTCTCCGGCATCAGTTAGGATCCTGTGTCTTCCCTCAGTGCTGTAAAGGGAGACTAGTAGTTGGATTATGTCATCCCATGTAAGGTGGTGGGTTCAAAAAATAGTCTCCATTAGCATCATCATGGCTTGTGGCTCCCCCGAGTACGGTGGAGTATATCTCTGCCAGTTTAGTATATCCATAGATGAAAATGGTTGGTAATAATAGGCCACAGGGGGTGCATGGTAGTGCCCACGTGCGTCCTGAACCGGAGGCTTTTGAAGCTCTCTGAGCAGCATCTGTACTGGGGTTCTTTCCCCCTGTTCCTTGGAGGAGCACAGCCTCTGTCTACTTCCTGTGTTTTCTTCCCCCTTCCCATCAGTACTCACTGGGAGAGGAAGATACAATCTAGGAGGTCTGCTGAAGTGGAATCCTGGGGGCATTGACCAGAGGTCTCTGTCGCCGGGATCAGAGCCTGCCATAAAGGCGGCTCTACAATCTCTAGGAGAGCTGGCAGAGGAGCAGCGGCTGCTGCAGGAACTCCACGTGGCCCTGGATCAGGCATTAATGTGGCCGCTGGTCCTGGTGGAGCACTGGGTGGTGGGCACGTCATCATTCAGTATAGGGGAGGAGGCAAGGCATCCCCAGCCAAATCCTGAAGAATTTCTTTTTTATCATTAGTCAATTTTTGTGCTATTAATATTGTTCCTTTCCCTATCTTAATATAGAATCTCATCCAAGGAGGGGGGTCTTGAGCTAACCCTAGCCATGAGTCAATATATGGAAATTGATCTGGGTATCCCAACTCTCCTGTGACTACTGTATAGACTGCTTCTACTGTTTTTAAGTTCACAGTGCCTTCTGGTGGCCATCCTACTCCCTTAGAGGACCATTCGACCTCACAGAGTATGTGGAGGCAGTTAGGCATCATCTTCACCCCATAGTCTCCTCCAAATCCCTTCTTAAAAATTTTAATCATGCACTCCAGTACAGTCGCCTTAGATTCATTTCCTCCCATCTTGCTTACCTTCTCATACCTTCTTCTACTTTTCGTTCTGTCTATGAAATTCTCAGTATCCTATGTACTTCTGATATTTCCACTCAGTGAAACGTTTAAATTGCCATTCCATCTCCTTCCTAATTGGGGTGAGAAGAATCTTACCTGCCAGATCCCAGAGGGAGAAGGGGGATTGGTGTGTCTTCACCTGCCAGTCAGCCTGGCTGAACTAGAACACCACATGGTGCAAGACTGTTTCTCCCTTGACTTTTAAAGTTCATTTTGCCTTGGTGGGCTTGATTGCGTGCAGATGAAAATACAGATGGGTTAAATATCCCATGGTCTGGAAACAGCCAATTCGTGCTCACTTATGCATCCTCCTCCTTCTAGCCTGACAATTCTGAGGGGATTGAGAAGTCCACAGCAGATGGGGCACCTCCTAGGGGAGGGCAGAATATGAGCACGCAAAGACCAAGTTTCTTCCCCCAAAAGCCCTCTCACAACCGCCTGACAAATTTAACCCAAGACCGTGCAGACACTACCTCCACTACCTCCCTTGTGACATTTATGGTCGGTGCTTCCCCTACTCTCTCTCAGGGGGTTGATCAGGCCCCCTCTTCCACCCCACAGAGTGGGAACCTTCCTTACCTGAGCACTCAATTCCCATGCTGCTGTCCACTGCCCACTTAACATGGAAGGTCCAGGCATTAAGAAACGGAGTCTTTCCAGAAGGGTGAGGCACCTTCCCCCTCTAGAAGATCCGAGCCACGAGACCTCAGAGTAGTCCCAAATGGGACTTCTCTCCTCAAAGTGAAGAGTTTCCCAGCCAATGCATAAAATGTTATAGCCAAATGCTCTGGGAAACAAACCCACTCAAGACAGTGTGGATAGTGGGTCTGGGGCAAAGTTTCCTCTTTAGCCAGGGACCCCGACCGACTTTTGTGAAAACCTTATATACCTAAAATGTACTGCTCAAGTCCACATCCCCAAATTCCTTAAACCTAGCCTGGAAAGTGTTAAAGGGAGGTGCAATCAGGTTACAGCCACGATTCATAATCAGAAGCGTCTGCACCCCTGGGTGCCATAAAGATGACAAAGGTGACTGACTACGTAGGGGGTTATCACATTCTTTTTGGCGACGGGAACTCTTGGTATGGAGTCTGGTGTTTATCAGTCCAGGAGGCCAGTTCACAGGAGGTATGTTATCCCCATGGCTACCAGGCAGATAGTCCAAAGTTCACTGAAAGTTCAAGATGGAGTTTCCTTCATTTTCAAGATGGAGTTAGCTTGGCCTGTTCCTTTCCTCCTTCAATATAAGATTTGAACTCATACACACACATGTAGAGTATGTTTCTTCTGCTGCCTTGTGAATGCGAGTCGAGTCTACATCTTCTCTCTTTGTGTCATTTTGGTAGCCAGCACACATAAACTCAGTCAGTCAAGTGAGTTAGGTCTAGGACTGCAACAAATCTTTCTGTCTTGATGTCCAGGCTCTTCATGCCAAAGTTACCTTCTCATTTCCAGTTTACTAGTCCACAGCAAATGTTTATAATCATGTAATTCGATGCCTCTTGAATTTTTTATTTCATCAGCATTTGGTTGAGTATTTAAACTGTGAAGCATGTATTTTTAAATACCTTATAAAGTTATCTGAGATTAATCACCATGTGTTTGCTGTAGCTTGATGCCTCATGAGTTAAGGAATTTCTATGGTGAGAGTATGTGTGTCTAGGGTTCTGGCCTAGACACTCCCAGTGCTCCAAGCACTTGTCCCCTAGCCTTATAATTTGTCCCTTGGTCAGCAATCAAAAAGGAAAATGTAACTAATCAATGGTTTGATCTCAAAATTTAAGTTCTTGACAATAAGAAGTATCTAACATGTGTTTTATGAGAACACGGAAGGCTTTCACAATATGATTTATTGTAGAAGTGAATGACAGTCACATCAATCCGAGATAATTTCTATCAGGCTCAGGTATAGTCTGTGGCTGATAGTGATTGATTACATCACTCAACACAAGTCAGTTTTCACCAATCATTTGTTACCTAGATTTCAACCCTTTAAAAAAATCGACAACTTTTAAGTACTTTCCAAATGATTCTAATAATCAGTCATGTTGAAGAGTATAGAATCAACTCAAGTGTTCTTAGTTGTAAATAAGAAGACTGAGACTAAGAAATTAGGGACAATTCATTCAAGGACAGTCTGAGTTGGAGGAAGACCTGAAAACTAGACTTGCTGAACTTTAAGAAAATGCCAAAGACAATAAGGTCAATTGAGTCAGAATTTTCTGGGGAAAGAGAAGCCTGGACAATTCTACTATTTTAAAGCTTTCTAGGTGATCCTACTGACCAGTGAGGATTGAGAACCACTGAATCATACCTAAATCTGATTGTCATTCTCATACTCTCTACACAAGTAATATATCTATTTATCCTCAGTCACCTTTCTTAGCATTTTTGGTTACTAAGCCCTGAAGATAAAAAAAATATATAGATAAAAATTCCATATGTTTTACAAATGAGAAACATGTGCACCCTTCCCTGGAACTTTGTGAGATGATATTGGTAAGATACAAATTGAAAATCAAGTAATATTGACAAACAACTAGAAAGCAACTTCCCTTTTAATTATTTTTCAATTTTCCTGTTGATGTCAAAGATAAAATTTGTTTGAAGCTAACATGGTGTTAGGTATCTTATTTGCCAATCTTTATATTAAGAGGAAAAATAGGAGGAGGAGAAGACCAAGAAGAAAAAGGAAGGGGTGGAGAAGTGGGCAAATATCAGGTTCAGAAACTTTGGAAGACAAAAGAGTTGTCTTTTATGTCTTCCACAAAATTATATATGTGTTTGTTGTCATGTACTGTATTTCCATAGCTACTTTCTGCTTATCGAAAGCAACATGATAATACTAAGAGTTTGGGAAATAT
Source organism: Muntiacus reevesi (assembly GCF_963930625.1). Classification (NCBI taxonomy): domain Eukaryota; kingdom Metazoa; phylum Chordata; class Mammalia; order Artiodactyla; family Cervidae; genus Muntiacus; species Muntiacus reevesi. The sequence goes on from NC_089250.1 coordinate 241,682,818, forward strand.
ATTTTAGTTTGGGAAATGTATTTTAATGGCATCAATATTAATTGTCTTACATAAGTGCCAGACTTTAAGAATCATATCAAGAATAATAAGAATTATTATAACTGGCATATTGTCCATGCAGAGGCTTTGACACTTCATTCAAGGACTGTCTTGTTTGTTATATCAAGGAGCATGTGGAAGACTCTTAAAGGGAATCTTCTGTTCCGGTGATTTTTTGATAATCCCACCATATGCTACTATTTTAGAAAACTCAGGAGAGCGATGAAAATACTGAAATAGGCATATGTTTTCATGAAAGTTTCAGAAAAATGTGTTTATTTTGACTTACGTCTAAATTAGATTCCTAACAGCTGAATGAAATGTAAATTAGTTGTTTTGTTGTGGAAGATAGACATTCCATAAAACATGGTATCAATCATCTGGGGAGTTCCTCTTTATATTTCAAGCTTCTGTATGATGACTGGCATGATCACTCTTACATCTGAAAAAAATGAACACTGATTAGTATTTAAACAGTCCAGGACTTCCCTGGTAGCCCAGTGGTTAAGAATTTGCCTGCCAGTGCAGGGCATATGCATTTGATCCCTGCTCTGGGAAGATTCCACATACCACAGGGCAACTAAGGCTGTGTGCCAACACAACCAAAGCCCAAATGCGCTAGAGCCTGCAAGCCACACCTGTTGAGCCTGCCTGCCACAGCTACTGAAGCTTGCAGAGCAACAAAGACTCAGCCTACCTGTAAATAAATAGATAAGCACATCATCTAAAAAAATAAACAGTCCATAAGTACCTGGAAGTAGGTATGTCCCTTCCTACCTCAGGGCTTTCGTATCTACCACATTCCATAGAATTATTTCTCCTCTTTTCAGCTCCTTTTCTTTTAACCTGTATTTCTGAAAAGCATGTTAGGTAATTTTGATTTGGGGGCATGTGGGAACTATTGATTTTGGTAGTGGGAACTACCAAATCCCACATCTGTAAAAAGTAAATTAGGTCCCCCTCCTCACTCAGACTTTAAGAGTTAAAGCCTTCCTGATGCTAGTATGTCAGATTTCTCACTATTGTATTTTTTCACTTTTATAGGGGGCAGAACTTGCCTCTTCAAAATGTGTCCTTAGCATGTGGATTATTTACAGCCGAAAACAGTCAAGGTCCAATGGACTCTGAAAGAAACTTTGGCCTCCCCGTGACTGCCTAAAGAATGTAGCTAAAGAATTTGCTCCAGGAAGGGAAACACTGCTTTAGATAACTGTAATATGAACTACGTGTGTAGACAGGAACCTGCCAAAGTCAGTTTGTTAAAATTCCTCTTTTTGTCCCATTGTCTCTGAAGGGCCCAGCAAACATTTGTTTCCCAAACATTTGTTTTTCTATCTCTATGTGAATTACTTTTTTCCTGCTTTAAAATCTCAAACCACTCCCCCCAACATTTTTTTTTTTTTTGGTGAAAAAAAATATTTTAATAACTAATGCTGAGAACTTATTTATTTGTACATTTTTAATATAACTTTTTAACTTTATTTTGGAGTGTAGCTGATTTGCAAATGTTGCGATAGTTTTAGGTGTACAGTAGAGTGATTTAGTTATACATATTTATATCTCAATTCTTTTTCTTTGGTCTTTAGATGGTGTTGAAGGAAGGAATTTCAGGCCTTTTAGCGAGTTTCTCTGGGTCTGTTCCTTGTATAATGTTAATGATCTTTAGTTTCATATTCTTCTGTTGATCTGTCTCTTAGCAAGAAGAACCTAGAAGAGCAGAGAACAATTTTTCCTAATACTTTCATATGATTGATAAAAATGATAATAAATCACAAAGCAGCAAATGCTTGAACACCTACTGCAGTACTTCAGCACTCTTTTCACTGAATTTTAAATTCCTTGAGGAAAAGAACCATGTCTGCCCGAGTTTCTCTTTATTTCTGCAGCCTTTCCAGAGCACTACGTGATATGCAGTGTCTCCCAAATGGATTCCACAGGGACTGTGGAAATAAAAGTAGATTGTATTGGAAAGTGCTTTAGACATCCTAAAATATTAGAAGAATGCCAGGTAAGGTGAATTCTTAAAGGGCTACTAGCCAGAGGGAGTTGCTAGGCATCTGTAGGAGATTAGAGCCATGTATGAGTGAGGTTCAAGTACATCAACATCAAGTCAGATATTGATGTTTCAGACTTAAAAAAAACACACACACACACACACACAAAAACCAAATTTGTATGTAAAACCTTACAATTTTTAAATGTTGACAAAACCACAATTCTTGTTTTTCTTGGTTGATTTGGTTTGATTTTGTTTGAACCCTGTGGGGTCAGTGAGGTGTGACTGTCAACCCAGAACACATACGAGTTGACTTTGGCCCAAAAACCACAGTGTGAGAACTTTACATTTTGTTGTGCTCAGCAGACCTGGCCTGCTTTTTGACTTTTATTCATTTATTAATTTTTCCCAACCTGCAGAGGAGGTCTAGAGTGTCCATCTACTGTCTTTGGAAATTCCACCCCAATGCTAGGCTACATTTCAGCCTGAGACCAGGGCAGTCACATGTATCTCCAGATTCTGGTGTGGCTAGCAGTAGACATTTCATTTCAGTTGTTTTTTAGTAATCAAAATCAATGTAGCTGAGGCGAGTGAACCTTTTGGCCAGTGTTCTTTCTTTATTTTTTTTTAATTTTATTTTATTAGTTGGAGGAGGCCAGTGTTCTTTAAATGCCATGTGATGCGTGTGTGTGCTGAGGCGCTTCAGTCGTATCTGACTCTTTGCAACCTCACAGACTATAGCCCCCCAGGCTCCTCTGTCCGTGGGATTCTCCAGGCAAGAGTACTGGAGTGGGTTGCCATGCCCTCCTCCAGGGGGTCTTCCCGACCCAAGAACTGAACCCGCGTCTCTTACGTCTCCTGCACTGGCGAGTGGCTTCTCTACCATTAGTACCACCTGGGAAGCTCCATGTGATATAAAAACCTTAACTAAGTGATCAGGTCATTCAAAAAGCCTATTTATTGTGACAAGTATGTTTTCAGTATAAACAATTTCTAATATGATACAATTTCTACCTCAAATTATATAATTTGGCTTTCTATTTTCTTCATAGACACAAAATAAAAGCATCCTGTGATTTCTTTGGAAGTATTCTGCAGACAATGAGACAGGGAATTAGCTCAGTTATTTCTACAATGGACTAGCCTCAATTTTAATGTACTTCCCCTGGGGGATAAATACCAGTTGCTTTCAGGAGAGAGAGGGGATATCTCAATTGAGGCTTATGTATCCTTTTGAGGGAAAATGAAAGCAAAGGAAAGGTTACGTGACAGTTATTTAAAAAGTATTATTCCTTCTTAGTACCTTTGATTCATAACCAACACAGTGAAGTAGAAAATAAAAATCCCTTATTTCAGGTTTACAATTTCAAGATTGAGAAATTAAGTAACTTGCCTAATGTTACACAACCAGGTAATAATAAAATTAAAATGCAAACCCCCTTTCTCTCATTATGTTCTTTTCTCCTTCCTCTCTGAACTACATCATGAAAAGCATGTCTTTATTTTTCCATTTATTTTTATTAGTTGGAGGCTAATTACTTTACAATATTGTAGTAGTTTTTGTCATACATTGACATGAATCAGGGACACATACAGACTAAAAGTGAAGGGCTGGGAAAAAATATTATAAAAGCACGTCTTAATTTTAAAGAGCATGGCAAGACTCAAGTTTTCACAAATAGGGAGTCAGGTACAAATCTGATTTAGAATCACAAAACTTGTCACAACTAAAATTAAAAGGAAAAATAAATAGCAAAACTTCAAAGTGAAAAAATAGCTGTCTGGCACAGCGATGTACAACTCTTTATTTCCCTACAAATATTTGCTCCATACTCTTTGATTACCCCCCTTTTTTTTTTTTTTTTTTTGGACAATGATCATAGTTTGATGACTTTTCTTAGAATAGAAAAAAGAAATCAATCTTTTCCCTAGAAGGACTAATAAAATACTTTTTAAAATATCAATAATTTAGAAAATGTTTTATGCATTACAACAACATTAGTAACATTATGTAGTTCTTTAGAATTGTCAAATTTGGGAAAAGTAGATCAAGTTCCTTTTATATATAAGCTTTATAGTTACAGGGAATTTCTAATCTCTTTTGTATAATAACTAATCTTAAATACTTTTGTAACTGAAAATGCATGGTACATACAGAAATCTATAGGTTGTGTTATTAGTTTATTTCTGTCATGAGAGAGTAGCCTTTTTGGCTAGATACTGATGAAAACTGAGCTCTTTGCTTTACTTTGGGGAAAACTGCTAGTTGGAAAATGTTTCTTCAGACTCACTTCTGCACTGGAATTTTCTGTGTTACTTCTTCTCCACTATTATTCTGATTGACTCCACCACCTGGCATGTTTATATGGTGATAGGACCTCTAGATCTGTACTTTCTTGTCACAACCCTGGCTGAGTTAGCACAGCAGATAGAAAATTCCCAGAAGCTGTTTTAATACCTAGACTGCCAGCAATAATTAAACTAGACCCAGAAGCAACTGAAAATTACTTCAATAAAGCCTATTAAACCAAAATTACATGTGTCCCCAACTCAACTTCTTCTCAAATTGAGTTTCATTGTCAAAACCTAACTCCATGAAAATGCCATTCAAATAACTTGCTAAGGAAAAATCTGAGTATAGAGAAGGTTATAGAGTCTAGTTAAGGCAAATCTTCCAACACATGGTTTGATTAAGATTGAATAAGGATCATTCTATAAGAGCTTAGAATATAGACAGAACAAAATGAGATTCGGAAGCCTAAATCAAAGAACTTTGGGATGCAAACCATAAATGTTGAGTTGAACAATTGATGTTTAACTTAAATAGCTTTTCTCTCAGATGATCTTAAAACTAACACCCAAGTAACGTGTGACTTTTATTTTCCTGGGCCAGAGTTGCCTAGCATAGAAAAGTGATGTTACTGAAGAACAGAGTCATGTTGGTGATGCTGTCCATGTAGAGGCATGTTAATGGAGATGGTAAGCCAGGGCTGTTGTCAGTGGTTTGTTGGGATTCTCACCCCAACACTTTTCCATGGCCTCTTCAATAACATCTACAGGAAGGAAGTCAAACTGGAAAGAGAGCACACTTAATCTTGTTGACTTAAGTTGTTTACTTCCATAACCAAAAAACAAAATCAAACATTGGTCATGTGAACATGCTGCCAAGGCAATGAATGTGAGGAGTGCTGAGGCTTAGCTTCATGGTAAATTCTCCTGTCAGGAAGAAAATTCCTGGACCACCGCATTATCTTCCCCCTCATCCTGATTAAATATTAAGGTTTGTCCCTAGTCTAATGCAGGTAGATGGAGAAAGGCCTTGAGCATCATTGCACTAAACCAAAGGAAAGATCCTAGGGAAGCTTCTATTCTGAATTGTGATGCTAACACCAAACCATCAAGTACCACACTTTCTTCTCAGTTTTCCCCACCCACACCCCATCCCTTTAATGGATAATTATTTTTCTGGTAACATGAGCACTTCAGTAATCAATGCCATTTACTATGCTGAATAGATATGAATATTTCCATTACTTATTAATGATGAAAAATTGCTATGATGATACATGTTTTCCATCATATTTTGTATTGTTTTTGAAGAGATTGTCTTTTGTTTGGCTACTAAAGGTACAAATTCATTTAATCTGCAGCAGCAGGAGGATGATGTTTATATATATACACACATACACATTATATATATATATATATATTCCCCTCCTTTTGATCTTACAATCCATATAGGATAAATACCTACTTGGTCAAAAGCAATTAACAAATATAAATATCTTTGCTGTGCAATATGCTAACATCATTTTACATAAATTTAATTAGACATGTGCACATTCTTATAGCACAGTTCTTGTTGTTTTTACATTTTATAAATGAAGGCATCAAAGTTCTAAGAATTTAACTAATTTATCCAAAGTCAATGTAGGACTCAAAAGATCTGATATCAAGCCTTAAGGCTGAATGGGTTATATTTTTCCACATGTTTTGATGCCTTCAGAAAATAAAGAGTGATTGGTTTTATGCTTTATTTAATTAATTTATTTATATGTGGAAAGTATGATCATATTTTTTTAATCTCTAAGCAGGAATTATAAGCAAATGTGTATTAAAAACAGACTTAGCTGCCTAAAATGCATTAAATCATCCAGCTTGCTGGACTCACTTTATCATATAAGATTAAAGTAAAACCAGCTTAAATCTTCATCTATCCTATAGCTAAATAGCTCCAGGACATTTAGAGAGCTTATTTTATATTATCATGTCTTGTTCCAATTTTCAGGTTTTGTTAAATTTTTGATTGGTCAAGCCTTAATGCTTACTGCCTGATTTTAGCCTATTGGCTTCTCAAATGTACACGTCTAAAGTTTTTGCATTTTTGTAAAAATGCACACAGCATTTGTGGAAAACAGTTTGTTGTACAATTCAGTGGTAAAGAATCTTCCTTCAATGCAGGAGACCTGGGTTCACGCCCTGGGTCAGGAAGATCCCCTGGAGAAGGAAATGGCAATTTCCTTGCCTGGCGAATCCCATGTACAGAGGAGTCTGGCAGGCTACAGTCCATGGGGGTTGCAAAGAGCCGAACACGAATGAGCCTCTAATACTTTCACTGTAAATTCAGTGTTCACTGTTTAATAATGCTATTGATGGTGAAGCATACTGCATGCTGTGTGTGTGTCTTATGGGTATGTCCACAGAGTGGGGGATGATAAGTGGTGAGTGGGGGTTATAGTTTGATATATCAGAAAATATTAAACTATTAGGCACCTGTCTAAAAGTTTAGATTTTAGACTCTGTTGGCCTTCTTGCCACCTAAAACTAACTCACCAGCCATGTTATCAGGTTCTTCTGTGTACTTTTTCTCATTTTATTGTCATGCTAGTTACCTGCCAGCAGTCTCCTGCCTCTTGTTAAACTGTTGGGAAATTTTGCATCCTCTTACTTCACACTAAGACAGGGGATGGGGTATGGAGATATATCTGTAAAAAGCAATGTACTAAATGAAGGAGTTTCTCTAAAACAGAATTCCGTTTGCCTCAGAGAATAAATTGTCCCTTCTTTATGGAAAAAGAAACAGGTTGATTGTTTAAAGGACTACAGGCACACACAGGCACTTTTGCTTTGCACTTTGGAAAGGGAGGGTGGTCAATCTGAGCCATTTGCCTCTCTGTCCATGGTGCTGAATTAGAACTTAACCTTAAATAACTGGGCTTCCTTGATGGCTCAGATGGTAAAGCGCCTGTCTGCAATGTGGGAGGCCCGCGTTCAATCCCTGGGTCAGGAAGATCCCCTGGAGAAGGAAGTGGCAACCCACTCCAGTACTCTTGTCTGGAAAATACCGTGGCCAGAGGAGCCTCATAGACTGCAGTCCATGGGGTCGCAAAGAGTCAGACATGACTAAGCAACTTCGCTTTCTTTTCTTTCTCAATCTTGAATAAGTAAAAGTAATGCTTCCTTCTTTTATATCACTTTAGATTACTGTTTAAAATACTGCTTTAAAACAGCACCAAAGTTAAAATTTGTGTAACAACACTTGAACATGTTTATAAATAGTTGTCTTGACTCCTGTTAAACATATATTGCTTGCTATCACAATATTTCCATATCTATAAAACTATTTTTCAAATGCAACTCTGGTGTTACATGTGCATTTTTCAGCACAATAACTTACTGGCTACATGGAAACATATGGTAATCCAGGTGTAAGCTTACTTGGAAAACTGCCCAAGCAGCTGAATCCCGACCTAGCATTCTGCTTTTGTCTGATAATCAAACTCTTCCCAAACTGGACCATTTTGGAAGCTGAGGAATACATAACTGTGCTAAGGCTCTTACTTATTGCTACTCAGATCTGGATGATGATAAGAACCATTTGAGATATGAAGGAGAAGACTATAAAAACAAAATAAAAAGTAAAAAATAGATTATTGGTTTCACTTACAGACAGTTCTGGGCTATATGCTTGTTCTATTGAATTGGAGTTGCAATTTCAAAATATGTCCAAGTAGATTGACGACCTAAGCCCTTGCTAGGCATCTGGAATAATATTGTTTCTACTCTATGGATGCCTTTCAAGTAAGGAGTGCTTTTTCTATTTCCAGAAAAAATATTATATTATTTAACCAATGTTCCATCTCCTTAAGTTTTCGTCCAGGACTTGTTATACTAATTCTATGCCTTGGGTTCTAGTCTTCAATTTACAGCAAAGAGAAAAAAGAACATAGTGTTTGGAGAAAAAACCAGGGCCCAACCACAGAAAGTCTTTCACCTATTTTTACTTTAATTCTTCTCATTTTTAAAATGGAGTGAAAGTAGTTCTCTTACAAGGCAGATGTTTGTGGAGTTGATGAAACTGGACAACCCCATAGTTACCCTACAACAGACATTAAATAATAGTCTCTTTTCTCTATTGGCAACCAGAGTTTCAAACATGTCAACTACTTATTCTAAGTACTAGAATAAAATAATCAGTTACCATAATCCCTGAGTTTTCTTTGAGCCAGGGATTACAGAATATTAAGATTTTAGGCAATTAATTATTCTGGAACAGAATTCCAACATGTTCTGGAATTTCACACTCTACCTGTAAATTTACTTAGTGTTCTAAAATGTTGAGGATCTTATTATTCCCAGCTTCCCAAATAAGATAAAAAATAAAAATAGCTGTTTTTCATAAATAATTATCATTGTTATGTTTATAATGTAAATTGTCCAATTATATAAGTTGTGTAGTCTCAGCTACAAAAAGACACCAAAGGTTAAGTGCCAAAAATCCTTAGCAAAAGAGTTCTATTTCATCCTAGGCATTACAAACACAAAACAAAGCAGTAAATCAACAACAGCAACAGTAAAATAATGGTAGGGGGCACAGGTAAAGTTTCTCTAAATAAATTGGTCTCTCAAATTAAATAAGACTGGTAAGGCACCGGGGCTTCCAGGTGGATCAGTGGTTAAAGAATCTGCCTATGATGCAGGAGACACAGGAGATGTGGGTTTGATCCTTGGTTGGGGAAGATCCCCTGGAGGAGGACATGCAGCCCACTCCAGTATTCTTTCCTGGAGAATCTCATGGACAGAGGAACCAGGTGGACTGCAGTCTACAGGGTCTCAGACAGTCAGACACGACTGAACACAACACAGGCAGTAAGGCACCAAGTGGTGTATTCATGACTTTTTGACACATTTCATATATGAAATACTGAGTAAAGTGCAACTGATTCTCATCTGTTATATTTTGCTTACTAGATAGTGCCCAGGATCATAACATTGATACAATGGTTGGAGAAATTCTGAGTTAATTTTGTTTTCTTGCACATTATAATGAAGTTAAGAGAGTTTAGTGTTGTTGTTAAAGAACTAGTCAAGTGACTCTTAGACTGAGAGTCTGTATCATTCTCCTACAGAGTACATCTCTACGTGACGCTGATTGACTTTTCTTTTTTTCCTTCTAATATATATGACTCTTTCGTTGCCTGGAAACACATAAAACAAAAGAATCTATTCTTAGAAAAAATATGCTTTCTATTAAAAACTGTAAACATATCATGAGTACTGAACACATTTTATCCATTGAGTCATCTCTCTGTCCAAGCAGTCCACGTTCTCTGGGTTCTGGGAATCTTACTGTTCTTTGCTTTCCTTCCTGTCTCTGCCGTGTAGCACCTAAGACATTTCTGCCACTCTGTCACCTCTCCCTCCAGAGTCCTACCTTCATTATAACAGTAGATATTGATCTTCTAATAGGTTGATCTTGTGTTAAATGTGAGAATAAGTAACTCATCCTTTTTTTCTCGCCCCTCAAAAACCCATAGGTTTTCCTGCAGTTTTTAGTGACTTACCCATGGAATAAACGGTTCCTTCCCTCTCTAATCCTTCACACTTCTCAGATAATAACTTTAGTATCTTATGTGCTGTGTGCGTAGTTGCTCAGTCATTAGTTGCAGCCTTTTGCTTGTAGCCCACCAGGCTCCTCTGTCCATGGGAGTTTTCAGGCAAGAACACTGGAGTGTCCCCATCCAGGGCATCGTCCCAACACAGGGATCGAACCTGGGTCCCCTGTGTCTCCTGCATTGCGGGTGGATTCTTTAGCAGCTGTGCCATCAAAAAGCCCTAACTCTTCGGTCTATGTTTCTAATCAGTGGCCTTCAGGGAGAATGGAGGACTGGGGTGGGATGGTGTGAAAGAAGAAGGGCTAAAGAACAGTATGTTCCTTGCTTTCATACTTGATTTGAAATTTTCAAAGCAGAAATTTCTCATAAAATGCATCCAATATTTTTTGGAAAGATTGTATACACATACAAATGTACACACACATGCACAGGGTAGGGTATTTTAGAAGTGACCTCTGCCAAATAATAGATTTGGGGGAACGCTTAGAAACTGCCACCAGATGGGGCATAAAGGAAAAATATGAGACAAGACAAACATGTTGCCTCTGTATTCTTTCTTACCACTACAGTACAAATCCCATAAATATTTTATTTGACTCTTTTTGTTTCTGATAAATAAAACCCTCATTTGGAATGACATTTTATCTCAGGTCCTCAAGCATTTGCCTGAGTCCCTATTTCCTGTCCCCAGTTAGTAAGGAAACAGCCCCAAGGTCTATGAGCCAATTTGCATGACACACACACACACACAAAACTTTCCAGACTGCAACTCTCCCAGGGGCTTTGTTTAGGGAAGGAGGGAGGTTCATTCATACACTTCAGAGACAGGTAGGTGAGTACAGAGCACATGTTAAGTACCCTAACAGGGAAGTTCTGAAAGCTCATCAGTTCGCTGTATTTGATAGGCTCTGTCACCATTGCCAACACAGCTGCTGAAAATGACTGCCAAAGAAAACGAGAATGAAAGAGGGATGAGACTGTAACTGTGGGAGAAATATTTCACACAACTTGGCACCATCTGCCATTTTCTTAATCTGTGTTCAGAAAAGAAGGAATGGATGTGGATGTCGACAATGACTCTGACAGCCAGCTTTTTTTGTCAATGTAATCATTAAAAACATACTGGCTTTGTTTTATTGTAAATATTATGAGACAGTAAAGACATCCCATTTGTGGTTCTAACCCTGCTTTGGAAGAATATTAAACCAAAACAAACAAGCAAAAAAACCTATTATTTCAATTGCACCACTGTAATTTTCCTGGTAGTAAGAATCTAATAGTGTTAGTTGCTCAGTCATGTCTGACTCTTTGATGACCCCATGTCTGGGGTCTGGAAGGCTCCTCTGTCCATAGAATTCTCCAGGCAAGAATATTAGAGTGAGTAGCCATTGCTTTCTCCAGGGAATCTTCCGGACATAGGAATTGAACCTGTGTCTACAGCATTACAGGCAAATTCTTTACTGTCTGAGCACCAAGGAAGTCTAATAAGGCAATGGAGGTCTATGGAAAGTAATTGGCTGGCAGAGGGGAATGGGCAATGCAGTTGAGTCTATTTATAACTGGTGTGTATCTGTGTGTGTATGAAGGGAGTGGGAGATAGAAGGAAGGGGCAGATTCTGCCGACAAGTTAGGATGTGATTTTGGCTTCTCATTTTCCTTCAATTGAATGAAAGACAGTGGACCCCAATGTGAATGCTTCTTCTTGCTCGTGTGCTTCCTTATATATCAACTTTTTTGCCACTTTCCTTTTAGTCAGTAAAGGGAATTAGGATAAGAAAGACAAGTGGTTATGGGAAAGGGGCACATGTGTAGTTTGAGAGGTAAATTTGAGGCTTGTGGGGGGAAATGAGGATGAGGGTTAGGGGAAGTCATTGGCCTCTACAGATTAGGGGACAGAAAAGAACTGTCTGCCTGCCTTTAATTCCTACAGTATACATGTGCTTAAATCTTGGCACTCAGACCCTGAGCTGGAGAAAGGAAAAGAAGAGCAATCTCACTATTTCTCTCCCTGAGAGGGTGCAGAGGCTTAAGTAGGTCTGGACACATGTGTGTGGTGCCTAACACCCATCCTACATCACTGGTTAGCTCCAAACTTTCACTTGTTTCTCCTAGTCCCGAGGATCTCAAGAAATGTGTCTGATGCTTTGACTTTAATGAGCTATTGAAGCTCTTCTTCCAAAACCAGAGGAAGTAGCCAGACTGAGTTTCCAAGTGTTTGGAACCTTATGAATCCCATTTTTCTATCTTCCAAATAATAACCTTAAGGAAATTCAACTACATCCTAGCTGCTTTCACCTCTGAAAAATGAAATTAGTAATGACATATGCTTCTCAGAAGAATATATGTGTGTGCATGTGCATGTGAGTGAGTGTTGGACATATGTGTGAATTTCATAATATGTCACGGATTAAAAAAATTAGTTTGGTACCATTATATGCCAAAGGAAGAAATAAGGAATATTTGCCTGTTAATTCTGTATATAGCAATTACTGGTAGCCTATCCCTTCTCCAGCAGATCTTCCTGACCCAGGAATTGAACCGGGGTCTCCTGCATTGCAGGCAGATTCTTTACCACCAATTATTTAAACCCACTCATATCTTCATCCAAAGCAAGATCCTTTTGTGGGACTGGTTCCTTAGCATATTTCAGTGTTACCACAAGATCTGCACTGAACAACACTTTTGCACACAGATTCTGTAATGCCACAGCCCAATTTGCTTTGCTGAATTAGAGAGGTTTTAGGGAAAATAAGTGAGACTTTTTAATCAAAGCTTAAGTCTAAATGCACTAAAAAATTTGTGATCCTGCTTGGGAAAAAGAGCTAACTAAAAATGTTTCCTTCTCTTTCTCATTTCTTCCTTCCTTCAATGAGCATTTACTTAGTATGCATGATCTTGGTCTTCAAACTGAGGACTCAAATTGCATGCTGACAGATTGAAAATTAGACACAGCTTCTACCAAGGACCTTGTACTATGTGGGAGTAATTGGTATTTCTCTACTGTGCTGCTACCTTTGAAAGCATTTCCCCATACAGCCTGGCATGCACACGTGTGCATGATTGTGTGTACTTGTGTGCATATGTATGTGTAAGCATGTCAAAACTAACTCTGGGTATATATAAAATAGACTTCAGAAAGCATTCTTTCCCCAAAATGGTTTCATTTAATCCTAAAAGCATCCTGACAAAAACAAACTTGTTACTAACTTTCCTCCCTCATTCCCTTCCTCTTCCTTTCTCCCTCTCTCCCTTCCTCCTGTCCTTCCTTCCTTCCTGCCTTCATTTTTCCCCCAAAGGGAACTACCCAATAACTATTTTAAAGAAGAATTGTATCAATAAGGTAGAAAACTTTATATGATAAAATCTCAGCAACTCTGGTTAATGTGTAATATTGGTCCAAATTGTTTTAGGAATGAATCAGAAATGCTTAAATGAGTTCAGCAGCAGCATGCCTTTAAATAGTTTACAATGAGCCTTTCTTGAACTCTAACACAGAGGTGTTCAATCATTCTGCCTTGATTACAAAATAACTGTGTAACAACATCATTGGTATTTTTACATAACCTGGGATGAAATTATTTTCCTTCTTTGGCTATTAAATTTAATTGATATATTCATAATATTTAAATGCTTTATCAACCTCTTCAACCTCTCATTTTTAAACAATTCTAAGGTATTTTAAAATTTAATGCCATGAAATGAGAACTAATATTGACTCATTTTTAGCTTATTTTCTAGTGTACTGTTGAAATACACAGTATGGTTAGAATGAATAGACTGAAACATCACCTTTTGTTTTATGATAAAACTATTTCACCTAAAACAGTAGATGTTGTTCTGAATAGTTAATTGGTTATGTCATCAACTGTCAAATTAGTACATTTTATGGAGCTTTTATCTTGATTAAAATTTTCTTCTGAAGATAATTAAAACCTCATTCACTAGTCTTTGTTGTAATAAATTATCCAACAGTCAAACTTAAAAAAAAACATCTCTAAACATTTCTTGTCTGAGTGGCTTTATTTATTTGGCTATACACTTAAATTATTTTATTTATTTTAATTGGTGGGTAATTATTTTGCAATATTGTGATTGTTTTTGCCACGCATCGACATGAATTAGCCACAGGTATACACGTGTCCCCTGATCCTGAAACTTCTCCCACCTCCCTCCCCACCCGATCGCTCTAGGTTGTCCCAGAGCACTGGCTTTGGGTGTCCTGCTTCATGCACCAAACTCGGCACTGGTCATCTGTTTTACATATGGTAATATACATTTCAAATCTGTTCTCTCAAATCATCCCACCCTCGCCTTCTCCCACAGAGTCCAAAAGTCTGCTCTTTATATCTGTGTCTCTTTTGCTGCCCTGCATGTAGGAACGTCATTACTGTCTTTCTAAATTCCATATGTATGCGTTATTTGTGTTTCTCTTCCTGGCTTACTTCACTGTGTATAATAAGCTCCAGTTTCATCCACCTCATTACAATTGACTGAAACGTGTTCCTTTTTATAGCCAAGTAACATTCTATGTGTATACATATGTACCACAACTTCCTTATCCATTCATCTGCTGATGGACATCTAGGTTGCTTCCAGTGTCCTAACTATTGTAATGAGTGCAAATGCCACAGCAACGTGATCTAGTATGTGCTGAATCCAAATTTTGTGATTTATTACTGAAATAAAAATTACATATTAGTGCAGAAGAACTATGAAAAATTTCCTTTCTTCTTTATAACCTGTTTCATTTTAGGAACCTCTAAGTGTCATTTGAAATGGGAAAATTATGGTTATTATCAACATCTTAACTTTTGCTTGATTTTAAAGAAATGTATAAAAAGTATTAAATTCAGAAGTTTATAAATGATATAAAATTATTTTGTTTTTATATTGTGGTATAGTCTTTCTCTAAGTTTTATGCATACCATATTTGTGAAGTTTCGCTACCATCTAATTTGATGAGAATCATCACATAAGATGATTTTGTGATTGATGTTAGTAAATAAGGGCATCAATTATGTTCATGTATTGCATTTATAGACTGATATATGTACTTCATATACTAGCTCACTTTTTTTTTTATCCTAACAACTCACCTGAGATGTGTGCTTTTATTATTTCCAATTAACTGATATTGAAACTAAGACTTGACTGTATTGAGTAAATTTTCCAAAGTCACACTGAAAGTGCGAAAGATGCAAACCACAGCCAGTGAGATATCAAAGTCAGCCTACTAAACAGAAACCTGAGACACCATGTCTCTCTATTATACTGTGTTTAAGGCAATGAAGTGGGTACTATTTAAAAGTTATGCTCTCCATTCTTATCTCTAAGAAATCTTACCAACGGTTTATTTCCACTGCTGTCTAATTTTTGCCTGCTGCAGAGAGACTGTTCCTGTTTCTAAGACTTTGTATTTATTTCTAGTTCTTTAGACTAAGCTCTAGACTGCCTGCTATAGTGAAGGCTACTTTATACTGTGTGAAGCTCTTTTTTTAAAATTGGAGTATAAGTGCATTACAATATTGTGTTAGTTTCTGCCACACAACAAGAATCAGCTGTGTATGTACACATATCTCCTCTTTCTTGAGCCTCTCTGCCAGCCTCACCGCCCACTGCACACCTCTAGGGTATCACAAAGCACCAAGCTCCCTGGGCTATGTAAATAGCAGCTTCCCAATAACTATTTTACACATGGTAGTGTATATATGTCAATGCTAGCCTCTCAATTTGTCCCACTCTCTAAGGAGAGTGGAGATGAATTGAATAAGTTTCTTAATGTGGAGAATAAGCAAGGTTTTTATTTTTTATTGTTTTTTTAAAGCCCATGAGAAACACTTGTTCGGTCCTTAGATACATAAGGACATTAGGAAAACAAGTTGGCAATTATTTTTCTGTGTATTGAAATGGACTATATTTTGAGCTTTAGAGAGGCAAAAGGAAAACATTTACAGATTGTTGCTGATCATCATAAAAACCTAAATACTTAGAATGCAAACTGGCATAATAAAAACTTTTAAAATGCAGCACTGTCAGCAAATTAGATAAGACCACTCCAAACACGATTTTTTCATCTTTTTCTAACAACTTCATTGAGATATAATTCTCATAACATACAGTTTACTCCTGTTGGGTCAAATTTCGGGGATTTTATTATATTCACAGAGCTATGCGGCTATCACTAAAATCAGTTTAAGAACATTGCTGTCATCCAAAAGAGAGACTCTCACACCCATGAGCGGTCATTTCCTATAAATGAAGAATTAACCTTACCTCAGAAGGAGTCTGGCTGCTTCCCTCGGCTACTAGGACAGGATCTGTAGGTAGGTTCCCATAACGTCCTACATGTTATGAGTATCTTTGTTTGCCTAAAGACGTTGAACAATAGATAGTATATTGATGCGATTTATGATGGAGCATTTAGGATATGCTATATTAGTTCCAACCTCAAGAAGAATTAAAACTTAAGGTATTATCCTGAAACTTAGAGAGGTCTGGAGAAGGAAGGTCAACCTTGCAGACAGTATGTGGTCAAGCCTTAATATAAAATTCAGATACCAAGTCTTAAGTGAGTTTTCCCGGTTGGGAATATTCTTTGAGTCTTATCATAAACCATAGCCAGGAAGAGCTGATGCTGTCCAGGAATCAAAAGAGAGGATGATGGAAAGCTTTATGTTTGGGCCAATCCCAGACCTTACTTCATGCATCTCTTCTTTTGTCTGAGGCTAATTTGTGTCCTTTTAATGAAGGATAATTGCTTTACAGAATTTTGTTGTTTTCTATCAAACCTCAACATGAATCAGCCATAGGTATACATATGTCCCCTCCCTTTTGAACCTCCCACCTTTCTCCCTCCCCATCCCAACCATCGAGGTTGATACAGAGCCCCTGTTTGAGTTTCCTGAGCCATACAGCAAATTCCCATTGGCTATCTCTTTTACATGTGGTAATGTAAGTTTCCATGTTACTCTTTCCATACATCTCACCCTCTCCCCATGCCCAAGTCTGTTCTCTATGTCTGTTTCTCCATTGTTGCCCTGTAAATAAATTCTGCAATGACATTTTTCTATATTCTGTATATGTGCATTAGAATATGATATTTATCTTTCTCTTTCTGATGCACTTCACTCTGCATAATAGTTTCTAGGTTCATCTACCTCATCAGAACTGACTCAAATGTGTTCATTTGTATGGCTGAGTAATATGTCTTTGTGTATATGTACCACAACTTCTTTATCCATTCATCTGTTGATGGACATCTAGGTTGCTTCCATGTTCTAGCTATTGTAAATAGTGCTGCAATGAGCAATGGGATACATTTGTTCTTTTTCAACCCTAGTTTCCTTAGGGTATATGATTAGGAGTGGGATTGCTGGGTCATATGGTAATTTTATTCCTAGTTTTTAAAGGAATCTCCTTACCATCTTCCATAGTTTAAAAAATATAAATATAATAGTAAATAAAGGGTGTCCAGAGTTCTATAATTCATGTTAGCAAACCATCAAACCTGAGAGTTGTGCTTGGAAACTCTAAATTTGTAGCCTTTGGTCTGAAGTAAGGGTAGTTCTAAGACCTTCAAAATTTACAGCTGATGTCTGAAATAAGGGCATTCTTGTGGGAACTATTCTTTCCAAATATGAAGTTTATCTAACTTGTTGTGCTTCACATTTCCCATAAAGCTTTCTCCACCCCTCAGCCCTTGAAAAACCACTAATCTAGTTTTTTGTCTTCAGAAGTTTACCCATTTTTGATATTTCATACAATAGGTGATTTTTGTGTTTGGCTTATCTTGATTAGCTTAATTTGCAGTGTTCATCCATATTGAAAGTGTCCGTCAGTTCTTCCTGTCTTTTCATGGCTGAATAATATTCTATAGTATGGATATACTACTTTTGTTTATACACTCACCAGTTTATATATATTTATGTTGTTTAGACCTCTTTGGCTGTTGTGAATGGTGCTGATGTAAACATTCCTGTATAAAGTTTTATCTGAACACTCATTTTCATGTCTTTGGATTAGAATGCCTAGGTCACAGAAGAATTCTCTGCTTAGCTTATTTGAGGAACTGTCAAAAACTGCACCATTTTATAATTCTACCAGCAATGCATGGTGATTCCAATTACTCTGCATTCTTGACAGCACTTATTTATTTGCATCCTTTTGGTTATGGCCATCCTAGTGGGTGTGATATGGTTTTGATTTGACTGTTCTAATGATTAATGTATTTTGTAATTTTGGTTTCTTAATGATGTCTTTTTGAAGCACAAAAGTTTTTAATTATAATGAAGTTTATGTTTTTTCTTTGTCACTTGTAGTTTTTCATCCTATATAAGAGCCTCACATCTTAGGCTTTACCTCAATTTTTCTCATTTAGTTTTCAATTTTTTTATATGTTTTATTATATTTTAAGAATTTTATAGTTTTAGTTTCTGTCTTTATATCTAGAATGCATTTTGAATGTTTTTATGTATGGTGTGAAGATTTCATTCTTTTGCAGATGGATAGCTAGTTGTCTCAGCACTGTTATTTGGAAAGACTATTCTCTCATCATAAGGTCGTCTTGGAATCATTGTTGAAAATCAATTGATCATAAATATAAAGGTTTATTTCCAGACTCTCAATTCTGTTCCATTGTTCTATATATTTTTTATTCCAGCACCATGCTATCTTGATTACTGTAGCTTTGCAGTAAGTTGTGAAATAGGAATACATGAATCCAACTTTGTTCTCTTTTTAAAGAATTCTTGGCTACTCTGGATAAAACCTTAACAGTTGTGGGGTATTTATTATGTGAATCTGTGAATGGGTGAAACATGCAAAAGACATCTTGATCTGCCACATGCATACGGTCTACCTCACTCATTTCCCATATATACTATATCAGTTAATTGTAAATTACATGAAGAAAGGGATGACTGGATGTGATTTATGTTCAGATCTACATATTTTATCTTATTCTTTTTATTATGCTGATTTGTTTATCTTTGTTTAAAGGGTTGAAATGTTATAGCCTAGTGGGAGACTACTGAATGTTTCATGTAAGCAGTGGTACGTCATCTGCATTTTAAAATATTTGCTAATATTTTGGTGGGATGAAGAAACAGCTTGGGATACAATGTGGGGGGGGGGGTGGAGAAAATCATTTCTTTTACACTCACACTTAATTTTCTATGGGCTTCCCTGGTGGCTCAGATGGTAGTTTGCTTGCAATGCAGGAAACCTGGGTTTGACCCCTGGGTTGGGAATATACCCTAGAGGAGGAAATGGCAACCCACTCCAGTATTCTTGCCTGGAGAATCCCATGGACAGAGAGCCTGGTGGGCTACAGTCTATGGGGTTGCAAAACGTCAGACACAACTGAGTGACTAACACTAACACTTAACTTTTGACACCAAATGTGTGGATTTTTCCACACCAAGGAATTCTCTAGTTCTTGGCAGACACCAATAGAATGACCTACAATTTAATGTATTATGACAGTAACTACCTAGAGTTAGTGCAGACCCCACAGGTTAAGGGCTTGGTCCCCAAGATTGCCCCCAACTTCACATGTCAATCACAGGTCCCAGGTTGTCAATTCTGACCAATTGGCTACAATTCAAGGGCTCCCATGACTCTTTTCTTGGATTCAGTAATTTGACAGAATGACTGACAGAACTCAGAAACTCTTTACTTACAATTCTAATTTATACATGATATTATAAAGATACAAGTGAACAGCCAGATGAAGAGATACTTTGAATGAAGTTCAAAAGGGAGAATCTATTTTATTAAAAAAACTGAATATAGCTCATGACACCTATTCCATATTTTTATCACTTTAGGACTACACAGTAATTGTCAAGAAACTAAAATAAAAATGGATAGTTTGTTTTGACACTTTTGTTCCAAGAAGGGGAACATAATTTATCACCTGTGGAGGTATTTTGATGCTTTGCGGACTAAGGAAGTCTGTGGCAATTGTGTATAATTTGGGGCATACCCTAAATTAACAGAAATCTATTTGTGGATACATCCTTGGTACTAAAGTAATTTCTCACTTCCTCAGTTATTTAATTGTACTTTGAACAGTTTTGGCAGTCAACTCATTATGTATTCTCCTCACTATATTTTATTTTTATTATACAAAGTCACATTGAAATGAAATGGATACATGCACCATTGACTTTAATAGGATTTTGCATTGTAAGAATAATATACAGGTACAGTGTACTCCATATAAATATCTTGTGGGATAAGAATAACAGGATTATTGTGGGATTCCATAGCCATATAACTCAACAGGCAGTGATTCCTACAGGTTATGGTTTTCTTTGGGAGGAAGTAGAAAACTGAAGGACAAGTGATTTTAACAAGCCCATGTGTGTAATATTAATTTTAGAAAACATTATCTGGAATACTTTGTAAATGTGAAATTGAAATTATATAAAGCAAGAGTGAAGAAAACCATAAAAAAATGTGTACCATACGCAAAATCATTTCTTGACAAGTGAGAAACCCATTTAATGAAGATTTCTTTGCAACTGCAGTTTCTAAATGATTTTGTAATAATGCTCAGACCTCAATAAAATATCAGTTAGAAGTCTGAGACAACTGACATTCTTATGAGACTAAAAATGAATGAAAATGATCATGATAGAATGAAACAGTTATTCTGTGAATTAGCATTTATTGAGCATCTTTTCAGCATCTATCAGGATGAACAGGTAAGAGATGATTTTACAAAATTGTGGTTAAAAATAATGTGCTACTGAGTCAGATCCCTCTGACACCAGTCTATCAAATTGGCCTTGTGTAGATGAATTAGCCTCTTAGGTTCTTCAACTAGAAAACAGAGGTAATGATAGTATATACTCAGAATGCTAGATGAAATAAACTGGCGTGAAAGGGGATTAGCATAGACTCTGGTATACAGTAAGGTTTCCATATTTGTCACTATAACTCCCCAAATATACACTGTAGAATACTAATGTCCCAAGATCCTAAACTGTAGCAGCAAATACAAGCTAGTAAACAAATAACAATGTAAGTTGGCTTGTTAATTTCAAAGGGAGGATATTTACAATCATGTGCAATTTACATCGAATATACAATCAGATGGTAGAGTTTCTGAGAATTACTGCTATCATGGGAAATGTTTACCTTTTCCTTAAAACACAGGCTTCTCAGGTGGTGCTAGTGGTAAAGAGCTTGCCTGTCAATGCAGGAGATGTAAGAGATTAGGGTTCGATTCCCTCAGGAAGGTCAGGAAGATTCCGTGGAGTAGAGCATGACAATCCATCCAGTATTCTTGCCTCGAGGATCCCATGGACAGAGGAGGCTGGCAGACTACAGTCCATAGGGTTGCAAAGAGTCAAACAAAACTGGAGCAACTGAGCACGCACATACATATTAAAATACACATAAGGCAGGAAGATGGCTGTTTACGTAGCACTTTGTTATATTTTGCCTGCCAAATTGCTCTTTACTTAATTTATCATTTATTGTTGTATGTGGGCTAACATTTTTCAAAGAATGTTTCCCAGAACATTAGCTGACAGGATTGTCATAAGAAAAATGGCCACATGCTCAAAAAAGTTCTGTGGAAAAGTCGAGTGAAATGAAAGTTAAGAGTTTTTGTGTTCTATTTCCCAACAGCTTCATGACTATCTCTGGACAGTGATCCTCCAGCTATAGGATCTGGGATTGAAAAAATGGAAAGCAATGTATTATGGATAGAAACAGAGAAACACTTCTTTTATTGGCAATAGTTTTTCCATATGGTTTGCTTCTTGTGGTGAGATACATGTGAAATATGACTGTTGTCTTCTGCGCAATAGCCTATCAAAAAGAAACAATCTGTTGTCGGTGGGAATTCTTTTCCAGACATCAACTCACCTTTCTCCCTTTAAATGTTTTGGTATGCTTTCGGAAGGAAACCTTTTCTCTCATAGTCTGCACCTATTTTTAGCCTTCCCTCACCACTATTCCTCTGAAACTGCTGCCATTAGTCTCCAGAGAGTCACTCAACACCAGATTCTGTGGAAATTTTGTTTTTAAATTTTCATTTAATTAGTTTACTTCATTTTATTATTTTTGGTGGCATTGGATCTTCATTGCTATATGTGGGCAAGTTGCAAGCGAGTGGGGCTACTCTTCTTTGCAATGCACAGGCGTCTCACTGCGGTGGCTGCTCTTGCTGGTAGCACAGGTTCTAGGCAACTGGGCTTCAGTGGTTGCAGCACGCAGGCTCTGTAGTCGTGGCTCGTGGATTGTAGAGCGCAGGCTCAGTAGCTGTGGGACAAGGGCTTTGTTGCTCCATGGCATGTGGAATCCTCCCAGACCAGGGAATGAACCCAGGTCCCCTTCATTGGCAGGTGGATTCTTACCTGGTGTACCACCAGGAAGGTCCCCAGTCTTCATTAATTTTAATTCTGTCAGTCATTCCTGTTTGAATGAATCATTTGAAAATGAGTGGCAAGAAGTTTTATAGTAAACCCTGTTGCTAAAGTTCATTCTTTGCTTTATATTTAAATATCTGTGTTCCCTCAATAACCTCCCAGTGTTACTCTTCCACGTGGCTGCATTAAACTTTGATCAGTGTGTAAAGGCTATTTTATCAGAAGTCTGTATTTCTAAATCTGACATTCCCTAAAGGTTAGACCTCAGTATCCACATCACATCCTTAAGAAACTTTAAACTCCAGCTTGTCCGGAGACAAGCTCACCTTCATCCCTTCTTTTCCTATTCCAATTGCCCAAATGGACAATCCACCACTAACCCTGGTTTCTTCTTGTCTTTTCTTATTTGTATATCTGATCAGTGACAGACTTTTGTCTTTTTTGTCTCCTTATTATCTCCCAGTTTCCTCTTCTCACTTTGCCAGTTGATCACTTTATTCAGTTCTGGTATGAACCATGTCCTGTATCTTCCTTTTAATAGTTTTATAACTGTCCATTTCATTATAGATGGTAGGACAAATTGAGAACAGCACTGACATATGGACTCTGAGCGGGCTTTCCTGGTGGCTCAGATGGTAGAGCATCTGCCTGCAATGTGAGAGACCTGGGTTTGATCCCTGGTCAGGAAGATCTCTGAAGAAGGGAATGGCTACCCACTGCAGTATTCTTGTCTGGAGAATACCATGGACAAAGGAGCCTGGCAGGCTTCAGTCCATGGGGTTGCAAAGAGTGAGGAATGACTGAGAGGCTAACACTTTCACTTCTTCACTTCTCATATGTAAAAGATACAGTTGCTGGGAGGTTGCAGAGGGAACTCAACTTGGTGCTCTGTAATAATCTAGAGGGGTGGGCTGAGGGAGTGGGAAGTAAGCTCAAGAGGGAGGGAATATATGTAAATATATAGCTGATTTATTTTGCTATTTATTTGCTATTAGGAAACTAATACAACTTTGTAAAGCAATTGTACTGTAATTAAAAAAAAAAAAATTTCCACTCCATTACAGACATTTCTGTCCAATCTTCCTTTTTGGAAAACATACTGTATTTTACCCCTCTTTCTTAGTGTCAGTCAGTGACTCCCCATTGTCTGCAATCTGAATATATTGCCTAAGAAGGAAGGTCTTTACTGTTTTTCTTTCTACCTTCTTGATGAACCTCACCTCCAAATTTTCTCCATCTTGCTAGACTCATACCTGGTGCTCCAGCCACATTACACAGACTCTTCCACCTCTGGACATTTGTATCCACTGTTTCTTTGCCTGGGAACCATAATTTGTTCACTTGGCAAAGTTTTATTCTTCATCTCAACATAAATTCAGTCTCCACACTATGATTCATAAAATTTGGCTGCTTTCCTTTGCACCTACTGCATATCGTACTTGTACTCATGAAAATATGTTTGCCTTTATCCCCACCAGGACATAAATACTTTGAGTAAATGGAGTATTTTTTTCAGTTTCTTTAGTCTTAGAAGCTAACATGCCCTTAAAAGAAACTTTTCCAAGATGCCCACAGATAGAAAATTAGAAAAATTCCCATTGGATGAGGTATTTACACAGGTGAAAACTTTGAAGAGAGCTACTGTGATTTTTTTTTTTTTTTTGAATCTGTGACTTCTAATTTGAGGTGTGAACCACACATTACTTTATATGAAGTAGAATATTTTATTTGAAGAATAATTTTCCTTGAATGTGATAAGTTCAATGTCTGTAGGGGTAATGATCAAGTAGACACTTGTTGAGCATGCTGTATAGTTGATTGAAGTCTTTTCTAGTATATTAAAAATTCAGTAGTTCTACAAAAGATCATGTTTGATGGTACATAGATGAGAGAATTTATGCATTTTCTTGTGCAATTGCTTTATTTTATGACAAGCAGTATTGGGTCTTTCTCTTACTTGAGTAATTTAAAATTTCCTTTTCATACCAATATATTCTCATATAAAAGCAAATCAATAAATTATAAATTAGTAAGGCTGCAGGTAGTTTGAGGATATAGAAAAACAAAGATTATACAAGAGGTATATGTTTGAATCACAGTATGTCACAAATCAAATGAAAAACACAAAAAGATGACTTTTGAAGATACTTAAACTGTTCTGTAATTTTAAACTTAACCTGTAATTTTAAACTTAACCTTTCTATTTTTAATAGAAAGTTTAACACCCTATTTTAGAGGTAGAAATCCAATGTCAAAAGATCACCAGGTTACCTGGGTCAGCCCTTAGTTTCTAACATCTTTCATTTGAATGCCTAATACCTACATTAAGATAATTTGTCTTGGGCCCTTACTGATTCAATTAATATTTAGTTAGAATGAAGAAAAAACAATTTTTTTATGATTTTCCTATTGTTATTTCTGTGCCTAGGAATATAGATACTCTTGGAACAGTTTGCATATATATGAAAATACATGTGAAAGGTTATGTGTGTGTGCATGTGTGTACATATTTATTTGAAAAGAAGTAATCTTGCAGCAGTTGTCATAGCAACATGGCATTGTTTCCCAGAGACCAAAGTGAATAAATACTTTTCACATGACACACGCAATTGTTTTGACACTGACATTTCCCCCTAAAGCAAGACCTTTAATCAATAAAACGTTTCAGTATCAGGGAAAAGAGTTTCATGATTTATGCACTTTTGAGGTATGAGCCCCTCTCCACAAAAACACTTGATTATACTTCCAAAGTATAGCAAAATGTGGTCCATTGGAGAAGGGGATGGCAAACCACTTCAGTATTCTTGCCTTGAGAACCCCAGGAACAATATGAAAAAGCAAAAAGATATGATGCTGAAAGATGAACTCCCAGGATGGTAGGTGCCTGATATGCTACTGGAAAGAAGTGGAGAAATACCTCCAGAAAGAATGCACAGAGGGAGCCAAAGCAAAAATACCACCCAGTTGTGGATGTGACTGGTGGTGGAAGTAAAATCTGATGCTGTAAGGAAAAATACTGCATAGCAACCTGGAAAGTTAGGTACTTGAATCAAACAGGAGATGGCAAGAGTGGACATCGACATTTTAGGAATCTGAATTTAAATGGACCAGAATGGACTAATTTAATTCAGATGACTGTTATATCTATTATTTTGGGCAAGAATCCCTTAGAAGAAATGGAGTAGCCCTCATACTCAACAAAAGAGTTTGAAATGCAGTACTAAGGTGCAGTCTAAAACAACGACAGAATGATCTCTATTCAATTCCAAGGCAAACGATTCAATATCACAGTAATCCAAGTCTATGCCCCAACCACTAATGTTGAAGAAGCTGAAGTTGAATGGTTCTATGAAGACCTACAAGACTTTCTAGAACTAAGACCAAAAAAAGATGTCCTTTTCATTATAGGGGTCTGGAATTCAAAAGTAGGAAGTCAAGAGATACCTGGAGTAACAGGCAAATTTGGCCTTGAAGTACAAAATAAAGCAGAGCAACAGCTAACAGAGTTTTGCCAAGAGAATGCACTGGTCATAGCAAACACCCACTTCCATCAACACAAGAGACGACTCTGCACGTGGACATCACCAAATGGTCAATACTGAAATCAGATTAATTATATTCTTTGCAGTCAAAAGTGGAGAAGCTCTATACAGTTGGCAAAAACAAGACTGGGATCTGACTGTGGCTCAGATCATGAACTCATTATTGCAGAATTCAAACTTAAATTGAGGAAATTAGGGAAAACCACTAGACCATTCATGTATGACCTAAATCAAATCCCTTATGATTATACAGTGGAAGTGACAAATAGGTCAAGGGGTTAGATCTGAGAGAGTGCCTGAAGACCTGTGGACAGAGGCTCATGACACTGTACAGAAGTCAGTGATCAAGAACATCCCCAAGGAAAAGAAATGCACAAAGGAAAAGGCCTTCTGTCTGAGGAGGACTTACAAATAGCTGAGAAGAGAAGAGAAGCTAAAGGTAGAGGAGAAAACGAAAGCTATACCTATCTGAATGCACAGTTCCAAAGAATAGCAAGGAGAGATAAGAAAGCCTTCCTCATTGATCAATGCAAGGAAATAGAATAAATCAATAGAATGGGAAAGACTAGAGGTCTCTTCAAGAAAATCAGAGATGCCAAGAGAACATTTCATGAAAAGATGGGCACAATAAAGGACAGTAATGGAATGGACCTAAAGGAAGCAGACGACATTAAGAAAAGGTGGCAAGAAAACACAGAAGAACTATGCAAAGAAAAGTCCTCAGGAGCCAGAGAGCCACGATGACGTCAACACTCACCTAGAGCCAGACATCCTAGAATATAACTCAAGTGGGCCTTAGGAAGCATCACTATGAACAAAACTAGTGGAGGCGATGAAATTCCAGTTGAGGTATTTCAAATCCTGAAAGATGATGTTGTGAAAGTGCTGTACTTGATATGCCAGCAAATTTGGAAAACTCAGCAGTGGCCATAGGACTAAAAAAAGTGAGTTTTCATTTCAATCCCAAAGAAAGGCAATGCCAAAGAATGTTCAAACTACTGTACAATTGCACTCATCCCACACGCTATCAAAGTAATGCTCATAATTCTCCAAGCCATGCTTCAACATTACATGAACAATGAACTTCCAGATGTTCAAGCTGGATTTAGAAAAGGCAGAAGAACCAGAGATCAAATTGCCAACATCTGTTGGATCATAGAAAAAGCAAGAAAATTCCAGAAAAGCTTCTACTTCTGCCTTATTGATTATGTCAAAGACTTTGACTATGTAGATCACAACAAACTGGATAAGTCTTCAAGAGATAGGAATACCAGACCACCTGACCTGCCTCCTGAGAAATATGTATGCAGTATAAGAAGCAACAGTTGGGACCAGACATGGAACAACATATTGGTTCCCAATTGGGAAAGGAGTATGTCAAGGCTGCATATTGTCACCCTGCTTATTTACCTGTATGCAGAGTATATCATGCAAAATGCCAGACTGGATGAAACACACACTGTAATCAAGATTGCTGGGAGAAATAACAATAACATCAGATATGCAGATGGCCCCATCCTTATGGCAGAAGCAAAGAGGAACTAAAGAGCCTCTTGATGAAAGTGAAAGAGGAGAGTGAAAAAGCTGGCTTAAAACTCAACATTCAAAAAATGAAGATAATGGCACCTGGTCCCATCACTTCATGGCAAAACGATGGGGAAACAATGGAAACAGTGACAGGCTTTATTTTCTTGGGCTCCAAAATCTCTGTAGATAGTGACTGCAGCTATGAAATTAAAAGACATCTTCTTGGAAGAAAAGTTATGACCAACCTAGACAGCATATTAAAAAGCAGACATGTTACTTTGCCGACAAAGGTCCATCTAGTCAAAGCTATGGTTTTTCCAGTAGTCATGTACGGATGTGAGCATTGGACTATAAAGAAAGTTGAGCACAAAAGAATTGATGCTTTTGAACTGTGGTGTTGGAGAAGACTCTTGAGAGTCCCTTGGACAGCAAGGAGATCCAACCAGTCAATCCTAAAAGAGATCAGTCCTGGGTGTCCATTGGAAGGACTGATATTGAAGCTCTAATACTTTGGCCACCTGATGCAAAGAACTGACTCATTGGAAAATATCCTGATGCTGGGGAAGATTGAAGGCAGGAGGGGAAGGGGGCAGCAGAGAAGGAGATGGTTGGATGGCATCAGAAACTTGGTGGACATGAGTTTGAGCAACATCTGAGAGTTGGTGATGGACACCACGCCAGGTTTCTCAGTCCATCACCACGAATTAGGGGATATATGTTTCAGTTCAGTTCAGTTACTCAGTTTCTCAGTCCTTCCAACTCTTTGGGACCCACCCCGTGTACTGCAGCACGCCAGGCTTCCTGTCCATCACCAACTCCCGGAGCATGCTCAAACTCATGTCCTTCGAGTCAGTGTGCTATCCAAACATCTCATCTTCTGTTGTCCCCTTCTCCTCCTGTGACTGAACTGATACTCCAAAGAAGAGAGTTTTGTAGTTAAATATGCCTCTGCTACTTAAATTCTAAAGAAAAGAAAAAAAACTTTGACAAACAAGGTCAATAAGGTCATAATAACTCATTCTTTAAATCTTTGATATTTGCATGGATCTTTATATGGAGTTGCCAATCACATGGTAGCTACTACTCTTTATAATACCTCTCCTTTGACTTACAAGTCTCTTAGATTATCAAAGCATTGATATGGGACAAATTAAAATATGGAAACAAATGATATCAAAATGTGTTTTAAAAAACAAAAAGCATCTTTTTTTACTAACCAAAAGAAAGCTGCCAAAGGATCATTTTCCTCTTAGTTTACTTGTCAATATAATACACATTTTGTCTACTTTTTAATTTTTCCTATTAATCTTTATACAGTTTAGAAAACATCATTTCTTCACCCCAAGCACTTTACTAATGAGTTAATAGAATAATGTGTGTGATATGTGTGCTAATCTGATAGATATTTGAACTCTGCTGTCTCTTTTTTTTTTCATTCAATGACTAATTGCTATTTAGGCACTCTAAAGCATTTTCTAGGGAGTTTAACTAGCTGTTGTAAATTAAACTATGAAGCCATGTCCTGTTAATTGAAGTGAGAGAGCAAATAATTGACCTTAAACTTAAATACTTCACATGCAAGTTAGGACATCCTAGTCTAGCAAGATAGAAAAAGTAGCCCTCCATCAGTATACAGCTTCCAGAACGCTTAGAAGGGAATATATAAACACAGGCCATATGAATAGTATTTAGTTTACTTCCCCTGAAAAACAGCACAGCCTCTTATGTATCCATTATATTATTGTCATAGAATCCAGTTCAGTTGCTCAGTCGTTTCCAACTCTGTGACTCCATGGGCTGCAGGATAGAATAGAATAATCATAGAATAGTAGGATATTTATCTACTTATTGATTTCTCTTCTCTGAGCAAATAATAATCATTGGTAGCTACTTTCTAAAACATATTTTATAGTTGTTTGCCCTAATAAAACTCAAAATTTTGCTGAAAGCATATTGTAAGTCTATGGGCAGAAAACTTTATATTAAAAGTGCCATTTCAAAGTGTAACTGCTATAATTATTTATGTATTTTGAGTACCCAATGGGTCTGTTGATAACTCTGAAAGTGTACTATTTAAATAGTGATCCTGGGCCTTTAGAGTGCTTGATAAACAAAGCAGTTGTATTGCTATTTTATTAAACTGTTGTTAATTTCAACTGACTGTCTCAGTTTCTACTAAAGATGAAACTCGTTATACTCTCAGTTCAGTTCAGTTCAGTTCAGTCACTCAGTAGTGTATGACTCTTTGTGACCCCATGAATTGCAGCACACCAGGCCTCCCTGTCCATCACCAACTCCGGGAGTTTACTCAAACTCATGTCCATTGAGTCGGTGATGCTATCCAACCATCTCATCCTCTGTCATCCCTTTTTCCTCCTGCCCCCAATCCCTCCCAGTGTCAGGGTCTTTTCCAATGAGTTAACTCTTCAAATGAGGTGGCCAAAGTATTGGAGTTTCAGCTTCAACAACAGTCCTTCCAATGAACACCCAGGACTGCTCTCCCTTAGGATGGACTGGTTGGATCTCCTTGCAGTCCAAAGAATTCTCAGGAGTCTTCTCCAACACCACAGTTCAAAAGCATCAATTCTTGAGTGCTCAGATTTTTTCACAGTCCAACTCTCACAGCCATACATGACCACTGGAAAAACCATAGCCTTGACTAGACAGACCTTTGTTGGCAAAGTAATGTCTCTGCTTTTTAATATGTTATCTAGTTTGGTCATAACTTTCCTTTCAAGGAGTAAGTGTCTTTTAATTTCATGGCTGCAATCACCATCTGCAGTGATTTTGGAGCCCCAAAAAATAAAGTCTGACACTGTTTCCACTGTTTCCCCATCTATTTGCCATGAAGTGATGGGACCAGGTGCCATGATCTTAGTTTTCTGAATGTTGAGCTTTTAATTCAACATTTCCACTCTCCTCCTTCACTTTCATCAAGAGACTTTTTAGTTCCTCTTCACTTTCTGCCATAAGGGTGGTGTCATGTGCATATCTGAGGTTATTGATATTTCTCCCAACAATCTTGATTCTAGCTTGTGCTTCCTTCAGTCCAGCGTTTCTCATGATGTACTCTGCATATAAGTTAAATAAGCAGGGTGACAATATACAGCCTTGTCGTACTCCTTTTCCTACTTGGAACCAGTCTGTTGTTCCATTTCCAGTTCTAACTGTTGCTTCCTGACCTGCATACAGGTTTTTCAAGAGGCAGGTCAGGTGGTCTGGTATTCCCATCTCTTTCAGAATTTTCCGTAGTTTATTGTGATCCACAGTCAAAGGCTTTAGCATAGTCAATAAAGCAGAAATAGGTGTTTTTTCTGGAACTCTCTTGCTTTTTCAATGATCCAGTAGAGGTTGACAATTTGATCTCTGGTTCCTCTGCTTTTTCTAAAATCAGTTTGAACATCTGGAAGTTCACGGTTCACGTACTGCTGAAGCCTGGCTTGGAGAATTGTGAGCATTACTTTACTAGCGTGTGAGATGAGTGCAATTGTGCAGTAGTTTGAGCATTCTTTGGCATTGCTTTTCTTAGAAATTGGAATGAAAACTGACATTTTCCAGCCCCATGGCCACTGCTGAGTTTTCCAAATTTGTTGGCATATTGAATGCAACACTTTCACAGCATCATCTTTCAGGATTTGAAATAGCTCAACTGGAATTCCATTACCTCCACTAGCTTTGTCCGTAGTGATACTTTCTAGGGCTCACTTGACTTCACATTCCAGGATGTCTGGCTCTAGGTGAGTGATCACACCATCATGATTATCTGGATCATGAACATCTTTTTTGTACAGTTCTTCTGTGTATTCTTGCCACCTCTTCTTAATATACTCTAGAGCACTACTTTTCCTGTTTGCTTCCTTTCATTCCTTCCTTCTTCCTTTTCTATCTATATCCCTCATTCTCTATCTACCTCCCCTTCCATTTTTCTTTCTTTTTACTTAACTCAACTAGTACAACTCAAAATATGCTTCAGGGACCAATCTTTTTTGTTGTCATTTAGTCTCTAAGTTGTGTCCAACTCTTCTGCCACCCTGTGAGCTGTAGCCCACCATGCTACTCTGTCCATGGGATTTCCCAGGAAAGAATACTGGAGTGAGTAGCCTTTAGCTTCTCCAGGGACCTTACCAACCCAGGGTTCGAACCTACATTTCCTGCTTTGGGATGAGGATTCTTTACAACTGAGCCACTACTACATAAATCTTTGTTATCAGAATGCAGTGAGTTAAGTACACAAATGAGAGTAAGAGTTTAGAAACTTCTAGAGCAATCTGACATTGCTGTGACACCTTGGGAAGTGATCAATGGTCTACATTTTCTTTTGTCACATGTGCTTTAGTTGTTGTGTATAAGAAAGCTTTGTCTAAGAAAAAGTCAAGAAGAATCACTCCTAAGTTTTCTTCTAGTGTCTTATAGTTTTAGGTTAGTGTTAGATCTTACATTCAGGGCAGTCATATAGTTTGAATTAATTTCTATGCAGAGTCTGAGTAGGAGGTCCAGTTTTATTTCACACATGTGGGTAAACAGCGGTGGCAGCACCATTTAAAAGATTGTTCTTTCCTTGTTTGAAGGATCTTGGCTCCTTTGTCAAAAATCAGTCGACGATAGGTGTAGGGTCAATTTCTGGACTCTCAATTCTATTCCATTAATATGTGTTTCTGCCCTAATTCTAGTACTGCAATGTCTTCATTACTGTTGTCTTGCAGTAAATTAGGAAATTGGAAAATGTGAGTCCTCCAACTTTGTTCTTTTTTTCAAGATTATGTTGTCTGTTATATATCTGTTGATTTTCTGAATTAGATTAAGGTTCATCTTGTCAGGTTATGCAAAAAAAAAAAAAAAAAACTGAAATTTTCCTAGGGATGGTGTTGAGTTATATTTGGGTATCTATTTGTCATCCCAACTGTATTAAATCTTCCAATTGATAAACATAAGATGTCTTTTCCATTTACTGTACCCTTAAGTGTCTTTCAATAATGTTTTGTAGCTTCAGTGTACAAATCTTTGTTTTGTTAATTTCTGTGTGTTTTTTTCTGATGCTATTATAAATGAAATTGTTTCATTAATTTTACTTTGGATAGTTCATTGATAATGTATAAAAATGTATTTGATATTTTTATATTGATTTACATCCTGCAAATTTTCTTCAGGAAAATTAGAGATACCAAGGGAACATTTCATGCAAAGATGGGCACAATAAAGGACAGAATGATATGGACCTAACGGAAGCAGAAAACTTTAAGAAGAGGTGGCAAGAATACACAGAAGAGCTATACAAAAAAGATCTTCATGACCTAGATAATTATGATGGTATGATCACTCACCTAGAGCCAGACATCCTGGAATGAGAAGTCAAATGGACCTCAGGAAGCAACACTGCGAACAAAGATAGTGGAGGTGATGGAATTCGAGTTGAGCTATTTCAAATCCTGAAAGATGATGTTATGAAAGTGCTGCCCTCAATATGCCAGCAAATTTGGAAAGCTCAACAGTGGCCACAGGACTGGAAAAGGTCAGTTTTCATTCCAATCCCAAAGAAAGGCAATGCCAAAGAATGTTCAAACTACCACACAGTTGCACGCATCTCACACGGTAGTAAAGTAATGCTCAAAATTCTCCAAGCCAGGCTTCCACATTACTTGAACCGTGAAGTTTGACATGTTCAAACTGGTTTTAGAGAAGACAGGGAAACCAGAGATCAAATTGTCAACATCCGTTGGATCATTGAAAAAGCAAGATCATTCCAGAAAATCATCTATTTCTCCTTTGTTGACTGTGCCAAAGACTTTGAATGTGTGGATCACTGCACACTGTGGAAAATTCTGAAAGAGATGGAAATACCAGACCACCTGACTTGCCTCCTGAGAAATCTCTATGCAGGTCAGGAAAAAACAGTTAAAACTGGACATGGAACAACAGACTGATTCCAAATAGGAAAAGGAGTACATCAAGGCTGTATATTGTCACCCTTATTTTCCTTGTGTGCAGAGTTCATCATGAGAAACACTGGGCTGGAAGAAGCACAAACTAGAATCAAGATTGCTGAGAGAAATATCAATAACCTCAGATGCAGATGACACCATCCTGATGGTAGAAAGTGAAGAAGAAATAAAGAGCCTCTTGATGAAAGTGAAAGAGGAGAGTGAAAAAGTTGGCTTAAAGCTCAACATTCAGAAAACTAAGATCATGTCACCTGGTCCCATCACTTCATGGCAAATAGATGGGGAAACAGTGGAAACAGTGTCAGACTTTATTTTTTTTTGGCCCCCAAAATCACTGCAGATGATGACTGCAACCATGAAATTAAAAGACACTTACTCCTTGCAAGAGAAGTTATGACCAACCTAGACAGCATTTTAAAAAGCAGAGATATTGCTTTGCTGACAAAATTCGATTTAGTTAAAGCTATGGTTTTTCCTGTAGTCATGTATGGATGTGATAATTGGACTATAAAGAAAGCTGAGTGCCAAAGAATTGATGCTCTTGAACTGCAGTGTTGGAGAAGACTTGAGAATCCCTTGGTTGTCAAGGAGATCCAACCAGTCAATCCTAAAGGAAATCAGTCCTGAATATTCATTGGTAGGACTGATTTTGAAGCTGAAGCTCCAACACTTTGGCCACCTGCTGGGGAGAACTGACTCATTTGAAAAGACTCTGATGTCAGGAAAGATTGAAGGTGGTAGGAGAAGGGGATGACAGAGGATGAGATCGTTGAATGGCGTCGCTGACTCGATGGACATGAGTTTGAGTAAACTCTGGGAGATTGTGATGGACAGGGAGCCCTTGCATGCGGCAGTCCATGCAGTCGCAAAGAGTCAGACACAACTGAACATTTGAACTGACTAAACTGACTGCAAATTTGCTAAACTTTTTAGTTTTAATAGGTCTCCACCACCACACACCTACACACCTTTTTTGGTGGATTTCTTAGGACTTTATAGACACAAGATCTGCCATCTGAAAATGGAAGAGATTTACTTTTCCTTTCCATTTTGGCTATCTTTTGTTTTTATTTTGCCTCTCTGCTCTGGCCTGAACCTCCAGTAGTGAAATGTTGAGTGAAGCAATGAAATTAGACATGCTGATTTTGTTCCTAATATGTAGGAAAGCTTTGTGTTTCATATCTTTTCACCAATATGCTTTATTGAGGGGTATTTTAGAGATAAGCTTTATGAAGTTGAAAATATACTCTTCTATTATTAATTTGTTGATTCTGGTTTGTATGAATCGTGAAAGGATATATAATTTTTCTAAATTATCATTTTGAATTTTTTGAGCGAGTTATTTAGTTTTTGCCCATTATTCTATTAATATCATGTGCCATATTGATTGGTGTGCATATGTTGAATACATTTTTTGTGAATTCCTGAAATAAATCCCACTTAGTCATATGTTTAATGATTTTTTATGTATTTCTGGTTTTAGTTTGCTAGTATATTGCTGGTGATTTTTGCATCTATATTTGTAACAAATATTGCATTGGACTTTTCTTGAGATGTCTTTTTCTGATATTGGCATTAGCTTAGTACCGAATTTTCTAGACCGAGTTGGGATATTTTATTTCCTGTGCTGTTTGGTGAAAAGTTTGTGAAGGGCTGTTGATTCTTTTCTTTAAAGAAATATTTGATAGAGTTCACAAGTAAGGTCCTCTGATTCTGGGTTTTACTCTGTGAGAAGTATTAAAATTACTAATTCATTCTTGCTTGGTGTACGATTATACAATTTTTTCCCCTTGAGTCAATATTGGTAGTTTATGTCCCTAGAAAATTTGCATTTCACATAAACTATCTAATTTGTTGGTATATACCTGTTCATAATATTCCCTTATAATCTCTTCCTATCAACTTTTAGAGATTTCAACAATCTCTTTCCTATCAGCTTCCTTTCAACTTTCTTTTACTATATATATATCCTCTAAATTGTTACTCCTGGCTGCAATAGATGTTTCTCTTATCCTAGCTTCATAATTCAACACTGTCTGTCCACAGTTTCCTGATAGATACTGAATCACCTCCTCCCCCATTATAAGACCAATAATGAACTCATGTGCTTGCTCGGTCACTTCGGTCATGTCCAGTTCTTTGTGACCCTCTGGACTGTAGTGCGCCAGGCTTCTATGTCTATGGGATTCTCCAGGCAAGAATACTGGAGTCGGTTGCCATACCATGCTCCAGAGAATCTTCCCAACTCAGTGATCAAACCCACATGTCTTATGTCTCCTGCATTGACAGGCAAGTTCTTTACCACTTAGTGCCACCTGGGAAGCCCATAATGAACTCAGCTTTATTAGTAATTATGCTTCTATATCCTTAATTTTATCCTAATCTCCAAACATTTTGAGTGACTTCTATCATGGTATTTGCTACCTCTGCCCACCTTTATGCTGGAAGTTTCTGCACTTGCTTGTGGACTCTTATTTGCTCTTTTGGAGGTAGGATGGTCAAGTAAATGAAAATCTCTTATGGACTCCAAGTTCCACCATTTATTATTAATAGGTGTATGATCTTGACTAGCTTACTGGATCTGGCTACTCCCTAATATCCTCAGTGATGTGTTGGTAAATTTTACTTAAGATTGTTATGATGAACAACTGTAAATTAATTTAAAGTCTTTAGCAAATTCATGAAAATAGTAACCACTCAAAAGTACATTTAAAAAAAAGAATACAACACTGTGTATTATTTTAAGTTTGTTTAGGAACTATCCCATGATCAACCGTCCACCCTGAGTACCGAAGTGTGCTTCTTTATTAGTTGATAGTCTCTCAGAAAATACTATTTAAAAAAAAAACCAAAAAAACTATATTTACACATAAAGAAATGGAATTGTAACATCAAATGAACTCCTCTACTCCCTGCTGTGGGCTTTGGGTTACATTAAATTCATCCTTGAACTTTCAGAGCCAAGTACAGATACCTATACAAATTAGCAATTTTCATATCATTTTCAATGAGCAGATTTTGTACTAAACCAAGTAAAAGGAGCTATCTAGCTCTTCTCATCCTATACATTTTATCTACAAATATACTTGGGTTCTATCATGGAGACATTTTTACAAGCATTTTACTATCGTGATCTTGGAAATGAAAGATTTTCAAGCTCTGAACTTGACGGTTTCAAATATGTTCTTGAATTCAAATACACATGAATTTGTGTATTTGTGGCTCTAGTATATTGAGTATAGATATCTATGTGATTTTAAGTTTTTAGTTTTTTGAGACAAAATGCAAAATCAAGGTCAGAATGTCTATAAGGGTTAGTTGGATAGATTAGATTGTAAGTACTATCTGTGCTGTGCTTAGTCGCTCAGTCATGTCCAACTCTTCATAGACTGTATCCCACCAGGCTCTTCCATCCGTGGGGATTCTCCAGGCAAGAATACTGGAGTGGGTTGTCATGCCCTCCTCCAGGGGGTCTTCCCAGCCCAGGGACTGAACCCACTTCTCCCACACTGCAGGTGGATTCTTTATCATCGAAGTCACCAGGGGACTTCTGTAAGTCAGCTAAAAATGACTAAACTAAAAGGTCAAATTCATTAGTAATTAGGGAACCAAAACTTTACGTATTTTACCAAAGTTGTTTTTTTAATTTGCTGAGATTTATTGTGTGATATGTTAGAATAGATGATTAAGAAAAAATTAGAGTCTAAGTTTGGCATTGCTTTTTTAAAACATGTTTGATGTGTTTGCTGAGCTAATAAGAAAATACAATAATGAATTCTAATGAGTAGTATTATCTTACTATATCAGTAAAATAATTATTTGTAAAAGTTTTTACTGTGGTTAACAAATATTTGTTTTTGATGTTGCTCTTCTGATAGGGGAATATTTATTGATTGCATTTATTCTGGGAAGAATTTTAATCACAGATCTACTGAAGAAGTGTGACTGTCAGAAAAGCTCTGATTTACCACTGGGTAATTCTCCTTCTATTATATTAATTTAGAATATTTATTTCCATCACAGTTTATGTCTTGTTTGACAGAAAATCACACACTCTAAAAGGCATGTGGCTGTCATTGGTGCTATTTCCACATATATTCCAGTTATTCACCTCTTTTAGGTTTATAGCAGTAGCACATTTTCCTATCCTTTTGATCATTTACATGATGACTTTGCCTGATAATAAAATTCCACCTAAAGCAATGTATGTTGCTTCTGAATGAATGTATCAAGATTCTGTGGCATGAAATAATGTATGCTCTTCCTTTTGTAGGATAGAGAAAGCACATATTTAGATAAAGTTTTCTATGCAGGTTACAAATTATCACACACTAATTAGATTTTTAAAAAAGCACATGTTTGCTATCTTACAGTTCCTGTGAGTCAGGAGTTTGAACTTGGCTTTACTGAGTTCTCTGCTTAGAATCTTGATAGTCTGCAATCAAGGTTTCAGCTGCACTGCATTCTCATGTGGAGGCTTGAGTGGGGGAGAATCCAGTTCCAAATTCAATTGCATTGTTGGCTGAACATATTTTCTTTGCAGCTGTGGGACTGAACGTCTAGGCTTCCTATTGGGTGTTGATTAGAAGTCATCTTCAGCTCCTGGAGGCTGCTCACAGCCCCCTTGTCATGGGGTCTTTCCCAACATGGACACATGTTGCCTCACACATGATAGAAATGGTCTTCTTGGTATCCTAAAATTTCTTTGCAAATTAAACCTGTCAAGTGTCATACTGACAGCACTAACTTCAATTACCATACAACTGTACTGGGTAAGTCAGATTTGGCTATGATGCAATTAGTTGCGTTGAGAGACTTGATGCAAAAAAGCCTGCAAAATTCTTTGTGTGTATTAGAGAGTCCTGTTTATGATTCCAGCAAATCATTTACTGAGTCTGGCCTGGGTGGCTACTAATGGACAAACATGCAAATCATATAGGAGAATTTTCATTTTTAACCATCAGGAATAGCTATATTTACCCAGAATGTAGCTTTGTGCTGTTTTTTTGTTTGTTTGTTTTTCCATAATACCAACTGTAAATGTTATAGCTAATCCATATTGTGTCAATGGTATGACTGTTAGAAATAATTTAGTGATTAATTTTTGGCTAACTTTGGGTAAGTTTACCTTCTTTATGTAGCGCTGTAACCTTATCCAAGCTCCATCTTTATTAGTCACAGTTATTCCTCTTCTACTTTATTGTTCTTATTTACTTTAAAATAAATTTTATCTTACTGTGTTGAATAAATCTTTGCTATGAGAAGGAAGTAAAGCAGTTTAGAAACAGTGACATAGTACATATATACATATATATATATATATATATGTATATATGACACATAGTCAAGCAGGCAAGCGTATGTAATAGCACTTGATAAATGTTTATTGAGTTATTCAGAAGATTTAGACTTATCCACAGCTACAGTGACAAAACAGAATAAGAATGAGTATTTGTGTGTTGATAAAAATATAGGCCCTGGAAATAAACAGACTTCAATTCAGTTTTGCTGATAGTGAATCAAATTAATTTGGCATTTTTTCTCTAAACTTTTTTTTATCTGCGAAATGAGAATATTTCTAATTTAAAGATGTGTTTCGAGAAAGGAATATATATACATGCATATGGTAGTTAACATACTGTCTGAGAAGTACAAGATAATAAATGGTATATTTTGCCTCTAGATATTACCATAGTGAACTTGTTTACTATAATAGAAACAGAACAAAAATTTGTACTTAAAATTACTTTGTATTTTTGAAGAATATCACAGCTCTATTTCAACTAAACAGATGATTATTTATTTAATATTCTGGATTTTCTCATTGAAAAGAAAGTAGAAAAATTGTTCCTGATTAAGAGATGCTTGTATTTTCAATAAGAGGAGATAGATATAAAAGAGATTTCACAGATTGTACAGACTATTAATGGCATATGATTATATTTGATTTTTTAATACCAAAGAAAAATATATTAAGAATAAAAGAACAGCATTCCTAGATCATGGTTTAACTAAATACATTATACAAAACTTTTCACACTAAAAAAGAAGTTTTTCCTACTGTGTTTCTATCTTCTTTCCTCCTTCTCTCTCTCTGTTCCTTCTTTCCTTCTAATAATTTTTTTCAAAAAAGAATTACTCATGACCACTTTAAAGAATAATTATACAACTTTATAGAAAACCTGGTACCCTAAAATCTCACCAAATCTGATTTATGTGTCCTTCTCTCATTGTGCAAAGATTTAGAAGGAGAAAATGTATATTCCCTCATCTCATTAAGTTTACATGGCCTAGAAATGAGGGGAGATAATGAGAGAGGCATAAAATAAATAGGCAAATAAACATATATCAAGTGGTAAGGGATGCTATTAAGGAAAATAAAACAAGATAGGGAGAGAAAGTAGTGGCAGAACCCAAAGTAAATAGTGGGTTAAATCACTAGACCTCTGCATAATCCTGTTGCCATCATGTTCTGTAATTCTGAGCAGAGCCTCATGGACTTTTCTGTGCTTCTAGCAGAGTCCTCTGTGCCTGGCTGACTCACTGGTGCAGTCCGGTTAAGAAACTAGGTTGGTGTTGCTTGGCATTGTCAAGAGCAGCAGAAGAGTGGTGTCACTGAGGTCATAGTAAGATTGATGGTACTTCATGTCAGTTCTACTGAGTATGACGTTGGGTAACATAGCTGCATATACTTTTGTCCATACCCTAACT
Source organism: Muntiacus reevesi (assembly GCF_963930625.1). NCBI lineage: Eukaryota > Metazoa > Chordata > Mammalia > Artiodactyla > Cervidae > Muntiacus > Muntiacus reevesi. The sequence continues at coordinate 241,722,850 of NC_089250.1, forward strand.
GTAACATCAGCTTCAGCTTTACACAGAAAAGAAGTCACTAAAATTTATCCGTTAGTTCTGCATCCCCTCTCAAGTCATCTGAATTGTTTTCATTCTTAACACTGATACCCTCTTTGAAGGCACTGCCGTCCCTCACTTGAAACACTGCCATAGCTCCTGAAACGATCTAATACTCAGTCTTGGTTCTTTCCAACAGTAGACAAAGGAATCGTATCTGTGTTTGCAAAATTGTAAATTACTTAAAATCCTCTAATGGTTTCCCACTTCCCTTCCATAAATAGGAGTAGAAATTAGGGATCTGATCATGGAGGGGCTTTCATATTGGATACACATTTCCCTACATCTCCCTCAGTCCCCATCATCTTTTTTTTTAATTGGAGTATAGTTGCTTTACAATGTTGTGTTTCTGCTGTACAGTGAAGTGAATCAGCCACACATATACATATACCCACTCTCTTTGGACACTCTTTCCCACCAGCCCCCAATCCCACTCATCTCCGTCACCACAGAGCACCAAGCTGATGCCTGTGCTGTACAACGCACGGGTTGCCACAAGCTCTCTATCTGACACTACATGGTAGTGTAGACATGTGAACACCAGCTTACCCATTCATCATCTTTAATTCACACTTTGATTGTACTGAAATTACTCAGTTCTCAGTTCTGATGTCCTTTTAGATGGAGAAGTCAACATGTACACACTTATGTTCTTAAATCATCCTAGAGATACCCTAATCCTTCTTCAAATTCCCTAGAATGTCTTCCCTAACTACCTCTTCCACAACTATAAGTCATGTCCATCCTCTAATGTCCTTTTTCATCATGTATTTTATGATGCACTGTATGCATTTATGTATGCACTGCTTGTGATGCTTTTTTGTGTGTGTATGGGTTTTTGGTTTTTTTTTTTTTTTGGCTTTATTTTCTTTCCAACTAGGCTGGATTCTCATTGTGCTGGATTGATTTTGATGTGTGAGTCATGCAATAAATACTACAGAAGTAATGGTCATTGTTAATGGTGGAATAAAAATTCTGCTGTGTTGACCAGTCTTTTCACTTTATTGACTCTTGGTTTGATGTTTGTTCAACAGCAAATGGTATGTGTTTCCAACTAAAAAAATATGCAGTTGAATTTTTATCTCCTTTGTGGATTTGTGCCAAGGAGCTCAGGAGAGAGCCATGCTTTCACCTAGCACCAATGAACAGTTGAAAATGAACTTCATCCCATGATAATAAGCTAACACTTTCTTATACTATCAAAAATGTCACTTCAGTCTTGTGTGTTTGTTTCTGTGTATCACCACATTTCCTACTGAAGAAAAAGTTCAGGGTATTTAGCTAATAGTGTCATAGCCCTTTGGCAACATTTTTTGGTTGAAGCTACATTTCTAAATTTAGTGTGGAAAAAGAAAATCATGTAGGAGGCTTTCCCATTTAGAAAAAAATTAAAAAAAAAAATAGTTCCTTCAGTATAATAAAAAACAAATATAGGATTTTTGGCAAATAATTTTGACAAGTAAGATTTTGGAGATTTTCCAGAGTGACTTTAATGATGCTTAAACTATACTTTCAAAGAAAATATCTCCTTTAAATAACTAACTTCTGAAACATAGGCATATCATATTAAATAAGCGCAGTACAGCATTATCCTGTGAAGATGATAGTATATTGCATAAAACTTTTCAGATTTAGATTGTTATCTGGGTGACTTCCCAGATGAGTGCTTTAACTCAGAATATTAACACTGAAAGAATCCCTAAACAACTATTCAAACAATTCATATGCTCTATACTTTACAATTGTCTTACACTTATAATCTTATTACAGAGTTCAAATTATAAGTTGATTCAGATAATACTTTCTTTTAAAAAAGTTATTTATGTATTTAGTTTTGGTTGCAGTGGGTCTCCTTTGCTGCACACAGGACTTCTCTAGTTGGGGCAGTCAGGGGCTATTCTTTCCTCCTTGGGTGCGGGAGCTTGTGATTGCAGTGGCTCCTCTTGTTACAGGGCACAGTTCTAGGGCACGCAGGCCTAAGGAGCTGCAGCACGCAGGCTCGGTCGCTGTGGCCCGCAGGCCCTGGGGCGCTGGCTCAGTAGCTCCGCTGCATGGTGCATGGGGTTAGGTACTCCATGGCATGTGGTGTCTTCCTGGACCAGGGGTCGAACCCATGTCCCCTGCCTTGCCAGGCAAATTCTTATCCACTGAGCCACCAGGGAAGTCTCAGATAATGTTTTCTAATTCTCTTGTTACCAAAAAATTGGTGATAAATATCAGCTGATTTTGGATAAAAGAATGAACTGCACTGCCTTGTTACTCTTCTTGCAGTTTCCAAGTTTTGCTCATTTACATATGCGACCCTGTGTTCTTTTCCCCTTTATATTAGGATTCCATATTCTTGTCAGGACTCCTATGAAGGAAAGGTTACCTTCACTAGTATTGCTCCAAATTCATGTTATTTTTAATCTAACTGTCTTATTTCTATGGTTTCACCTTTCTTAACTATGTGTTTGTAAAATGACTGCTGGTCATTACATGTCGTAAGGAAATGTTTACGTCCGTGTTTGCACAGTTCTTAAATTTTTCCTCTAGTGTATTCTGAGTATTCTTTGTTCTTCCCTTTTCTGTCCTGAGAGAAGAGACATTTTCACTCTACTCTTTTGGGGTCATGCACAATATGTTCCTGGTTGACTTTTAAGCTTAAGCCTTTTGGCGGAAATATGGCCCTGGCACCACTTCCCGTGTAACACCATGCCGTTTCCTGTGTGATCATATGCCTCTCTGAGTAACATCATTCAACATTTCCCACCCGTTGAACTGTGACAGCTTGCAATAATTTCAGTTAGTCATTTCATGCTTAGCACTATGTGAACTGCCCTTTCCCTAGCTTTTGTTAAGAAAGCTTGGTAGGCATATCATACACATATCCAATTAAATTTTAAAAAGGTCAAAGTATGTCTGGGCATAAATTGAACTACCTACTTTAAAATTATTGGATATAATTTACTTACAATGCTTTAAATTTCCTAAGTAATTGCCAACTTGACTTTATCATTTTTTTTCCAGAATGATAGTTTTCCCAGTCCTTGACCTGGTTTAAAATATGGTGAAGAAGTATTGTTATTGTTATTCTTGTTTCCTTTTTTATTTATATTCTAATGTTAGCCTAAAGACTTAAAACATATCGGTAGAGAAGTGGTGAATATGGATAATGCCATTTATCAAGATATTCTCTGTATTAAACATTGTGCTGAGCATTTTAAGTACATTAACTTATTTACTCTTCACAAAAGTCTGTAAAATAGAAGTCATCTGAAGAAACTCAGAGGTTAAGTGACCTTCTCCCGAAGTATCCACGTACCAAAACTGATTTAACTATGATAACTGACTTTAAACCCCATTTGTTCCCAGAGGGCCTTTTAAATAGTACCACATAAAATGTGCATTATTTGTTTTTATGATGGTGGAGTAGAGAGAGTTATTGTGGAACTCAAGCCAAAATAACACCTAGACAAAACAACACCTGCAATACCTAGACTTACCATGGATCTATTCTGTGTCCAAGGTTCTGTAATGGAATGTAACTTTTCTAAAAGTCATGTATTACATTTTAGGAAAGGAGAAAATAATGCATTAAACCATGCTGAGAAAATAAAAATGAGGCACCGTGCACTGGATCCTGTGCCGCTGCTGCTGCTGCTAAGTGACTTCAGTCGTGTCCGACTCTGTGCGAACCCATAGACGGCAGCCCACCAGGCTCCCCCATCCCTCGGATTCTCCAGGCAAGAACACTGGAGTGGGTTACCATTTCCTTCTCCAATAGATACTGTGCTAGCATGGCATATTATATAGTTCAAATTTTCTGTGAAAGAAGACAGTTAAAAGTATAGTTTTAGTCATTCAGCTATCATTACTGAGCACCTTCAAAGCTCTAGACATCAGGTTGAGTATGAAAGACAGAAGGATGAATTATTACACAAGACCCTATCTTCACAGCAGTTAAAAGTACAGTAAAGAAAGAATGCATCCTCCAGTTATGTCAGTGATATAAATTGTCAGAGCGACTTTTGGGATTACACTTAGAAATATAATAGCCAAGTTTTATATTGGAGAATACCAAAGGGAAGTTTGGGAGAGTTTTAGAATCAGAGAAGGAACCTCCCACAGAAAGGAAACTTGAGAATTTAGTGTCTGATCCTAGCGTTCTCTGCTAGGACTTAGGGTGGTCTAGTCAATACTATTAACTCTGTCTGCACCAGAGAAAACCTCTCAGTGGATGGCTGTCAGCTCAGAGAGGGCCTTAGTAATATTGTTGATTCCCTGAGGTTTACTCCATATTTCTAAGCAATTCTGTAGACTCCATATTTCAGCATCTGATATCCACCCATGACCATATTCAGTAGGAAAGAAGATACAAGAAGGTATATATCTTATAGCCTATTTTCCTCTTGGAAAGAATTGTTAGTGTATCATTGTATCAGGTGCTCTAAGTCTTTTCCTACTTATTGGAGGGTGGTAGTATTTGATAGTTTATTGCTTTTGGAATAAAGAAAGAAAACAAAATGACATGAAAGTCACAGAGCACAAAATGAAATTTGCATATTTATCTAATTAAGTGTGATACTATAGTAGACTATATGTTAAAGTTAAAAAAAATTTGTGCTCAAAAAAATGCCTAGAAAACTTTAAGACTTTAATAATTTCTTAATTTCAATGAAGTTGAGTTCATTAGAAAATGTCCTTTTACCAAGCATAAAATGGTTATGTAAATTTACTAATAACAAAGTTGAATAAGTCAATTATGTTACTGATCTGATAAACATCCTTGAAATTGAAAGTAACTCTTACTTCTTGGACCCTCCTTGAACACCAGTTCACTAAATATTTGTTGACTGTCAGACATTAAACAAGGCCACACTGAAGCCTTGATAAGTATGTGTGTTTTAGTGTAGCAATGAAAATAAAACACATAATGGAGATATATACTTTACAGTTAACATATTCAGTGGCAAAGCATCCATCTCAAGTATGACTAAATATTAATAATTCCTAATCTGGATAGAAAATCAAAGAAGCAAACAATTCTATTATGCAAATAACAGCAATTTATTGTGCAGTTAGAAAGTGACAATCTCTAAAAATAAATGTTTGTAGCAAACTATCTCATGCATATAAGTAGATCAACAATTTATTCCATATTCACATGAAGCTTGCCAGCAGATCTAATATGGGGATGTGTTTTCTTGTCCAGGACTTTACCTTCATTTGCTTTATTTTATGTTTGGGCTAAAAGTCATAATATGATATACACACACATACACACACACACACATATATATATATATATATATATATATATATATATATATATGATTCCTGTAATATATATTTTCTTCATTTATAAATTGGATTTTGAAAATTGAATACCCCAAAACTTTCTGACAGGATAACAAATCAGTTTCTTAGAGTTAAATGGAACAGTGGAATCATGTATTTTAGACTCAGAAGTCTCTTCCATATTGGCATTAATTTTCCAGCCTCTTTCACTCCTTCATTGCATATTTATTAGATGTATTGGCAAGGGCTTACACTGAACATTAAGTATAATTTTGAGAAGAAATAGATATAATATACCTCGTGAAGGTATATTCTGGTGGCGAAAGCAGACTTAGTCAAATAATCATATACCTGGAAGTACATTCTCAATTCTTGCAAACGCTATGAACAATGGAAAGTCAGAGAGGGCTTCCCTCAGAAGAGTTTGTTTGAGTAGAATGTTACTCATTAGAGGGTGTTGCACTGCCATCCCCTTCAAATGAGTAAAGTGAGGAATTTCTGGAAGAATGACATGGGTGTCTGCCCCTAAAGAGTACCCAGGTTTATGAATCATCCGTAACAATTTCTATCTGTGAACATCATTTCCATGCTGTCAATCTTAGAATCTTAGAATGTCATACTTTGAGAAAGATTTTCTCACTTTAACGGAATGCAGTCTATATTTTTGTCTACATTGCTCAGACAGAGGTGGTTTTAAATATATATAAATATATATACACATATATATGTATATAAATATAAAGCAGACTAAATAAGGCCAAAGTATAAAGAGTATTAGAGATTATGATTGAACCAGATAAAGCAAGCCAGATGGATAGTTAAACTAGAATTTAGCACAGCAAAAGGAAATACTAAAGACTAACCTGACAACACTTTTTGAAAGGATAAAATGGAAACTTAGCAATTATTCTCAGCCTTAACTGTAGATAAAAGGGAACAAGTCAAAATCAATCTCTTTTACTTAAAGATAGCAGCATGCATTACCAAGGCACATAGGAAGTGCTTAGAAGTCGTTGGGAATCCATGTCCAGAATGGAAAGCGTCTTATCTCCCCAGAACCATTCTTTCCTTCCTCCCTTTCTCTGATGGACTACCAGCCTCAGAATCACCTGACTTCAAAAACATAGCTACTGTCTATTGCATTACTATACCTAATCAGTCTCCAAATCCTACCAATCCTAAGTCAAGAATTTTCACACATATTCCACCACCACCATCCTAATTCAACTCTGTAATACATCTGATACAAAGTGTTTAAATAGACTCAAGAGGTCTGCTGGGGCTCAGACTCACTTGCGCTGCCCGTTTGCACATTTTAACCAACGTTCTTTCATTAAAGCACCCTCTCCCCTCACCATGTATGAGTTGTTCTTTTATAGATGTCATTTGGCAGATAATAGGGAACTGTCAAAAGTTGTTAAAACCCTTAGCATGTAATTCAGTTTCTCTTAAGAACTATTTCCAAAAACTTGGATCATTTTATCTCAATTAAGAGCTATTACCAGTAATGCATTTTTAGTAAATATTTAACACAAATTTTTGAGCATCTGTACTTTACAGTAGAAATTAGAGACAGAAAATAGCAAAGATAATAAAGGTCTCTCCCAATAGCCAGTGAGTGTACATAGGCAAATTCTGTGTTTTAGTACTTATAAAGCTATGAAAACATAGAAATTTAGCCACGTATTGTGAGTATACAAGAGAGAGAAAAGGGATTCTAGTCCAATCTATTCTGTGATATTCCTTCTTTTAAGTTTTGTGTTACAAGTATATCAGAAACTGTTTAACATCTTTAAGGGGGTGTTTGGATATAAGAGTAATGACTAAAGTAATTTAGAATTGTAGTTACTTCTCCGTGTTGTCTACCTTTGCATATGATTTAACTATGCTGTGACAAATCACTCTACATCATTGTTACTCTTTTAACAACAATGCATTTCAGTGATGCTTCCTCTTGAGGACCTCAAGGCATTTTTAGATACCATTACTTAATAGAACTTATATTTAGCCTATTTTATAGATGGATGAACCCATGTTTTGCATATGAAGAGGTGACATTGGTTCTTCTCTGGCTTTTGGTCTTATTTGAGAAAATTTATATTGAATTTCCTATGTTAGTTATTTAATATAAGTAATACTCAAGCTTGTAGTCAAAAAATTTTAATTTACTGCTAGGCAAAGACACATGCACATATTAATAGTTCCAAATAAACAATAGTTTGAAAAGTGCTTAAATTCAAAATAAGTGATTGACTTTGATCTTTAATGTGACTTGATAAATAGGGATATGAAAGAATGATTTGTAGAACTTCCCATACAAATTAGAATTCCATTTCAAATCCTCTGCTTTCAAGATTTTCTATATTACTGGGGAAGATCTCAAAGTAAAGGAATACCATGGTCTGTTCTGCCACTGAACTCCTAACCCCTGGAAATGAACATTTTTTTTTAAGACATTGCATTTAGCAGTGATTTAGTGCAGAGAGTATGGGTTTCAGTCCGGGCAGACCTTCATTTGAATCCATTGTCTCTATTTCTTAGCACTGCCACCTTTTTTAAAGTGGTTCACTCTCTCTAAGTCTCAATGTGTTTTTGAAGAATAGTCATAATATCCACTTCAAAACTCTGATATGATGAGATGAAGGTATGTAAAGCACTTAGCATGTAAGAGGCACTTGAAATATGTGTCTTTCTGTCTCTCTATCTGGTATGTTTGTGTAAACCAGAAACTGTAAGAAACACTTTTCCATCTAACATTTTCTCTAAATAAAATATCCTTCTGTGTTTCCCATCCTCCAACAGTTTTAAATTCAAGCTGAGATAAGCAAATGGAAATGCTAAAAGACAAAGGACAAGTTCAGCTCTGTGGGTGTGAGAACAGAATAAAAATCTAAACACCACCCCTTTCCCCAAATTGTCAGTGAAAGTATCAATCGCTCAGTTGTGTCTGACTCTTGGTGACACCATGAACTGGCCAGGATCCTCTGTCCATGGGATTCTCCAGGCAAGAATACTGGAGTGAGTAGACACTCCCACTCCAGGAGAATCTTCCCAACCCAAGGATCAAACCTGGGTCTCCTGCATTGCAGACAGGTTCTTTACCTGAGCCACCAGGAAGCCCCATTCAGTTACACTTACTTCTTTGGCTATTGGTGTGCCATCAGATGGGGCTTCCCAGGTGGTACTAGTGGTAAAGAACATACCTGCCAATGCAAGAGACATAAAAGATGCAAGGTTAGATCCTTGGGCTGGGAAGATCCCCTAGAGGAGAGCACGGCTACCCACTCCTCTATTCTTGCCTGGAGAATTCCGTGGACAGAGGAGCCTGGCAGGCTCCAGTCCATAGTGTCACAAAGAGGTGGGCATGAATGAAGTGACTTAGCACACACACATGCAAGCATGCACATGCCATCAGGTCTCTTAAAACAGAAGTGCCCTAGTGAGCCAAACTGGTCTGTGATGTTAATATAGATTTTTTAAAACACCTAAAAGATTCCTTCAGCTTTCCTGGTAGATCAGACAGTAAAGAATCTGCCTGCAATGTAGGAGACCTGGGTTTGAGACCTGGGTTTAATCCCTGGTTCGGGAAGATTCCCTGGAGGAGGAAGTGGCAACCCACTCCAGTATTCTTGCCTGGAGGATTCTATGGACAGGGAAGCCTGGCTGGCTACAGTCCATGGGATTGCAGAGAGTCAGGAGCGACTCAGTGACTAACACACACACAAAAGATTCCTTGAGAACTGCTTACATGCTGGGAGAATCTTACATAGATTTAACAAAATGAGAAAACTAGAACATAGCTCACTTAAGTCTGTAATTAACTTGAGGTTCACCAGAAAACTGCAGTCATATCACAAAATATAATTTGTTTTGCCTTTTTTCTAAACCTTTTGTCTCTCTCGTTTCTCTTTCTCTCTTTTTCCTCTTCAGTTTTCAAATAGATTTGAAAGATGTAAATAATGATGATTCTGACAAAGCTAAATACATTGCTTCCTCTTATTTGATATAGTTTAGATATGTCAACAGAGAAGGCAATGGCAACCCACTCCAGTACTCTCGCCTGGAAATTCCCATGGACAGAGAAGTCTGGTAGGCTGCAGTCCATGCGGTAGCAAAGAGTCGGACACGACTGGAGCGACTTCACTTTCACTTTTCACTTTCATGCATTGGAGAAGGAAATGGCAACCCACTCCAGTGTTCTTGCCTGGAGACTCCCAGGGATGGGGGAGCCTGGTGGGCTGCCGTCTATGGGGTCGCACAGAGTCGGACACGACTGAAGCGACTTAGCAGCAGCAGCAGCAGCAGCAGATATGACAAAGTGTTTTCATTCTTTTAAATTTATTTTTCATTCACTTATTTATCTTTAGCTAGCTTGTTGTTGTTGTTCAGCTGCTAAATCACGTCCAACTCTTTGTAACCCATGGACTGCAAGCATGCCAGGCTTTCTTGTCCTTCACCATCTACTGGAGTTTGTTCAAACTCATGTCTGTCTAATCAGTGATGACATCCAACTGTCTCATCCACTGTCTCCTCCTTCTCCTCCTGCCCTCAATCTTTCCCAGCATCAGGGTCTTTTCCAATGAGTAGCTCTTCACATCAGGAGACCAAAGTATTGGAACTTCAGCTAAAGCATCAGTCCTGAATTGCAAGATGTGATTGGTGAATACTCATGATCTTATTGAGGATTGCTTAGTATCAGGCACAGAGTACATGCTTCTGTGAAAATCACAGGTTAAGTGAGGAGATGGAATAACAAATCTTAAAGAATCAAAGGGATTTATTATGATGAACATCTCCATGCAGTTTGCTAGCTAAGCTTGAAGACAAAAATTATTGTTTCAGGGTAGATTAATGAAGCTCCCATCTCTTCTGAATCTTTGAGAAAGAGATTTGCTGGTAGATCACTCTTGAGTAGGATTAGGGATGCACAGTGAGTAAAGAGGAGGGAATGGCAGCCAATGGAGAATTTACAAAGCATATGTGAAACCATAGACATGCTCAGTTACGTCTGACTCTTTTACGACCCCATGCCCGCTAGTCTCCTCTCCGTGGGACTTCCCAGGCAAAATTACTGGAGTGGCTTGCCAATTCCTCTAGCAGAGAATCTTCCCAGCCCAGGGATCGAAACCATGTCTCCCTTGTCTCTTGTATTGACAGGAAGATTCTTTACCAGTGAGCCACCTGAGAAGCCCAAAACCATAGACACAAGTGGCAAAGGTTTGGGGCAGTGCAGATAGTTTAAAGCAGTTAGTGGGTGGAGAGTGGTGGAAAGACATTCCTCTGAAACTTTACAGCAAAATTTCTTAAAAAACTTCCTAGATCATTTTGTGTGGCTTATATTTATGTCTATTATTTCTTTCTCTTACTATTGGGATGCAGTTTCCATGAGGATAAGACCATCAGTTGTCTTTTTTTCTGCTCCATTCTGAAAAACAGAGTCTCTATGTGAGATATAAAAAAATATATACTTATTGGTCCCTCCATCCCTGCCTTTCTAGTTTTTGACCCATCCCTGACATAAAGCTCCTAAATCCTTGTAAATTACCCTAAATTTTCTTAATGATGGGATAAAGGAGTCTTTTGTTTGTTAATAAGGTGACTTTTGAAATGCACCTAAGGTTGAGAGCTGGTTGCCAGTGGTGCTATCCAAGAGTTTAGAGGATGGGAGAGTTCAGTCCCACCTCTCACTGACCTCTGGGGGGAGGAGAGAGGTACTAGAGATTGAATCAGTCACAGATTGCTGGAGATTTAATCAGTCATGCCTTTCTGTGAGATACTGCTTCTGAATTTGTATATCTTGGTCAGTTAATAACTATAATCCAGTGTATAAAAAATTAAATTCAGTAGTTATAAGTTATTAAATGATATTCATTTGTTCTGCTGGTCAATTTTTTAAAAATAGTTCTAGCCTTTGTTTAAATTTATAGTATTGTAATATAGTAGTGATGTGTTAGACTGTAAGTTTTAAAACAGTCGTATCATTGTGTTCTTAAAACACACATATATGGACAAACTGTACAGTTCATGCCTCTTCATAAGGGCAGGGAAATTAGAAATATACATATCATAAAGTTGAATGCAAAAATTAAAAAAAAATAAGTTAATCATGCCTATGTAATGAAGCCTTCCCCAAAACCTAGAAACAACTGTGTTCAGAGAACTTCTGGGTTGGCGAATTCTTAAGAGGTTCTGGGAGAGGGCGTGGAAGGTCCACGCTCCTTCCCATCAACCTTGCCTTATGCATCCATTCTATCTGGATATTCATCTGTATCCTTTATCACACCCTTTTATAATAAACTGATGTTAACAAACAATTAAAGAAAACAATTTAGGTGATATGAACTTTATTTAACACCTTATGAAGCAAAGAAAAGTTATGACCAATCCAGAAAGCATATTAAAAAGCAGAGACATTATTTTGCCAACAAAGGTCCATCTAGTTAAGGCTATGGTTTTTCCAGTAGTCATGTTTGGACGTGAGCGTTGTACTATAAAGAAAGCTGAGCACTGAAGAATTGATGGTTTTGAACTATGGTGTTGAAGAAGATTCTTGAGAGTCCCTTGGACAGCAAGGAGATCCAACCAGTCCATCCTAAAGGAGATCAGACCTGGGTGTTCATTGGAAGGACTGATGTTGAAGCTGAAACTCCAGTACTTTGGCCACCTGATGTGAAGAGCTGACTCATTTGAAAAGACCCTGATGCTGGGAAAGATTGAAGGTGGGAGGAAAAGGGAACGACAGAGGATGAGATGGTTGGATGGCATCACCAGCTTGATGGACATGAGTTTGGGTAAACTCCGGGAGTTGGTGATGGACAGTGAGACCTGGCGTGCTGCAGTCCGTGGGTCGCAGAGTCAGACATGACTGAGTGACTGAACTAAACTATGAAGCATACCATCTCCTTTCAGAGAACTGCAAAATGAGGGAGAAGAGAGGACACTTTTATGGCATAAAGAAAAAATAGGAGACAAATAGAAAATATTTCATTGGCTAGGTCCATATAGTCAACTGTGTTTGGGATGAGGACACCCACAATTGACTTGATATTTGGGGAATAGCTGCCTGAATATCCTGTGTTTCTGGTTGAAGGGAACTTTTGCAAGGATATGAAAAAGCTTTTCTGAAGTGGCACTCAGGACTGGAGCAGTTCCATACTGGGCCTAGAAATTCATGTCAACACTGGTAAATGTGAGTAAACTGTATTAGTGAGTTCTGTGAGCTGTTCTGGAAAGCTAATCAAACCCAAGGAGAGAGTCATTGGAACCTCTGCCCTGTAGCCAGTTGGTAGGAAGCACATGGGCTTGCAGTTGGCATCTGGGGTGGGGCAGATTGGAGGAGGGGAGAGGCAGTCCTGGGGGGGGAATGAGCCTCTAAACTGTGGAGTCCCCGACTATCTCCAGACAGAGAGTGTCAAAACTGAGTTAAATTGTTGGATCCTCAGCTGAGATCTTGGAGAACTGGCAGGTGTGAGGAAAACCCAACACCCTAGGACTGGAAGTAAAGTGTTGCTATGACAGTAGTGTTTCTGTGAATAAAAAATGAGACAACACAGGACAGAAAGACTCTCAGGCAGAAAACCAAGTTTCCCCAGTTTAGCATGGATTGCAATGAATGTTGAATAAACATTGAATGGATGGGGTGAAAGAAATCTAGATGGTTAACTTGGGTCCAGTAACAGAGAACCATGATTCCCTAGCTCCTTTATTTTGATTTTAACTTTTCAAGTAAATTTTCCTAAAATTCTCTCATTATTTTCCTTTGCTATCAGACAGTGAGTCTTGCATTTTAGTTCTGATCTTGAAGGTAGATATCAGTGATAAATGTGAGTATTTAATTTAGTGCTTCAGATTTACTTCAAATAGAAAGGGAATAACAGCCTTTTAAATATGAAGAATAAAATTATTTATAAACACCCCCCTCATGCACACATGTTGGACACTGCTTATTTCTCAAAGTGCTGACTTATTTTTTCAGAAGATAAACATTCTTACTTTGTTAACAAATATTGGACTGGGATTTTGTTTTATCCAAACTAAGATTTAGTAGCACGAACTAATTGTAAGCATATTTTGAAGGTACCCTGCTAGCAATCTTTCTTAAGTACATGGACCTAGAAGTTTCCAACAGGCATATCCTGAGAACATAATTAAAAGAATATCTATGGGGGAAAGTGACTTCTCCAGTGAAATGAGTCTTTTTTTCCATTGGCCATATGCTCCCACAGCTTGGTGACTTCAGGAAATTGAAGATGGCACAAATTTAGTGTAAATTAATACCAGGAAGGAGAGGATCTAGGTAAGATATTTTCCTTTTGAAGCATCGCTTTGCCTACAGTTCTGCCCTCTTGCTTTGCAGAAACATGGGGTCCCTCCTGCCATGGTTTTGAGGATGCTAAGAGAGGAATGTAGTTTGGAAGAGAGAGGTGCTGAGCCTGGCACAGCTCAGCACCATCTGCTCACTCTTGGAATCCACAGATGTTCTATACCAAAAAACTGTGTAAGTTAAGAATTAACATGCTCAGTGGGCACTCAGAGCCCCACCTGGTGGAACATCTCTGCGGGCAGGTTGTGGCAGGGTGACAAGGAAGGCAGCCCCCTGCTGGTCCTGATGCAGGGGGACTTTGGAAGGGAAAGAGTCTCACTTCCTTGAACAGTCTACTTTGCCAGTGAGCACATCTGAATGACTTGAGCTAAGAAGCAATTTGCGCACCATGGAGAGAGTAAAGTATGGTGGAATGAGCATTGGACAATGAATCCAAAATATCTGGCCACTGTTCCTGGCTCTGTCACTAACTCTCTTTGTGACCTTGAGGAGGTCATATAACTTCTCTATGCCTTCACTTTTCTCTCTAAAAAACCACCAGTCTTTTTATTCTTCTGTACTTTCCAGAAGAATTTTTTTTCTTTATCTTTTTAAACCTCAACTGTGTAATCTCTTTGTCTAGAATGTCTTGGGGGTCCGATAAGCCCCACATCCCATGATAAGAAATAAATAGAAATAGGTAGCTTCATAATTTTGTTAAAACTAGTTTTGTTCTGATCTCTGTTCAGAAGGCTTTCTTTAAAAGAAAGCATATCATCTATGATGTTTTGATAACAATAAATGCAATGAATGCTGAAATATTTGGTACTCTAAAATATAAATATGTTTGTGTGTTAGTTGCTTAGTCATGTCCGACTCTATGTGACCTCATGGACTGTAGCCTGCCAAGCTCCTCAGTCCATGGAATTCTCCAGGTGAGGACCCTGGAATGGGTTGCCATTTCCTCCTCCAGGGGATCTTCCCAACCCAGGGATCAAACCTAGGTCCTCTGCATTGCAGATAGATTCTTTACTATTTGAGCTATCTGGGAAGCCCTAAAATATAGATATAATAAAAATAATTTACTATGTATCTTTTATTCTCACTATAAATACATGATTTTTTTAAATTAGTTCATCATTTCTTGAATCTAGTGTTGACAATAATAGCATGAAATAGAAAGCAAACAACGCAGCCTGTCCCCTCTTCTGGTTACATTTGTGTCCTGAATCAAAACATTCACTAAGTGAAAGACAGCCTCAACCTTCTTGGTTATCTAGTTTAAATTTTCTTGCATGTCTATGCTGGTACTCTAGCTGTTGATTTAGTCATGTTTTAATGTATAAAGGGAGGCCATGACTTGTTAAAGACAATCTTGACTTACTTAGAGTTGTGAGGAATCAAAATGAGGTTCTGTTAGAAGCCTTTACCTCATTGTCATGGTGAATCATATAT
The DNA here is from genome assembly GCF_963930625.1 of Muntiacus reevesi. Taxonomy (NCBI): domain Eukaryota; kingdom Metazoa; phylum Chordata; class Mammalia; order Artiodactyla; family Cervidae; genus Muntiacus; species Muntiacus reevesi. Next base: position 241,737,944 of record NC_089250.1, read on the forward strand.
GGAATGGATTCACATTGGCAGTAGAGAAGTGATACAGGAAAGGGCAATCTTGATTCTGATTCCTCCTGAGATCATGTATATCTGACTGATAGGTTGGTTAGTCTGCACAGCACTAATTATAGAGGATGGCAGTAGAAGCTGTCCTAGGGAAACATGTAGGATAAGTGTAATATTTTACCCTATTTTAAAATAAGCTGAGTTTCAGAAGTTGTGCAATATTGTTAATTTCACTAACATCTCTTTGCACTTTGCCTTCTTCCTTCTAAAATTGGAATAAATAGTGTGGCAGCCCCATAAAGCTTCTCATGATGATTTTTAAAATGAGATCATTCATAAAAATGTTTACCATAGTGCTACATAAAAATTAACTTTGTGGTATTGGTTGTCAGCTAGATTGCTAAAAGAATCTTTTACTGACTTCCTATAAGGAATTGTCTAAGCAACTCACTGTTCGATTAAGCACTTATTACATTGACTTGAAAGGGGTTCCCACAAAAAGAAGATGCTGAGATACAGATTGAGTGCAAGTCACTTGTTTGATAAATCATTCCTAAAGCACCAGGAGGAGAGGGGGAAAGTTAGACAGGGAAGAAAAGGAAAGCAATGTAGAGAATGTTAATGAGCAGGTACACTTATGGGCAACTGGGGCTCATTCCCATCGCCTATTTCTAGTAGATCTTATGGCATGCTCCTCAGAGGTATCCCTTGCAGGAAGTAAATACACCTTTGGCTCCCCTTTTCTCAGTGACAGAGGGCTGATGCCTGGGTGGTATTAACTTCTAGGCACCCCCATCCTGCTCAGCTTCCTGTGGAGGAAATTGCAGGAGGATTCCTGGCCAATTGAGCACCGTGGTTCCATGCTGAGGTTGGCACTTACTACCACCATGAATGTATCCATTAAATCAATTCCTGTGAAATGAAGGAATCCTTTCACAATGCATGTATCGAATCACATTATACACTCCAAATATCTTGAAGTTTTATTTGTCCATTCAGTTCAGTTCAGTGGCTTCAGGTGGCCAAAGTATTGAAGTTTCAGCTTCAGCATCAGTCCTTCCAATGAACACCCAGGGCTGATCTCCTTTAGGATGGACTGGTTGGATCTCCTTGCTGTCCAAGGGACTGTCAAGAATCTTCTCCAACACAATAGTTCAAAAGCATCTATTTTTTGACACTCAGCTTTCTTTATAGCCCAACTCTCACATCCATACATGACTACCGGAAAAACCGTAGCCTTGACTAGACGGAATTTTGTTGACAAAGTAATGTCTCTGCTTTTTAATATGCTGTCTGGGTTGGTCATAACTTTCCTTCCTTACTCCTTCTAAGGAGTAAGCATCTTTTGATTTCATGGCTGCAATCACCATCTGCAGTGATTTTGGAGCCCAGAAAAATAAAGGCGGCCACTGTTTCCACTGCTTCTCCATCTATTTGCCATGAAGTGATGGACCTGGATGCCATGATCTTAGCTTTCTGAATGTTGAGCTTTAAGCCAACTTCTTCACTCTTCTCTTTCACTTTTATCAAGAGGCTCTTTAGTTTTTATTCATTTTCTGCCATAAGGGTGGTGTCATCTGCATATCTGAGGTTATTGATATTTTTCCCAGCAATCTTGACTCAGGCTTGTTCTTCCTCCTGCCCAGCATTTCTCACGATGTATTTTGCATATAAGTTAAATAAGCAGGGTGACAATATACAGCCTTAGCATACTCCTTTTCCTATTTGGAACCAGTCTGTTGTTCCATGTCCAGTTCTAACTGTTGCTTCCTGACCTGCATACAGGTTTCTCAAGAGGCGGATCAGGTGGCCTGGTATTCTCATCTCTTCCAAAGTTTTCCACAGTTTATTGTGATCCACATAGTCAAAGGCTTTGGCATAGTCAATAAAGCAGAAATAGATGTTTTTCTGGAATGCTCTTGCTTTTTCGATGATCCAGCAGATGTGGGCAATTTGATTTCTTGTTCCTCTGCCCTTTCTAAAATCAGCTTGAACATCTGGGAATTCATGGTTCATGTATTACTGAAGTCTGGCTTTAAGAATATTGAGCATTACTTTACTAGCATATGAAATAGTGCATTTGTGTGGTAGTTTGAACCTGGAATGTTAGGTCTTTGAATCAAGGCAAATTGTAAGTGGTCAAACATAAGATGGCAAGAGTGAACATTGACATTCTAGGAATCAGCGAACTGAGATGGCTGGAATGGGTGAATTTAACTCAGATGACCATTATATATACTACTGTGGGCAGGAATCCTTTAGAAGAAATGGAGTAGTCATCATAGTCAACAAAAGTTTTGGAAATGTTCCCTTAGTATCTTTAATATTCTTGAAGAGATCTCTAGTCTTTCCCATTCTATTGTTTTCCTCTATTTCTTTGCATTGATCACTGGAGAAGGCTTTCTTATCTCTCAGTGCTATTCTTTGGAACTCTGCATTCAAATGGTTTATCTTTCCTTTTCTCCTTTGCCTTTAGCTTCTCTTCTTTTCTCAGCTATTTGTAAAACCTCCTCAGACAAAAATTTTGCCTTTTTGCATTTGTTTTTCTCCAGGATGGTTGATCACTGCATCCTGTACAATGTCTCAAACCTCTGTCCATATTTCTTCAGGTACTCTATCCATCAGATCTAACCCCTTGAATCTATTTGTCACTTCCGATGAAAGGGATATGATTTAGGTCATACCTGAATGTTCTAGTGACTTTCCCTATTTTCCTCAATTTAAGTCTGAATTTGGCAATAAGGAGTTCATGATCTGGCCACAGTCAGCTCACAGTCTTGTTTTTGCTGATTGTATAGAGCTTCTCCACCTTCAACTGCACAGAATATAATCAATCTGATTTTGGTATTGCCATCTGGTGATGTCCATGTGTAGGGTTGTCTATTGTGTTGATGGAAGTGAGTGTTTGCTATGACCAGTGCGTTCTCTTGGTAAAACTCTGTTAGCCTTTGTCCTGCTTTATTTTGTACTCCAACACCAACATGCCTGTTACTTCAGTATTTCTTGACTTCCTACTTTTGCATTCCAGACCCCTATGATCAAAAAGACATCTCTTTTTGGTCTTAGTTCTAGAAGGTCTTATAGGTCTTCATAGAATGGTTCAACCTGCATTACTGGTTGAGGAATAGACTTGGGTGACTGTGATAATGAATGGTTTGCCTTGGAAATGGACAGAGGTCATTCTGTCATTTTCAGATTGTACCCAAGTACTGCGTTTCAGATCTTTCGTTGACTCTGAGGGCTACTCCATATCTTCTAAGGGATTCTTCCCATAGTAGTAGATAAATGGTCACCTGAATTAAATTCACCCATTCCATTTCATTTTAGTTCACTGATTCCTAAAATGTCGATGTCCACCCTTGTCATCTCCTGTTTGACCACTTCCAAGTTACCTTGATACGTGGACCTAACATTCAAGATTCCTATGCAATATTGTTCTTTAAAGCATTGAACTTTACTTCCATCACCAGTCACATCCACAACTGGGCATTGTTTTCGCTTTGCCTCTGTCTCTTCAGTCTTTCTGGAGTTTTTTCTCTACTCTTCTTCAGTAGCATATTGGGCACCTAACGACCTGGGGAGTTCATCTTTCTGTGTTGTATCTTTTTGCCTTTTCATACTGTTCATGGGTTTCTTATAACTCAATAAAAGTGGAGAAATAATTTTTTTAATATCTCATTAAATTTTTGTAGTAGACTTTATTTTTAGAGCAATTTTAGGTTCACACCATCATTGAGTGGAAAGTATGGAGATTTTCCACATACTTCCTTTCCCCACACATGCAGGACCTCCCCATTAACATTCACCAAAGTGATACATTCTGATGAACCTACATTGACATGCCATTCTCCTCCACAGTCCATAATATATATTATCATTCATTCTTGGTGTTGTACATTCTATGGGTTTGGAAAAATACATAAAGACAGGCATCCATCTTTATGGTATCACAGAGAATAGTTTCACTAGCCTACCCCTCTCCACTAACCCTGAAAGCCGCAGACTTTTTTTTAACTTTCTTCATTGTTTTGCCTTTTCCAAAATGTCATGGAGTTGGAATCATACAGTAAATATAACCTTTTCAGGTTGGCTTCTTTCACTTAGTAACATGCATTTAGGTTTCTTCCATGTCTTTTTTTGTTGTTGTTTTTAACATTGATCACTCATTTTTTTGTGTGTTGAATAATATTTCATCATTCTCTTTCTCTGTGTGTATATATATTTGCTTGAACATAAGCTTTCAGCCTTTTTAGGTAAATATCAATTAGCACAACTGCTGGGACATACAGCAAAAGTAGATATAGTTTTGTAAGAAACCCCAGACTCTCTTGTGAAGTAGCTATACCATTCACTTTGCATTCCCTCTAGCAGTGGATGAGAGATACTGTTGCTTACCGTCCTTACAAGCATTCGGTCATGTCAGTATTTTGAGTTTTGGTCATTCTAGATGTGTGTATGTGCTAAGTTGCTTCAGCTGTGTCCAACTCTGTGTGACCCTGTGGACTTCAGCCTGCCAGGCTCCTCTGCCCATGGAATTCTCCAGGCAAGCATACTGAAGTGGGTGGCCATGTCCTCCTCCAGGGTATCTTTCCAACCAAGGGATCGAACCCATGTCTCTTATGTCTCCTGCATTGGCGGGTGGGGTCTTTACCACTAATGTCACCTGGAAAGCCCCCTATAGACATGTAGTGGTGTAGAATGTTTCTTTTAATTTTCATTTACCTGATAACATTTCCTGGGGTGCTCACATCTCTCCCCCAGTTCTGGCAGGAGTGGTCCCTTCCTCCCAGGGTCTTTGACCTGTCCCACTTTGTGAGCCCCATGGGAAGTGGATGGTGAGAAGTTGGATTCCTAGGCTGAGTGCGGAGAGGAAGAACTGTACTTGGGGAGGGGCTTTGGGTCAGACCATGCACCGGGAGTGACAGCCAAATCCTCCCGCACACTATATCTCAGAGGGGAGGAATTGGTGGTGTGAAGGTGGACACCAGAGGCAAGCACTGGCTCCTCTTCCAGCATCAGGCAAGAGAGAGAACAGTCCAAGCCTCCTGGGCAAAGTGCTTGATGTCCACACCTTGGTCCTGGGTCAGCTTCTCTAGGATGGGCTTGACCTAGCTCTGGAGGTGTACTATTGTCCAGGTTGGGCCCTGTCTTCTGTAGGGACTTGATAAGGTTGAAGCGGACAGATGTGATACATCTTTTCTTAGGCTTATTTGACATCTGTATATTTTCTTTGCTGAGGTATCTGTTAAGACCTTTCCCCCATTTTTAAAATTGGATTGCTTGCTTTTTTATTGTTGAATTCTAATGAGTCATTTATATATTTTCACTAAAAAAATTTTTTTAGCAGATATGCTTTTGAAAATATTTTCTTTCAATAATTTAATTTTTATAGTAATTCTGCCATACAGATTTCTAATGTTCTTTTATCAAGGTCCTATAATTAAAAAGTAGCAGAATTAGAATTTGAAGCTATATCTATATCCTGGTCATAAATTGGAGTAAAACCTAAGCCTGTTTTCAGAGTTATTTTAACATCTCTCCAAAAATGAAGTAAATAGATAGAATTAAACATAATTGCTTTTTAAAATAATATCTAGTCTTACATTTTCAATATGTGAAAATCTGCCTTTTGATAAAGGTATATTTTAAAAGTATATATAATAAAATGTATTTTTAAGACAAACTTTTAAAATATCTTTGGAGGAGGAAAAAAGTAGACTCTATGAACTGAAAGTCCTAAGAATGCAAGAACACAATTTTATGTGATTATAGCAATTAAAGGAGACTAAAAGAATGGCATTTAAATGCAAAATCACATTTTAATATGACTGGAGGGGAATCGTGTGCTGTTGGTGCATGGGAGCCAGTGGTGATTTATAGATAGTGCCATGATCCTTGAACGTCTGGTCCCACTTCAGTACAGCTAACATCAAGGTTCAATATCAGCTTTATTTGCTTGTTTAAAAAAACTAATTAGATTCACAGCATAAAGCAGCTTACTGTTGGAACCCAAGATGCTTAAGAAAATATAGTGGTAGAGGTGAGACACAGCCACTGTGTGCTTTTCAGCTCTGCTCATTCAATCTGGAAAACAAATAAAGGGAAAACTTGTCTATTAATGTGACAGGATCCATTAAATATACAAAAAGAGGTGGGGGAGAACCCTCAAGAAACCATAAGCTGTTATCTGACTCATGTCAATCACTTCAGAACTTAGCACATTACAAGGCAGCTTGGCAAATTGCTCATAGAAACACATACATAAACATACAGGCACGCAAACACCCCTAACATTGTGCCACATATGACCATTGAATGAAACTGAATAATATCTTTGAAAAGCCAATAAAATTTGAGCTGGAGGCAAGTAACTGAAACCAAAATAGGAGTGAACCTGTCACCTGCAAATTGAGAAAAGAAGAATTTTAAATAAAGGTCCTGAAACTACAGCCCAAAGAACCTTTCCTGGAAACATCTTGATACAAATAATGAAACAAGGATTACAACAATAATAACTAAAGAGAATTTAAGAGAATATCCCCCAAAAGAAGAAAGAGGTGTCAGGTAACCAAATTGCATTTTTCTTATTTTTATATAAACACAGCATAATATCGTAGTAGATTAATGGAGGCTACAAATTCTTTGGCAGTCCATCCACTGAGAGCCACAGCTTCACTCCTCTTGAATCTGCAGTAAAGGAGATCCAGGTAATTCTATGCCAACTTTAGATGTGTCAATGACCTTGGGACTCTGCAGCATAAGTGGAAACCAGCAAGGCCTGGGAGAGGTTATTAATGAGGACGAGAACAGTGAGGGAACTGTTATGCCAGGACTTCAGTGTTCCTTCCATTTCACCTTTTGGGACTAAGATTACCTACTTCAACCTTGCAAATGTCTTTTGTGTTTCTTGCTACTCTATATTGGTATGCAAGTGGCAAATAATATGTCCCTTCATGTCACCGGTCTATAGGTCAGCTGATGCTGTGACCAAAGAGTTGCATTAAAAACTGAATCTTAGGTAATCTTACCTTAGACCTTGAGCCTGGGCTGATATTAATGAGATAAGAATTTGGAGGCCCTCACAGGAAATAAATGTATTTTGCATGTGGTGGGAATATACATGCTATTGCCATAGGGAAGACTGAAATGAATAAAAAATGGATGGAATTTGTTTTTGTAATCTTCCCATTGATGTTTTGTTTTCTATCCCTACCCGTAAATTTGATCTAGACTTGTAACTTGCTTTACCAGTATAGCACTGCAGAAATGACACTCTGGAACATCTCAGACTAGATCATGAAGGGACTATGGGTTTTATGTAGGTCTCTTAAAACATTGTTTTGAAAGTTCTGAGACCTTAGGCTAAAAAGACTTTGTGTAGGGGCCCTTATGTAGAGAAGAGCCCAGATGAGTCAAGCTGTCCAGTGATTTCTGTCAAAGTGCTAGGCATGTGAGTGAAGTAGTCTTCAACTCTCTTAACGATTCACCCGCCAGCCTTAGAGTGATGCTAGTTGACACCTTGAGTGTGCAAGAATCATCTTCCTGTGTCCTACATAAATTCTTAAAAAAAAAACTAGGTGAAGTGAAGTGGTTGTTGTTTTCATTTGTTAAGCTTTGGAGTGGTTTATTATATAGCAGTCTACAATAGCTAACAGAATAATCATTCATTTTCCATTCTCCATTGCGTTTTCTGAGTGGGGAAGAGTAAATCCCCCTGAAGTCTCTAATGAGGGAAGGTGTACAATGCTGCAGAGGGCAATGTATGTGAGCGTGGTGTGAGGTAGCATGTTTTGGCTACAATAAGAATGAAAAAAATGAAGGGATAGAAGAGTGAATGAATTAAAAATCAGATTGATTTGGATTCAGGTCTCAATTATACCACTAATTACTTGTAATCACTGGTTTAGCCAGTAAAATTGGACCTCCTTGTCAAGGTTTAGCAATGATCCTCTGACTATCCTTGTCCCATCAAAAAGTCTCCCTTGTTCTGTGAACAAAGAGCCTCCATTGTTCTGGGTTTCATTAAGTAAGGATTAGTATACTGGCTTTGCAGCAGGAGGGAAAAAAGGAGGCATACATTTCTTAGTTTTCCTTTAGTCTGGTTCTTTTTACTCATTTATGCTTATAACCTGTTTGCCAAATGTTAGAAGGTGAATGTCCTGAAGCCAAAGGTCGTGAGAATCCCTTAGTTTTGAGAGCTGAAACAGGAGCTTGCACAGTCCCCCATTTCAGGTGTAGAATGAATCACAAGCCCATGGATAGTCATCTTGCTCATCGTGTTAACATGACACCAGTCTATCCTCCGAGGGGAGACCTAGGTCTCTGAGATCCCACCTTCCCGATGAGTTCACATCCCCCATACTTCTGTTTCTCTCCCTCTCTTTGCCAGCAGCCTCTCAGTCGCTGCAGACAAAAGACCGGGGCGGGCTCCCTGGGAAGCTTCTGCCACCAATTGGAGAGGAGCCACCTCTGACTTGTAGATCCTTATCCAGTCTCACCAGTTCAGGCAGCGCCCTCATTTTATACTGGTGCCGAGAGACACAGTTTAACTGGGACACTGCAGGAAAATACAGTTAATTTATTGGGTTTCAGTTTTAATTTTCCTGCTAAAAATATAAATAAATATATATCACAGAATATTTTTATTGGAGCATAGTTGATTTACAATTTTGTGTTATTTTCTGGTGTACAGCAAAGTAACTAAAATGTTATATATCTATGTGTGTATATATATGTATGTATACTGTGCAGTGCTTAGTAGCTCAGTCGTGTCCCACTCTCTGCGACCCTATGAACTGTAGCCTGCCAGGCTCCTCTGTCCATGGGGTTTCTCCAGCAAGAATAATAGAGCAGGTTGCCATGCCCTCTTCCATATATGTATGTATACACAAACATATATACATTCCTTTTCATATTCTTTTCCATTATGGTTTACTATGGATTATTGAATATAGTTTCCTGTGCTGTATACTGCTGCTGCTAAGTCGCTTCAGTCGTGTCCGACTCTGTGTGACCCCATAGACGGCAGCCCACCAGACTTCCCCGTCCCTGGGATTCTCCAGGCAAGAACCCTGGAGTGGGGTGCCATTTCCTTCTCCAATGCACGAAAGTGAAAAGTGAAAGTGAAGTCACTCAGTCATGTCCAACTAGAACCTTCTTATTTCTCTGTTTTATATGTAATAGTTTGAATCTGCTAATCCAAACCTCCTAATTTATCCCTCCCCCATCTCCTTTCCCCTTTGGTAAACATAAGTTTGTTTTCTGTATCATCACAGAATTTTTATTATGATTAATCATAAGATAGTGTAGAAAGCGGTTACTTGTGTACACATGACACTCATGTTGCAATAAATAGGAGAAGTATAGCAGAGGATACTTATTGTGATAATGAAGGTAATTTTAATGTCAGTACTGATTCCATGCTTATTCTATTGCACTTTTCTAAGTACCAGGTATGTATTAACTCATTTAGACCCTTATAGTAGTACTGTGAAATTGCTCTTATTATTATGTTGAGTTTAATATGAGAAAAATTGTGCATATGCAAATTAGACAACACACCCAGGAGCTGCTGCTGCTGGTAACTAGGGTGGAGGTGAAGGGAATAGATAAGAAGGAGAAAAAAGGGGAGGAAAAAGGAGATGAAGGAGACAGGAAAGAATGCAAGGGAGCTAGGATTCACAGTGTCTATTATCAATATTTCTAGACTCACAGAATAGGAATCTCTATTTTGACCATCAATGAAATTAAAAAAGGTATAAAATTTTATTTTGGCTTCTATTTTTTAATTGGCTTTCACTGGGGTATAGTTGTGTTACAGTGTTGTGTTAGTTTCTACTGTGCAGCAAATGAGCCAACCATACATGAACATGTGTACTTTGTTGGATTTCCTTCTCATTCAGGTCACCACAATGCATTGGGTTCCCTGTGCTAGACAGTATGTTCTAATTAGTTATCTGTTTTATATATAGTAATATATAGTATCATTATCAGGGCTTCCCTGATAGTTCAGTTGGTAAAGAATCTGCCGGCAATGCAGGAGACCCCTGTTCAATTCCTGGGTCGGAAAGATCTGCTGTAGAAGGGATAGGCTACCCACTTCAGTATTCTTGGGCTTCCCTTGTGGCTCAGCTGGTAAAGAATTCACCTGCAACGTGGGAGACCTGGGTTTGATCCTTGGGTTGGGAAGATCCCCTGGAGAAGGGAAAGGATACCCACTCCAGTATTCTGTGCTAGAGAATTCCATAGACTGTATCGTCCAGGGGGTCGCAAAAAGTCAGATACACTGAGCAACTTTCACTTTCAGTGTATGTGTATCAATTTTAATCTCCCAATCCCTCCCACTTCCTCTTCCCTTTTGATATCCATATATTTGTTCTCTACATCTGTGTCTTTATTTTTGCTTTTGATATGAGATAATCTATACCATTTCCTAAACTCAACATATATGTGTTAAACATACAATATTTGTCAGCTTCTAGTTTTGAAAACAAAGATGATATATACCCCTATGGTTAAAGGTCTTGCTTTACAAATATTTGAGCATGCTTACATTGTTCTGCTTTATCAGAATTCATTTGGACAAACACAAAATGTAACCAAGCAACCATAGGAAACCAAAGAAATCACATTTAGAATTTGGTAAGGAGTGGAGTGAATTTGAATGTTCTTTGCTGCTGCAGCTGTAATTATAGGTTTTAACTACCTGCTGGAGGTTACAAAGGTGAAGAGAATGAAATGGTTTAGCATGAGACAAAAAAAATTATCATTGAGCAGGGTGCCAAAAAATGTTTATATAAGAAACGATCATTCTTATTAACTTTCATCTGAGGCAGTTTCATAATTGATCTCAAAATATATATTTTATCAAATAATGTTTGCACTTCTCCTGGAAGGAAAACTCCCCTTAAGAACAGTGATATCTAATTTGTCATGAAGAAAACTCTCCCCCAACCTTCATCCCCCTTTTGCACTATTTCAAAGAAAATCAAACTGTTATAAGCATTGCAAGAGTTATCTTTTTTTGTTAGAACAAAATTTCCTAAAATTAAGTCAGCAGGTTAATTATGTCAGTAAGAATCATTTAAGGATATAAGTATCACATTATAAGCAAAAAATTCTCAGATTCCAACAGAGATGGCTACATAGGAATCTAGTTTTGCATCCCAGGAATCTGCATTTTTTGTAAGCAGTCCAGGTGATTTTATTTTGTTCAGTAAAATCTGAGAATCAAATTAACACAATGCATTTTTCTAGGGTAATCAAAGCTTTCTTTTTTATTTTTTAAATTTCAGTGCAGCTTTCTGAACATAATTTTGACTTTCCAAATGGTTATCATTAATAAACTGAAGTTACTTCCCTGTCTTAGAAACACTGTCTTTCCACTACAAGGTAATCTTTAAGGTTTGAGAATGAGTCAGTTTTCTTAACTTCTCCAGGTTGGGAGTAAGTGTTTAGAAACTCTTGGAACAAGAAACAGGAGTATTGGTACTTCTAGATTTGGATTCAAAGTACATTTGAATATCTCCTCAACACCAGCAAAGATCTGCTTCCCCCCAATGTGGTAGAAGAAAACTAAACAAGGTTTATCTGCAAAGATAATCAAGTTTAATCACCCTGCTTCTGAATTAGTAGTCTTTCCCTCAATCACTAAGAGGAATCTGATTTTATGTTAATATTGTATGAAACTATAATTTATATTTTATATGTTAATATTTTCTCTCTGCTCACTGGATCTAGGAACATCCTATAACTTCTGGAAAGAAAATTATGAATATAAACTTACTTTCATTTTATTTGCAAGGACACTTTTTTAAATGAGATGGTAGAAATCATCATGATATGGTCTTGAATGACATGTGTTAGTTGCTCAATTGTGTCCAACTCTTTACGATCCCATGGACTGTAGCCTGCCAGGTTCCTCTGTCCATGGGGTTTTTCAGGCAAGAACACTGGGGTGGGTTGCCATTCTTTTCTCCAGGGGATCTTCCTGACCCAGGAATCGAACCTGGGTCTCCTGCATTGCAAGCTGATTCTTTACAGTCTGAGACACTAGTGAAGCCCAACGAAGAACTGACATAAATAACATAATAAGACTTGAATATTGAGGAGGGGACCAGATAAATTGGTTGAAGTTACAGAAAGGTGGATTTTAGATTCAGTGAAAGAAAGAGAAGTCCAGAAGTCCAAAGCGACAAATACTAGAATGAGCTGTGATAGTTACTGAAATTATAGTCCTTTAAAATTAATTAAAGACAACTATAGAACAAGGAAGTAGTGTTAGAGTGCTGTTATATGATGTAAAAACAGGTACTGTACCTCTTAGCTATTACCCAACCAGTCATGCTATTTATTTCCTTTACCTCATTGGGTAAGGCAGAAGCCAGATAGCATCTCCTCTCCAATAAGGTAATGGAAATAGCCTGACTGGTTGGGCAACAGCTAATCATATAACAGTATTCTAACACCACTTCCTTGTTCTATAGTTGTCTTTTCTTTTATTAATTTTTATTGGAGTATATTTGATTTACAACTTTGTGTTAGTTTCTGCTATACAGGAAAGTGATTCAATTATTCATGTACATATGCCCACTCTTTTTTAGATTCTATTCCTACATAGGTCATTATAGTATTGAGTAGAATTCCTTGTAGGATACAGTAGGTTTGTATTATTTATTTATATATAGTAGTTTTGTTCAGTCCAACTCTTTGCAACCTCATGAACTGCAGCACACCACACTTCCCTATCCTTCACCATCTCCCTGAGTTTGCTCAAACTCATGTCCATTGAGTCAGTGATGCCATCCAGCCATCTCATCCCCTGTTGCCCCCTTCTCCTCTTGCCCTCAATCTTGCCCAGCATCAGATTCTTTTCCAGTGTTGGCTCTTCACATCAGGTGGCCCAAATATTGCAACTTCAGCATCAGTCCTTCCAATGAATATTCAGGTATTTCCTTTAGGATGGACTGGTTTGATCTCCTTGCAGTCCAAGGGACTCTCAAGAGCCTTCTGCAACACCATAGTTCAAAAGCATCAATTCTTTGGCACTCAGCCTTCTTTATGGTCCAACTCTCACATCCATACATGACCACTGGAAAAACCATAGCTTTGACTAGATGGACCTTTGTTGGCAAAGTGATGTCTCTGCTTTTTAACACCCTGTCTAGGTTTGTCATAGCTTTTCCTCTAAGGAGGCAAGCAACATGTCAGTCCTAGTCTCCATATTTATCCCTCCCACCTTCCCCTTTCCCGTTTAGGAACCATAATTTTATTTTCTATGTCTGTGGCTCTATTTCTGTGCTTTAAATAGGTTTATTTGTATGATTTTTTGATTCTACATAATGGTTATCTAAAAAAATCCACAATTGTTTGCCATCTTCCTTCTACTTTTTGCGGGTCTGTGCTTTAGAGGGCAAGCTTCAGAGACTTGATGAACACATTGGGGCAGAGGTGAAAAATTTTTATTACATTTCTTGATAGCTTATGTGTTGTTCACCAGCTATGGCATTTTAATCAATCTCAGTGCCTTCACAGGCTCTCATTAGTTACCCCCAAATATTAGACTGCCCTAATCACTAAGAGCAAAAATGTGTGAAATGGATGTACTTATGAGTAAGTTCTGTATTTACCTGGATGCCAATCTAATTCACCTGACTTTAAAAAAAAGCTAAAATAAATGCATTAAAAATAGGGTTATCTTAAAATTTATATGGTAACTTTTGAAAAAAACTTCTCATTAGAAACAACTTGATACATGTTGATTAAATGTACAGCAAAGTTTGAGCTCATAAGAGAGGCCTAAAGTTGGATTTCTATGTTTAAATAATCTCTAAGTAGAAATTTCTACTCTCTGAGTAGAAATTCAGAGACATTTTAATTTCAAAATAAATATAATTAGACATCTAATTTAATTATTTGATGTTTTTTCTTTGTGTAGATTAAATTTGTGATGTATGTATATTTGTGACATAAACTATTATTACAGGAAATTTTTTAAATGCAGGATTTAAAAAATAACCTAGTAAGAATAATTATTAGTTTAGGTTACTCCAAAGGGAATTTTGTTGCACCTTATTGAAATAAGACTTTCTGCAGAGAAGCTTTAAAAAGTTTTGAACATTTTGTGAAATAAGAAATACATTTGAGTAAACACTATTTTTAAAGAGCCAAAATTTCCACTTATGTCCATGCCCTGAAGGTATGGGATATCTTATTTTAGAATCTGGGTTCCCAAAAATATGTAACCAGATATATCATTTTTGTGTTTTTTAAACATTATAATTTTGAAGAGACAAAGTTATTTTACATCCTTTCAAATATATATTGGATGATATAACACAGTCTGATTCTGGAGCAGTATAACGGGGTGTGTGTGTGTGTGTGTGTGTGTGTGTGTGTGTGTGTGTGTGTGTGTGTGTGTGTGTGTGTGTGTGTGTGTGTGTGTGTGTGTTTTAGCAATTCAAACTTCTGAGCTCTTTACTTTTCAGTATGAATTGTTTGCTACTATTTTTACTAGCTCATAATGTGAATAAGTTCATGCTTATATAAATCTGTACACACAGACTCAAGTTCTCCTTTCTCAAATATTATCAGCTTTTAAAGGTTTAAGGCTGTATCATAACATATGACCTATTCTTCTCTAGAATCTGTGGTCTAATTTTTTCCACATAAGAATTTTTCAAAAATAAAACCCCACGCACTCTCATTTAAAATAAATATTATATTATAAAATTTACTACCTTAAAAATAATTTTATATCAAAAATAAATCAAATTAATATAGAAGAGATTGTATAATGAAACTCCATTTACCTATTGTTCCATTTTGATAAGTATACAAGCATTACTCCATAGTCTTAAACTCCTTTATTTTTGCTTTCTTTTTAGAAAACTTTTTTTCAGTATTTGAAATTCAGTTCAAACGTCCTAACATTTAACTCCTATTTAACTAGAGTAAATATTTGTTTATATAAGAAATATTTATCTATATATTACCTATCATATATATTATAAACTTGAAGAAAAATTTTGTTATACAACAAAAATGCTATTGTGACACCTAAAATACTTAATAACTCCACTATTAGGGGTCTTTGGCTCAACAAGATACATTTACCCGAACTAAATAGTTATAATTGGTACGGACAGATATAAGGAGAGAAAGCAGAACATGCGAGCAGGCAGAAGCAAATGTGTTTCTTCAACAGAAACCCTCGCAGCAGTCCATACAGTATGTCAGGAGCTACTCTCTGGGCCTGCCCTAAGCATCCTCTAGCACACAAGACCACACTGGTGGGAACTGGAGCCATACAAAGAAGCTCTGTACCAAGGGATCCCGGCTAAAAGACACTTCACTCAAGCAAGACCAAAGCTCGGATTTCCCCCAAGCTGTTTACAGTTGACTCCTAGACCTCTTAGATGAGATGCGGTCTACCAATCTCTGTGTGACTTTACTATTAAGCAGTATTGCCAAAACAGAACTGATATTTCATTTTTCCTGGGCTTCCAGGACAGGAAAGCTAGAAGTATCTTGAGCAAAGGTCAATTTTTTCATGGAAAAGGGTAAAAAGATTTGCTGACCCTTTACTCAAAGTCCACCACCAAACACTAATCCCTTTGACATATAAAAACTGAGTCAATACACATTTGACATCACGATTTGAACTATGTAAAGGGTATTAGTATCCTCTCCATCCCCTACTCACTTGGACTGCTTGTGGGGAAGGATAATTAATATTATAGAACCTACCGATGTGTTTTATATCCTGATGTTTATAAGGAAATTTTGCATTAAAAATTAAAGTGTAGAATACAGCAAGCAGAGAGAGTAAATCTTTTGTTTTAGTCTCTTTAGCAAATGTCTTTCAAATGTAATAGGGATAAATCTGATGTTTCATCAAATCTGAAGGCACACAGATAGCCCCATCAAAACAAAACTGCTGTTCTCCTGGTTCAGCATTTAACAGCAGTTTTGTTTTGATGGGGCTATCTGTGTGCCTTCAGATTTGATGAAACATCAGATTTAAAATTCAAACTGAAGTCCCAACCTGTATACTGGGTGCAGGGTTACGTAAGTGTGCAAACTCAGGGTTAGAGATTACTGTGAGGTGCAGCGTTGGCACTCCTGAACTTAGCAGTAGAAGTTTCCACACAGCTATGCCTCCGCATCACTGTTGTCACCATCCTTAAGACAATGCCCTGGATGCAGTTGAGTTACATGCTGTGCCCAGAAATTGACATGCTCCACAAAGGGACATCTCTGCCGTATCAGAATTTTGGCACGTTGCCACCAGTGCTGCTGAAGCCCCTTTGGATGTGCAGCTGCTATGCAGCCTTCTTGGCATCTTGCTCCAGCACACTGAACTGCTTCCATTTACTGATCCTCAGCCCTGAGGGGCTCACCGACACATCTCAGTATAAAGTGGAGCCTGTATGCAATCATGATAGCCCCAACTCCTCGACCTGTCTGCAGTCACAGTCACAGATGGTGGGGGTTTTCTGCAGACTTGAGTGTCTGCTTTGTCTCCTCATTGGGGAGTGAATGGTTTGTTATGTATCTACTATAATCCCCACAAATGACACTGGCCCGTTTGCATCAGTCCAGTAGCAAAATTATACCTTCCACACAAACTATCACTGAATTACTGGTCAAGTCAGCATCAAGGTTGATTGGAGGAAGTGGGCAGTATTTCTTCTCAGTAAAAAAAAAAAAAAAAAAAAAAAAAAAAATTGTCTCACTCCTGTTCTCCTTCAGTACCCAAAGTGGGAAATTATATTATTTGTCCCATGTTGTAGAATTTTATTATCAATAGTAGATGGATTGACTCCCAATCTTGGCATCAGTCTTATAGAATTTCCAGTATATTTTTTGCTAATTATATTATATCTTAGCCAAGTTTGCTCAGGTGTCTGAAAATCGAACTCACTGCTGATACTTCTCAGCAGTATGATTCACTCTGGGTAGCCTTGGCTCAATTAGACAGTCAGACTCAAAAAAATCAGATGGGCCCATGGACAGAAACACAGTATAATAGTAGTGAAAGCCCTTCAATCAAAATGGATTGATAAGAGTTTCTTCAGTGGTTGTTCTCAAGAGTAAAACTGTTTTTAAGGGGCTGTTTTCTTTGCCTCTTGCTTTGTAAAAGCACAAGTGAAAGGAGGCAACTCACACTAATGGAAAGAAAAGCTACCTGCTTAGAAATCCCATGTTCCAAATATAAGATAATTTTGTAACATTTTGCATATGCAAGCCCTAGAGTCCTGAAAAAGAAAACATCCAGTCACAAGAGTAACCTTATTTGAGGGATTTTGAAGTCTCTCTGCAGGTGTTTATACTTCATTCACAGTCTTTCCTGTTCATGTAAAGACTCTTCACCGTCTGTAATTTTTAGCAAAAGAAGTGTTGCCTGGAAATACAGCTGACGTTCTATCTTCATCCAGTTTTCAAGAAAACAGAACAAGACACACCTTAACCCAGAGTGATGTTTTCATGTTAATGAAGATAATTTTGCAAGGCATTTCACAAAGCAGTTCATTTCTTAAAATTTTATATCCGGGCCATAATAATTTTTTTTCTCTTTGTCTCAGTAAGACAAGTAAAACCAAGTTTCTTACTCCAGAATTACAGACTCTATAAATTTTTATGATTTCTCAAGAACTGCTTTAACTTTTCTCCTGCTTGTTAATTGGTAGCCCACTATCTTACCATGATAGAGATAACGAAGACCAACGTTATCTTGATAAAATAATGTTGAACCTAGAGCTTAAGAATAACCCCTGACACTAGGCCACTTCTAGTTATTGCAGAATTTAAATTCTACCTCATAAAATGGCCATTTATTTCATTTGTCAGTCCCCACATTCAATATAAATATTAGATTCTCTAATCTTTAGAGTCCTATGAGGAATTGCTTTTTACTAAAGTCAGCTATTAATTGTACCTTTTAAAATTGAATATAGTTCACATAGAATATTATATTAGTGTACTGCATAGTGATTTCATATTTGCATACATTATAAAATGATCACCATGAGGGGTCTAGTAACCATCTGTCCCATAGAAAGTTGTTGTACTATTGATCATGTTCCTTATGTTGTGTATTGCATCCCCATGACTTATTTATTCTGTGTGGCATTTTTACCTCTTAATTCCCTTTATGTATTTCACTCTCCTCCTCTCCTCCACTCTGGCAACCACCAGTTTGTTCTTTGTATCTATGAGTCTGTTTTTCTTTTGTTTCTTAGATTCCACATGTAAGTGAATTTATATGGTATTTGTCTTTGTCTGACTTATTTCACCTAGGATAATACCTTCTAGATTCATCTATATTGTTGCAAATAACAGGATTCCATTTTTTAATGGCTGAGTAATATTCTATTACTCAGCAGCATCTTTATATATACCGCAGCATCTTTATTCATTTATTGATTGGTGAGCACTTAGATTTCTTCTATTCTTGGCTGTTGTAAATAATATGATAGTGAATATTTATGGGCACATATCTTTTTAGCTATTTTTTTCCGTTGAGTAAATACCCAGAAGTGAAATTGCTAGCAGTTCTATTTTTAATTTTTTGAAGAAACTCTGTACTGTTTTACCATAGTGTCTACAGCAACTTACACTCCCACAAAGAATGCATTATCCCCAACACTTGTTTGTTATCTTTTATTTGTTGTTATTTGTTGTCATTCTGATAGATATCTACATTGTTAGTGTTATTTCTCTGATAATTAATGATCATGAGCATTTTTCATGGGCCTGTTGGCCATCTGTATATCTTTTCTAAAGAAAAGTATACAACTTCTCTGCCCTTTAAAATTTTCTGAATGTTAAGTTGTATGAGTTATAAAATATTTATTTTGAATATTAACTGCTTATTGGGTACTTCCTTTGTAAATATTTATTCCCATTCAGTAGGCAGCTTTTTCATTTTGTTTCTTTATGTTAAAGCTTTTTAGTTTGATGTAGTCATATTTGTTTGCTTTTGGTTTTATTTCCCTTGGCTAAGGAGGCAGATCCAAAAAGTATTTGGTAAGATCAATGTCAAAGAGCATACAACTTATATTTCTATCTAGGAACTTTATGGTTTTGAGGTTTAACATTTAATTCTTTAATCCAGTTTTATGTTATTTTTGTATATGGTGTGAAAGAGTAGTCTACTTTGACTCTTTTGCAGGTAACTGTCCAGTTTTTCCAACACCATTTACTGAGGGGACTATCTTTTCCCCATTGCATATTCTTGTCTCCTTAATTGTATTAATAGGTTAACTGACCATGTAAGCATGAGTGTATTTCTGGGTTTTTTAAAAAATTCTTTATTCTATTTGCTGATATATGTGTCCATTTTTATGTCAATACCATACTGTTTTGATGACTGTAGCTTTGTAGTATGGTTTGAAGTCAATACATGTGATACTTTCAGCTTTGTTTTTCTTTCTCGAGATAGCTTTGTCTATTGGAAGTCTTTCCTATAATTCTGTAAGAATTTTGGAAATATGTGTTCTAGTTCTGTTAAAAAAAATAATATTTTGACAGGGTTGCATTGACTGTATAGATTGTTTGGGTAGTATGGTCATTTTAATAATATTAATTCTTCCAATCCATGAGTACAGTATATCTTCCCATCTGCTTGTGACATCTTCAGTTTCTTTTGTTACTGCCTTATATTTTCTAAGTACTGTACATTTACTTCGTTAGTAGAATTTATTCCCCTCCTATCTCATTCTGATTCAATCTGTATGTCTTCAGTTGTGAAAAATCTTTTCTGCTAGTCCTAAGGTTCTTCTTATAGACAGTTTGAACTCTGTAAGTAATTGTAATTTGGGTATGTCTGTGGGTAGAGGTGGGTTCAAGGTCTTCTTTGCCATCTTGGCTACCTTTCTCTTTCCACTGAATTCTTGACAGCAAGAAGACTAAAATTTATTGAGGCATGTATGTGAGTGTGTGTGTGTGTGTGTGTGAGTGTGTGATTATTTACCCCTCTCCGTTAGGACTGTATTATGTCTGTATTATGTCCAGAATTGAGGTAAATGGTGGAGGTATAAAAGTAGTTTAATAGGACTATTCTCCGTCCTTATGGATTGTAGAACTTAATGAAGTAATGCAAAATTGAGTGGCATTTTACTCATGAGAGTTAAGAAAAGTTTTCTTATTTTGTATCTTTTGAGATTCCCATTATCATATTTTTGTGTGCTTTATTTTTTTAACCGCATTTCTTTTCGAGAAAACTAATTATCTTTGTCTTGCCTCCCTACTATTTGACCTAGTAGACTAAATTGTTCTCTCTTTTGATGACTTTTTTTTCACTTTAACTTTGAGAGAGTTTCTCTCTATGTTACTCATTTTACTCTTTGTGACATCCATATTAACTATACCATTCCTTCATTTATATATCATCTGTTTAATTTCTTATTACCTCAAAAATTACTTTTATATTCCTTGTCTCCTTTTTTCACACTAATTTCTTGTTTGTTTTCAATTTTGACTTTATTGAGGTGCCTTTTTTTAGCCTGTCCTGTCCTAGAGAGTAGAACTATTGTTTTCTACCTCTTTTCTTAGGTATCATATTTGCCTCTGCAAATTTGAGAATGTTGAAAGTTCTCGCACTTGATTTCTGAATCTCTAACGAGATTCCTTCCAAATATATATTCTTCTCTGAATCTCCTCAACATGCTTTTCCTCTTAATTCATCAAATGCTCAAAAGAGCCATGGAATGTCCAGGAACATGCTTTCAGTTTGATGAGTGGATCATTGGTTTCTGTTCTGAAAGTTTTTTGAGACATTCAATACCTGGTCTTGTCTCTGGAAACTAAATTAGTGTACAGAGTTTCCAGTACAAGTCTCTCTAATAAGCTTTCTGTTAATAGCTCTTCTTGTAATCTTTATTTTTACTATAAAGTTTCTCACTGGACAACCTCATCTACTTTCATGAACTACATTTCTACCTTCATGTTAATGGCTTCTAACTTTCATCACTATTCTTTTCTAGAACTATAAATGCACTGTTAAATATCTCCACAGGGATGTTCTCAAAACAAACACAGGTTGAAATAGAAATATAATCCTCTTTCACAAATTGTCTGATCTTCCAGTATTCTGTGTCATAGTACATGAAGCAATGTCCACTCTTCCCTTTTATTGTTTATCTTCATTTTGTGATTCTGAATATCATGCACAGTAATTAGGATATTTGTTATTTTTGTAAATAATCATTTACTCCATGTAAACAAAGGGTCATGACAAAATAAGCTTTCATTTAAAATAATTTTATTAGATTTATAACATATAATACACTATATTAATTTGTATTTTACCTTAATAGAAAATTCAGTATAATTGGAGTGTCATATAATTTTGAATAGTCTCAAGTACAAAAGAAATACATAAAATAAGTTTCAAAGTCACTAGCTGAGCGAGATCAAAAGTGATGTTACTTTATACATAGGAATAATGAGAAAATTGCAGTTGGGAAGAAAGTTAAATGTGTATTTGTAAAAACTGCAGAATTTGAATAATATATTAAAAGTAGAAATTTTCAGGAAGTTAATCATTTTTTCCTTTGAGTTTACTGTATGTTGTCCTAAAATTTAACTCTCATTCTGGAAATATGTAATGTTTCCAGGTAAGTGCAGTAGTGAGCTATGTTAGTTTCAGAATATTTAATCACATGTTATCAGAATATATTGTCATGAGAGACAAAAAAGAAATGATAACCAGGGAACAGTGCCACTTTTAGTTGCTATTTACATAAATTATGAAAATAATTAAAATTTAATTGCAAGATACAGGTTATTATTAGGGCTTTTCTCAAATATCAGCCCTCAAATTTCTCCTTTCTCCCCATCTTCTCCATTCCAGGTATGAATATCTTTCTTTTCTTTGAGTTTAATTATAATTGGTATAAATTTAAAACACAAACACACAAATATAAATGCAAAAATGATTAACATAATTATTTTCTCTATTATAAAAACTGACTTATTTGAGAGCAAATCATTTATTAAAATTTCCATTGCTATAATATTTAGCATATAACTAATTCCATTTGTGAGTTCTAAGTTTTACCTAAGCTAAAGACATTTTGGATTATTCCCTTTAGTTAATCTGCAATATGTGTCTATTCCTTGATTTCTCTCTTCCTTGCTTTTTTAATATGAACTATTTGGTAGCTATTAAAATACAGTTTAGCTTTGTCTTCTACTGTGTGATACTATCCAGATTTAAATAGCTTTTTCATTGTCAACCTGAACCTCCATATTTTAAGGGCATTTTAAAAATTTGAACTATAGGGATTACTCAATCTCATTTTACGTTAAAAAATGTGAGACCTCGAGGGATATTATAACTTTCTAAAGGCCACACAATTTGTTAACTAATGTAGCTTATAATCTTTCATTTTTTTCTCATATCTCCCGCAGTAATTAATGTGATGTTTTAATTATCATTCTTGCTGCATAAATGTGTCAGATGATTATAAGAATGATTTCTGCTTTTAAATTATAAAGATTTTTAGCAGATTTGTTATATTGTTCTGGTTATTTGTGCTGTAAGGTAATAAGGTTAATTAGCGTTCTATTCTTAGAGGAAAAAAAATTTCACTTAAGGTTAATTTAGTTGGAAAAAGCATCAAGATTTAAGCTTAAATTTCAGCTAGTCTTTGAGTTCACTTCAGTTCAGTCACTCAGTCGTGTCCAACTCTTTGCAACCCCATGAATGCCAGGCCTCTCTGTCCATCACCAACTCCCAGAGTTTACTCAAACTCATGTCCATCAAGTTGGTGATGCCATCCAGCCATCTCATCCTCTGTCATCCCCTTCTCCTCCTGCCCCCAATCCTTCCCAACATCAGGGTCTTTTCTAATGAGTCAACTCTTCGCATGAGGTGGCCAAAGTATTGGAGTTTCAGCTTCAGCATCAGTCCTTCCAATGAACACCCAGGACTGATCTCCTTTAGGATGGACTGGTTGGATCTCCTGTCAGTCCAAGGAACTCTCAAGAGTCTTCTCCAACACCACAGTTCAAAAGCATCAATTCTTCAGCACTCAGCTTTCTTCACAGTCCAACTGTCACATCCATACACGACCACTGGAAAAACTATAGCTTTGACTAGATGGACCTTTGTTGGCAAAGTAATCTCTGCTTTTTAGTATGCTGTCTAGGTTGGTCATAACTTTCCTTCCAAAGAGTGTCTTTTAATCATGGCTGCAATCACCATCTGCAGTGATTTTGGAGCCCCCAAAAATTAAGTCTGATACTATTTCCACTGTTTCCCCATCTATTTCCCATGCAGTGATGGGACCAGATGCCATGATCTTAGTTTTGTGAATGTTGAGCTTTAAGCCAACTTTTTCAGTCTCCTCTTTCACTTTCATCAAGAGGCTCTTTAGTGCTTCTTCACTTTCTGCCATAAGGGTGGTGTCATCTGCATATGTGAGGTTATTGATGTTTCTCCCAGCAATCTTGATTCCAGCTTGTACTTCTTCCAGTCCAGCGTTTCTCATGATGTATTTGGCATATAAGTTAAATAAGTCAGGTGACAATATACAGCCTTGATGAACTCCTTTTCCTGTTTAGAACCAGTCTGTTCCATGTCCAGTTCTAATTGTTGCTTCCTGACCTGCCTATAGGTTTCTCAACAGGCAGGTCAGGTGGTCTGGTATTCCCATTTCTTTCAGAATTTCCCACAGTTTATTGTGATCCTTTAGATTGGTATTAATCTTACACTTCATTTTAAAGTTTCTTTATTTTCCCTCTAAGTTAATTCTGAAAGTTAGTGTTAATAACCAAAATAATGGTGGCTCAATGTGTTTACTACTTGCCTATAAACGTTCACTAATGCAATATGCTTATTTAAATACCTGTGTTTCACCTTTTAAAAAAATCTGCAATAAATTACACTCTAATACATCCTACCAAATAAATCACACTCTGCTCCACTTGTCACCCCTTATGTGAAACCAAAAAGTATCTTTTGCACAATTACTTTCCACAGTGACTCAGGCTAACAACTTATTAGTGTAGATGAATTCTTGAATACAAAAGTCAGGCAGTGATAATGTAAAGGAAGGGAAAGAAAGAACATTTGTGAAGTAGAATTTTTTCTAGAAGCTAAAATAGAGGACTTGTTTGAATTTTTTCCTTAAGTGAGGGTATTTTTATTTATTCTGTGTAGACTTGTTGTGCATTCACTTCCATATTATTTTCAATAATTCAGTATTTTTTGAAGTGCAGAGTGAATTGAAAAGTGAGTACTAGTCACTTAGTCTTGTCTGACTCTTTGCGATTCCTTGGACTGTAACCTACCAGGCTCTTCTCTCCATGGAATTCTCCAGGCAAGAATACTGGAGTGGGTAGCCATTCCTTTTTCTAGGGAGTCTTTCCGATCCAGGGATCAAACCCAAGTCTCCTGAATTGCAGGCAGATTCTTTACAGACTGAGTCACCTGGGAAGCCCAAAGTGCAAAGTATATTAATTCAAATAACATACATTATTGTAAAACCTATTACATATTCAATATGCATGTTGCTTGCAATTTTCCATTGGTAAATAGTTGAGAATTTTTAGTTTAAGTGAAACTCATCACATAAATAATACGCCATATTTATTAAATATATGGTATTTTCTTTGCTCTTATGCAAATAAAATGAGCCAGATTCAGGAACTTAATATACATAAAACACAATCACAATTCAGGGAAATATAGCAAAATACATGCTGTTACTGTTTAACATGAATTTTCCTTGCGGCAAAGATAAAAGATAAATGCATTTATGAATAAATCTTGTTATTAACAAATAGGAAGTATTCCATATTGATTTAAGCAATGTTTCTTCTCAAATTTCTCAGTCAGAAGCTCAATTCAAAACTGATTATTTGTGCACTGTCTTGTTGAATAGAGTCACATTGATCTACCATAGATTCAGAACTGATATTCATTAACTTACTACGCTCTCATTATCTCCTTGGACATCTCTATAATTAACCATAATTGTTAGTTGGGGGTCCATTTTCTCCCCTAGCTTGTGAGCAATTCTAACTTATGTATCTTTCACAGAACTTAACTTGTTTCCTGGTACATGTAAGAGTACAATAAATGTTTAATAAATAAATGATATATAAAAGGAATGGGGGAAGAGGGAAAGAAGGATGAAAGAAAGAAGGGAGAGACAGGGGGAAGGAGTGTATAGTATGTACATATATATATGTTATAAAAGTATGCATTATAAAATGGTATGTATAGTATATCTGTATTTATATATATGCATAAGTATACATGGGTGTACTATATATGTGTGTATACTGTTATGTTGCATAGAAATTATTTTGAAAAAAAAATCTCAATTATCTAGTTAACACCCAACACACTGGACTCTGCCACATAGATTTATTTTTGAGTAAAGATTTTAGACTTCAAAATCCTTAGAGCTTTCTTTGGCTGCAGTTCATTTTTTTAACCTCTATACATTCCTGTTTTTAAGTAATAGAATCAACATAAACTCCTATCTTTTCTGTGTTGTTTTCTTTGTAGAATAGATTACAGTGAGTATAACCAGAGATCAAAGCACATGCAAAGGATCAAGACAAGCCTACACACACACACACACACACACACACACACACACACACACGAAAATGAAAAGTGAAAGTGAAAGTCACTCAGTCATGTCCGACTCTTTGTGGAATTCGCCAGGCCAGAATACCGGAGTGGGTAGCTGTTCCCTTCTCCAGGGGATCTTCCCAACCCAGGGATCACACCCAGGTCTCCCACATTGCATGTGGATTCTTTACAAGCTGAGTAAACAGCGAAGCCCATATAGATACGTATTTTCTGTTGTTCAGTTGCCCAGTCGTGTCCGACTCTTTGCAACCCCATGGACTGCTGCACCCCAGGCCTCCCTGTTCCTCACGATCTCACAGAGTTTGCCCAAATTCATGTCCATTGCATCAGTGATGCCATCCAGCCATCTCATCCTTTGACACCCTCTTCTCCCTCTGCCCTCAACCTTTCCCAACATCAGGGTCTTTTCCAGTGACTTGGCTGTTTGCATCAGATAGCCAAAATATTGGAACTTCTGCTTCAGCATCAGTCTTTCCAGTGAGTATTCCATTAACTGGTTTGATCTCTTTGCTGTCCAAGGGACACTCAGGAGTCTTCTCCAGCACAATTTGAAATGAGCTATGCTGTGTAGGGTCGCCCAAGACAAATGGGTCATAGTGGAGAGTTCTGACAAACATGATCCACTGGAAGAGGGAATGGCTAACCACTCCTGTATTCTTGCTGGGAGAACGTTAAGAACTGTATAAAAAGACAAAAAAAAAAATATATATATATATGTATATATACATATATATGTATTTAACATATGTATTTAATTTATATAGCATATAAACTATATAGAGATTATATATAAAATAGTATATACTACATTATGTGTATAGTATATTTAATAAATAATGTACATCATTAACCAAGAACTTTAAATCTCTTCCCTTAAGCTGTTCACAAATAAATTATTTAGAAGGCCATTAACTACAGAAAAATAAAATGTTGAAAATGAACATTTACATAGGCAAAATGATCAAAATTTTAGCACCCAGAAAGAATTATGAAAAATGTTAGTCTTAAATTGCCAGAAGAAATCAGAAGGGCCACATTTGAAAGCCTATAATTGAAAGATTATATTTATCAAGAACAAGTACTTTTTCTAAAGCAACAAATTAAATAATGTCTGTGTTCATTATTATTTAACCATTATCCCCGATTTTTCCAAAAAGAATAACTTCAGAAGTTCTTACCAAGTAGAATTGAAATCAATAATGAATTTCATGTTGAAAATATTTTAGTGGAAACATTTGACTGCAGAGATATTTGAAAGCAACATACTCAATCCTAAAGGAAGAAATCATGGGTAGTACTGCAAGTTTTGGAACTTATAGTAAAGTGAGATGTGTGTGTGTGTGTGTGTGTGTGTGTGTGTGTGTAGCACTTCATTTAAAATTTTTCAAAACTGTAATTAATAAAGTGTTTTGGTCAGTAATAAATGAAGATGGCTTAACAAATGCAGCTTTCCTGTTAATAAACATAAACAGGAAAAGAATTATTTTAGTTATATAATTGACAAATTTGCAAAAATTAACACAAGAAAGAAAATAATATTTTTGCAAAAGACACATATGTGTAGTTGCATTATTTTTTATAAAATGTATTCATGCAATTTAAATATTCATTACCCCTTTTCTTATACTGAAATAGTCATTTCTATAGTTTATGTTTATGTATATTTTATTATTTTATTTGTGTGTTTATTTGCACACAAAAGTTAAACACAGCTTACTTTCTGTGTGTCAGTCAATTATCGTTATTTCTTTTTTTTTTCTAATTTAAAATAGTTTAATAGTTTCTCATTGCCTTTTTGATGAGTATCAAATCCTTCTGACTCAGTGGACATGAATCTGAGCAAACTCTGGGAGTCAGTGGGGCACAGGGAAGCCTGGTGTGCTGCAGTCTATGGGGTTGCACAGTCAGACCTGACTTGGTGACTGAACAACAACAATAAAATCCTTCAGATCCATGCAGGCATTTATATCAAGGCAGTGCTTTTATTTATAGTTTATTCTTTTATCACTATTTCACTTCATGATTATTAGCAGAAATGAAGAAAGGGTGATAAAAACTAATCTGTGTCACATATTCCAAGAGTGTCACTATTTTTTAAATGTTTCATACTTTTACACACACACACACACACACACACACACACACACACACACACGGATACACTGAGGCAGGATCCACACAGCAGTAGAGTCCCCTGATTGTCTTTAGATCCCGATCTCCAAAATAGCAATTCCACAGCATCAACTCTTGATTCTCTCCTTGTCTTGGTTTGCCTGCAATATTGTATACTGACTACATGTCTTGTCTTTGAACGAAGCTCTAGTTTTCTGAAGATAAATGAGGATACTTTTAGCCTTGGACAAAGAGAAAGGATGTTGTTGGTTTTATCCACTGATGGAGTGACAGAAAAGAACACAGTTCTCTTATGCTCCAGTAAAGGAAAACTAGTAAAGTTACCCAGAAGGTGGGGACTACAAAGAATGCATGGAGACAGTATAAGGGGACAGTAATCAACTCATGGGGTCATGTAGCTGTATAAGCAGCTTTCTCACTCTCTCCTTTGACTTCTTATGAGCCATCCTCTTGAGGAAATATATTTTAAGTTTGCAGTCTATTGTGTTTCTTCAAGTAATGATTCTGTTTTAACATTACAGTAGTACATCTGTGAAGAATATACGTATTTAATGTTCTCTGACTAATGTTACATAAAATGTAAGTGCAAGCTTATCTAAATGCAGCAATTAGCATAAATATGGTTCACTGTAGTATACATTGGGGGAAAAGTAAATATATAAAGAAGTATATTTACATTGATTGACTCAGAGGTACCTCTTGTAATGTGATAGCAATTCAAAAACATTTCCCCTATAATTCAAGTGCTCAGAATGTGGTTCGGTGCAATCCAATTAATGTAATGTACATGACATTCTAGATTCATTTCAAAGAGGTGGTGCATAGTATTAAATTGCCAATGAAAAAATTGGCCTCAAATATTTATTATATTCCTTTATAGCAGTTTCTAAAAATATTTAAATGACTGACTCTTTAGTCATTAATCCTTATTTCCAAATTATAAAATGGGAAAGTGAAAAATGTAAGGGAGGGTTAAAAAGAAAAGCTAGGATAAGTTCATCCATTGGTGAAATTTTTGTGCTTCAGTGCAAGTCAAGAAACTCAGAAGTTTATAAGCAAATATTTGCCTCTGCTGAGTAAAATGTGAGCCAAAGACTAGGCTCTGCCAAAGGTTACAGAAAGCAAAACATCTTATGGATAATTTGCATGTGCTCATTCAATCTGCAGATTTAGCCTGGAAATGAGACAAGTAGACATTGATAAGACTTGATTCTACATTTTGTCTAAAAAGGTTAAAGCCGTAGTGATATGTTATACGTTTGATTAGATAGCATCATTTCTAAAGGTGTCATGACACTTCTCTCCCTCCTTTCCAATTCTGTTTTTTCTTCTTTCCTTCCTTCCCTTGGGGTCTGTTTTATCATTTGTTTTTTCTTTCCTTTTTTTTGTTTTTCTTCCTGACCATCTCTCTCCCTGTCTCTGTCTCTCTCCCATGAGAAGAAGTTATATTAGCAGATAGGGTAGGTTAAATTGGGATTTAATAAATTTACTACCAAAACTCATCCTTTTATGTTTTGTTTGTCTTTTCCTTGTTTTCTTTATGGGCCCAATGCAGATTATCTGAGTTTTTATTTGAACTCTGGGTCTTTAATCAGACTTCTGCCTTGAATTCTGCAAATGGCCACAGGGAAGGCCAGAAAACCAAGAACAACACCTTCCACTTGCATGATGTTGGTCACTGTTTCCATTATACTAAGCTTTTTCTTTTTATTCTTTTATTTTTTGCCTAGCTTTATGAAACTCTAATCACATAAGGCTCTTTATAATATTTTATTTTGTTATATTACTATTAAATTCCACTTTTAATGCACTGTGATTAGAGATATATATTATCAGATTTTTAGTATTCATTGAGATTTTTTTTTTCATTTATTTTTATTAGTTGGAGGCTAATTACTTTACAGTATTGTAGTGGCTTTTGTCATACATTGACATGAATCAGCCATGGATTTACATGTATTCCCCATCCCAATTTTTTTGTGATTTATAAAGATAAAAATTTATATGTATATAGTATTATATAAAATATATGTTAGATTTTAATTATATACATTTAAGTATATATATCTATGTGGATTGATAAATGGTTCTATTTTTTTTAAGATAAATGGTTCTATTTTTAAGATTAAATGATGATAATGACTTTGCTTTCATTTTCTTACTGAAAGTTGAGTTTCATTGCTCATTATGACTAAAAGTATCACATCTTCCACTCTGACTCAAAATGTATGAAAATCTCACATTTTGACTCCATATTTTTATAAACACAGTAATACTTCTACATAGTTAAACATTAAAATATACTCCTCTTAAAATTACTTCATGGTGGAAATTTTTCCTTAAATTTACAAATGAGGAAACTGAGTCTCAGAGAAACTAAAATGTGCTGCTTAATATGAAAATCAATCTAGTTGACTCAGAACCTTTGCAGTAATAATACCTAAAAATGAATAAATCTGACAAGATTATATTTATTCAATTTCCCTAAAATTTCAGACTCAGAAAGAAATTAATATTGATTTTTCTTTAATAGCCTTTTAATGTATGTCTCAATTAGAGTATTCATGTTTCCCTTATCCAATTTAACTTCAACATTCATTTCTTTTTAATTCAGTAATAAACATGATTGAATTTCCTCTACTATGTAGATTGTCATAAAACATGCAATTCAGTCAAATTAATGTGACAAGGATGCCAAAGAGACTACTAAATAAAATCAAGCTATGCTATACTATTTCATCATATTCTAAATATCACATGTTCCAAATATATTAGTGCTAGGATTAAATGTCTCAATATCACTCTCACTTACCATACTCCTTTATATTTCTTCATTGGATCTAGGACAGAGATAAAACTATACAACCAAAAAGCATTTTAATTATAGAAAAGTAGAGCTTACTGATAAATTCAAGTGATACATGGTTTTTTGGCAAATTTTAAATGGTTAATAGAAAAGTTTTTCAAGGAATTATGATTACCTAATTTATGATCATTCAGTATTTTTTAGGAAATATATCTTGTCTAAGAACACACACCACACAAATGAATGTATCCAAACCCTAATGTTTAAATATGTGTCATGAGGTCTGAATCTTTGCTTGAGAGGATTTATATCCCTAGTGCACATAATTTTCCTAAAAATTACTTTGATTCTGATTTCTTCTGTCTTTAAATATTCATACTTTGACACAATAAGCCCTAGAATACATAGAATTACTTGTTATAAATAAGAAATAATAATAATAGATAGCATATTACTCAGGTTTTATAGCATTTACTTTCAAGATAATGGCTATAAAATAATAAGAAAAAGAATACATGCACATAAAAGAATTATAATTATAAACAAAATAATTGTTTATTTAAATTATTTTCAACAGTATTTTCAGAACTTGATAGACACCCCCAGGCAATTAAGTATGGCCAAGATAAAATAGTGTAGATTTACTTGCCAATTTGTCAACTGTTCTCTTTGGGAGATACAAATACCTTGACACATAGTGAGTTTTTGGTTCATTTTTGTTGCTATTCCCTTATTTCCATGCCATTCCTATACTTCCAATATTGTATATGGAAATACAGTTTCTTAATATTTTCCTCTTACCATCTCCTCTACTAAGACTCTGTCCCTCACATGCATGGTAATAAAAATAAACCTATACATGAAAGTGAAAGTTGCTCAGTCGTATCTGCATCTTTGCGACCCCAGGGACTATCCATGGAATTCTCCAGGCCAGAATACTGAAGTGGGTAGCCTTTCCCTTCTCCAGTGGATCTTTCCAATCCAGAAATTGGACCAGGGTCTCCTGCATTGCAGGCAGATTCTTTACCAACTGAGCTACCAGGGAAGCCCTTAAACCTATATATGGGCGTTAAGAAAAGCAAATGAGAATTCTTTGAACTAACTATGTTTGTAACTCCTCTGTAAATATAAAATAGGTTTTAAATAAAAGATTAAAAATATCAGTAGGATAGTTACTTCACAAAAATGTTGGAAGGGGCATACTCATAGAAACATTCAAAAAAAAAAAAAAACTGTTAGAATCAACTTTGTCTAAATTTTGGTAAACAAAGATTTCTAACAACCAAATGAACACTAGTGAACACTAAATCAAGAAGGAAGCAACTTTTAAAAAGTTGCTTTTTAAAGTCAGAGAAAGTCAGAGAAAGACAAGTACGATATGTAGAATCTAAATACAAAGGTACAAATGAACTTATTTATAAAACAAATACAGTTTTAAATGTAGAAAACGAATTTATGGTTACGGGGTAAGAATGAGGGGAAGGGATAAATTGGGAGATTGGAATTGACATATCACACCACTGTATATGAAAGAGGTAACTGATAAGGACCTGCTCTATAGCACAGGAAACTCTACTCAGTACTCTGCAGTGATCTACATGAGAATAAAATCTAAAGAAGAGTGGATATATGTATGTGTATAACTGATTCACTTTGCTATACAACAGAAACTAGCACAATATTATAGATCAATTATACTCCAATAAAAGTTAAAAAAATAAAAGGTAGAAAACCCTTGTGGAATATTTACTTAAACTTGCCTTAACCCTTCCCGCACGGGTGTGGTGTTGGTCTTGAAAATGGCAGCCGACATTCTCAGTGTGGAACCCTGACTCCTGGTTTCAGAAGAAGCAGAGCAGACCTTACCCACAAACTGTTGTATATCTATCTTCTAACATTGGAGGGACTGATGCTGAAGCTGAAACTCCAATACTTTGGCCACCTGATGCGAAGAGCTGATTCATTGGCAAAGACCCTGATGCTGGGAAAGATTGAAGGTGGGAGGAGAAGGGGACGGCAGGGGATGAGATGGTTGGATGGCATCTCCAACTCGATGGACATGAGTTTGGGTAAACCCTGGGAGTTGGTGATGGACAGGGAGGCCTGGCATGCTGCAACCTATGGGGCCGCAAAGAGTGGGACACCACTGAACGACTGAACAAAACTGAACTGAACTGAATATGTCCAGGAGCTTAGCTGAGTGATGGATGCAAGGCTCTTCCCAGTTTCACTTCTTCTGAAACTCATGTAGAAAAATCAGTGTTCATTTCTTGAGGGGGAAGGAAAAAAAGCCTGTAGGGAAACTAACAACTCATAGATACCTGGGGCAAAAGATTATGAATAAAACATACAATAAATAGTCCAAAACACAAGAGAGAAAACTGGGAAATCTTTTGGGATAGTTAGACATTCAAAAGCACCCATATATATGAAGGAATCCCAAGAAGTCCATAAACATTTTCTGTTAGCCAGCCTCTAGGAGACTGAAGGAGTATTCTAACACAGAGCCAAACTGCAAACACTTGAGTTGTTTTTATGTTTTTGTTGTTGTTGATGATGTTGTTGTTGTGCAGCTCTCTTTCAAGGACATTTCTGTTCAAACACTAAGAAACAGAGAACTCAGTCAGCCACCCCTGACAGAGTATAGTCTTTACAAAAGTAGCTTGAAATCATCTCTAAACACATGCACCACTACAGTCTTCAACAATAAAAGTATTAAAAGCAGATTTTTTGAAAACATAAACAAAACTGGCAGACATTTAGCTAGACTAGAGAGAGGATAAATTCAATCATTACAACAGTTGCTTCAGAAATAGAAAGGATCATAAGGAATATTATGAACAATTGTATGCAAACAAATGGGATAACCTAAAAGAAATAAAAAAAATTGAATCAGGAAGAAATAGAAAGCCTGAGTAGACCAGCAAAAATTAAAGAGTTAATTCAGTAAAAATAAATAAATAAATAAATAAGCATTTTCAAATAGGAAAAATTACAGGACTAGATGGTTTCATGGGTGATTCTATCAAACATTGAAAGAAAAATTAATGTCAATTCTTCTTAGACTTTCCAAAATTGTATATAGTAAGAGGAAACACATCCAAACTCAAACACATGCTTAATGTCAATATCCTCTGCCGCATTATTCACATTACCCAAATGTTGAAACAACCCAAGTTTCTGTCAGCAAAAGAGTGGAAAATCAAAATGTGGTATATCTACTACCTTAGACTGGAGAAGGAAATGGCAACTGACTCCAATATACTTGCCTGGAAAATTCCGTGGACAGAGGAGCCTAGTGGGCTACAGTCCATGGGGGTCAAAAAGAGTCAGACATGACTGAATGACTAAACAACTACCTTAGACTGTTCAGTTTGTTACATATAAAACTGTCATAGAACAATTATTTATTTCTGGAGGCTGAGAAGGTTCAGTGTAGTTAGTATCATACCTGTTTTATTGATGAAGATTCTGAGATCCAAAGAAATAGAGTTGGTCCAAAATCACAAATCTCATAAGTGATGGAGATAGTATTTCTTCAAAATCAGTATTCAATCATTGTAATATTAGTCCCCTTAAACAGTAGATTCCTTAGGGAAAGAGCAGTCTTTGAAATATTCCTTTCATCTTCCTTAAAGCAAGAGACTCCTTCTACCCTCCTACCCCAGAAAAAACACAACTTTGGGGGGCAAAAGCATGGCTTTGATGATGTGTTCTTTCACCTTCAGTTTGAAGCCATCTTTGTCTTATTTTCAAGCATTCAGTTGGAAGTGCTTTCACATCTGCCTTCAAAATATATCCAGATTTTGATCACCTATCATTATCCCTACTGCCACCAGAACATCTCAAGCCATTACTATCTCCTGTCTGAATTGTTATCAGATTCTCCTACCTGATCTCTCTTTCTTTGTACACTGTAGTACACTGTGAACATAGAAGCCAAAACAAGCCCATTAAACCATAAGAAATACTGTGCTAGTTGTCTGTGCAGAACCCCTCCATGGCTTTCATCTCACTCAGAATAAAAGACAAAATCCTTTCTCTGCCCGACAAAGCCTTATTGCTTCAGATACCCTATTATCCGTGGTTTTTTCTTCTTCTGGAGTCAGCCTCCTAGGTCCCACCATACTGGTCACCATGTTCCAGCCCAGCATCCTCCCCACTCAGGGTTCTGGCACTTGCTCTTTTCTGAATGTTCTTCCCCGATATGCTTACCTGGCTCCCTTGTTTCTTTTTGTGACTCACTCAAAAGTCACGTTCTCTTGCAATTTCATTTAAAATTTATATTACTTCCAAGATTTCCAGATTTAGAAAAGAATGGAATACACAGTGTATTTTTAATTTCATGTGAACAATGAATAAATGTTTTGTATAAGTATGCCCTGACATTACATAGGAAATACTGCATAAAACATATTTATGCAAAAAAAAGTGTTGTTTATTGGAAAAACTCAAATTTGATCGTCCTGTATTTATCTGGCCTTACCCTCAAATTTCATGTTGCTCTTCCTTGCCTTGTATTTTCTTCTTTGTCTTTGTTACTAACACAATGTTGTTGTTGTTTAGTCACTCAGTCATGTCCAACTCTTTGCTACCCCATGGACTGCAACACTCCAGGCCTCCCTGTCCTTCAGTGTCTGCCAGAGCTTGCTCAAACTCATGTTCATTGAATCAGTGATTTCAACCAACCATCTCATCCTCTGTTGCCCCCTCCTCCTCCCGCCTTCAATCTTCCCCAGCATCAGGGTCTCTTCCAATGAGTTGGCTCTTCATATCAGGTGACCCAAGTATTGCAGCTTCAGTATCAGTCCTTCCAATGAGTATACAGGGTTCATTTCCTTTAAGATTAATTGCTTTGATCTCCTTGCTTCCAAGGGACTTTTCAGTCTTCTCCAACACCACAATTCAAAAGCACCAATTCTTCAGTGCTCAGCCTTCTTTATGGTCCAATTCTCGCTTTTATGTATTTATATAATTTGTCTTTTTTCCCTCCTCCAGAGTATAACCTCTTTGAGAACAAGATTTTAATTAATTTCTTGATTATTGTATCCCCAGTGCCTGAAACAGTGCTCACTGTGGAGAATCAAATATTTAAAAATGAATGAATGTTCAAATTATTAAATCATATATAAGACATTCACTCTGTCAAGGCAATAGAAACAGTATTTGGCATTCATTATTACTTTTCATGCCTGCAACCAACTTTTGTGATAGAAATCATTTTATTTCCGTTCTTTTAGACTTAGAGTTCTGAATTTAAAGAGTATAGGTTTTTAACCCCCTTGAATTTAAATGGAAAAACTGAAACGCCATATATGTCATGTCTAATATCAGTTATTTTCTTTTTCCAATTGTTCATTTGTCAAATCTAGAATGAAATTGACCTGAAATATTTAGTCTATTTTTAAGGATATAGATAATGAAAGAGTTCCAGGGTATCTTCTTAAATAGCTTATTGATATTTTGAGAAAATCATCTGAGATTGTTAAGAATGTGGTCATTGTCTAATAAATACTTTTGTATAGTTAATCTTCCTAATTAAGAGGTATAATAGCCTGACTTTAAAGAAAAACTGTGACAACACATTTCTACAATATATTCTAAATTAATTTTATGAACTTACTAGCTTTCCGAAATAATGTTAATAGGTTGTATTTCTAGATGAAATTACCATTTGGTTTATAATTTAATAGGCAAATTATATTTATTCTTCTGTTTCTTCTGAAGATTTCCAAATTAATTTCACCTGAAAGATCCAAATTTCAAATTTACTTATTATTTTTAATTTTTTTAAAGATAGAGCTATACTTTGAAATAACATTATCAGTAGGAGCAAACACTGAATGATCAAAAAATATGCTGAAAGCTGAGAGATAATATCATAAAGTGGAAAGAGGATGCATTTGGAGGTTGTTTAAGCCAGTGAGAAGTTCCATCATTTACTTGAATTGGTGTGTAAAACAGCTAAGGCATGCATCAGTTATCCACATTTCCCTGAATGTCTAGGCACTCTGTCATTTTCCTGTATTGTGTCCTTGGGTGAGGTTCTCCATTTCTTTATTAAAGAAGCTCTAAGGGGACATAATTTCTAACAGTCCGTTAATAGAGGGACAGTAAACAGGAAGTGAAGGAAGGATCAGATATTATTTAAATTTGGAACAATGACAGGAAATGGCTTGTAAGTCAGACTGCCAAATTCAAGTGAGAGCCTTCAAAAATCTTATGTGTTATCAAGATTGCAGTTTGCTGAATACATTCTTAGTAAGTGTTTGTGTGTGTGTGTGTGTGTGTGTGTGTGTGCGTGTATGTATGTATGTGTATAGATGAAGCAGACAGGGCCAAAATTTGTAAAATTTAGTGCAATTTTGTCACGTATGAAATCGAGGGGAGGTGGGGTGGTAATTAAGTTAACTCATGCCCTAATTTCTTAGTTATATGCTTTAATAATTGTGTACTTTCTCCAAAAAATAAATAGCTATAAATATTCTTTTTACTGTGCAGTGCCACACATTTACAAAACTTACAGCTGTCTTAACATGCGTTACCAACAGAAACATATTCATACATTCATACACACAGATGTACATTCTTTTATTTTTTTCTTGAAATGTAATTGAGAGTGTTAACATGTAACTTTGCTTGATTTATGACTATTTTAAGCACCACTGACCAGCAAAAAGTCAATAGAAATATTAAATAAAGCATGGATTCTATACTGTCTCCTTGTACAAAAGAAGCAAGAGCTATTGTTCTAACACTTCTGAATGTTCATAAAGCAACCACCACAATCCTACTTTTTACCAAATGCGTATTGGCCTTTGTAAGCTCTTTCCATATGACCCAGAATATATTCTCTAACCTGAATAACATGCAATTAATAAGGGAATAAAGTGATTAAAAAGTCTATTAAAAATAACATCAAACAAAACAAGAGTAAAAGAAAATGTTCAGTAATTCATAAACCTCCCTAGTGTCTAAGGAATATGCAGAGCAATTCCATATAAGGCACTGTGATTGTGATATTAGGGGATTTGGATGTAAATTTTACACTAGTCTATTATTCTTTACCAGTTTCCTGGGAACTCTTAGATGTCCAAAGCCACCATCTATCAATCACAGATAAACCAATCCTCTTCAGTTCCTGGTTTGTTTTTTGCGTTGTTTTGTTTTTGTTTTTTTTTTTGACACGCCCCCTATAATCTCTTGACACTTTTGAAAATTTTGCTCCAGCACAATGTTTTTTACTTCCTGATTTTTAAGCCTCTGAAAATGTTATTTCAGGCATTCTGTTCTTTAAAATCTCTATATGAAGTTCAGAAATTCATGACTTTAAAGGTGTATAAATTAGCCATAAATGGTGAAGAAGCATTTCCTTGTCCACTCTCCTTTTTACAAGTTAATTATTGATTTTGGAAATAAACAATAAATTTTTAGATCAATGTTTTTATCAAGGTATATTTATAAAGCTGTGGAAAGAAAAAGAAAAAGCCTGTCAATATAGAACTTTACAGCAAGAATATGAATCTTGTGGGAAAAAATGAGATTTCAGTTTCAGTTCCAACATATTAAAAAACTTAGATGTCTTCTCTCCCATCCTTCAAACAAGAAAACCTGAAAGAACAAACTGAAATCTTGTGACTTTTACTAGACCCATCACAGGACAAACTAATACCCTGAAGTATGGACAGACAGAATATTCAGAGAGATAAAGCAACTGGTATCTGCTTACCTAGATCAGAAGCTGCTAGAGCCATAAAAATAGTAAGATCATTTAAATGGTGATTTTCAACAATTGCTGAGAGCGGAATGTGGACTAGAGGTGACAGTGAGAACCTCCTGGGGGAACTGGCTTAGCACAGCCTCCTCCTTTCCGTGGATTTGATCTCCAGGAACCGCTCCAAGTCCTCACAGTGGATAACCAGGAGAGGCTCCCTTGCGGTTCTGGAACCATGATGGGAAGAATAATCCTTGTAAGATGTATTCAGAGCTTTCTCACAACGGCTGATTCTTCCACCGAAAGACTTAGCCATAGCTGTTTCTCCACTGGGGAACTGGATTTCCTCCCACTCCCGATCTCTTTCGCTTTCATGTCTCATCAAACAGGGTAAGCCAGTCAACTATTGTTAGGGCTTCAAGAAGCTATGATGGAAACACTGCAGCCCGTAAAGTGAGTAGAGAGCAAGGAAAACAAACAAACCAAAACTTGTAATGCAGAAGTGTCTGTGACGGTTGTAACCTGAAACACAGGCACATTAAAGAACTGACAATTAATTGGAGGATTATTTAAAGCTACTGATCCCCACATTTCTCCAGCGTACCAGCCTGGCATCAGTGTAATAACAGAGTGTTACAGAATATAGACTGCAAGACACAGAATCTCTTTGGGAGGAGAATTTCAGCAAAAATCAAGAACTCCACAATCAAGAACAGGAATACAACAAACATGTAAGAGAAATCGAAGCATTTGTCAGTTATAGCTATAGCAGACAGCCC